>NW_028077960.1:6951879-7559981 GCF_014824575.4 Sturnira hondurensis
AAGAATGCTTTGGCTAAAATTTTGCCAAGATACCAGGGTAACAAAAATTGTTTTTTTATTTGCCAAGTGCCAGGATGACAGTACTTTGATCTTCAACAGTATTTTTTAAAGAAAGATTTTTATATTGCTTATCCTTTTTCACAGGTAATCGATAATATTGATTACCTGAACAGACCTAACAATTTAAGGTTATGTGCCATTGCTAACTTGTTTTCATTTTTTTTCCACCATCTTAAATAATTCATGCAGATGAGAAGTCCACGGTGAAGAACACACAGCAGATGAAACAGAAATGTCCCAGTCGCCCAACGAAAGAGTTACCCATGAAAACTACCGCCTTGTGGAAATCATCAATGGGCAAAACTGACAAAATTTGAAGTGTCCGTAAATTTGCCAAGGGAAGACAGAATGCCACGGCACGCCTCCGCGTTTATCAGTAGAATGCTGTATGTTCATTTTCTTTTCGACAATTCCTGCCACTGTCTCTTAAGCAGAACATTCTTTATTCAAATTCAAACCAATTAAAAACTATTTAAGGAGCACTCTGTGACAACAGCATTTAGCAACATTAACACCGCTCACGCTCACCGCTGAAACAAGGCAGCAGAAGTCGCAACACTTACCGATGAGTTCATTTCACCGACGCCAAGTAACAACACGGGCATTGAGGTTTGCTTCTGGTTTTCCGATGTGTCCGTGTGGACCGAGTATCTCCTGGTGCTGACATGTTTTACTTTGCAGCTCAGGGTTGTAAGGTAACGTAGCTATTATTATTTTTGGTAATATCAGGAAGGAAGGATAGTGTGAAGATGAATAAAGGAAACACAGGCCTCTACAGATAGAGAGTGCCTTGCATTTCCCACAACCAGCATCTACTTTATTCGCCCAGGAAGAGGAAGGAGGATTTTCTCCCTGCCCGACGCCAAGCCCAACCAATGGGAACCTTTGGAAGTCAGCCAGTGAACAGGCCTCACCACCCTGAACTTTCCTTTTCCTCTGATGGACCTTCATTTAAAGCTCTCCTCCCTCTTCCCCCTTTTGCTCTATAAAGTGACACTCCTCTCCTTGTTTGCTGGATTTGCCTCCAGTTTTTGCTACAGCCCGCCAATCTTCAATTGCAATTTTCTGCTATTCCCAAATAAACCTAGTTTTGCTGGTAAAAGTAACTAGCTGTTTCATTTTTAAGGTTAACAATATTTAGTAATTAATAGTTTCTTATTTTTATGGCACAGAGAGAAGACGCCATGTCAAACTTTGAACCAGTTTTTACGTTTATGCCACTGCACTGAAGGGGAATCTAAAATGGTAATATTCGTGCAGTGAATAGCAAACACCAAACCATCACAGCGCTTCAGCAGGGCAAAAGGGGGAAACCGAGGGATCCCTCTGTGCTGTGCAGCGTATCACGCATTCTACTACATTACAAATTCTCATCTCCCAATGACTTTGAAAAGCAAGGATGTTTATCATCTTCTTTTTACAAGTGAAAGGACCTCCACTCTGGGAAGTTAAGTGACTTGCTTAAGGTGTGATGATGTGGCTAGATTTCAACCTGGCTCCAAAACCCTCATGCGGTCAGAGAGGGCTCCTTCCCATGAACCCAGGATCACGGGATGTTTTCTACCTGCCTAATGACCCTCTCAAATGGTGGGGCCTGGGGTCACCCAGGCAGAACTTGGCCTTCTGATATGATCTGAGGGCACATTTGGCGTCCGTCTAATACCTTGGCACAGCTCCAAGAGCTGCCCCTTTGGAGTCGAGAGCACTTGCAACAGGGCCAGCCCAGAGCAGGGGAAAGACCGGGGTATTAACTCCAGCTCTACCACATACAGACTTTGGCCTAGGCACTAAAACCTACAAGGGCTTTTTTAATGGTTTCAATGGGTGGCAGGGGTGGGAAATAATCTATTCAACATCAAAAGGCTGTCTAGGGGAATAAATTAAATGATCTGTGAAAACTCCCTGGAAAGGAGTATGCATACAAGGTGCTTAGCAAATGTCAGTTGCATGGAAAAGCTATTAATATAAAACCTGAGGGGAAGGGGCACTGCCCCAGGTTCAGAGTGCTGCCTTTGATCCTTGCTTTTCAAAGTGTGGCCCGTAGACCAGTAACGCTGGCATCCCCTGGGAGGTTGTTAGAAATGCAGAATGTTGAGCTGTATCCCAGACCTACTGATTCAGAATCTGCATTTTTAACAAGATTCAAGTGTGCACATTCAAGTTTGAGGCGCACTGCCATAGGCCTCCAGGTCTGGCTGTCTAGGTTTCAACCTCCTTCATGATTCACTTCTCAATTATTCCTTAAAATAAGAAAAAAAAAGAAACAAAAAGGCCTTGGAAGATCATTCAGTACAAGAGTAGTGAAAACATGACATCGGCGCACCATTCCCTTCCCAGCAACCAGGGCAGACATTGCTAATCAATCCAGAGATTCTTCTTTAGGGAGCTCGGAAGCAGCTGCATCCTTCACAATACCCACCAGAAACACACTCTTTCTTGTGAGGTTCATATGGGGGATAAAACCTTACTGCCCCTGGCAGACTTTATTCATAGCTGGGCCTTATCTCCACTTTAAACCTGTTTTCTCAACTTTCCATCCAATTTCACATTTATCTCCTACAAAAGTATTCAATAAACTATATGGCTACATTAACTAAACAGAAACTAAGAAGGTTAAATGCTTCTTGATATAAGAGAGACTGTCCCCAAAGTGGAGAATCCTATTCCTCTGGCTCACTCTTCTTTTTTTTTTTGTCACAGTCCCTCTCTGTTCCACCACCCACATCAATGCTTTAGACCAAGGGATGGAAGACTTGAAACTTCACAGAGGACCTAGGACATTACCCTGATGCACTCCAAAGGCACAGTGCGCAGACACCAGAAAGTTTTGTAAATGTTCTGAAACCTCGAACTACATACACTCCTGTGTGCCCAGGCCACCCACCCCTGTCTCCTGCTACAGCTGGAGCCAGCATCTCGGCCACCAAGAGAGGATGTCGTGCGGAGCTAGCCCTCTCCTGTGGGCTTCACCCCAGATGCCTGCCTTGAATGCCATGTGCAAAAGAGCTCCAAAGGAGGAGTGATTTTCTGAGCTTAATTTTTGTTCCCATGTAATGGGAGACGGATGCCCCCACAAAGCCGCTGTGCCAGTCAACCAGTGGGAAGCAGCGCGTGTTTTTAGAAGGCAAATCATTAAGAACTAGAATACAGTGTAGGCATACACACAGGCTGGATCCAATTTTAAGTGAAAATTAATGGCAAATTCTTGTAACCACATTAAGGGCCACTGTCATTCATTTGAAATCAGTTAAACATGAAAACCATCTTGAGTTCATGGAATATAAATATTTGTCTATATTTTTTGCCAGTGCCCCAGAGAAACTAGGAGGTGTTGGCAGATTGGTGTTCTATAAACATGCTCACAAAGGGGGGAAAATAAAGAACCTGATTCTTGTTCACTTAAACTATTTGTCAACTTTTCCATTTCCTCAGTCAGAAGATAAACAGTAAGCAGATGTCAGAACCTAACTGGTTCAAGGAAAGATTGCCCAATGACTTATGGTGCTTGTGATTTTAATGTACTGTCTGCAAACAACACTTGGGTTGGTGCAAGAAGCAGAAAGTCACCCAGTCGGCGTCTCTCCCCCGCGGAGGTGGAGCCTCTCCCAGCAGATGCATCTGTGAGCAGCCGCTCTGGATACGAAGAAGCCAGCAAGCGAGTTCCCGCAACTGTGCTTTGGGCTTAGCAGATGAGAGTGTCTTTGGCTTTTCAGAAAAAAGAGGACGGGGGAAAAAGGAGAGAGGGAGAGACAGAGCAGAGAGGCTATGGAAGATGGAAACAAGGAAAAGGACAAGCTGAAGGAAAAAGAGAGACAAAGAATAGGGGAAGATTCAGGGACTAGGGGAAGTTTGGTGGGGGAGGGGACCAAATATCATCCAATCAGAAAGGCCTGCTCTTCAGAGTTCAGTTCACCATTTGGTTTCATCACCTTCCGCCTGTGGGAACTGGGCCCACTTTTTGTACCTCCCTGAATCCACTCCCTCATCAGACAATTGGGTCTATCAGTCCCTTCCATGGCTCCATCCCAGGCTCGATGTGAGACATACAGAGTAAGAAATCTGAATGCCTCAAAATTGTAGAACCCTCTACAATGACCTTGTTTATAAAAGAGCAGAGGGGACTGAGCGAGAGCATAAACAGTGAGGTCGGTGGGGTGAGGGGCAGTACTCTCTGTTTTGCATGGTGGTCTATTATTAGGGGCCCCACAGGAGTGCTGCCTGGCATCTGAGGTGTTTCAGGGGTCAGTAAAAAAGCCCTTTCAGATGCTACTACAGAGTGACCCCGAAAGAAATACACTGCACAGACAAACACACGCACATACACACATGTATACTGCTCTTGGTGAGATTTAAATACGTGTCCAGGGCTCCAGGTGAGGAACAGGCTTGAGAAAACATTACTGCTGTGTTCCTAATTTCAGTTCACTTATGATGGGGCAGAATGTGTGCTAGTGGCCTCTCCTTTTTGTTTGAATCTCTTTCCTGGAGGACGGTCCACCACCCTTTATAAATTGACCCCTGTTAGGGTATCTCACCAGTTGCCAGGCATGCCACCATGGCCAGTAGGACTTAAATTCCCAATCCTATTGTGTGATTTATTAGGTAGCCTATTGCAAAGAACTGATCTGCTAGTGAACTGTGGGACTCACACTTACGCTGAAACCACACAGTAAGGCAGGTTCAGAGATGAGTCCTCTCTACAGGACTCTCTCCCTAAAGGTTTTGTTAACAGTTTCTTCCCCTTGTTTGTCCAAGCCCGGAGGTGGTGGTCCACTAGTGTGACCAGCCCAAGTGACTGTATTGTCCCTTGTGATTCTCCCACTCCCAGACAACACCATAGCAAGTGATCCTTTGTAAATGAACCTTCCTTAAAAGGGGGAGCCATAGGTGGTCAGTCATGGGAAAATGACCAGATGAGCGGTCCTGTGGGGCTGGGGGAGAGGGTAAATGAACACAGGGACCCAGACAGACCACCAAGGGAAGAGGCGGGCCTTTGCAAGGGGGTTGGACCCAAGCCCTTCTAGGAGAACAAGACGTTTATATAGGCAAAAAGGGGGTGGAAGAGGTCATTTTAACCAAGAGACTGGTCTGGAGGCAGTCATGCTACCTGTGTGTCTAGAAAAAAAAGCTCACAAGAGAAGGGGTGGGGGTCAGAGTTGGAAAAGCCAATAAATATTGCAGGGACCTTAAAGATGATACTGAAGCCTGGGACTGCATTCCAGGAGACGCAGGAGATTTCGATCGTTCTTGAACAGGGAAACAATGGCCCAATCACTCTGCGCGATTTTCGAAACATTAATCTAGCAGTGGGGAGCAAGCTGTAGTGTGACCCATGGGATAACCCAGAAAGGCCACAAAGGATGATCCCCAGAGGGGCTCACCCACCTACTGTGCTCCTAGCAGTAGGCGCAGAGGAAGTCCAGGTGTCACACCCAAAGCAATCTCACAATTTAAACCAGGCTCAAAAGAGCAGAGAGTGAAGTGTGTCACATCCCAGGGATGTAAGAGAAAATACAGTCTTAGAAGAGATTGCCTCCCAAAGCCGTCCACCCACGGCCCCCAGAATAAGAGTACGCCATCTGTTTTTTCCTGGCATCTGATTCAAAATGCTCCCAAGGCCAAGAAGACCTAAAAGAATACCTCTGCTCAAGTGCCTGAGAGCAGTCCCACGGCGGACCATCTGTCTCAGGGTAGCCCCTGGAGTGCTATTTCAGAGTTTCCAGGAAAGCACCCGTGACTACCCCAGCCACTAACTGGAGATCCCTCTGCTTAGTTCTTTGCTAAATAGAAACCCCCCAGGTGGGGGGGGGGGCCACCCTCCGAGAGGTTCTCTGTCACTGACGTTTCAGTACGGACTTGTTTAGGTGGAAGGAGGCCAAGGGCTCTGGTCGCCTGAGACAATGATGACACAGTGAAAGGCTAAAGGGATGCAGATTCTAGAGACAGAGACCCCTCAAATTACCTGGCAGAACTTCTGCTCCAGATGGCCCTATACCTTCTCCTTGAAAGACTGTTTTTAGTGGGCTGTCCTTCCTTACGGGGTCTCCTGAGCCCACTCTAAGGTCCACATCCCTGACCATCCTCTGTGACATGAGAGTTATCGTAGAGTTCAGGGGTGGGTGGATGGGATGGTTGCATGGGCTAGGGAAGAAGAAGTTAAAGAGCTTGAATGAAGACTGAAGGGGACTGAATCCAAGCTCTAGAACATTCAACTATTTAGGGGTCCAGTAGAGAAGACCAAGCCTGCAACGGAGGAGGGATCAGTGAGTTAGGAGGAAAGCCAGAATGTGAGCATCACAAAAGCCAGGATGAGCAAAGGAGGAAGTGGTCAGACACCTCAAATGCTCCTGGGGGAGCAAGTATGATGACGACATATAGGAGGTCACAGATGATCTTGATAACAGTCGTTTCGGTGGGGTGAAGGGAGCAGTAGACTGACTTCAGCATGTCACCAGTCTTCTGAGTTAAATATGTTTATCCTCATTCTGTAGATAAGGAAGCCGAAACTGAGAGACATGGTCGGACTTACCCGAATCCTAAGGTTGCCTGTTACCTAGTTACCTGTTAGACTCTCACCATGCTGTTGCGACCAGGGGGCCATTGCAGATGAGACTGATGGTGACTCTGATGTGGACAGTGATGTCAGTGTCGATGTGGATGTTGACGCTATTGGTAATGTCGGTGATGGTGGTGATGGCAACAGATGTCAGTGGTTGTTCAGATGAACAAGTGGATAAGGATGGTGACATCAAAATGCACAGATCTGTGGAATCAGATGATTCCATATCTATATTCCAGCCAGTCAGCAACACATACGTTGTTCAACCTTTGAGCCTTGTCTTCAGCTAAAAGACGTCCTCGGAGATGATACAACATTCCCTGCCTCAAAGGACTATGGTGAGCATGATGTGGTGGGAAATTACCTGGGAGCACCTTGAAACACCTGGCTGCTGGTAGGGCCCTGAATACATGTTTTAGTTTATTAGTCTCTACGGCCAATTTAGGGAATGCGATGGACATCACTGCATTGAATGAGCCTCAGCTCTGCTAGCTGTCTCCCCACTCTAACCCTACCCCCAGCCAGAGCTAACTTTGACTTTGAAGATCAATCTTGGTCATTTGCATGACTGCCTCCTCTCACCACTTTGCGCCCACACTGTGCTTTGCCAATGCTGTCCTCCTGTCTATCCCCCTGGTGGGTGAATGCATTAGAGCACAGACGGCAAACACAAGGCCCTCGGGCCGAACCCAGCCCTCCACCTTGTTGTATCCCACCTGGCACCCTGTTTCTACCCAGTGGCAGCGCCAAGCTCTCCCTTAACAGTTAAGGAGTCGCTACATTCATACAGTCCTAAAATTACAGTCAGCCCTTTGAAGGCAAGTGAGAGACTGATGTGGCCCCTGGTGAAAATGAGTTTGACACCCCTGCCTTAGAATATCTAAAAGGGAGAGGAATAGGAGGGAACTGAACCCTTACAGACACTATTTTGTGTCCAGCTTTCTGGTCTGGTTGAACTGGAAGAAAGGGAGTGCAGGCTTATGAGTCTGAGCTTTAGAATCAGATGTGCCTGCAATTCTGTACCTCCTTCTTCAAGTCTTTACTCAAGTAGCCTCTTCTTCATGAGGCCCACCCTGACCACCTCACATACACTGCATCCATAAGACCTTCCCTATCACCCTTATCCTGCCCTATTCTTTACATTCCCTTTCTCCCGTGCTACATGTTTTTCTTACGTATTATGTTTGTCTGTCTTCTTCTACTGGAACGTGGTTCCAAAGGACAGAGGTCATGCTCTGTGCTGTCCACTGACCCATCCCAACACCTGACACAGTGCTGGTACCTGGGCACTGCTCACTGAACATTTGCAGAGTGACTGGAATTCCAGCTGAACCCTTAGCCACACTCATGTAGGAGGCAGCTTACCAGTAACTGAAGGTCAACCAGATCTGTCTGGCTCCAAAACAGCAGGTCCCTTCACCTACAAACAAGTTCAAGTTTCTTCCCAGTCACAGCCCCTCACCCAATCCCACCCATCAGTTCCAGAACCCTTTCATTTTGAAGTCTCCCTCTTAGATGAATTTATTAAAGCAGCGATTTTCCGCCAGAGCACTGCAAGAATTTTTAAAATATGGAATACCTGACTATTTAGTCAAGGCACTGACCTCTTTTCCCTTAGGTTGTCAATGAAGAAAAAATGACAACAGCCAACACAACAATAGCTATTTAGTGTGATGCCCTGTCTTGAGCCATAAATATATATATATAGGTCATATAATAAAGTTGCATCTTATTGGTCACATCACCTAATAAGGTTGCGCCTGATGGGTTCATTCTTGGTACCAGAAACTGTTACATACAAGTATAGGCACCTGATTTTTTCTAAAAGTCACTCTGGAGCAAAAAGGGCAGGTAATTGCTATCATTATTTTTTATTAATTAATCAAAATTATGCCTACTTTCATCATATTGGCAAAAAATGTATTTTTTGGTGTGCGGCAGAGATGAAACAGTTCCCGTGTGCTATGAGATGATACAGGTTGAAAATTGGTGCATTAGACTATTATGGGGCCAGGCTGCTACTTGAAGAAGGCTGAGTGTTTCCTGGACTCTGGAGACCCTTGGGCCCAGCACGGGTACCTCCTCTGACAAGAGGAGCACATGCTGTGTGGTAAACCAGAGAAAACCTGGCCTATCCCGGCTGTGCTAAAGGGAAGCCCTCTCGGTTTAAATACTCTGAAGGTCCAAGGGGCAGAAGGCAGGTCTGCTCCGTGTTTGCTCCGAGGGGTCCACCTACTGGGAAAACACAGGTAAGTCAAACAAGCCTGTTTGTTCTCCTGGCACAGCAAACAAAACCCAGAACTAATTCCCCTCCAAGGCCTCTCCACCAGGGCCCGAGAGGCATGATTAAAGTAATGGGAAGACAAATATTTTCTTGGAGAAAATGATAAAACTTCAAGCAGGAAAAGCAAACAGCGTCTCCAGAAGAGCAGCTGTGGAGATGGCGTGGAGCTGTCCCAGGAGCAGTTAGAAAGATCCTGGAAAGGGAGAGGGAAGCCTGTGGCCTCTGAGCTTCTGGCTTGGAGGGATGGGCTGAGGGAAGCGGGGGCTTTTCTCCAAATCCCCCAGCACATCAGGAGCAGGCGAAGCTGTGTGATTCATCCTCCCCACCATTAGGATCATCATTATTTTTACTGAGGTAGAGGGAAGTCTGGCCACATGGTCTGGGACTAGCCAGAGCTTGAGCTGAGAGCCAGCTTGCTTTGGCTTGAATGCTATAATTTATTAATTCATCTACCTGTTCATCCATCCATCCATTCATTCATGTGGTCCATTAGTCAGCCTTTTTCCCACATATATACTGGTCACCTACTGTGCACCAGGCTCTGGCCAGTACTTTGTAATTGTGAACAAGTCCTCTATCCCCACAGATCTTCCACACTCTCACCTGTAAACCAGACTGGTGCAAGATGGTTGGAATAAACAGTCGTGTTCAAAAGGCACTTTAGCACAGGATCTGGCTCATGACTGACATTTTGGTATGGTGACTTCAAGAGCCTCTTGTGGCTGACCTTGTGGCTTTATCCAGTTCTTCCCTGCTCTCTCCCCAGCCCCCTGCCCCAGGTGTCCTTGCAGTTCCACCTACCCAAGCCCCATCCACTCTGGTTGCTTGGCCTTGATCTGTGCTGTTCTCTCCACCTCCAGATTCCTTCCCACAAGCAATGTCCACTCAAGGGCCCCACAAGGATCTCAATTCAGTCTCCTCACCAACTTTACTCCCCATTGTCCCCCCAGACCTGGTCCTTCTTTGCATTTCTGTGAAGGTACTTCCATCCCAGAGGATCCTTCTGAAACCTGGGAGTTCTCCACAGATCCCCTTCCTGCTCGCCAGCCTTCGCTCAGCCCTCTTACAGTTTCCTGCTCACCTTGCTCACT
Source organism: Sturnira hondurensis (assembly GCF_014824575.4). NCBI lineage: Eukaryota > Metazoa > Chordata > Mammalia > Chiroptera > Phyllostomidae > Sturnira > Sturnira hondurensis. The sequence goes on from NW_028077960.1 coordinate 6,961,874, forward strand.
CTGGACTCTAGTTGGACAGCCACTTTCCTCCTGACCTTGTTAATCTCATGTATCTTACCAAGGCCTTAAAACTCCAGCTAAGCACTTCTTCCTTCAGAAATCCCTTCCTCATTCTCTCAGGGGATGTTTTCCCTGGGCTCCTTCCCAGGGTACCTGGGGTTAACTTGGCCAACACACCATCCTCCCACCTGGCCTGGACCTCCCACTCTCAGAGTGAGCTCCCCCAGGCCAGGAACATGGTGCATTTATCTCTGGGCCTTCAGGGTCTGGCCAAGGACTTGGCACTTGGAGGACCGAAGAAAGGCTGTGGTGCACGACTCGGGACTAGGCTCTGAGCTGAGACTCTGACATGAGACAAGTGGCCTCACCCCATCAACTGGGGGAGGATGGAGGAAAGAAGGTGTTGTGGACACTGGGAGAGGAAGGAGGACAAGCGTTAGCCAGGAGATGCGATGGGAAGAGGTCCCAGGCAGACAGAAAAGCATGCGCAAAGGCCTGGAGGAGGCTTTGATGGCCTCTGGGAGGTTATGAGCCTTCCCCTACACAGACGGAAAGGCTCTGGGGGTCCTAAGCGGAGATGAGGCATGATCACACTGTGTTGTAGAAAGACCCCATGGGGTGCTGCACGGGTGAATAAGAAGGTCAAGAGCTGTCACACTCACAGACGGCCAATGCCAAGGTCCATGGGGAAGGGGCAGGAGCAGGTGGTGGCAATGAGGGCAGAGAGAAGCAGATGGATGCTCAGGTATTTGGGAGTGAAGTCAATACAATTTGATGATAGATTGAGTGGCGGGGTCGGGGCACGAGAGAGAGGGGTCAAGAATGATCCCCTGAATGAGTGAATTCTTTGCTCAGGGGTCTCAAGTTTCCCAGCCAACCCTCCCATCCTACTTCCCCAAACAGAAACAAGAGTTCAACCCCCAACAGCCATGCATTCAGGTTTTGTCTTCCTCTTGCAAAATCAAGTATTTCTGCCCAGAGGACTCAATTGTCAGAAATTCCTCCTTTCACTTAGGTTGAAAGTAAATCTCCTGCTACTTTCATTCATTGGTCCTGGCTCTGCCCTAAGGCAAGGGAGAAGAGTGAGAGGCAGCCCAGGAGAGAATCAGCATTTATTGAGCACTTACTATGTGCCAGGCATGGTAAGACGCACTATGTGTTTTTATTCACTCTTACAACATTCTATGAGGTAGTAGATTTATTATGGTCAAGGCTAAAGTAGGAGCAGGCTGAATGTGTTCTAATGCAAGTTCTGCCACTCTCTACCTTTGTTATCCGGAGCAAACTACTTAACTACTCTGAATCTCGAATTTTTCCATCTGAAAATGGTGATATTAGTTATCTCCAATGCACTGGATTGAGATTGTGGACATAAAGCACTGATCGTGGTTTCAGTGCTGGTTTAGCACATACCACCTAGTTTTATTGTCCCATTTACAGGTGAGGCAATAGCACCTGATCAGGCACTGGGGCTGGATTCAGAGACAGATCTCTCGGTTGGGCGGGGACTTCCTTTCATCCACCCTGCTGCCTGTGGTGCTCCTAAGAAGCCAGTTTGTTGGCATGGTTCGCAAGGCGCCAGGGCCCGCGGCCAGTGCTGCAGGAGGGGCCGCGCTGAGAGGAGCAGGGGTGGGGCCTGAGAGGGAAGTCTCTGACCCTCAGTCAGGCAAGAGGAGTATTTTTTAAAATTCTTGTTCAAGTACTGTTTTCTGTTTTATATTCCCAGCCCTGCCCCCCCNTGCCCCCCACCTTAGTTATTGTACATGTGTCCTTTATACTTGTTCATGTGAGTCCATCCCCTTTTCCCCTGTGATTCTCTCCCCTCTCCCTTCTGGACCCTGTCAGCCTGTTCCGTATTTGAGTGTCATTGGTCATATTTTGCTTGCTTGTTTGTTTTGTTGTTTAGATTCCTGTTAATGGTGATATCATATGGTATTTGTCTTTCACTGCCTGGCTTATTTCGCTCCGCATAATGCTCTCCAGTTCCATCCATGATGTTGCAAAAGGTAGGAGCTCCTTCTTCCTTTCTGCAGCATAGAATTCCATTGTGTAAATGTACCATAGCTTTTTGATCCGTAAATGACTGGAGCAAGAGGTGTATTTGTGGAGTGCCTGCTCTTTGCACATCTTTGTGCCATGGCCTGTGGGCACTGAAGCATGTCCTCTGCTTTCAAAAAACTCTCAGTCTACTCGGGAATATGAGAAACACAAAATGTGAATCTATTCATTGCTAACAAATGGCCATATACTGGGCAGGACAGAAGCAGATTTACAGTCATGAGTACATGATACAGAGTTTATTCTTGCTTTATTATTTATTAATTATTGTAATATTCATTTGTATTATGACTGTAAACCTACTTTTGCTTACCCCTGAAGCAATATCAACACCTATTGCATTTTATTTTGTTGGTGACATTAGCCCAAACCATGAAAACCACAATCTTAACACAAACATCAAGGCCAGCATCTGGGTTTGAAATGATGAACTGCCCCAGGAGCTCCTGGACTTGGCAGCAGTCCATGAAAAAGACCCAGGGACTTTAGGTGACCCCAAAGCTTCATGTGAGCACACACAGAGCTGGGGCTGCTTCCAAAGCAAATGTGATCCTGTGCCCAGAGACAGAGATGTCAAGTTCAGGCCAACAGAGGTAAGGGCACAGGGCTCAGACTTAGTTTCGAAAGGTACCAGCCCTGGGTGTCACATTTCACTGGGAGTGCAGGTAAGACTGTCACCCAAGAGCTGAGAGATCAGAGAGCTCTGCCCGTTGCAGAACTTTCTGGAGAAAATTCCATTTCAAGCCTAGGCAGAGAAACAAGAGGCATTGTTGAGTGTGGGCTTCATCTTCGAAGGCCTGCCATGTGTCTGAGTCAGTCTAGAGAGGCAACAGACCCTCGTCCCCCCATGCCAGCTCCACCAACTCGCTGAGTGGAGGACCTTGGGTTATTTAATCACCCTGAGCCTCAGTTGTCTCATTTGAAAGATGGGAATAATGGAGTTGTTGTGAAAATGAAATAAGACAACAGAGTTGAACATGTAACAGTAAAGCTGATTTTCCTTCCTTCTCTAAGACATTGGAGGCCTGATGGAAATGCGAGAGCATTACCTGTGGGAGCAGGGAAGAGGGTAGGCATGAGTCTCACTAGCCCAGCGAAATGGCCCACCAGGATTCACGGGCCCCAGAGGGGGGTTCTGCAGAGGGATGCAGGGAACTCGGGGTCATGATATAAGTACTGAGGGCTGGATGCTGAAAATGAGGAGGGGGCGCACCAGGGATCCTCCGGAGTTTACTCAAGACAAGCTTCCCGAGTTGCTTTCAGCTGCTCCTCATGACTCCATGGAAACAGCCATCTCCAAGGTTTTGGTTTGGGTCCTTCCAGGGGCAGACCTGAAAAGAGACATTGGTACATACAGTGTAAGTGGGTGGGGGTATGGAGTAAGACAGGGAAGAGAGAAAAGCTGACCAAGTGCAACTAATAAGCAGGTCACCACTGTGGGCAATGGAGATGCATCCCTCTGGGCCCCTCTAAGGAATGGAGAGGACTGAGCTCCCAGAGGCTGGGAAGCTAGGTTACTGACCCCCCAACTAGCATTCCCAACTGGTGGTGGTTGCCTGAGTGGTACCTGCCTGCAACCAAGCTGCTCAGGGAAAGCTCTGGTCAGAGGAGCTGAGGCAGGAAGGTACTGTCACTGGGTTCCAGGAACAGTCCTGGCTGTGGGACAGCTCCAGCGAACCCAGAGGAGATGCTGTAGGGAGTCCATGAACTTGCTGCACTCATCACTGACCCCATGCTGGCAGCCAGTGGCCTCCTCTCGGTGCACCCCTTACAGCTCTCACTGCACTGCAGCTGCGTGCTCACTGCCCGTGACCCGGTACCCGGGGATGGCACCCAGGCCAGTCCTCATCCTCCGCTCCAGCTGCTCTTCCTTGGGCCCGTGTACTGGCTTCTTTCTTCTCTCCCCTAAGTGCCGAGGTCCCCTGGGCCACCTGAGGCCTCTCCAGGCATCACTCCCCTTCAGTGTGTACCACAGGTCTAACTGCATGAGACCCTCCTGGGGAACGGGTGGGAATGCAGGTGTCCAGGTCTTGCTCTGCAGACCTACTGAGTCGACATCTCTGGGAAGGGAGCCCACAAATGCGCCTTTTCAACAAGCTGCCTGAGGAGGACCGCCAGATAAAAGTCAGGACACCCAGAGGTTCAGGCTACATTTGCAATGTACTTACAGTAAAAAGTTACTTGATTTTTATGAAATTGACATTTAACTGCACATCCTACGTTTTCATTCACTAAATCTGCCAACCCTATCCCAAGATGATTTTGCTCTACCATAACATTTAAGAATTTTTTTGTGTATCTCCCTGAGGATCCTTACCCACATCCCCTATTTTGACTACACACTACATGTTAGTGACCTCAGATTTTTTTTCTCACCCAGACTTCGCCCTTCAATTCTATAGACCTGATGGTTCACTGGACATCTGAAATTTGATAAACAGAGCTCATTTTTCTCTGTCTTCCCCCAAAACTACTCCCCAAATCTGCTCTGACCTCTTCCTCTGCCTAAGTTGGTAGCCCCGCCACCCCCTTATGGCCCAACCCAGTGACCAGAGGGGATATCTCAGACACTCCTGTCTCACTTCCATTGTCCCCCTAATCCATAACTGAATTGTACTGGCTACATCCCTCTAAGTCCCTTGCATCCAGGTGGTAGGCTGAATAATAAGAGCCTTCCCTGGAACCTGTGCATGTTGATATAATGGGGAATTTGCAAGTGTGATTAGATTAAGAACCTTGAGATGGGGAGGTTATCCTGGGTCACTCAGGTGGGCCCTGGCTATTCAGGGCTGAGGGATGCAGGAGGCTCAGAATCAGACAAAGGTGATGTGATGCTGGAAGCAGAGACCAAAGCAGCGTGTATGTAAGATGAAGGGAAGGACCATGAGCCAAGGAACGCAGGCAGACTCTAGACGCTGGACGTGGCAACCTGGGAATGGGTTCTCCCCTGGAATCTCCAGGAAGAGCCAACATTGACTTTAGCTCAGTGATGCTAATTTTGGACTCCTCATCTCCAGAACTGTAAGGAACTTAGGCTGTGTTCTGTTAACCCACTAAATTTGTGGCAGTTGGTAAGAGAGACAAGAGGAAACTAATGCAGTCCAATTACTTTCTCCATTCGCATCGCCCCACCTGGCCTCTGTCTCCCATCACTGCGACCTCCTCAGGTGCACCTCCTGCTTCCAGCCGTGCAGCCTCTATAGCACCACCACAGCGCTCTTCCCCTTTCCCTGCTGTGTGCCCTCAGACGGTCCCTACTCCTCATCACTGAGGAAAAGTCCAATCCAGCCCTCAGCTCAGTTTTCAGGGTTGGGCCCTTCCACCTCGCTCTCCTCATCTCCCTCCACTTTATATCTTCAGACTGCTGGATTTCTCAACTCAGCTTATGATTTAATAAGGCCTTGTTCTAATTCTTTCTGACAAGAATGTCTTTCCCCAAGTTTTTTGTACTGAACTCCTATTCATACAACAAAACCCAACTCAGATATAACTTCCTCAAGGAAGCCTTCCCTGGCTCTCTTTTACCCTACCAAAGAGTTAGTGAGAGCCCACCCTACCTTCATACAACCCTTATTCTTTGACTATATTTCTATTGTTGCCATTTCCTCACTAGATATCTCCCCTACTAGACTCTGAGTTCCTTGAGGACTAGAACAATTTCTTGTCTGCTTTTGAATCCCTGGGACCTAGAAGATACCCCATATATGTTTGTTGAATTAGAACAAGTAAAGGTTTCCCTCGGTTCCAACATTCTATGGTTTTGTTCATTTGTTTTCTTTTATTATTTCTAGGGAGAAGGAAAAGAAGGGAGAAGGAGAGAGAGAGAAACATCAATGTGAGAGAGAAATATTGGTTGGTTGCCTTCATGCTCCCCAACAGGGGACCAAACCCACAACCCAAGGCACATGCCCTGACCATGAATCGAACTGGTGACTTTTCGGTCTGTGGGACGACACCCAAACAACTAAGCCACACAAGCTAGGGACCAACATTCTGTGATTTTTATGCTACTGTTTCTTAGGGTTTTCTCCAAATCATCTGTTTCTTACAAAAGAGAAGAAAGACAATTATTTTTCCCCACTGCTAGTTCCTGTTAATTCACTCAAGATAAATAAAAATTAATAAGTACTCTTGTCATGTGGACTTAATAATCCAAAATTATATTTGTCTTGGCCCAGAGTGTTGATACATTTCATAATATTTGCAATTTACCAAGAAGAATTTAGGATCCAGTGTCTCTCTCCCTTAAAGGAACATACACACAGACACAAACACTGGCTGGGAGTCCACAGGAACTAGGAAAGAAAGACAGAGAAAAACTAAGGACTCTAAGAATCCTTAAAGAATGCCCCACCCAGACCAGAACACTGCTTGTTAATAAGAAGTCCCTGGTCCTCCCAGCCAAAGCTATTCCAGGAAAAGATGGTAAAGCCCATGGAAAATTGTAGTTGAAGGGACACAACCTTCTCTATTGCTCCATCCCTAGATATTAAACCTCGAGGTCCCATTCCTTTCCAAAGAAGTCTGGTTGTTGACCTATAAAAGCCCCCTGCGAGAGTGGGAGGCAAGAGATAAAGGTTTTTTCTTAGCACTCCACTCCCAGAATCCTCTACCACTTGCCAAGATTTTCTGGGCTAAGAGGAAGCTCCCTGGCCTCCTTCTGGTTGATGTTCTCCAGAACCTGGTTGTCACCAGTCCCGCCCCAGGGAAAGTCAAAGAGGATGGTCAGCACAGCACCCAGCAGTCCCACAGTATCCACTGTGGAGAGTGGGGTTCTGCGTGCCATCCCAATGGAGGTTCTGCTTCTAAAAGGACGTCAGAACCACAGACTGGAAACTGATTCCTGGAGTGTTTGGGTCTGATTCTAAAACAAAAAGAGCTATTTCAAAAGAAGGAAAGTGCATGATGGTTCAGCCCACACCTTCCATGCCCACTTGATGGTGAAAAGATTTCAGACCATTCTAGACAGCAGCAGGAGTAGGGAAGACATACGTTGTTTGTAAATAAGTTTGACAGGGGTCATCATGGTTTGGGAAAGGAAGTAAAGGGTGACAGGCTCGCAGACCTGAGTTCTGTCCCTAGCTTTGCCTGGCAGCAGCTGTGCTGGGCTGTCTGTTGTCAACTCAGAATCCTTGCCACCCTCTTCCATGGTCAGATCTGAGAACTGGGGTTCCCAGGTTTCCCTTCTGCACAGGGTCCCAGCCTAGATTCTGCCAACGAGACATTCCATTGCAATTTGAAAGGCAGAGAGAAGGAAAGGCCATTCTTCTCCAGAGATGGTTAGAGGCAGACCTGCAGGCAGACGCAGGGGTTACGGCAGCGCAGGCCAGCACCCACTTCACCTGCTCACAGCTATAAGCTGTGGGCATGGGATTCCTGGAGGTGGCACACAGCTTCCGGATGTGCTCTGGAGAACCATTCTCTGTGGAACCTGCAGGCTGACCTTCGGCAATGGCTTCCTGACCTTCATACCACCCACTTTGTGCCTCTGCCTCCGCCTCTAATTCCCTGAATACACATTCTTCATATGGGAATACCCAGAATGGTTTCAGTTTTCCTACTGACTGAATGGAACAGCATCTCAGCAACCTTACACAAGTCACCTTGCTTCTCAAAGGCAAAATGGGGTAATACCTGTCATGTGGAGCTGTTGTGAGAAATAAAGAACTCGGGGGGAGTGCCAGCCCGACCCCTTCTCCCCAACTAGGCCTCAAGTATCTCTGCTTGTCTACATGCTCACTCCACCCTAAATGGCTATTTTATTGGGTTGGCCAAAAAGTTCATTTGGTTTTTTTCCATAAGATGGCTCTAATAGCGCTCAGTTGCCTTTAACTTCATTCAAAACAATTTTGTTAGATTGTATTGTGACAGCTGTCATATCAGTGGGCATTTTAAAAAATTATCAAAATTGATGAATTTTGTGTAGAAATTAAATATCAAAAATGGAAGAAAATAAGCAACATTTTGGATACACTATGCTTTATCATTTCAAGAGAGGTAAAAATGCAACTGAAACACCAAAAAGATTTGTGCAGTAGATGGAGAAGGTGCTGTGACTAATTGAACATGTCAAAAGCCATTTGTGGTGTTTCATGTTGGAGATTTCTCGCTGGACATTGCTCCACAGTTGGGTAGAACAGTTGAAGTTGGTAGTGATCAAATCCAGCCATTAATTGAGAACAATCAACGTTATACCACATGGGAGACAGCTGACATTCTCAAAATACCCAAATCAATAAAGTTATTGGTAAAAATGAAAAGTGTATCTTTGCCCTGGTCGGGTAGCTCAGCTGGCTAGGGCAATGTCCTGATGCACCAGGGCTGTGGGTTTGATCCCCAGCCAGGGCACATACAGGAATCAGCCAATTAGTGGGTAAGAAAGTGGGTCAGCAAATCAATACTTCTCTCTCTTTTTCTCCTTTCCTCTCTCTCAAAAAAACAGTCAACATATCATTTTTTTTAAAGAAAGAAAAAGCTGTCCTTTATTTTACAGAAAAAAAAACTAAATGGAATTGTTGGCCAACCCAGTACTTCATGGTTGGTTCCTTGTGAGGAACCTAACAACAAAACGTACCTGCACATAGTTCAGCAAACAGTTAATGTTATTATCAATAATAAACTAGAAGGGATTGAGCTACAAGGTGCTAGCGAAGAAGAAATCAAACATTTGAGAGGGGAGCCCAGCCCTCATGCCCCTGGGGGAGGGGGAGCCAGAGCACAGAGGGGGAGGGGTGTGTGAGGCAGAGAGGACGCCTCTCCCAGGGGATGAGGGGAGGAGACCGGGCATGGGCGTCAGAGGTGTTCGAACCCTGTAGGACTCCTCGTTGGAGGCGGTTTCCACCCAATGGCTTCGTTTTCCCCGAGAGGCAGGTGGCTGGGCATGGCACCCATCCTTTTTCACAATCAAGAACATTGATAATGATTCCTTGTCTGTTTCCCACTTTAGGCTGTGAGAGCCAGAAGGTGAGGGGCCCTGTCCAACTTGCTGAGAAGAGAGTCAGTGCACAAGGTGGGGCGCTAGGGTGGGGGGTTGAGGAAAAATCAGTGGAAGATTGAAACGGCTGTGGAGGGGCCTGGGAGATGGGGCTGATGACTCACGAGAGGACCCAGGTATCCCGGTGAATCAAGGGAGTGCAGACTCCTGGCATCGGCATGTGGCAGTGGTCCCAGGGCTATTGGGGACCACCTGGTGGCAGGAGTGGAGAACAGTGACCTCTGTTTTGTCAGATAGGTTTAGTGGAAGCAGGCAGGGACAAGGGACAAGGGCATGGCACCAGTGTGAAAGTGTGGCCCCTGCAGTCGTGCGTACAAGAAGGACACAAACTAAGACAGGAGGAAGCTGATGGACAGGAAGAAAGAGAAGCCCAGGTGCCTTGATGAGGGGATCCAGGGACAGCGAGTGAAGGGCCTGGAGGTGACTGGTTGTGGCAGGGTGTAGGCCACTGTCAGGTTGTGTTCCAGAGAGAACCACAGCAGAAGAGGACAAGATGCAGACGGCCCTCAACGGGCTGGTTATCGGCATGTCACGTCCAGTTTCCGGGTCCCATTTCTGGAACTTCTGGGACCTCTGGATCTATATTTTAATGCTCCCCACATGGCACTGATTACCATCCAGCTTTGGGGATCCCTAGTCCATGGGATAGAACTGAGAGTGTGGGAGGTACCGTGGAGTGGTGGTGATGGCCATCAGATCTGAAAAGGTTCAGGAGGCACGTGAGGCGTGGGTGACAGATGTGTCATATACAAGGACGATGAAGACCCCTGGGATGATGGCGGTCCTTTGGGAGGAGAAAGACTGTGATTAGGTGTGAAGGCCTCAAATGAATGTAGGGGTGAATTCTCATGGGGATGAAGGCAATGAGAAGTATAGTGGAGGCCTGAGCCTGCGGGTGTCACAGGGCAGCAGCATGCGTGTGAGAGGAAAATGGGCAGAGACCATCCTACGGAGCCACCGCCACCCCCCGCCATTCCCTCAGTTACCAGCCAGTTCCAAAAGCACTTAGCAGGTTTATACTCTGCTCCCAGCTTTTTGTGAGTTGCCAAAGGACTTGGAGGGAGAAACCTGTCTGCCGCATCCAGAGTTCAACATCCTGTGGGGAAGGAATGGCGTCCGGCCCATGCCCGGCCCTGGACTGTTTTCAGCTCCAATCAGGATAAGAGTGTTGGCCAGAGGCCTTGCAGGGCTTTTAGCATGAGGCACTTTGTACCATTCTGTGACATTTTAGGGCCCAGTGACAACTGTGATTCCAAGTTGCACAGAGCTGAAGTCCCGTATTCTGCCTTGGACCTTGCCCCCAGGTGAGGCTGCATTGTGGCACTTTTGGACACATGGGACTCAGTGCCCTCGTCACAGAAAATGGCTGCATCGGGGAGGGCTTCTCAGTAGCCTCGGGGCAAAGGTCAGGTGGGAGACAGGGCAGGACAGAAAGATCTGGACAAGCACTGAGTGGTGACTGTGACGTGATGTGGCACTTTGGGGGGAATCTCGGAAGTACTTGAGAGGACTCCACAGGGAGCCCTGGGTGAGCAGCTGGAGAGAACAGTGTGTCTGTGCGCTGTGGTGGCCTCAGCTACACACGGTCTGCTGGGGCCCCGGACACCAGGAGCACACATGCACTGGGACCCCTTTTCGGTGGGTTGTCTACATCACAATCACCTGCTTACTTATCTAAAATGCAGATTCTTGGGCCCCAGCCTGGACCAACTTTATCAGTGATCTGGGCGGTAAGGCAAAAAAATCTGTATTTTAAACAAATCCCTAAGGAAACTTCCTAACATACCAACATTTCTGATACGCTGCCTTACCCTGACTTCCTGTTCCCTCTGAGAAAAGTAGCATCAGTACCATTACACAGATAAGGAAGGAAAAGCACAGAGAGGTTAAGCCACTGGCCTGGTGTCTTCAGCCACTAAGCTGCTGAATGGGAAACCAAAGCCAGGTCTTCATCCTGCTGCCGATGTTCTATTGCTCTCCACCTCTCAAAGAAGGATGGAGAAGTGAGGTCATCAGAGACTATCTGGTGGTGGCAGAATTTAGGCGGGGCCATGAACGTGGGCAGCATCAGGTAGGCGAAAGGTGAAGGACATCGAGGATGGACGTTCCCTGAGTGTCTGTGACATTGGGCCCAGCACTGTTACCACACCCACATGCTGTCTCGGTCAATCCTTGCGATTGCCTGCCAGCTCAATGTTACTATTCCCACCTTGCAGATGGGACAGCTCAGACTCAGAACAATTAAATCATCTTCAGAGGAATGTGGCCAGTAAGTGGCAAACACAGATTAAATTCCGTTACTCTGGCTTGAGGGTCAAATCATTTTCTACTATGACTGCCAGTTTCCTTTTTTAAACAGCACAGGCCTCTATTCAAATGAAAGCTGACCCAGAATCTCAGGATGCAAGAGAGAGCAGAGTGACCTATGGCTGAAGCCCACACGAAGGACACAGCATCCCCGTTGCTTCCCCTGAGGCTTCTCGGACAGTCACAGCCCCTCTCCACACCCCCTTCCGGCAGGAAGAGAAATACACCATCAGCGAGTGGGGAGGAGGAGGCTGGGGACAGGGGAGACAGGAAAAGGCCTCAGGAGGGGGCTCTGCCGGGGTGGGCTGTGCCCCAAGGCTCAATACCCAGGTGCTCCAGATATAGGTTGCATTTCCCCGACGTGGCTCCACAAATTGTTAGAAGTGTTTCTTTCCTGCTTTCCACCTTTAAGCTGTGTGTGGGCCCAGTCCTGCTCAGCAGCCCCCAGCCAAGTCTCTAAAGCAATCAGGCAGTGAGCTGAAAAGTGCTGAAACCCGTCTGCTGTCCGGGAGCCATCTGAGGGCAACACGCGACAGGCACCTTCGGGCACCTGTGGCAGGTTCCCTGCATACCTTCTCCCAAGCCTGTCTAGGGGACAGAGGTGTGAGGAGGAGAGAAATGGGTGGGAGAGAGGCCAAAGGGGGTGTTGCATAGAGAAATATGCGTTTGGGGAAAACACTTTCTGCAGCTGCTTAAGCATACTAATGCTGCCCAGCTCTGCTCCGACTGCACATGTCCTTCCTTCCTTTTCGAAAATAAACACATTTCCTTACTAACGTCTGAGTGCACAAATGCCTTTCCTCCTCCTGATACTCCTGCAGCCCAAGCCGACGGGTGTGGTGGCAGGACCCCCACCGTCTGGCTCCTCAGAGATGGGCCCTCCCGCTCCCGTCATAGGAAAAGGGATCAACATGCAGGAATGTAGCTGTACTGGACGCTCATTTGCTGCCACGTCCTTATTTTAATTACCAATCCACCCAAGCTGGGGGTTTCTTGAGAGCCCAGCCTCGTGAGGGAGGCTCTGACATCAGAACTAGGCCAGGGCTGTCCAGCGGGGCTCTTGGCCACCTTCCTGCCCAGGCTGTAAACACACTCTCTCGCCTTCTCCTGAGGGAGGGCCAAAGGGGAGCCTGGATGTGACCCTGCAGAGCTTGGGGTGTGCAGCTTGTCCCCAGGAAGGTCCTCGTGGCTGGTGATGTGCCCTGTTGTCCTCCCTGCCACCTGCCTTCCCACAGGCCCAGCCATGGCTACTTGCAGGACTCAAGAGCTCATAGGCCAGCCCCAGGTAGCAAAGAGGAGGACGCAAAGCCAGGGACAGATTGTTGTAAATAGGCGTGTGTGACTGAGACGTCACGGGCCAGAGCAAACCACGCCAGGAATTCTACAAGAGACAAACGGCAATTCTCCGAGTGTCTCGTAAGCTCTCTCTCGGGGTGGAGAATGGGAGTGGGTTCCAAGACGGGGCGAGGGTGAAGAGGTGGCCAGAGACACCCAGCCAGCCTCTGAAAGAGCCCTTCCATTGGAGAGGCACTTTTACACTGCATTTCTTTCTTGAAGAGCCTGGCTTTTCTCAGCACTCACAGAAGGCGGGCCGGCCAAACTGGTGAGCAAGAGGGTCCAGGAGGCTCTTCTCATTCTCATACCCTCCTCCCCTTGGCCTGGCCCGGAGCAGAATCCGTGGGTCTCAGCCAGGAGAGGTGGGCCCCTGGAGACATTTGGCAATGTCTAGAGACATTTCAGTTTGTCACATCTGGGGAGAGGGTGCTACTGGCATCTGGTGGGTGGAGGCCAGGAATAATGCTGCTTCCATGCACAGGACAGACACACCCCCACCAACAAAGCATTATCCAGCCCCGTTGTCAACAGCGGTGAGGTGAGAAATCCTGGCCCAGCCCCCCCTCCGGGGCCCCTCCACCTCCAGACACCGCCTCCCTGCCTGTTCTTTTCCAGGGCCCCGTCGACAGGCAGCCGGAGCACACAAGTACTCATAGCTACGCAAATAGCAACTCCTTATTTGCCATGTTTGCTCAGCCAATATTGACTTTGCAGCCTAACACTGGTGCTATTGAGCCAGGGTTATTCTCAATATTGTTTGAGCAGCATTAGAACAGCCTGTGATAACCGGCAGGGAAGCAGGAAGCGGTGCCTCCCGCCTGAGCAAACCCTCACCCCAGGCGCACCCCTCCGTGGGATGCTCCTGTAAAGACAGAGGAACCTGTGTGCTCACAGAGTCAAGCGGACCTACTGCCTGCTCCTCCAGTGAGCAAACACACGCAGGTTAGGGGGGAGCGTGCTCTCCGGCTAAGTCAACACTCCAGGGAAGCCAGAGCAACTGAAAAAGGTTACATGGGGAAGCTGTCCTTTGAGGGGAAGGAGGCAGTGAAATGGTTGTGAGGCAGCCCCAGGCTGTAAGCCCAGCCCTGTGGTTGGGATCTGCAGGGAGAGGCCCACAGGGACTAAGTGGTGAAATGGCAAATCCATCCATTAACCAAGCACCTACTAGGTGAGGGCCTACTAGGTGCCAACACTGCCAATTAAGACCGGAAGCTTGGAGTGGAGCATCCTTATGGATCAGCTAATGAAGCTACTATGTTTTAATGATGAAGACCTAGAAAAACAGCTTCTCTCTTGGGGCTGGTTTTTGCTATAAGGGGGCAAACAGCCACTGGGCGCGAGTTCAGAACCGAGACAGCCTGCGCCTCAGAAAAGCACTCTCCTGCCTGCTGGGCTCCAGGGCCGTTCTCAGGAGCCAACACTGACTGTGCCACAGTGAAAGGCCTCAAAGTGTAGTCCAGGAGAGGGACCGCAGTGACTTCTATTCACATCTGGGTGTGAGGATGGACGTCAGGTTCTTCCTGAGAGCCACCTCGGAGGAGCAGAGGGAGTGGGCAGAGACACCAGTAGCCTGGCCTGCCCAAGCTGCATGGGTGGGATCAGAGGGAGGCATACCTCCTGCCTTCCAGAGAGGGAGCCCAGAGGCACAGAAACACAACTGTGCAACCAGGGGGGAATTAAGGCTCCTCGGTGATCCTAATGAGATTCAGGAGCAGAGCCACCTCAGAAGGTTGTGCACTCCCTGCCCAGTCACAGCTAGCAGCTGCGCGGGGAGCCTGGACAAGCCAGAGACTGTTCAGGGATGAGAGAGCTTCGTGAACTAATTGGGGTGGCTTTTCCTTGCCCGCAGTAAAGCAAATCTAGGCTGAGCTGCGCACTTGGATCAGAGCCCATGGTGTGTCTCTAGGCCAACATTAAACAAGTTGCTAGAGAATCATCAGGGGGACGTTCTAAAAAATTAGCTCTGGACAGTCCTAGTGGCCTGGGAGCACCAAAACGGTCATTTGCTCAAATTGGCCATTAACATTTTCTACTAACTGCTCTCTCCAAAGACTTGGAAAATGAGAGGGAAACTCCTCAGAAATCAGCTATTGTGTAGGCCCTTATGACGGCCCGGACTAGAAGCTATTCATTTTTAAAAGTACACGGTGGGCATTTTCTAGCCATTGTTGAATTTTTGTATTCAACAGCCAAGTCATTCAAGTTTTCCCCAACAGCAGACATGTTAGGCAACGTACCTGCCGTTCTGCGTGCCCCTCTCTGAAGAACACCTTCCTGCCCACAGGAATGGTCCCCACAGCCATGTTCATGCACCCGAACAAACCCTGTGGGGACAGAGATGGACGCAGGACTGAGAGGAGGCTGGCCATTGGCCAATCAGATTCCTTCTTCTGGGAATTTGGATTTAGACTCTTCACGTTGAGTCCGTGATCTGAGAGATCATGTCCTGATTGACGTGAACATTTTGGGCCCAGAGAAGGCCAGTCTGCAGAGAACATCGCCCTGGCCCACAAGCTTCAGTATCGTTCTACTTCTCAATTATATTATTACTATTCTAACAAGGAGATTTTAGCTACTAATATAGTAAGATTAAACTCTCAAAAACCATGTAACAGATCACTCAGCCTTGCCCTTAATAAAATCAACTCTTTTTTGTTTGTTTGTTTTTTCATATAACCTTCCACAGCTAGTATTCTAATGTGCTGTTTGATCTTATTTGCCGCTTTTCAATGTGTAAGCAGTGTTTCCCAGGCTCATGTCCCCCCATGTATAACCTCCAACCCCGTTCAAAGCTCTACTCAGTGATTACCACACGGAGTCCCCATTTCTCCACCTCTACCTCTCCAGTCTCTCGCTGGTGCCGCTGCAGCTTGCAGAGCTTCAGGATGGAGTCTCGCTGCTGCTCACAGGGCCCAACGACCTGCCAGGGGCACCCTTTCACCTGGCACGACAACCCAGGCTGCACGGCACCACTCCTGCCTGCATGCCCATTGCCCACTCTGCCAGGCACCATCCACCACCTTCCTAGGCACCAACATTTTTCCCAGAGTGCTCTAGGCAGGGGCCATATCTCTGTTGTCCATCTTTCAACACCCAGCCCTTAACATAAACATGACCCCTAGCAGATGTCTCAAAACACTGCCGAAAGAATGAGTGAATCAATGAACTAACGTTTTGTGGTCAACAAGTGAGCGATCAGAGCCCTGGCTTCCTCTCTCTGCACCTGCTTCCCCTCCACCCATAGCACTCTCTGCCATCTTTGTCAATGTATGTGTTTGGAGGGCTCATTCCCTCGATGCCCACGCCAGGGGTCTGCAACCTGAACATTCGAGAAGAGCAGGGCTGCAGGGATTCGGGGTTGGTTCAGTTCATGGAGCCATGACAGAAAGGAACCCCCCAAGACTTTCCCACCCTCGCCAGTTGCCTCTCACTCATTCCTATCCCAGTTCTCTTTCTCCTCACATTTGGGCGTTTTCCTTCCCTCACTGATTTCAAATGGGAACGAGCAACTGCTGTCCCATATGCAGAGACAAATCGGAGAGAATCCCTGCCCTTGAGGAGCTCGTGGGGGGCACAGAATAAATACAATGACACCACCTCCTAGAGCAGAAGGCTGGAGACTCTCATTACAGAGCCTAAGTGGCACTTCCTCACGTCCCTCGGGGACCTGCACTGGGGTCTGATGTTCTGTCCAGAGGTGTCCCTTCAGGCTAAGTGTTGCCCTCTTCCTACATCTGCCTGCCAAGGTAACCTCCACCTCCACAGCCCCTCAGACTCGGTGGGGACATAAAGCTCTCCTCTCTCTGGAGAGATTATGGTTGCAATAAAGTACAAGGTTGCTGGGGTAGGGGAAGAAGTGTTACAGTGAGGAAGACATAGAAAGGAGACCTGGGGGCTCCAGTTACCCGTTTCCACAGGCACCATCAGCTTGGGGCTGAGGTAGGGAAATAGAGGGGGACAGGGAAACCAAGGCACTGGTGGACATACCCAGCTCAGTCTCTGCCTCCTTGCCTTGCCTCCTGACATCTTGCCCTGGAGGATGTAAGCGGCCTTATTCCCCAACCAGCAACAGAACTCCCTATCTGTAAGGGAACCTGGAGCCCTCTAATCCGCCCTGCTCAATTTACAGCTGGAGAAACCCAGCCCAGAGAAATGTGGAAGGCCTGCGTCTCTCTTTCCCTTTAATTTTGCATTGACTCCTGTGTTTCAAATGACATTGGGACACATTTATCTCCCTTGATCAAATAACTCCATTTCTGAGAATCTCCTCTAAGGAAATAATCCTTCACACAGGAAAAGCTTCAGGCACAGAGGTGTTCCTCACGGCATCCTTCCACCTGAAGCGCCAGGAGACAGGGCAGGCAAAGCGACTTCCCTTGGTGGAAAACAGGCTGCTATACATCCACTAAAAATCGTAGTGCAGTTAAGATGTTAATAAATGGGAAGATTCTGCTACCATATGTGGGGGAGGGAAAAGATACACACTTTTATATGAGCCTACCTATGTGAGACAAGCAACTGCATAAAACCAAGACAGAAAAGAAAAACTTGGTTTTCTTGTGTGGTTTGTTTTGTTTCTTGTATATATTTTCAATAACTATTATAGGTAGTGGGATTGTAGGGGGTTCCCCTCAAAGAGACTTTAAGATTAGGGACAAAATTAAAATGACGGGGGGCGGCAATTTACTGGGAAAAGAAAAGTAATTCCTAGCTGCCTGATCCACTGAAGTTGCTTCTCAAAATTATTATGAAGGCCACTGTCAGAGTCCCTCTTTTCTCCAATGATCCTGTAGGACCCCTGGTAGACACCAGGTTCTCATTGGGATCCACTTATTCTCTTATTTTTTAATTCATTCATTCAAGAAATGCATACCTGCCGGCACCTAGAGTGCCCGGCACTGTGCCGGTTGCTGAAGATAAGTGAGTAAACAAGGCAGATGGAGTCCCTGCCCTAACTGAGCATTCAAGGTAGCTGCACAGAACTAGCATAAACTGTGATAAGAGCTACAAAGAATGTTCTATCACCTGAGATTGAGTGTGGCTGCCAGGAAAAGAAATCCAGCAACAAGAATACACACAAAGGAGGGTTTTATCCCTTACAGAAAACAAGTCTGGAAGTGATTCCAGCCCATGACTGGAGTGACGGCTCCCACTAAGCCCTCAAGCGTTCACATTCTCGCTAGGCTTCAAAAGCATCCTTAATATCCTGAACATAAAGACTCAATACAGCGGCTAGAGCTCCAGCCATCACATTTGTGTTCCAGGCAAAATGAAGGAAAGGGTCAAAGAGCAAAACGTAAAGTGAAAAAGTAGTCAGCTCTTTCTCAATGTCTCAGAAACATTAGCCAGTGACTTCCTAGCTGTCAGGAAAGCTGTGGGAAGTAGTGTTTTAACTGCATGTGTTGCTTTCCCTATCAAACTGGAGTTTGGAAAAAAGAAGAAGGTAATCATGCATATCAGGAAGGAACCAGCAGTCTCTGTCCCAGATGATACTGTGAGAGCAAACCACAGGGGCTTTCAACACAATCGAGGTGAGGATTCAACTAGGTCAAGGTGGGGATCCAAAGCCATCATATCTAAGCTGAGGCCTAAAGGGTACATAGGAGTCGGATAAGCCAAGAGGTAGGGGAAGAACTCCAGGCAGAGGAAACCAAAAGCTCCAGCCGGGAGGACAGCTCCGCTGTGAATGCAGCAAGGCCGCAGGGAGAGCACTGACATGGGGTCAGGAGACCTGGCTAATGCCGGCAGGCTCTGCGGGAACACTACAGCCCCTTCGGAGCCTCTCCAGCTGTAAAGTGAGCACTCCGTGCTCAGATCGGATGAAATATTTATTAGGGCCTCTGCAAGGTTATGCTGGGGCAGGGAGAGGGCACACCACTTTATGCCCTAGCCCTTCTCTCAGGGCTTTCAGACAAGACGGACAGAGGAAACTCATCCCGTCTGAAAGCTGTAAGGGGAGACCAGGGTCAGACAAAGGAACCAAGCTCCCCCTGCCCCGGAGGGTTCAGAGGAGTTCACATCTGTGCACTGTCAGCCTCGCATTGACCCTGGAGGTACCCCCAGAGCCAGTGCTTCTCCCTGCAGGGTGGGTGGGGGTTCGAGCATCACTGACCCCTCCACCTGGACGTGATTCTTGATGAAGCCACAGAGTGGGGCTGGTCAGTGGGGGTGGGACTGGGAGAACCACCACTTACAGAGCACGTTCTGCATTCCAGTCACTGCACAGCTTTGCCTTTATCGTCTCCTGTGATCCTCATAATTGCTGCACCAGACTGATCTATGTTATCCCACTCTCACCAATGAGAAAGCTGAGGCTCAGAGAGGTAATTTGTCCACATGATGATTCAGACTGACTGGAAACACTGGTGAGATGATGCTGATGACCCTTTAAAAACCCCAAGTCAAGCCTCCCCTGGGGGCTCGGTTTCCTCATCCATAAAATGAGGTCACTTGGCTTTGCCACCCAGAGCAGCGAGGGCTCTCAGGCACCCAGTGTCTGCCTTCCCCCTGGCGCCTGGTCCCCTCCTCCCAAAAGCCCTGCCAGGTGCTGTGCATTCGCCCCAGGCTACACACAAACACTTCGCCCAAATCCCTTTCAGTCCTTCCCACCACCGAGGACTGCCTCACAAAGACCCAGAGAATGCCATGACCTTGGCCCAGGTGGACGCCGCCCCTGACATCACCTCTGCCCTCTCTGAGGGGCAGCACGTGGAGACGGGCGGTGCCTCGTGGTTTGGCTTCGGGAAGACACCAAAGGAGGCCCGTCACCTTATTACTATTCAAGTCAAAACACCTCCCTGTGTTTAAACAATTACAGTCCATAATTTTAGTTGCCATCACAGTGGAACAAGCCCACTGTGGTTTCAAAATCACAGTGGCTTTATTTAGCTAAAGCAACCACAGCCAGGGAGCACTGGATTCTCCATCAAAGAAAATGTCCCAGCTTTAGCTTCCCAACCTTCTCTTAGCTGGTCTCCCTCCCATCCACCCTACCCACCCACTGCCCCCGTGCCACACCGCAGTCTTGAACTGGCCTCCCACACCCGTTCCTGAACTCTTCTATAGCTATCCTTCCTCTTCTTGCTTCTCCAATCCCTAGCCATCCTTTAAAGCCCAGCTTAGGGTCACCTCTTCCAGGAAGGCCACCCTGAGTACTGCAGCACCATTAGCCTCTCCCATCTCTTCAACTCCCATTGCTTCTCCCAGCGATTGGCTCACAAATCTCTCAGTGTGCAGGCTGGGAAGAGAAAAGGAAGAGAAAGTAAACTGTGGAACAGAAGGGAGAAAGACAGGCCACAACACAGGCCTTGGTACCACATTTCTCTGCTTTAGGGAAAAAGGAGCCAGGATAAGGGGGAGGGAAAGGGTGATGGAGCCATGTGACTGAGTCCTTCCTGCCAGATATGGAGGGGGTCTCCGCGGGAGTAACACTCTCCTCCTGAGAACTGGGGAGGAGAGGGTGGAGATGTGCCTTGTTCTCTCTCAGTGATGCTGACCTAAGACAGCTTTCCTATAGAAGGCCCTTGACTGGTTCTGCAAAGTCAGGACTTCTAGGAGATCAGAGGCAAAGACAAGAGGGCCCCAAGGTGCTGAGAAACATTCAGTAGGAACCTTGCCAAATGCTGGAGGAAAGGTTAATTTTTTCCAAAGAAAGCACAACTCAGTGTATTTCCACCCAATAGGCTGTTTTGTTTTAACAGGAGTCACAAGACGAAGCTGGGCACTCAGGGGTTGGAGGCCCTGTCATTCCGTGTGAGAAGGGTCCACAGTCGGCCTGGCCCAAGGAGGCTGGGCACATGTGGCCCATCAGAGAGGGACAAGAGAAGCTGAGGTCTTTCCCCTTTGCTTGGGAAGCAACCCCTCCCACATAATTAATTCACTTTTAATTTTTTTTAAAAGATTTTATTTATTTATCTTTAGAGAGAAAGGAGAGAGGGAGAGAAACATCAATGTATGGTTGCCTTTCGTGCATCTCCTGCTGGGAACTGGCCTGCAGGGAACCTGCCTGCAACCCAGGCGTGTGCCCTGACTGGGAATCGAACCGCGATCCTCTGGTTCGCAGGCCTGTATTCAATCCACTGAGCTACACCAGCCAGGGCCCGCTTTCAACTTTAACTCTTTAAGAGCCTCCCCCTATTTCAGGCCCAGGCTCCAGAATAGACACTCCTAAAATTACAGGGTGACTTCAGGAATCAAGAAGTTCAACCTCCATCTCATCGCGAAACCCTAACAACCTCCATGACGAGTAGCAGACAAGATTAGTATCCCATTCAACAGAGGTGGAAGCTGAGACTCTGAAACGGTTGGCAGCTCCTCAGAGGCTCCAGCCAGGATGGGCTGGGGTGTAGCAGGAGAGGAAGAACAGGAGCGCTCTCAGTCCCTGCGTCAGCACTCTCCCAGCTTTGGGTGCTGTGTCCCACTTCCCATTCCCAGGGGCCTGCTCTCAGGTGTTTGCCCACCAACACCTCCACCCCTGCAATCTGACACCTAACAACAGCTTAAGGCACCAGTGTCCAACATTCCAAAGCAAAGACAGGTGCCACAAATGCGTGATAAGAGGTCAGGGAGTCTCAGTTTACCTCCGGGTATTTTGGCCTCCTTCTGAAAGATGCAGGTTAAACCAGCTTCCTTTAGCTCCAACATTCTCTAGTTCCATAAAACATGTTCAATAAGGGGAAGGGAGGAGAATGCAACTGATTCCACACGTTGTCCATTTATTATGTTTTAAATATATTTATATCCCGTGACATTGGGGCAGAGGGTAGGGGCCAGTGCAGAACCAGCTCACTGCCCTCTAAGAAACGGATGAAAGGGGTGGGGTGCCAGAGAGAAACCAGAGGGTTCGGGGCTTGTTCATCCCCAGCCTGCCTGAGGCCCTGCAGCTGGAGACCCAAGGGGTCCCAGTCTGCTCGAATCCGCACCTAGATGAGCAGGTAAAAGAAGGTACTGGTAGGCGCTCAACCAGGTTCAAGCAACCCTTCTGCCCGAGGGCTCTCTGGACGCTGCCAGGACTAGGGGCTGGCTCACCCAGCCTGCCTGTCCAAACAAGCCACAGCCCTGACAGCTGATGGTGCTGGCTGAGTCCTCCTGGTGCTGCCCCAACAGACCTTATATCCTGTGTCACCCAAGTTGACCTCTGTTCCACCCCAGGGAATGTTTGCTGGCTGACAGACTCCAGCCCCCAGAGCAAAGGCAAAGACCTGAGCCTGGGATGGGCCGAAGAGGGAAAGCAAATGAGGCTCTGCTGGGGAGTGCCGGGATGTCACAGTGTCCAGCAGACCGTCACTCTTCCCTTGCCTGCTGCCCCAGCTTCATTCATTCACTCAGAAAGTGTTTACCCAGCACCCACTACACGCCAGGCACAGCCTTAAATGCCACTGTGATGCTGTGGTGAACAAGACGTGGTCTCTGCCTTCACAATGTTTATAGACCAGGCCATTAAACAAATAATTGCACAATGAATTCAATAACTACTGTTATAACTGATGCTATGAAGAACAAGTAAGTGCAAGTTTAGGAGAGAACACGTGTCAGGGGGAAGTCACCTGTCGGCAGGTCACAGGAATTTCACAGAAGTGATAATTTAGCTAGGACCTAAAGAGGACGTTTAGGGGGGAGATGGAAAAGTGGGAACAGCCAGTGCATAGGTCCTGAGGGAATAAGGAGCATGGAACACCCCAGAAATCTACAGTCAGTGTGGTTGGAGCTCAGAGCCATTCAGGGGAAGAGGGTGCTATGATGAGGCTGGAGCTTCAGGATTTTCCAGGCCAGCAAAGAACCTAGCATGGGCAGGTGAGAGCCCATGAAGAATTTCAACCAAGAAAGAGCTCTCTGCTTTCAACTTGGCCATGGAAATTTTTTTCTCTTGAAGGGCAACAAACATGAGGACTTGCTCTTCCCATGCAGAATGCAAGCCATGTTAACTTCCTGTGTCTGCATAACTCCGTGAGAGATCGCTGTGCACCACTTACCTCTTTCCATACTCACAGAAAGCCCGTCAGGTGGCCGCTGTGGCTCCGTCTTCTCTGTACGCGAAGACGTTGAGACTCAGCGAAATCAGTTAACTTTCCCAGAGGTCACCTCCCCAGTGTTCTGTTCAAGATATAGCCTCCAGATGAAAAGGTAAAAAGAAGAAAAAGTCGCATTCATTTGGTACATGTATGCATATAGATGTGAATATAAGCAAAGTCTGCTTAGAATGAAAATCTAATAGTGAAAAGTATCACACATTCCAACACATATGAGATTTGAAATTAGTCTACTTTTTTTGATTGCCTACTGGTAGGTGCAGGCACTAATGTGAATATAAACATAGATACAGATATAGTTACAGAGAGATAATAGAGATAGAAAAATCAAGAATTGGAATAACTTATTTTTTCCCCACAATTCGAGATCTTAAATTGCTTATTTTGGGTAATTAGCAAATCTTACAGGTCCTATGAGCCAGCAACAAGATGACTCTAAGCTCAATTTCAGGTTTTAAAATTTAATTAATAAATAAATAAAATGTTAGATCTCTCCACTCTGAAATAGTCACTATATCCATGTCCATTGCAACTTCAATTAAAATGCTAAATAATAATAAGGGCACAAATGCTACATCACAACTCAGGTATGCAAATCCATTCCTTTAGTTACCCCAGTGCAAGGTCTCAAGCCCCGTCGGGGGAAGGGTCTGGGTCTCCCTTTCAGTGGGGACCCACTCTCACTGCTCATGTTCAAGGGCAAACACAGGGTAAACTTGCAAAGAGAGGGAAGACAGAAATGCATTTGAAGAGAAGGCCCACCTGGAAAGCAGGACGGAGGCAGATTCAGGGGCTGGCTGGGGGTAAGCAAGCCTGGCCTTCCTGTGTAAAATACTGAGTGCCAGAGTCATGCTCAGCATCCCAAACCTGCCACTCGTGCAAAAACCCTGCTGCCACAGCTGCTGCTCAAAACCACAGGGAAACTGAAATTTAAAAAACAAATCCTCAGTCCTAGGGCAAATGAGTCATTTAGCCAATTGATCATTTGGCAAACTGGCTTTTAGCAAATTGATTTGAGGAGTCTAGCCTGCTCCCTGCTCCGGGAAGGCTGTCCACCAGCCAGTTGAGTGTCAGGAGCCTGGGGGATGAGAACACAGCTCCCTCCCCAGGAACAGGCCTCCCCTTCCCCCTCCAGGGGAGAAACGTCAAGGCAAAGCAATGGCCCAGCAGGAGACACAGTGTCAGGGATGCATTCCTAAAGGCAGCTTTTTGCCTGGGTCCACGGGAAGCCCCTGTCCTGCCCACAGGAAGACCTGTAGGGTGGGACGTCGGCCGCTCTGGGGAGGGGGAAAAACACAGGCTCTGTTCCCAGGGCTGGGGTGGGGTCTTTACATCGAAGAACTGGTGGGGAAAACAGGCTCAGGAGAGAGGGACAACTCACCTCCGATCCCACAAGGAGAGAGTAGCAGCCAAGACCTGCCTGACTCCAGAGGTCTCCTTACTCCCCCACATCAGGCTGCCTCCAGCAAGCATCAAGACTCCTGTTTCTGTAAGGCTCTCCAGCAGGCAGAGGGCTAGCTAGCCCCTCAGGGGTGCTCACTGCTGCTTCACACATCCTAGGATATGGGATTCCAAGGCTCCTGTCAAGAGGGGGAAACTGAGGCTCAGAGAGCAAACGTGAGGATTCGATAAGGCAACCCTCAGTAACAGATGCCTATGTATCCTTCCAAAGAAAAAAACTTTTAAAAAACAAGGTCTCTCTTGAGATCTACTCATATATGTATAAGCTTTCTAAAAACAGAAATAAATGGACTCATACTTACACATTCTTCTTTACACCTGCCTTTTTTCACTTATTAAAGCATCAGTCCCGTGTTTTACTTTGCCACTATATCCTGTAGGACAAGAGTCTCCTACTGAGGGGCAGCACACTTGTTTCTAGATCTTGCTATTGCCTTCAGCTCTGTATAACATTTCCAAAGAATATATCCAGGCCTTTGTGAATCCCTCAGTTTGCTAGCATTAGGATAACACATAACTTTCCCCCTATGATAAAATGCAACTTAAAATGTTAAGTTACTTTACATTTCTGTTTTCTGGCTGAAAAGCTTCACTTGCGCGTGCCCCGCGGCCACCTGCAGCACCAGCAGTGGGCCCTCTTTGTCATCACTTCCTAGGTCTGAGAGCTTGACGACAGGTAGAGCACAGCCAATCCACACTGAGATGAGATGCTGGACAATGAACAGGACCGTCCCCAGGCCAAATCTCTTTCTCTCCCATGAGCCTTGAGTGCCAACAGTTCACACTCTGCCTCCGCTGATTTACAAATGGGGGCACGTAATGGACCTTGAAGTCATTTATGGATCGTTAAACGTCAAAGCTTAATCTGTGAAACTCAAGGACCCCTGCACACCCTTACCCAGGCTGCCCAAATTCGAACATCTGCGTGGATGCCTGATAATGAACGGGGAGCACTGTGTGGGGCCCTGAACTTGAACCATACTCACCTTGCCCCTCCAGATTCCCTGCAGGGCAGGTGGCTGGCAGGATCATCAAAAAGTCACATGTACTTAAGGTACACCCCGGCTGGTATGGCTCAGTGCATCGACCTCCAGCCTGCAAACCAAAGGGTTACCAGTTCGATTGCCAGTCAGGGCACGTCCCTGGGTTGTGGGCCAGATCTTCAGTTGGGGATGTGTGAGAGGCAACTTCACATCGATGTTTCTCTCCCTCTCTTTCTCTGTCCCTCTTCCCCTCTCTCAAAATAAATAAAATATTTTTTAAAAGCCACTTATACTTAAAGTGCACCATTCAATCAATTTTTTTTTATCCACCTGTTCTTTTCAGCCAGTACACATGCCCTCCCAGGCTTCCTCTTACTCTCCTGTCCTGTGGTTCTGAGGCCCAGAGCCCTTTATATTACAACGGGGGTCCCCAACCCCTAGGCTACGGACCAGTACCATCTGGGCCTGTTAGGAACCCGGATACAGAGCAGGAGCTTGAATGTAATGCACTTGAATAATCCTGAAACCATCCCCCTATTCCCCGATCTTTGGAAAATTTTTCTTCCACAAAACTGGTCCCTGGTGCCAAAAGCTTAGGGACTGCTGAATTACAACTTTCATAAGCGGTAATAGAATAATCATGACAAGAAATCAGTAAATCCTGACCAGCAGACCAGACACTCAGGGGTCATTTAGATCCACAAAAGGATAGGTTAGGGACACACTTTGATGGCTGTGCTACTCAGGAGACTCGTCACAGAGAGGAGCGCATCAGAAGAGGGGAAGAGGAGGATGGAGCCCAGGAGGTGGGTGGGCCGTGATGTCGATGAAGGTGAGTTGGTGTCAGTGGAAGAGGAGGAGGCATCCTTACAATATTTCAAAGTTCTCTCACTTTATCTTCATAAGGCACATAGAACGGGCATCAAGAGTCCTAAATTGCAGAGGGAACGTTGAATTTCACCAGGGTTAAGTATCTCATGCAAGTTCACCCATGCAGTTTGAACCCGGGTCTTTCCTATCCAGGAGCCAGCTGTGACCGTTGGTCTCTGACGACCGTCTGTGGCGAGAGGACCCAGGGACCCCTCACACACACACCTCAGGACAGTGGCTTTGTCTACACCAGTGGCTGAGGTGCCATCGCTGCCAAATAACCACGGAGGCAGCTCTGGGGTCGAGATGATAAAGCAGAAAACAACCCTTGCTCCTGCTCAGTGTGAACTCTGCCCCACCAGGACAGAGACGGGGACTCACAGCATCACGGAATCCCAAGCAGCAGAGCCCACTGACTCCAGTGCAAAGTCAGGGCTGGTGGCCACCTCACAGCCTGGACACTGGTGTCCACTCACCCGCCAGCTCCACCCTCTCTTCCCTCTGCAGACAGTAGGGGCCAGAGACAAATGTGGTCAAAGGCAGGCTCGGCACAAAGTCTGCCCACTTGTTCTGCCCCTAACACTTTGTATTTTATAATCATAGCACCTGGTGGGCACTTTGTCATTTTTTTGTTGAAGTAATGCATGAGCGAGTGATTGAATGAGGAAAAATTGGACATATGTACAGTCCTTTCTACATTTCACATCACCTTTGCATTCATTATTCCATCTTAATCTTAGGATACCCCTGTGAATGCAGGATTGGAATACCTGCTTTACAGATGGGGCACTGAGGCCCAGCAAGATGACAGTCTCACCAGAGATGATGGCAGAGCCTGGACTAGATGGAATCCAAGCCAGGGCTCCTGCTTCAGTGCCCCTTCCCTGTGATGGCTGCTGACCCAGGCTTGGATCTCCAGGTGCCCAGTCCTCCAATGAGCCCAGCAAGTCAGAGAGCCCTGATCACCCAGATCACCCAGATCACCATTGAGGAAACCGATGAGGCTGGAGGTGTGGGAAAGCCCCCAGAGAAAAGGAGCTCTCACACCTCAGTCAGGATCACTCATAACTTTCCATACAGGCCTCCACATTTTTCTCAGGTTAGCTTATAATTTCCAGACCAGAATACAGACAGGGAATCCCCTGTCATTACCTTTCTGATTGTGACTCACTCTGGGGGCAAGGAGGTGGGAGAGATGAGAGTCTCAAATATCACTCCCCAAAGCAAAAGTCCCAAAAGCAAAAGTGTCTTCTTCAACCCTACTGTCTGTCAGTCATTAAATGTTTCCTGACCATGCACTCTGCTGAGCACCGCGTGCTACGCTCAGAGCTGGGAGGCTGGCGCGGGCAACGGCAGACGCCACTCATGGGTCAGCGCCACAACCAACATCCTCTCCTGATGTTCCACTGTCATCGCTCAGGCCAGGCGTGCCAATGACCTTGCTGCCGATGGTCAGCCCCAGGCTTGTCTGCCTTAGTCTGGGCTGCCATTAGAAATGTCAACCACTAGCTCTTCTCGGACTTTCCTGGGCCTCCTCCACACCATTCTCCTACTCCAATGCCCTCTTCTTTCCCTGCATCCTACACCCACTCATTAAATGCTGGTATTCCCCAGAGCTTGCTCTTGGACCTTTTTTTCTTTTGCTCTCCCTCTGTTCGCTCCCTTTTAACCATCCCATCTGCATGGTGGGGATTCCAATACGATCCAAATGCTGAGGACCAAGTCAATTCTTCACACTCTGCACCAAATGCTTGTTCGATATCCTCTTCTGAGGTGTCCATGGGCATCCAAAAGTCAGCGCATCCACCCCTGAATCCACCCTCACGCCCGCATCCAACCTGCTCCTCTTTGCTCACACCCAAGCTCCGAGCCACCTAAGCCAGGAACCCGTGTGTCAGCCTTGCTTCCTCGCTCTGCCTCATCACCACATCCAAATGGTCACCACGTTGGATGGCTTCTACACACCCAGGATCTCTCAGAGCTATTCCTCTCCTCCTTCCTCCCTGCCCTCCTTAATGGACCTCCTCTTCCTCTTTTCCTGAACTAGGACAGTAACCTCCTCATTGGCCTCCACACAGCCTCCAAGCTGCAGCTAGACTGCTCTGGCCTGCAGGATGCCGAGGTCTTCCAGGACCCAAGTCCCACCTTCTTCGCAGCCTCATCTCAGTTCACGTGCATTTGCTCCAAAAACACCAAACACTAGCATCCCCGGAGGGGACCCTGCTCTCTCCCCATGAGACCTTTTGTGTAGGTGTTTCCCCTCTCCCGGAAAATTCTCTCCCACCCCTCCACCCCCACCTAGGAAACTCTTACAGCTTTTCTTTCTACACCTGACTCGGATCTCACCTTCTCGGACAGCCACATCCCCCTCAGCTCCCCAGGCAGTGCCAGGTTCTCCCACAAAGTACCCATGAGGCTGTGCAAAGGCCATTATCACAGCACTCGCTATGCTGAATTTCAAGACCTTATTTACAAGTCTCTCACTTCACTAAACTCAGCCCCTTTGAGGGCCATGTTCTGCTTCTTTATCTTGTATACCCAGCTCATAGGACGTTCTGCCATCATGGGCCTCAGTGAATGACTAAATGAAAAAACAGTGCAGGTGGGTGGACATGATGGAATAAAGAGATATTCACCAGGGATGAAACGCGGCAGTACCAACCGGTCAGGAGGAGGAAAAACACCAGAAACCCATCTGCTGGGCCCTGAGAAATTTGCAACCAGCTTGAGAAAGACAAGACTCACAAAATACCTAGCAAATGGGAATGGCTTACAGTGAGCTGTGCAGTACCTGGATCCCCTCCAGAGCTCCGCGGGATGGGATACTGGAGAGAGAGCCGAGAAGTGTCAGGAAGTAGCCTGCCTCGGTGCTACAGCCCCAACCTTCCAGGCCCTGAGCAGAACAGGGTTGGAGGATTGAAGGAGACGCTGCTTCTCCAGCAAAATCCCACCCAGAAGATGCCCTCCAGGGCTCCTGGGATCTTGCTGGGGAAACCTTGGTTTCTCCTTTTCACCAGGAAACCTAGCTAGCTGGTGAGGGTGGAGTGGGCAGCAAAGGCAATCTAAGCAGAAAGCAGATGTTTCCCACCCCACCCCCTAGGGGGATGAGCCGGAGTGTCCACCTGCCTGACTTTCTGGAAAACAGGCCTGACTAGGGCTCCAGACACCAGGCCAGACCCCTGTCTGAGTGGGAGAGGACCAGTGCCAACAGGCTGGGAACAGCACCCAGAGGAGGCAGGGAGGGAGCGCAGGAGACTCAAGTGCTTTTGGCAACCTCTTCTGTTTGACTTTGGGCCAACCAGGGTTAAGTAGAGTGGTTTTGATCTGACCTTGGTCTTTATATGATCTGGGAGAGTGTAAATACCGAGACATATGCCAACTCTAAAGAGAAGCAAGCCGACGCAGGTAAGCCAGCCATTCCTGAAAAAAATTTCACATCCAGCTGGTGACTCTCAGTGGCCCAAGTTTTCCCTGCCTTGCACCCTTTTCCCTCCCAGTAGTCTCCTCCCTCCTTCCTCCCACCCTTCCCCCAGAGCCGTGCTCCCAGAAGCATAGGTTACTAAAGCTGGAAGGGGCCCAGAGCTTGGCGGGCCCCAAACCCTTTTTACAGAAGGGGACACTGAGGCCCAGGAGGGGAAAGGCCCTAAGAGGCAGGCACACCGCTGCCTGACTCCCAGGACAAAGCCTACTGTGCTGACTAAGCTCTCCAATACCCCATGCATACTGCATTGTCAATCTACAAAACAGCTGCTGGTAGGCCTGCCCCTCCAACTTCCACCCTCCACACCCCGGCCCCCTGCCCCCCCAAAGAAAAATGGGGCTGGGATGCATTTCAGCCCAGATGAAAGCTGTGTGCTAACGGACACAAGTGTGGTGGTGGAATTCAAGGCACCCTGAGCAGAAGCTGGGCCAGGCCTGAGGTCACACGGCCGCGGGCCAGAGGGGGCAGCTGTACATAGGCAGTGCTGGTGACGCCCTGTCCTGGCTCCCCCACCAGCCTCATTCTGGGTCTGACATGACAGTGAAGGAAGAGCCAGGCCATAAGAGGAAGTGAGAGTAAGGCCTGCTCTTTAGAGGCCACGGTGGGCCTATCAGCTCCTGGACCCCAGTAGTCTCTGAAGCTTCCTGGGGGGTGGGGGAGCCTGCATGTTTCAAACACTTGCCCATGGCCACAGCAGCACGTGGGGGAGCAGGCCCTGAGATGGCTCCTGTGTAATACCTGAGCGCCGCCCTCCTGCAGTGCCAGCTCTACCAACGCCGGTGACGGTGCCACAAAGAGGAAAGTGGAGACAGGGCTCTGGTGCCCTCTGCTGTCCAGCACTCCTGTCCCACAGCCTGAGGGATGGCGTTGAAGCTGGCGGGGGAGTCCCAAAGAATGTCACCAGTGCTCCAGGTTGCCCCTCCATCTACCCTCCAAGAGCACCCAGGAGCAATGCCACTGTGCATAAGCCCTGGGGAGAGCAGTCAGAGCACTGGAGGGTGTCACGGCAACCAGTAAAATGGCTTCTAACACAAAGGCGACTTTCCATGGTTCTTATCTTCAGGACCCAGGAGAAGGGAGCAGCCACCATCTTGAATATTATCAGCTACTGTGAGAGGGCAAGAGACTGAAGGGCCGCAGGGAGACCACTGACACTTCCATGCACAACTCATTGGCCAGATTAGGCCTCGTGGCCCCAGCCTAACACAAGGGGCCTGGCCACATCCCCCTCAGCTCCCCAGGGGATGCGAGTGTTTGGTGTTTTGGGAGCAAATGCACGTGAACTGAGATGAGGCTGCGAAGAAGGTGGGACTTGGGCCCTGGAAGACCTCGGCATCCTGCAGGCCAGAGCAGTCTAGCTGCAGCTTGGAGGCTGTGTGGAGGCCAATGAGGAGGTTACTGTCCTAGTTCAGGAAAAGAGGAAGAGGAGGTCCATTAAGGAGGGCAGGGAGGAAGGAGGAGAGGAATAGCTCTGTGCAATGCCACCCATTGTCCTCGTGGTGTGCGCCTCTACTCCCTTCTCCCCTAGCTGACTCTGAGTTTCCCGTACTCCGAACCTGAGGGAGTTTGTAGCCCTATAATGGCCACGCAACCCTGAGTCTACTGGACACCCATTGCCATGTTCCTTAGGTCTCAGTTCAAATTCCAGAGGGAAAGAGAGACCCACCTGACCAGTGCTGTGCTAATACTTAAGACCAGGCACACGAGTCCGAGTTACCATTCAGCTCACAAATGGGCCACTCAGGAGGGGCTACATACTGCATCACACTGGAGGCAAAAGTGGGGGGCCACGAATGACTGTTTTCTCTGAAACAAATTGGGGCTGCCTTTGCATAACTCTGAAGAAGACATACAATTTTGGGTGAGAGAGTAAGGGCTGGCCTTCTCCCACTTCAGACGGCTGACTGCTTTCAATATGCATCTAACTCTTGGTCTCCTCCTCTGTAAAACAGGGACGATGATCTCTGTCCTCCCACTCTCCTTCACTCACCCCTTTGACCCCTCAGCACCCCTGTGAAACCAGTGCTGGGTCCAGACTGTCTGAGGTGGGTCACCCTCCAAGCTTACCCATTGCCTACCCCAGGAACTTGTACATTTGTGTAGAGAACTCTTGGAGACCAAAGGAATGAATCTCTAACGGTGAAATGTAAGGCAGTAAGAGAGACCAAAAGGGGAAATGTTTTGATAGGAAGGAGGCAGGAGAGACAGATCAAGATCCACCTAGATACGGATCCTGCCCTCTACAGTTGACTTCGTTTCCCCCTTTACGGGAGAAAAGAGCCAGGGCCGATCTTGAACGATTCTTGTTACCAGAATCCTCAGGTCGTTTTTGCGGTAAACCGGCTTCTGAGAGCTACGTGGGTTCAGCGCCTGCACAGGTGTGCACCTCGGCTCCCCACCCCGTATTTTCTAAATTCTACCCAAAAGGGACTCGGGCACACGTTTGAGGATGGCAAAACCATCCTGGGTCACGTTTCTCCACCTCAGGGAAGGAGTGCTGGGTTTTTCCCCCTAGGAACTCAGCCTTTGCTCCCCACCCCTGTCCCGCCGGTTCAGGCCCTGCTCTATGATGGTCAACAGACCTGGCTTGTAGGTTCACCTCACCCTGTTTCTGGAACAGAAGTCACTTCTCAGGTGAGACTTGCACCCACCCCTGTGTCCTTGCACTCAGAGGGCCCTACACAGGGTGTGGAAAACAGAGCTGGCATTTCCCCCAAGTGACAGCGCTGACTCCTCAGCGGGGCACTGGGCCGCTCCCCACCCTGCCTCCCCCACCCCAGCTGCCACTGCCCAGAGTACCGTCCTCGGGAATCTCATCTCGGTCCAGTCCCTGGGCCCTAAGAAGATAATCTCCCTCTGTGATGTGAGGCAGATTGCTTCCAGTCTCTGGACTGTGACCTCACTGTAATATGGGAGGACTAGAGAAGGCAAAATCCCCCAATTCTAGGTCCCTCCCTTCCATCATCCTCTATAGGATGTATTGAAAACAATGAGGCCCTGGCCAGATAGCTCAGATGGTTAGAACATCATCCCAATATACCGAGGTTTGGGGTTCAATCCCTGGTGAGGGTACATACAAGAAGCAACCAATGAACGCATCAGTAAGTGGAACAACACAAGCAAAATATGACCAGTGACACTCAAATACAGAACAGGCTGACAGGGTCCAGAGGGGAGAGGGGAGAGAATCACAGGGGAAAAGGGGATGGACTCACATGAACAAGTATAAAGGACACATGGACAATAACTAAGGTGAGGGTGGAAATGGGAGGGAGGTGGGGAGCACTGGAGGGGGCCAGGGCTGGGAATATAAGACAGAAAACTGTACTTGAACAAGAATTAAATAAAAATAAAAATTTAAAAAATAAGTGGAACAACAAACTGATGTTTCTCTCCCTCTCTCCCTTCTTCGATCTCTCTTTCTAAAATCTAAGACAGAAATTTTTGTAAAAAGAAAGAAAACAATGATAGGTGGTGTTGACAAAGTGCTTTACAGTCTATACAACATGCCCAAGTTTATATTATTATTTCACATAAAACTACTGATTACTCCTGGGGTCATTATTTTACAGGGACTCAGAGAGGTTAAGCTGTATGTCTAAGATCATACAGCTAGTGGGGAAAAAAATGGAATTAAAATCCAGGTAGCCAGACCAGTGCATCTTCTACCTTATCAGGTGATGTCTCTCCTGTACCCTCTGGCCAATGGTTGAAAGCCTTACGCCCTAGGGAGAGCACCCCGCACACGCCAGTCAGCAAGGCTAGACGCAGGGTGCAGCCGTCCCTCACTTCCCTGGGAAAGGGCACAGAGGCTCACGGAGCCTCAACACAAAGTGGGATCCTAGTAAACAATAGAAAAGGGGAAAAATGATGATTTTGAAGCTACCCGCATGCTCACCTACCACTGGCCTGCATCTCTTCAGAGCAGCTGGGCCAGGTCTGATCTGCAAGGCCTGGCTAATCAGCGCCCGTCCCTCCCACAGTGACAGACCAGGACTCTCTGGGGTCGATGCCTGCAGCACTCTCCTCCCGGCGCTCCTGTCCTGGTTCGCCCCAGGTGCCACCAGGATCGGAAGCCAGTGGCACTCTTCTCTTCCCCTCAGTTTCTTTCT
This sequence comes from Sturnira hondurensis, assembly GCF_014824575.4. Taxonomy (NCBI): domain Eukaryota; kingdom Metazoa; phylum Chordata; class Mammalia; order Chiroptera; family Phyllostomidae; genus Sturnira; species Sturnira hondurensis. The sequence goes on from NW_028077960.1 coordinate 6,995,503, forward strand.
GTGAAATAGAAATGATCGCCTTTTCCTATCGTCTGTCTCCTGTCAGAGTAGTGGGAAAAAGAGAGGGCATGAGCTGGTGTTTCTTACAGGACTTTGGTCTCTTTACAGAGGTGATATCTGAATAAAAGCTAAAAGCAGGAGTGGCCTCAACGCTACCTGATGAAAGGACACCAAGGGAGAAACCAATTTTCTGGCACACCCTGGAGAACTGAATTTTTAGGAAGTTAGAGGCCCCTTTGATTTCCACTCTTGTGGCTACAAACTCTTCTGCCCCTCCTGCAGGGACCGTGCCTGAGATGATGTTGCGGGCGTGTGTCTGCCAGGCGGCTGGGTCGTAGAGCCCCCGAGCTGCACTGCCCGGGGCTGGGCCGGGCGACTGTGGGAGGTGATGGTATGTGGACCTTGGACTCCAGGGGAGCTCGGGGTGACATTTCTGATAAAGCCCTGAGAGTCGTTTATTTTTTTTCAGTTTCTTTCCTTCATTCTCAAGGGGAGTCAAATCTGTAAAAATCCAGTTATGTGGCGGCTGCAATTCATTTTGTCACAACCATAGAAAGGTGCACTGACATCGAATGTGTGTGAGTAACTGCTACTCTCTGTGGATAAATATTCCTAGTCATTGTGAGCTGGCCCCTTTGCCACTTTGACAAAAAGCTCTCAGAGACAGGGTCTCCTCATCTGCAAAATGAAAGAGTTGCTCTTCATTGTCATGAGGTCCCTGGAGAGCTAGTACTTGCTTGGAATAATAAAACAAACATTAGATTCTTCAAGACTCGAGGGGAAAGAGACTTCGGGATTGGTAGGGTAGATAGTGGGCCTGGCCGCACCGCCTGCCCCCCTCATTTCTCTCACTCTTGACTTTCCTCTGGAAGTCCCTGATGGATAGCCCAATGTTGCCATCGCTTATAGAAAATGACCTACCACTTGAGAAGGCTGGGCCCCGTCCTACACTTGACTGTTGCCGTGCTGGTCGTCCTTCAGCACCATGTTAAGCTGTGAGCTTCCTGAAAAAAGGGATCACATCACCACATGCACTGGAGTTCTTTAGAGAAACAGAACTAGTAGGCAATGAGATGGATAGGCAGACAATACATGTGTACACATATATACCCTCTTACATGTATAGACATATATATACATCTGTATGTTTATAGATACATATACACACACACATATATATGTATGTATGTGTGTCTGTGTATACATACAGAGACAGATAGATAGAGTGAATGAAGGGATGGAGAGAAAAGATTTATTTTAAGGAATTAGTTCATGCAATTGTAGAGCTGGCAAATCCAAAATCTCTAGGGCAGGTTGGAGGCTGAAATTTCAGGTAAGAGTTAACGTTGCAATCTTGAGTCCAAATTCCTCAGAGCAGCAGGCTGGAAAATAAGGCTGTGTTTCAGTCTTGAGGAGAATTCCCCCTTCTTTGGGAAACTCAGTCTTTGCTTTTAAGTCTTCAGCTGTTGGATGAGACCCACCCACATTATGAACGGTAATCTGCTTTATTTGAAAGCTGCCGATGTAACTGTTAATGACACCTAGTCAATACCTCCACAGCAACACCTAGACTGGTGTTTGACCGAGCCACTGGTTGCTACAGCCTAATCAGGCTGACCCATAGATTACTGTCACACCTCCTGGCTCTCACCCTGCTGTGTCCGCTTGTAATTCCAGGGTGATCGGTCCTGAGCGGATAAATGACTAGGAGCCCCACGTATTCCACGCTTCGATTTCTCTCTTCTTTTATATTCCTCCCCTTCCCATTTGTATTAACACCGGCTCCTGGGCCCAAAGACTCAGCCACAACAGCACCACCAAGGCTGGTGCCCGGACCATGTCCGGGGGTGTTGCACAAGGAAGTGACGAGCCTGTTGACTCCTGGCCCCACCCCTCATGCACCTGGGAACCCGGGGCAAGTCTAATCCCTTAGAGCATTTCGCATGTGTGTGAGGCTGAGTGGGACCATACTTGTGCCCTGCCCAGTGGCCGCCATAAATGAAGCACCCATCATCTCAGTAATGATTATTTTATTGCTTCTTTACACACAACTAAAACTCACTGACTCAGACCCATCAAAGAGGGCAGTCAATGGCTGGGAAGTCCACATTAAAATGTAATTCAAAAATAATGCTGTCTTATCACTTTAAAATATATTACTCAGACCAGGCTAACACAGTGTTGCACTGTGAGCCCTCAGGGGACTTACATTAACAAACAAATAAGGACAAGTTGAGGTTAGGCCATCAGTTACTGGTGTAGAAAAAGCTACATTGGAGTACTTGAAAATGCCTCTAGACAGTGCACTGTCCTCAGTAGGTTATTTCCCCTGTGATCACCCTAATGTGTTTTACTAATTCAGTGGCTTCTTGCCAACTTGAGAGGGCTCCAGGCAACTTCTGCCCAGGACTGACCAGACTGCTACAAATTGACTTGGTGGTGACTGAGTATAAGACGTTTCATGGCATTAGGTCAAGACCTTCATTTTTAAGCTCTTCCTTTTCTCAGAAGCCTGTTTCAGAGTGGCCATCTTGGTCTGTAACTCCCAGAAACGGAACTGTTTCTGTCAAATAACAAAGAGACTGAGCTTAGGAGCTTGGGCTCTGGAGTCTGACGGACCTGGTTCAAATCCCAGCTCTGGCTTTTGAAAGCTGTATAAACTCGAACCTGGACAAGTGTTTATCTTCTCTAAGGCACTGTAAAGTGGAGATAAGGTGACCTGCCTCACAGGGCTGCTGTAAGATTAAATTAAGCGATACATCAAAAGCAGCTGAAATCTGCGCCTTGGCACACTAACAATCCTTGTACAGGGGCCAAATCTAGAGACGAGTCAGGAAGTCATGAACACAGTCCTACTAAGGCTCTGAGGGTAGGTTACACAGAAATTGTTATTCTGCTTGCTATTATTTTTGCCTGCAAAAACGCCAGTCCTTGCATGAGTGATGAACGTTGCCTACCGACTATGATCTCAGGGCAGAAGCTCAGGAATTATTGCCATTATTATTATTAGCAACAAAAATGACCATCTATATCTTACAAAAACTACCCAGTTTCTCTCAAAAGCTCCACTGAGACAATTCATATTTGAGGAAGTCTGTGCCAGGGCCATGGTGTTTGCTTGTTTCGCTAAACATTCCAAGTTTGCATTGGGTTTGCTCACCAGAGAGCCACATGCCCCAGATTCGCTCAGCGCCTGCAGCAAGGCCTTCCCTGGGTGCCGGTGCAGGTTAAGCCCCTAATTCTACTGTGAGTCAGCCTGGAGAACCACCTGAAGGGAAGTCTCATGGGAGACCCTGGGAGCATGACCTCAACCAGCATTAGTTGGGTTGGCCAAAAAGTTCATTTGGTTTTTTGCGTAAAATGGTTCTAATAGAGCTCCACTATCTTTAGGTTGATTCAAAACAATCGTATTAGATTGTATTGTGACAGCTGTTCTATCAGTGTGCATTTTTTAACAACTTATCAACATTGATGAATTTTTGAGTAGCCATGTTAATATTAAAGATGGAAGAATATATGCAACATTTTTCAGAATATTATGCTTTATTATTTCAAGAAAGGTAAAACACAACTGAAACACACACAAAAAACATTTGTGCAGTGGAAAAGGCCATGACTGATTGAACGTGTCAGAAGTTGTTTGTGACATTTCATGCTGAAGATTTCTCACTGGACGATGCTCCATGGTGGGGCAGACCAGTTGAAGTCAATAGCAGTCAAATGAAGACATGAATTGAGAACAATCAACATTATACTACATGGGAGAGAGCCAACATACTTGAAATATCCAAATCAAAGTAATTGATAACAACGAAAAATGTGTCTTCTATTTTACAGAAAAAAACCACACCTCACTTTGTCCTCATGACATCCAGCCAGTGGTGGGAGTACTGCCTTCCACCCCAGCTTCTCAGAGTGGAGAGCTGAGTCCCAGAAGGCAGCGGGGGGACTTGCTCAAGTCCCGGAGGTGGTAAGTGGTTGCTCTTTGATACAAACACAGCATATAATCAGGATATATCAACCTTCAAAAGATATACTCTCTCAGCCATCTGGGATTCTATAAAGCTCCCAGCCCTTCACAGACCCCCTAAGACAAAATTCTCTCACCATTCCGCTAAAGACTCTGCACCTGCCTGTGTCTGTTTTTCTCTTAGGGCTGCTCCACTTCCCCGAATGGCAGCCATGCTCACAAAGGTCCCAGGTCCCCAGTGAGGGCAAGCACCGCACCCTGTCTGGGTTTCCTACCCATAGTTGCTTGCACAAGGCCTGGCCCTAAAGAAGCCACTTAACACATGCTTGTTGCCTGTGTTGATGGAATTCATAAGAATTTCCCAGAGGGCCTTTGGAGAAACCTTGTACCTATTTTCCTCTTTTATATGACCCCACTCTAAAAACAGCTGCCTAGAAGCAAACTGAAGGGCCCCTGTGAGTGGGGGCAACCCCAGGGACTGGTGTCATTCCCTGGGTCTCCCTGCCAGCCTTGGTGCCACAGAAAAGGATGAGACAGGGCTGTGGACAGGATGATGAACAGCTGAATCCCACTGACTTAAGCCAGCCTGACTGCGTGTCTGCTCCTTGCAACGTCAGAACCCAAATAGAGGCTCCTTCCCAAGGGAGCAGGAGCTGGTCAGGAAAGGGGGCTTGACGGTATCTGATTTGGCCACACCTTGGCTCTTGAATGAGACCCCGGCCAGGTGCCCAGCCCACGTGGCCCAACCTGCATGGCAAACCAGTGGAACAACTAGAGTCCTTGAAACCAGGCAGGTCATTTTTTTTTAACTCATTCCTCTTCCATACAACAAAATTATTTTTGGTAAAAATCATGAAAGGTAATGAAGAACAGTAATATGGATGCACTAGATATGCCAGTTGGCGTTTCTTCGGGATTTTCATGAACTATACATGATTTTGAAAGCGTTACATATTTTAAATGCATCCAGCTGTTGCTTCCATTGCCTCTTCTTGTCTTTTTATGTCTATTTGTTTGAACTCCACTGAGTTCATGCGATTTCACATTGGTACAGGCACCCCACGGGAAGGTTTTCAGAACTCCAGAATAATTATGGACCAGTTGCCAGTTTCACAAAGCTGCAAGACACAGCAAGTTACTCCAGCTTCCCACAAGACAAAAAGACACCATGATTTACGTGCATTCCTATCAGTTTTAACTTTGATCCTTTGGATACAGTCTGATAGAATAATAACTTATGTAAACAATGATCCGGTAACTAATAAGAGGATTTTACCAAGCCCAAAATGTCAATAAAAGGTATAATTTTTTTTGACAGATCTGTTTTCTGGAATTTCTTCTGTCACTTTAAAAGAACTCAAAAAGTTTTCATTTTAAAAATATTAAAAATGTAGTCAAATAAGTCAAGCATGAATGAAGCTATGCACTTACTAAACAAAAATAAGACTCCGGAGAGTTCACACAACTTTCCCATTTAAAATTACAGACAAAAATAAACTCCAGAGGTTACCTAGAGGGACTGAACGGACTCCAGCTGCAGCCTTCCATCTTTGTGATCACATTGCTCACTTCCAATCTGCTCTTCACAGGCCCCCCAGGGCTTGGAGGCACAAACTGTACCCCAAAAGTACAAACAATTCTGTACTCTGACAAAATACATTTTAAATGCGTACGGTAGGTCTGCGCTTTGGAAGCCACCTCTTTAAATTAACCCCCATGTCCAATGTGTGTATGAGAGGATGAATAACAAAACTGTCCTCAGGAGAGGCTTATTTACTTACACTCAGACTTATTAGCTCTATGAAACCACAACAGTTGTTCATACGATACTTTAAGCCAAAGGAAGATTGCTCATGGAGGAGTATTTTATCACCAACCTTGTTCACAATGGTCAGTGTACAGTGGCAATAAAAACAGACCTAATTTCCGTCAGTTTTACTGTTTTTTTAAACTTATTTGCACCTGCTTATTACTGGCTCTAGAGGACCCTGCCCATTGCCCCACCTTTAGTACACAAGCCAAGATACTCTGATGCCCCAAGGGTATCTTTTAGCCCAGCTAACAGGACGTGGGAAATGCTCTGTATTTTCCTTCGTAGACAATGAGAGGCATGTGACTGATTATGTTGCCTTTGTTGGTTTGACACCGAGAAGTTCGGAGACAAATTCATAGCTCACGTTGTAGGACTGTGGGCATTTCGATTTCTCCCCTTGTTGTCAACCTCACGTATACCTTCCCTGTTCCAGCTTTCATCATATTCTTCCAATGGTTTTGAAATGGCCTCCCCCAGCCTAATTAATGTGTGCTTAAATTTTTTCTTTTGATTTAGGTGGCTTCAAGTAGGGCACAAACACCCACCCCCCATTTACCACAGTCCCCACTACTCCCAAAGAACTGCCCTGCAGCTTGTCTCTTTCATATCACTCTCTGCTTAGCCCCTGAAAGCATTTCAATTTTCAAGCCAGTTGTGGGTTGTTGTTTTTTTCCTTACAGATCCTTGTAAACCAACTTATGCCCTTTGTATGGTATGAGAAGTCCTGGGATCTGGGAAGGGGGACACTGTACATGTGGCAATATGCCAGTCCCTGTGTGTCCTCTCCTTCAACCCCTCAATGACCTAATGGGGACAGTATTGGCACCATTTTATAACTGGGAGAGTGAGGCTCCCAGGAGTTAAATACCCCCCTCTCGGGTCAACAGCTTCTTGGTGGCAGAACCAAGATGGAAACCCAGGCTGGTCTGGAGCCAGCTCTGTCCATCCCCATGGAGTGATGGAACTGGCGAAGTGCAGTTTTTCTCGGGGGAGTGGAGGATATCCGGGGGGGGAGATAACTTTCTATTCCTCCTGCCCCCGGTTTCCTGGCTCTACACACAGATCCCACAGAGCTGCCCACGAAGAGGCCAGGCAATGGGAGCCCAGGGCTGCTGTACGGCAAGCCTCCCCTCGGGCCCCGTTTTCAGAGGGATGCGTGCTGGGCTAATGCTCTGCCTTCTCACAGTTCTTAGTAATTTTTGAACAAGGGACCACATCACCACCACCTAGATTAACCAGTGATGGTCGCAAATGGTGTGGCCACTGTCCCATACTCCCATCAGGCTCCCATACTATTGGTGTGTAGAGGACACCTTGTCCCCAGCAAAGGCTTCTGGGAGTCACCACCACAGACCCAGCTCCTCTTCCTAGACACTTAGACCCAGAGTCCTTGGCTTCATTGATGCCCTAACCAGCCTGAGCTTTACTTAGACAGTCGCCACAGCAACCAGAGGTTGGTCTCTGCGGCTGAATGAATCAGCAAATATTTATTAAGCACTCTGCTAGGAACCGTGGGGGAGAATGGGTGGCTTTGCCAGTTTTAACGTATTTTTAGTGACAAATACTCTAAAAGAAGCGGGGGGAGGGATATTTATAAGACCCTATTACTTTTCTGTCCTGGAAGTCACGAAGAGGACAAAAATACTAGTGTCGTTCTTTTACAGGCACAGATTCTGGAGCTAGAGACCTTTGAGTTCAAATCCTGGCACTGTCACTATGTGTGATAGTGTGCAAGCCACACTTCTCTCTAAGCCTCAGTTTCCCTTTTCAAGGGAAGAGTGCTTCCCCCTGCCCACCTCATAAGTCTCTTTAAGGATGAAATGAGCTAATGTGTAACAAAGAGCTTTGTTGACTCTGCAAATGTTAGGTTGTTCTTTCAATAAACATTTATTAAGCATTTACTCTGAGCCAAAGCCTGAGTTAGGCATTAAAGCCTCTCAAATGTAAACGTCCTGGGCTCATTGAGATTCACCCTTTTTTTCCCCCCCGACCGAGGTGAAAATTAACCATTTCAAAGCAAACAATTCAGTGGCATTTAGTGCATTTGCAATGCTGGAAACCAACACCTCTATCTAAAGCTCTGAAACATGAAAAGCCCGTACCCATTAAATGCCTCCCTCCTTTTAGGAGAGATTTTTCTCTTGCTATCATCTTGTCCTTCTCAGGAATTGACTTCCTGGGCTTGAAAATATCCTAATGTCCCTCTGATCTCCCAGGACTACAAGCCAACCCCCGGATCCAATCTCCAGCTTCGCAAGATAAAGCCCAGGTTCCTTTGCCAGCACTGGGGAAACCACAGCCCTGAGCCCGTCATTTTTAATTACACCAGGCCTGGATGAGCAGGTAATCACTGTGTATTTCACTAAATTACCTCTCATAAAGGAGCGATCATGTTTGCTCGGGCGCCCTTCTTTCTTGGAACCAGCTCCCTGTTTGCAGCATTGTCTCTTCCCAGCAGCCTGTGCGCTTGGCAAATGTCTGCCTTGTCGGGCTTCGGGAGAGTCAGGTGTAGGGGGAGGGGGCCACGTTTGGGCAAATATTGGACTTGGCCACACTTGCCATCCCTATCAGGGACCCGATTGGTGTTATTGATTGACAGATGTGGGGACCAACTGTTTGGAAAGCTGAGCCCCCTCGGATTGGTGTAGGTGTTTCGGCAAACATCCCTAATACTGGGCAAACAGGCCTGTTGGAAGAAGTGCCTGGCGTGTTAGCAGAGCAAACCAAGCGCTGAGTAAACAGCTTAAAAGAATGTGGCCACCTCCACGTAACCTTAACCGAGGTATTGATCCCGCTGGCAGCAGGAAAGGGGCTGAGCAGGGAACAGAGAGATACAAACCCGGGCGGAATGTAAATGTTATCTTTAAGCCGCGCTGTCAAGGCCCTAATGGGCATCTGTTTGGAATTTGTCTTCTTGCAAATCTTTAAATCCAGGTCAGCACCACGCACAGAATTTAATAACAACTTTTCAGAAAGATCAGGGCTTGGGACCGATTTCATTCTTCAAAAGCCCAACTGGGACTTCTTGTTAGAGGTAGCAGCTTTGCATTGAAACTTTCTAGGTGAAAGTTCCAAGCTAGGAAGAGGCAAATCTGAACATCAGCCAGAAAGCTACAGGAGAGAAGAAAATCCAGAAGTAAAGATGCTTTCTCTGACCCTTGAGCTTGTCCACGCATGAGAGCTGGTCGGTGGAAGGAATCCGGGAATCAGCACCACGACACCAGGTTTTGCTGCAGCTGCTGCCCCCACCTGGCTGGGCCTTCTTCATCAGCCCCCCAGGCCTCGGCTTCTGCATCTTCTCTGGGAGGAAGCAGACCCTGCTGGAGGCTCATGCCAAATCAGGGGTGGGTGAGCGTACACTCCACAGCCAAAAACACTGCCCCAGTGTAAGGAGGTGGACTGTTGGCTGGGATACCCTGGGGAATGGCCCGCCCAGGGCCCTAGACCCTCTGACATCACCATGTGGCAGTGGAATGGGCCATGGCTGTGGGCATCATCTGTGGTTCGAACCAAGTGACTGTTGGGATCTGGGTGTCCTTTCCCAGAAGCTGGATGGGAGAAGGGAATATGTGATGTTTGCAAATTGCTTTAAAAGTCTAAAAACTATGTTTTCTTGCCTTTTCATGTTTCTGTAAAAGAAAAGAGTGAAAACTAAATAAATGCTCCTCAGTGTCCCAAATGAAGCTAGAAGGTTGTGAGCAGATGTCACTCACTATTGGCCCACCATTTCTGCCTGAGAACGGCCACAGAGAGAATAAGGTCTGTCCCCTTGCCCTCCAGCCCCTTCTCTAGCCTGGCCCTCTCCCCTGGGCTGTGCTGCCAGAAGCTGGGCACGCCTCCGCCACGAACCCGAAACAATGGGCAGGCAAACACATGCTGGGTCCTGGCCCATTTGGAAGACTGACACCCATTTTCAATGGAGGCTCTGGGCAGAGTGGGTAACCCCAGCGTATTACTTGGCACTGCATTTTATAAGAGTAAAGGAGGCTTATAAACCATTCTGGCTATCTCTGACTTTTCACATCTGGCCTCATGGTGATAAGAAGAATCAAAGAAGACTGTGTCTCAGAGAAGTGGGCATTCCTCATTTCAATGGATCTTTAAACCGGCATTTAACTGAAGGCTATAGGCGGAGTGGTTAAGAGTGCGGGCTTCAGAGTCCAGCACCTGGGGTTGACTCCCAGCTCTGCCACTTGCTAGCTGTGTGGCCTTCGGCAAGTTACCTTACTTCTCTGAATTTCAACACTCCTCCCTATGAAGCGGAAATGATAATACACTTCTGAGAGGCTTATTGCAAGGGTTAAATGGGCTACTGTATCTTGGCCCCTCGGTGCATCCCCCTCACCCATAGTAACCCCTCAGGAAATAGTGGGAGCTTTTATTATTATTTCTGTGACAGAGGCAGGACAAACCCCAGTGAGAGAACAAGTTGTCAGCGCCCCTCTGTGACTCTTGGGTGAGGCCCCTGTTCCCAGTGAGAAAACCCCCCATCAGACTGGGGTCAGCCCAGAGATGGTGTGCCACGCAAGTGGGGAAACTCACTAAGTCCCTGGCAACGGGGACCGTGAGAGCTGCTCAGACTGTTTCCCCCGCAGACAGACTGCTCCCGGGCTCTGCTCCTGTGCCCTTGGCTCCAGGCGGAGAGAGGCTGTGCAGGCAAAGTGTCCTCTGCTTACGGGTGGGCCAGCGGAAGCCTCGAGAAAGGGAGGCACTTTCCCACGATCACAGAGGCCAGTTATGACAAATAAGGAAAGTCTTCTAAAGCCAAAACCACTGACAGGTTATCAGGAAGAAGAAGCTTAAGCTCCTGGTGTGTGATCTAATGCACCGCCCGTCACCAGAAAGTTACTAATTAATGAGGGTTTCTCTACTGCAATTAGAAACAAGTAAGTAATCTGTACCTGTGTTGACACTCTTGCTCTCGGCCTAATGATTAACCTGCCCTCCCAATGAAATGTGTATCTCAGCAAAGGTTGTCTCAAACCCGTTTGCGTTGGGAACAAGAGAGTAAACACAAGGGCACGCAAGCGCCAGGTCACCTACAGCATAGGCTAAGCAGAGACGACTCGGTTCCCCCAATCCATATGGCATCACCTCTGGACAAACATGGAATATCCCCCCCTCCTCCCAAAAGGAGAGGCATCTTAGCCAAGGTGGCGGTCCCACCCCCCAGGTCTCAGGCCCCCCACTCCATGGCCCCACGGAGCACAAGCAGAAGTCCCTGCAGGACCTCGCTCACCATCGCTCCCTCCTGTTCTTTCAGCTCCGCCCACAGTGCTACCGCTGCTTGCTGCCAGGAAGCAAAGAGATGTTGAAAGTAGTAAGGGTAACTCGTTAAATACAACCACTGCTGTTTCCAAGGGTCAAAGACACATGTCTTCATTGGCCTGGAGGTAAGAAAACAAGGCACATGCACACCACCCTGCTTCCCTGATCCTCCTCAGGTTCCAGAAGCTTACTCTCACTGCTACTGGGCAAAGTCCTCCTTTTTTTGAAGGGAACCGGCTGGCCCAGCCACTCTGCAGATGTAGAGGAGCTTCTGTTTGCAGCCAGAGTGGGTACCGCCACTGGACCAGGTGCCCCGCAGGTGGAAGCCTGGGAAGCAAAGGTCCAGCGAGCTCCCACTTGGAAAGGGATTTCTGGGCTCCTTGTCCCAGAGCACATTATAGGCCCACAATAGGGGGCCGGGGCTGGGGGGGGGGGGGGTGGGGTTGGAGCGGGTGGGAGCTGNGGGGGGGGGGGGGGGGGGGGGTTGGAGCGGGCAGGAGCTGACAAAGCCCTCATAATATCTTCCTTGCCAAACCAGCGGATAGACCACCCCCTTCGAAAGCCTGCACCTTCAAGGTAGTGAACAGTTCAGCCCTGGTTCCGCTGCTGTTACTTCGTGGAACATGGCATGTTCCTGCTGCTGCTGAAAACCCAGGGCCTGGAAAAAGAAGTTCCCTCCTGAATTCCTGGTTTCTTGTCCTATGGCTTTCCCCGTAATTACCAACTGTTTACAGGAAAGACAATTAGACTGAGTCCCCTGAAAGAAGGGGTTAATTATTACAAGCCAGGAAGAGAGGGAGTTATTGTAGGCAGGGTCCATCTACTGGGACCGTAGTCACCAGCACCATCTTTGAAATCACTCAGGTTGGAGCTGGCTTTGGACTTGAGAAGCGCCAGCTAATTACGATCATGTGAACTGCGCGGCAGCAGCGGCAGCAGCGGCAGCAGCGGCAGCCGCCGACGCCTCGCGGATGAATCCCTGAAAAGGCTGAGTGATGCCGAGCATGCTCCATGAATGATCAGCCCTGGAAAAAATGCATCTTCACTTGCCAGTGCCCCTGTTTGGCCATTACTCCCAAGACAGTGTCTTCTCCTAAAACACAGGCCCTTCCATACAGACTTCAGATGTGTTCAGAACGTTGAACTTTGAAATAAGTCAACAAATCTCCAAACCAGGACTGGCCTCGAGGTTGTGCGACTACTCAGAGCCCCTCACCACGTGGGTTAAGGCTCTGCTGTCCGTCACTCTCTTGTGAACAGGGGGCCCCCAGCGCTTTCTTTTTGCACAGGGCCTGCAAGTTTTGTCCCCGGCCTTCCACCAAACGCTTAAAGAAAAAAAAAATGACGCTGATGGTGAGACACAGGAATCCGTGCGTCGCGAGCCAAGCCCCTTCGCCCCCAGTAGAGTCACAGGGCCCCACTTTTTAAAAATTCTGAGCAAGACAAGTATGAGCTGCAGAATCTCTTCTCTGCTTTTCTTTTGTAAGGAAAGGATTTTTATTACACTACAGATGCTTTTGAGTAGGTCTGACCCTCTTCTCTAAGCTGACCCTTCTCCTCACGACTAGGCTCTACCAGAAAAGCACCTTTCTAACCACCTGTCTGCAACTGGGGGCCAGGGGGGCGGGGAGCGGGGGGAGCGGACCGGGGAGGGGATGGAGTGCGGACCCAGAGGACAAAATCAACCCTTCCCAGACTGCTTCTCAGTTGTTCGAAACAAAAATGCTTGCTGAAAGAGTATCTATGGTAAAAGCCAGGTTAGAGAGACTCTGGGTTAAGTAAAATTAATGTTGTGAACTTCAGGGCTTCTCTAATAACCTTTGAAGAGTTCCTGGGAATGGTGAGTCTCTGAGCCTGGCTAACCCCACTTTCCCGGCTTATTCCACTGCGTGGTTCTAACAACCCACCGACTCAGGAAAATGTTTGTGCATTGATTTCTGAGCTGCGGGATCTTTTTTTTCCCCCGAAAAAAGATTTTTTTGAGGCCCTTCAGTGCCCCTCACCTACCTAGGTCATTCCAAAGCTCCGGGAGTGCCCTAACAAAACCCACTCATGTGTTTACATAATGTCTGTAAAAGTAAGATATTACTGTCTTTGAATTCCTAAAGAGAATCCCTAAAATTGCATGAACCTTGGACCCCACAAAATCTGCATCCTCCCCTGCACTCATTTCCACCTCTGGAGGCCCCACCTGTGCCCCATGCCAAACACGCCTCCCCTATTTAATATAATTTGTAAGTAACTCCAGGAGTCAGAACAACCGTGGCATAATGTCATTTGCTGAACAGACTTTTAATTAAACACTCTCTCATATTGGTTTTGCTTTCTCTTTGCAAAGAATGTTAATTTTGGAAGTAACTTTTTTTTTTAAATTTCCATGCCCCAGTCATTTTCTTAGCCCCAGGGGAGCTCGGAGGCTCTGGATACCAGGTCTTTAGTGCATAATGGACAAATAGCACTGCGCTCACCAGCCTCCAGTTTGAGAAACACTCTGCTAGATATTCTCACAGTCATTTCCCATTCCGAGGAACTGTCTAGCTGGTGTCTAATGCAGACTAAAGGGAGATTGGAGTGGTGGGGAGAGAATGAGTCTGGAGTATAGAAATTGGACCTTTTTGTTGTCAAGAAACAGCAGGTTTCCTTGAACTAGGTTAATAAGGTGTGATCTAATAAGACCTCAGGGGCTGCTTGAAGTTAGGGCAATACTGTTGTGCAGTTAGCGTACCAACTCTGAATGTGTAAATAAAGGCTCTTAAAGCCCTTGAAAACAGCTCTTGCTCGTAAGTAAATGAACTATTCCCCTTGATGCTCTTCATTCTCTCCTGCTTGGACACTGCTTCCTTTAATTAAACATTAATGTGCAAAGCAGTGTGCCTAGGGGTTGAGATATGAATAAGAGCCCGCCCTTGCCCTCCACCAGCCTATTGTCTAATGAGGAGTGAGGACTCTTTTTTTTTTTTTGTAAAAGACCAGGTAGTAAATACTTTTGGCTTTGCAGACTATCTATATTGCAAGAATGAATTCATCCCTTCTAGCACAAAAGCAGCCAAACACGATGCACAAATAAAAGTGTGACCATGTTGCAATACACCATTTTTTGCAAAAACTACATGGGTTATAGTGTGCTGACTCCTGGACTAATGAGAGAAACACGGGCAAGGAATTTATTGCACAAAAGTAGAATCCTAATTCTGTGCAACTACAGAAGTGTCAGCCAAGTGTCTAGACTGCAGAGGAAGAGGGAAGAAGTGATCAATTACCAGGGGAAGGGCAGAGGCTTCCTGGAAGAGGTATCCAAACTTAGGGAGCCATTGTCTTTTAGTTTGGGCCTTTATCATTCCCCAGTTGCTTTGTTCTTACCTGATTTTGTCCCCAGTGAGACTGGAGCTTCTGACACCTGGCATTGCCTTGCACCATTCGTGGAGCTTAGCCAAAATGCATGCATATGTCCTGCCTACACATTCTGAGTCAGCATCCAGTCAAATAGGGTTCATTTAAGAGCAAAACCCAGATGCCAGACTCTCTCCCCCAAGCCTCAGATAACCATTTTTTGTTCAGGGAACCACAGTGCCTTTGGGTGGAATTAGATAATGTAATCTCCTCCTGCACAACCTGAGTTGTAACTCCTTTATTGTTCTTCCAGACACTTTCTCTTTGCATTTTCAATATTCAAATCCACATTGTTTATTGTGACTTGTTTGCTCAAGGCTGGGTAAATAAAAGAACAAAGGAGACTGAGCACAGTTAGCCCAGCCTTTGCTATCTATGAGCTGAAAGGCCTTTGGTACCCCATCCTCCTAACAGGATGTGGGTCAAATGTTGCTTGAGGTGGCGACTATAAAGATTAGACAGGAGACAAGCGCTTTCTGAAAAGAACTCCTAATAGGATATCTTTAAGTTCATCAGGGACTGGGAAAATGACGGCACCCTGGCAATACAGCAGGTACGTGAATTATTCGGCCAATAAAATGGATGGAGCTGATACCAGCAAGCCCAAGAGATTGTGCAGACAGAGATCTCACTAAGAGACAGCCTGTGGGGGGTGGCCCTTGCATCACCTCTATCAGTCCCCTTCCGAATTCACATCTAATCCACCTGTGAGTGCAACACGCTGCTGTGCCGCCCAGATCAGCACCTCCCCTGAGCCCCTTCTCCAGAGAAGCTCTGGGCCCCTGCACTGCCAGCTCATGCCTGATGGCTCCTGAATCCTCCTCTCTGGGAAGCTGGAGGAGGTCAAACCAGAGAATGCTACATCCAAAAAGTGACTCTTCTCACTGTGTCCAATGCAGTTAGCTCCTGCAAGCACCCTGCTCCTTCCCCCCTAACCAAATAATGCCCCAGCTTCAGTGTCTCATCTGCATATGAGGAACTATGGGCAGAGCAGCTCCCCAGTCGTGGTGAGATGCAAATGAGCACCCAGCACAGCTCCTGACTAAAGGGGAGTCTCTCCTTCATCCAGCTCTGCCTAGAGAAAACCCTCCTGCTTCCTCTTCACCTGCCCAGGAGCTACCCACCCTTCAAGCTCTGGCTCCAGGCTGCCTCTTCCAGGAAGCCGTCTTTCATCATTCTAGCCCTCCCAGCCCCCTCCTCAGAACCCCTACTCCATCTTCAGGCAGACTCACACAACAGCAAATTTAATAACGCCCTGTCCAATCCTACAGGCTCATTACTCCACCTGTGTTCGTTATCTCCCCAGAGTGTGAGCTCATTGGCTGGAACCCTGCCTTCACTCTTAACCCCCTAAGTTTGTCTAGCACAGCACTGAACAAATAGCATATGCCCAATAAATACTCACTGATATAAATTCCAAGGACATACAAAAAGTGCAAGCCCAGCTTCCTCCTCTCTCAAAGAAGACATGACCGTGTCATGACCAATACTGTAAGGCATTCGATTTGGCGGGAGGACCACATTCTCGATCCTAATCCCTCAGCAGCCACATTCCCCATCCCAGTTACCCAGCGAGATGGGCAGACTTGCTCCCCCAGTGGAAACCGAGGGTCAGTGTGAGTTGTGACTTGCTTGAGAGCGCCACTAGTAAGCAGCAGTGGCACAATGCAAAGCCAGGTTTAACGGTTTGGCCCACATCACTCCCCCTTTTTTTCCATCACATGGGGCCATGAGCCTTAAACACCAAGAAAGGGCTCAAGGGTTAGTTGGAAGTTTCACTAGAGAAAAGTACAGTTGTCAGGAAATACATGATTTGTTTATTCTCAGATGCAGGGACCACAGAGAAGGCACGTTTCCACCAGGCCTCGAAGAAGTGATGGGATTTGAATAAAAAGAAAGAGAGAAGGGAGAAATGGCGGGAAGAGAGGCAGAAAGGGGGGTAGGCAGAAAGCATCTGAGTCCAATGGTGGGTACCGCCATGTGGCCAGAGCTGGGCTTGTGGAGGAGCTGTGAGCAGAGGCAAAGTCAGAGGGGAGTGATGTGGGCCAAACCACCAGGGCCTCTGGAACCCCAGCTGAAGTTGGTGACAACAGTGTGAGCAGAGAGGAAATGCAGGAAGGGAGGTGTTTGTGAGTGATGACTGCGGGACTCCGAGAGGGACCAGATGGGGAGGGGGCGAGTAAGAATAAGCCAAGGTCATTCCAATTTCCCAAACCAGAGACACTGCTAAAATGTAGGTGTCACTAACAAACATGGGAAGTGGCAAAAGTTGTCACGGATTTTGACTGGGAAGGAAACAGGGAGTATCACACAATGTCGGATTTAATAACATCCTGTCACCACGCACTAGCTCATTATTCCACACGTGTTCATTATCTCCCCAGATTGTGTGCTAGCTTGCTTTTGGAAACCCTGTCTTCTCTTTAAGCCTCCACAGCTCCTCATGCAGGGCTGAGCAGATAATGGGGTCCCAGGAAATACCAGTGGATATAAATTTCAAAACTATAGAACAGACCTGAACCTCACAGTCAGTGGAGGGGCATTACAGAGAGACAGATGTCAACTCAATATTTTATTAAAAGCACTTTGCAGTAGCTTCCCAGCAACGAAACACTGCCTCTCAAGGTAGACAGCCCCCCATCACTCAAGGTATTCAAGCAGAAACTAGACCATCATCAGAGCCTTCATGAAAAGAATCCCTGCGAGGGGAGGGAGACCAGACAGGACAGCTCCTCCAGCCCCTCCGTCTCCAGACGCTATGGTTCACAAATGCTGTGAATTCGATCTCCCGTTTTCTTGGCATGTCCCATTCAGAAATAGCCAGACTGACTTAAAAAAAGAAGTCTGCATGCCTCTTTCTATTTCTTTCAAACCCTTTAAATGTCAAGTTCCAGACCACTGCTCTGCCTTGCCGGGTGGCTGGATACCAAACCCGTGAGCACTGGGTTTAGAATAGTACGCCTGCGTGGCCAGAGGAGGGGTCTGACTTCATGCATTCCTAATGCACATCTATTTTTACATCGACGAGACACGTCTCCTTTTCTCACTGTTCACATCAATATCACACGGGGACGCTGACACAAGGCCATCTGTCCCTGCCAAATGCGTTCTTTTGGGAGAGGAAACAGAGGGAACCAGAGGGAGAGAGATGGGCATTTTCGTTCTAAGTCTGAAAATTGATTTGGGATATGATAGCTCTCAGACTTGAGCTAGCCAGAGACGCCTTTTGCCAATCCCCGTGGGGGATAGAGTGTCTCATTTTTTTATCTCCTCCTGAAGTTTAACACAGTCTGTCAGTCAATCCACACACTCACTCACTCATTCACGCTTCATTCACACATTCATCTGCCTAAGGCATGCCACTCAGGAGCACACACCCTCTCCCCGTGCTTGACTCTTCTAGAAATCTACCGCAGAAGGGCATGCAGATGGGGAGGGACCATGACCAGGAGGGCGATCAGGTGAGGCAAGTCCTGTTGGAGCATCTTCAGTGCATCCAGGGCTGTACCCAAACTGCAGGTCTGGACCGGCGGAGTTGTCCTCTGAAACGTGGGGCTCCGCACCGAGACAGAGATGGGCCCGGGCTGGGGAAGATGTCTTCTGGGCTGGAACAAAACACAAAGTAGTTCTAAGGGAAATGAGGGCTCTGGGTCAGGGGGTCTGTGGACCCCAGAACCTGAGCCAGATCTTCTGAGGGAGCTCACACCTTCCTCTGGGGAAGATTTGGGAATGAGTCTGCAGCAGAACCCACTGGGAGCTTGCCCATCTGGGGCTGGTTCTGGATACTTGTTCCCGAAGTCTTTGGGGGAACAAGTATCATCCTTCTTTGATAATGCTTCCACTTTTCCTGTGACATGCTGCTCCCCATCCCTGGACGTCCTGATAGACCTGTCAATCATGCAATTCTACCTTCCCTAGGTAATGGGTCCTGGGCCCAGCCAATCAGAATACTCTTCTAAAAGGGACTACAGCAATTAATTCAGGGAAGCACAAATGATCCTAGTGTGACCAATTAGAGGTTTTCCCTGGAACTTTTCTTCCAGAGCTAATAAGGAAGATAACCTCTCTCAGTTGCTACTGCTAAATTGAGAGAATATGGTCTCAAACTGCCAGTCACCATCTTGACTCTCTGTGGAATGGACCTATGTGAAAAATAGAGCCAATCAGAGACCACACAAGCCAAGAAGAAGAGAAAGACCGAGTCTCCAACATTTCGAATGACCCTGGTTCTACCACACAGAAGCCAAGCCCTTGACCCTTACATTCTTTTTTCCCTCTTCCTCAAATTAATTTGGTTTGAACTTGTAACCAACAGTTTCCCTCACTGATCCGTACTTAAAACTAACTTTCTTGGGCAGGTGGGGCATTAATTAATGAGATCACAGGATTGCTTGTGCTGACCCTCTGAGAATCTCCACACTCCGGACTGGAATGTATACTGGTGTAGGGGCAGCCACTCGGGTCATAGGTCCGGTCCCAGGCAGTGCATTGTAGACTTGATCAGAGTTGTCACACTCCAGTGCCAACCGCTGCAGCCAGTAGGGCAGCATCTTGAGCCCCCAATTCCGGGATTCAGCTGCCTCTGACTTGGCAAGAGTCCCATTGGGGCTGTAGCTTCTAGACCCAAGAAGCCACAACACCTCTTCTGGCCTCAGGCAGCTGCCTCTTAATTTCATCTCTGGCAACAGGATGGACCAGCTCCTTGTAATGTTGGGAAAAGTGGACATGAGAGAGAGGAGAAGAGGCCCCTGGAGAATCTGAGTATGCAGGGGCCTAAACCCTGCTCTTTTGGCCCTTAATGGAAGAGGCATTATTTATATTTATACTCAACTTATTTATATTCAAACTATGAAGCTGGTCACCTTAGCCATGGAAGGAAGAGGAAGCTGGTCACCTTAGCCATGGAATGCAAGGAAGAGGTCCAGACTCCACTTCAGCACGTGACAAATTTGAGAGCCACAGGACACACAGATAAAAACAAGACAAGATGGTCTTGCCCGTGGGGGAGGAAGCCCACGGCCACCAGATAGGGGAACTCCCCTGAACAGAAAGCTGTAATGTAGTGTGCACTAAGGCATATATTTTTATTTCAAAAAACTTTGTGGTTAATACACGTAACAAAAATTTACCGTTACAACCATTTTCAAGTGTACAATGCATTTGCATTCACTACATTCACACTGCTGTGCATCATCACCACTATTCCCAGACGTTTTCCTCATCCCACATCGAAACTCTGTATCCATTAAACACTAACTCCCCCTCCTCCAGGCCCTGGTATGTATTCCACAACTCTAGGTATTTCACATACATGGACTCATACACTATTTGTCTTTTTGAGCCTGTTTGTTTCACTTAGCATAATGTTTTCAAGGTTCATCCATGTTCTAGCATGTGTCAGAATTTCCCTTTTTTAGAGGATGAATAAATCCCATTGTATATGCAGTATTCCCCCCTTATCCACAGTTTTGCTTTTCCAAGTTTTAGTTACCCAAGGCCAACCGGAGTCTAAAAATATTAAGTGGAAATTTTTAGAAATGAACAATGCATCAGTTTCCAATTTCACACTGTTCATAGTGTGATGAGCTCCTGCAATGTCCGCGCCATCTCACCTGGGACGTCGGTCCTCCGTTGTCCGGCGTCTACGGTCTTCTGGCTACAGGGTTAGGGACAGCATCAGGTCAGAGCGCACTGCAGAGAGTGCTCAGTGTCCACAGACCTGGGTGGAATACCGACTCTGCCCTCACTGTCAGGGTGCCCTTGGCCCTGCCGCATCTTAGCTTCATTTTCAACCCAAGGGTCGTTAGGGCATATTGCAATGGGAGTATACTATTGTTGTGATGTGGGAGCCGGCTGTCTGCTCCCTCTGTCCTCAATGGGAACTCTGTTGTGCCTTGTGAATAAAACCTGTACACTGAAGCACGATTTGAAATAGAAACTTCCCTGGCCAGAGTGGCTCAATTTCTAATAGCCTGGGACATGAAAGCGGCCCCAATATCAGGGGACTGCTAAAGCACTCTGAATGAAACAGACACTCAACTCCTGAAGTTGGTTTCCTTAACGAAGGTTGAAGCCAGTGGAGTTTCTGACACTGCAGAAAGCTGCTTTACAGTCCAAGATTGAAAAAATGAGAGAAGATGCATTTCCATCACTTCAGTCTGCAAATTGAACCTCTTCAGCAACCTGGCCAAATGCAACACTGGCACTTCTGCCTGGTCAGGTCGGCTCCCCCCCGGGGTCCTTGCTCACCCCAAGCAGGGTCTAGGCTGCTTTGACTCACCATAGACAGTCTTCTGGGACCAACCTTCAGAATTTCTCTGGAAATGCTGGCTTCTGCCACAGACAATATTCTCCCAATAGCATACGTGGAGTCTGAATGCTAGGACCCCATTCTAGGACCTTATGCCAAGAGGAATCCACTCACCTCCTTCTCACCACCAAGATGAGAAGGGGCCAGACAAATAGTAACTCTATAGTAAGCTCTCTCTCTCAGGGCAGGACCGCCATCCACTCAGCCATGCCAACAGAAACTGCATCACTGTACAGCCTTCCGCCCCTCGCTTAGCCCACAACTGATGTGGCATCCTGTAGACACCAGTTGAAGCTGTCATCACCCCCTGCTTAACAGATAGAGCCTCCTGTCTGCAAAGGGGCAATATGAGTGACACTTGCCTTTGTATCAGCTAAGATACTTTGAGTTGCAGGTAACATACAAACAGCTGAAACTTGTTCAAGCAAAAACTAGCCAACATGTCACCAGGCCCTGGTGACCATCTGAAGGCTCAGCTCCGCTCTCTGCCTTGGGGAGGCACCGCTTACTCATGGCTCTCAGGCCTCCTCTTGTGGTCACAGGCTGGAGGTGGAAACTTGATCTTACTTCTTCTCAGTTGCACATTCCTGAGGGAAAAGATCTTGTTCCCAAGCATCATTCATTCTCCTTGGGTCATAGGACCATCCCTGAACCAACCACCATGACCAGGGAAATGCTCTGGCCAGGCCTAGGTCACATGTTACATATTTGCACTGGGGTTGAGTCACCTACAAAAGCATAAGGAATGAGAGTTGAGGAGGACGGGCCCCCTCGGGGGAATCAGCACACAGTGACCAGATGAAAGGCAAATAAAACCCAGTGGCTTCATGGTCAGTGACCACCATGACCTCATGGAGCGTCAAAAGGAAGTGGTGAGATTATGTGCCTGACACATAGAACATTCTCAGTAATTATTGCTGTCACCAGCACCTGTGTCAGCATCAACATTACTAACTTTCAGGGAAGTATTTAAGTACATTGATGTCTTGAAAAGGTAGAAATTCCAAAATGTACCAGCACAAATAAATATAAACCTTAAGAGTTCTTAGCAACTTTACCTAATGGCAAGTCAGTACCACCCATGATTTTATTTTGCTTCTGTAAATTAAAATGCTTTTACATGTCACAAGTTTCTAACGAGCACATGCATTATCACAGAGAACACCTCAGTTTTAAATTTAAAACACTCCATTAAAATCTGTTTTAAAAGATTTTATTTATTTATTTTTAGAGAGAGGAAGGGGAAGAAGAGACAGAGAGAAACATCAGTGTGTGGCTGCCTCTTGCATGCCCCTTATTAGGGACCTGGCTTGCAAGCCAGGCATGTGCCCTGACTGGAAAGAGAACCGGTGACACTTTGGTTCACAGGCCAGCACTCAGTCCACTGAGCCACACCAGCCAGGGCTCCATTAGAGTCTTTAGACGAAGAAATAGTCATTTATCAGAATTTCCTCAGCCCTTTCTGCTGGTTCCACAAACATAGCTCAAGCCCAGGTTTTAAGCTGGGTCTTATCTGTTTCTTTGAGTCCTTTCTACGTCAAGGACTGCCTGCCTCAACTAATCCATGGGCTCCTAGAGAGCTGAAAGCCTGTCTACACTTCTCCCAAAGTCCCCGAAAACAGCTTCTTTGGGTGAAGACGCTAAGTGGGCTGTCTGGTTGGCTGCCTGGCCGGCCCCCCGTCTGGCTGTCTGGCTGACTGACGGTGCAGCCTAGATCCGGCAGTTGGCAGGATTCCCGTCTGTCTGCGCAGCCCACACACCCCAGCCCCGCTGCCAACCAGGGCTTAGGCCCGGCCATTAGAGACTCCATTTGTGCCATTAACAGGAACTTGGGCAACAGCTGCCGGCAGCAGGTGCAAAGCCAAACAGAGACCAGCTCTGGAGAGAAATCTTTTGCTTGCTCAAGCCAGCTGTAGAGACAGTAAAGAGGAGTCGGGGGTGGGGGAGTTCTTTCTGAAAGCCAGCACAAATCAGGGAGACTGTGGTCCGGGCCATTTCCATCATTGGGTCAATCAGTTGAATGGACCAGCTGGGTGGCCACCTCACCAAAGGGACTTGGATGGTTCCACCTGCTCCCATCACTTCCAAGGGGCCCTCCCCTCCCCTTCAAGTCCAGACTGCCCTCCTTCCGAGACAGTGGAGGGGACATGAGAAAGAGAAGGAAAGGGACCAGCTTTCAGACTTCTCCACCCAGGGCCTGGCCGAGTCCCCATCACCTGAAGCCTGCAGAAGTGCAGAATCTCGGGCTTCACCCCAGACGCTCTGATCAGAATCTGCAGTTTCACAATTTCCCCAGGAGACTCACATCCCAGTGGGAGACACACGGGTTTGGCCAGGCATTCATTTCATCATTCAATCACTTTTATTGAGTGTCAACTATATAGCTGGCCCTGTCGTCAGCTCCAGGGTTATATCAGGGACAAAAGAGAAACAGCCTAGTTCTTGCGGAGCTTACTTTCCAGCAGAGAGAAACAGACAATAAATGAGATAAATGCACAAAATTGTACACCAGTGGACAATGACTCCTAGGGAAAAGCAAGTGAGGAAGAAGAGCACGGAATTCGGGGTGGGGAGGGGGCCTCCTGGGAGGTGGCTTTGCAGTGAGAACACCCCCCCCCCCCAGGAGGTGAGCCTCGGGGAAGTAAGTGGAGGGAAAGGAACCGACGGTCCCAGTTTGCCCAGCACTGAGTGGGTTCCTAGGGCATGGCACTTCCGGTTTTAAAACCAAGACAGACCCAGGCAAACAGGGATTGCTGGTCACCCTAGAATAAGGGTGCCAAATTCATTCTCACTGGGGGCCACATCAGCCTCACGGTTGCCTTCCAAGGACTGAATGTAATTTCAACTCCTTAACAGTTAAGGAGTAGTTACATTTAGGACAGTAGTCCTAAAATTATTTCGTCCCTTTGAAGGCAACCACAAGGCTGATGTGGCCCCCGGTGGAAAATGAGTTTGATGCCCCTGCCCTAGCAGGAGGGTGAGGGTAGTGGAGAAGCCCAAGAGAGGGGGACACCATCCTGGGGCCTCAGCACTCCCAGTGTGGTCCTATCCCCAGCCGCATGGACTCACTTGGGGCTTGTTAGAAATGCGGAGTCTCAGTCTACGGCCATACCACCCTGAACACGCCCGATCTCGTCTGATCTCAGAAGCTAAGCAGGATCAGGCCTGGTTAGTACTTGGATGGGAGAAATGCAGAGTCTCAGGCACCACTGCCCCACTCCTGGCCGCCTGGATCAGAATCTGCGTTTTCCTAAAGTCCGCAGGGGATGTGGGTACGTACACCTCCTTCCAGGGGCGCCCAACCTTTTGGCATCTCTGGGCCACACTGGAAGAAGAGTTGTTTTGGGCCACATATTAAATACGCAAACACTAACGAAAACTGATGAGCAAAAAAAAAAAGGTTTCAAGTAAATTCACAATTTTGTGTCAGGCTGTTTTCATAGCCATCCCGGGCTGCATGCAGCCCACGGGCCAAGGGTTGGACACCCTCTTAAACCTTTGTCAGGACGTTGGCATTTACCCTGAGTGAGATGGGAAACCATCACAGACAGGTGACTTGCTCTAACACTTACCAGGCTGCCGCACTGAAAAGAGATAGAGATGGGAGGGGGCCAATTAGGAGAGGCCTCGACAATCCAATGAGCAGGAATAGTGGCTGCTGGCCCCAGCTGGTGATGACAAGGTGGTGAACGCAGTCAGATTCCAGATGTATTCCTAAAGGGGCTTGGGGGATAGAAACCAAGGCCCTGAGGAAGAAAGTACCTAAGATACACTCTTACGAAGCACTCTCTTTCAACTCCACCTCCTTGATGTTGCTTGCAGTAATCTCCTTCCCTTCACTAATATTTGGGGGGCCTGGCTTAGGGAAGAGCCTATGTTGGAGGAATGAGACCCAGTGCACAGGGGCGCACTCTGATGGAGAAAACTCCAGGAGTCCAAAGCAAAAACCACTCAGTCTGGATGGGGGTGGGGGGATTCAGGACTGTCCTCACTGCAAAGCTTGTCTCAAGGAGCCTGAGTGAAGGATGCTGCCGACGCAGGAAGCTGCACCCGCAAGCACCCAGGGCAGGAGAAGGGAGCATTCCTGGACGTGGGATCACTGGGGTCACTCAGAGCTGCCTGCAGGACTGCTACCCTCCTGCTCAGACCCCCAAGGTTCCCCATTGTCCATAGGAACAGGTTCAATGTCTGTAGTCTAAAGTTCAACGCCATCTTCATTCGAGCTCAGATATATTTTTAGTGTCATTTCCCAGCCCTTTCCTCCAAATTTCACTCTCATCTGTGACCCTCCATGTGCACATCTCTTCCTGGGTTCCTACCAGATCCAGCCCTAGAACTGGGAAAGGGGTTCCCTGCTCTGGACCTGGCTCTTTACGGGACCCTCTTCTGGCCACATCCCTCTCCCCAAAGCAAGTAAGTAGTCTATGGGGCCACGAGGAAGCTCCCACTGGAGCCCACGCACTCCCTCCCTACCACACTCCAGCATTCAGAACCACAGAATGCCCTGCTCAGAAGTCCCCAGACCCTCTTCCCCAGGCCAGACCTCTGCAGGGCAACAGGGAAAGTGCACACACCCAGGCCAGCTACTGGCAAAGGCCGTGTCCAGAGTTCGGATGAGTGCCCTGCAGTTGGCGTGGGATGGAGTCAGAGCTGGGGGGAAGGAGGGGGCTCTCTCTCTGTTTCTTTTGTTCTTTCTGGTTCACAATTCCAAGGATCCTGAAAATCCTGAATAGGAACCTACCTTTGGGTCTTATAAAAATACGTGCATCCATGTGTTTAAGCCCTGGCTGGTGTAGCTCAGTGGATTGAGTGCCGGCCTGCGAACCACACAATCAAGGTTCGATTCCCAGTCAGGGCACATGCCTGGGTTGCAGGCCAGTTCCCAGCAGGGGACTCACGAGAAGCAACCATACATTGATATTTCTCTCCTTCTCTCCGTCCCTTCCCTTCTAAAGATAAATAAATAAAATCTTTAAAAAAATATGTGCATCCAGATAAGCAGAGAAATCTCTGAACAGCTTTTTAGTGTGAATTATGACTTTTAAATATTTAGGCATATGAGTATGTGGCCTCCCTTTGGGCTCTTGTCCTGGACCCCCAAAGGTTCTGGCCAGGCCTGTGGCATAGCTTTGACCCTGCAATTCTCCTGGAAGGCTCCTCCCCTCCTCCACTTCTTCCGTGTGAACCGAAAATGCATTCAAGGCCCAAGTGGACATCATCAGTCATCTGTGCCTGCCATCGATCCTACCCTCTTTCAGCTGGTGCCCGAAGCCCTCTTTTCCTGAAGAAACCCATTCCCTGAGGTTCAGGTGGGGCTGACCTCCTAGGGCTTGCCCGTTGGATCTATTAAAAAACATCGTCTTCTTATAGAAAGACAAGTGGGCACAGAGAGAAAAGAGCAAAACCAGGGGATGAAACAGGAGGGACACCAGCCAAAGGAACCCTTTGTCAGCTCCTGGATCCATCCATACCTGGTCCTCACACACCCTTGGACTTTACAATGACCTAAGCCAATACACGCCTACTGTTTTGGTAAGCTGCCTGCAGACGGATTTCTGTTGCTAGCAACTGAAAAAAAATCTTACTAATAATCCTAACTCATAGAATCACAGGCACCAAGGTCCACAGGGGCCTTAGAAACCATGGGATTAACTCCCACTATTTGGCATGTGATGAATCTGGGACTCAGCGAGGTGAAATGGTTCGTCCCAATTCACACAGAAAATCTGGGCCGCAGCCGAGACTGGGACTCAGATCCGCCTGCTCCTAAGGCCTGACTCCACGTGCCCTCCACAAGCCACGTTCCTTAGCCTGGCCCAGGTCGGAGCTGTGCCCCCTCCTTCCCTCAGCACCAGATCTGTCCCCACACACCTCTGCATCTCTGTTCTTGTTCTGCGTTTCTATGATCCCTTCCTGGTCCCTGTGGGCGTCACATGCACATTCAAACAGCAAACCCTTTGGGAGAGGAGTGCCGGCCTTCCATCCTGACGCCCCTGGGTGCAGCACCACGGCAGACACATGGTAGGTGCTAAATGAGCCCTGGCAAATTCACCTGTCAAAGGCCCTGACGCCTGATTGGCTGAGCCTGGCTTCCTTTTCCACCCAAACCACCGTCTTGGAGTTAATGTTTCTGCCAAGCAAGACTTTTTTTTATCCAGCAAGCTATTTCCCAGGCCATTAGGAGGAACTCCACGCGAGGTAGGAATGCTATGTTGCTTTTTTTCTCCATTTCCTTTTGTTTTCAATTTTCTGCCTGTGGAGCTTCCCCCCACCCCTTCTCCTTTAACAGCCCAAGTTGCTAAATTACACATCACCAGCAATTCCTGTGAGTTGGGTCCTTAAGTGTTACATTTCTGTAACGGATCCTCCGTAAGCAGCATTTATCTTCAGGAGGGGGGTGGTGAGGCACGCTAAAATTACATTTCCATTTCTGTTCCTATGTTTTTAAGCTGTTATTTTAGCATTTCTGACTAGTTCACAGTTGACACCTACTGATGGGAAATTAAATAAAACTTGGCGAAGAAGGAGCCTTGCCTGTCCCCCACCCCCACCCCCAGGCTGAGAACGAGCTCCTTTTTATAACGAGTCGCAGCTGCGGAAGGGCAGCAAGCCTCCTGGATTTGGACGTGTGAAATGCTTTTTATAACGAGTCGCAGCTGCGGAAGGGCAGCAAGCCTCCTGGATTTGGACGTGTGAAATGCTGCCGCACAGCCCAGCCCCGCTGCTAACCGGCTCTGGGGCCCGGGGTACATCCCCTCAGCCCCTGAACCCCATTTGTCTTATCTGTGAAATGGAAATTATACCTGCAGAACCTGAGGTTACCATGAGGTTTTATATTCTGTGAACATCTGGCCATGTACTAAAAGCCTCGACACTTTACCATGAAAATTCTTAGCACATAGTAGGTCTTCAATAATAGTTAGTTATTTCTGGGCCTGAGTCCTTTTTTCTTAGCCATTTGATATCTTTTGGATTGGCTTGTGTTCCAAACTGTTAACCAAGTGATTAAATACAGGAGTTACGGGATTCCTGTCCTTGGTGAAATGATTCGAAACATAGGCCACCTTAAGGCCACAGGGTCAGTCCCAGTTGAAATCTGTCCGCAGTTCCCTGTTGTTCTGGGGATCAAGCCCAAACCCCTTATCGACACAGGCAGCGTGAAGCAGGTCCCACCTTCCTCTTCTTCTCTGGCCGTATCCCCACCTGGAACCTTTCATCAGGCATTTGCACTTGACTGGTAAGCCCTTTCCCTGGCTAACTCCCCCTCCAACTGGGAGACAGTTTCATTACAGCCCGTCCTTGGGCTTTCCTGCTCCCACCCTCCCCGCGCCTGTGTCTCCCCCGCAGGCCCTTCATCCACAGACCTGACCATCTCCACCAGACTTCGGGCCTGACTGGCACAGAGGGCCCTGCTCATCTTTTGTCCTCGGTGCCAGCAAAATGCTGGGCCTAAGCCCTGGCTGATGTAGCTCAGTGGATTGAGTACGGGCCTGCGAACCAGACGATCGCGATTCGATTCCCAGTCAGGGCACATGCCTGGTTTGCAGGCCAGTTCCCGGCAGGGGATGCACAAGAAGCAACCATACATTGATGTTTCTCTTCCTCTCTCCTTCCCTTCCCCTCTAAAGATAAATAAATAAAATATTTTTTAAAATGCTGGGCCTGCAGTAGGAGCTCAGAAAATGTTTCCCCAAAGTGTGATTGGATTAATGCATGAAAAAGAAGAAAAGTTTCCCTAAGAAAAGTCAGAAGTCGTCCTTCAATGAACGTATAAATACAATGCAATTTCAACACATACTCCAAGGATGTTTTTATGAAACTTGAACTACCGATTCTAAAGTTGGTCTAAAGAGTAAATTCATAAGAGAAAGCAAGATGAGCTTGAAAGCCTTCTCTGCAAAATATCCAAATACGTTATAAAGTTGATTCTGGTGGAAGAATGGGCAAACAGGTTACCAGTCAGACTAAAGAGTCCAGGTAAATACCTGTGTATAGATCAGAATTGGGAACATGATACATGACATTTTATAGAAGCAGGGAAAGACGAGTCATTTTTTAAAAATGGAAAGTCAGCAATCAGNTCCCCCGCCCCCACCCCCAGGCTGAGAACGAGCTCCTTTTTATAACGAGTCCCAGCTGCGGAAGGGCAGCAAGCCTGGATTTGGACGTGTGAAATGCTGCCGCACAGCCCAGCTCCGCTGCTAACCGGCTCTGGGGCCCGGGGTACATCCCCTCAGCCCCCCGAACCCCATTTGTCTTATCTGTGAAATGGAAATCATACCTGCAGAACCTGAGGTTACCATGAGGTTTTATATTCTGTGAACATCTGGCCATGTACTAAAAGCCTCGACACTTTACCATGAAAATTCTTAGCACATAGTAGGTCTTCAATAATAGTTAGTTATTTCTGGGCCTGAGTCCTTTTTTCTTAGCCATTTGATATCTTTTGGATTGGCTTGTGTTCCAAACTGTTAACCAAGTGATTAAATACAGGAGTTACGGGATTCCTGCCCTTGGTGAAATGATTCGAAACATAGGCCACCTTAAGGCCACAGGGTCAGTCCCAGTTGAAATCTGTCCGCAGTTCCCTGTTGTTCTGGGGACCAAGCCCAAACCCCTTATTGATACAGGCAGCATGAAGCAGGTCCCACCTTCCTCCTCTTCTCTGGCCGCATCCCCACCTGGAACCTTTCATCAGGCACTTGCACCTGACTGGTAAGCCCTTTCCCTGGCTAACTCCCCCTCCAACTGGGAGACAGTTTCATTACAGCCGGTCCTTGGGCTTTCCTGCTCCCACCCTCCCCTCGCCTGTGTCTCCCCCGCAGGCCCCTCGTCCACGGGCCTGACCATCTCCACCAGACTTCGGGCCTGACTGGCACAGAGGGCCCTGCTCATCTTTTGTCCTCAGTGCCAGCAAAATGCTGGGCCTGCAGTAGGAGCTCAGAAAATGTTTCCCCAAAGTGTGATTGGATCAATGCATGAAAAAGGAGAGAGGTTTCCCTATGAAAAGTCAGAAGTTGTCCTTCAGTGAACGTATAAATACAATGCAATGTCAACACATACTCCAAGGATGTTTTTATGAAACTTGAACTACCGATTCTAAAGTTGGTCTAAAGAGTAAATTCATAAGAGAAAGCAAGATGAGCTTGAAAGCCTTCTCTGCAAAATATCCAAATACATTATAAAGTTGATTCTGGTGGAAGAATGGGCAAACAGGTTACTGGTCAGACTAAAGAGTCCAGGTAAATACCTGTGTATAGATCAGAATTGGGAACATGATACAGACATTTTATAGAAGCAGGGAAAGACGAGTCATTTTTTAAAAATGGAAAGTCAGCAATCAGCTGTCCGTGTGAGGAAAAAGCAAAAGCTCCATCCCATCCGATATCAGCCCAGACAGGCGATCCTGTGCTGTGCGGACCAACTGCCCCCAAATCTCAGTGACAGACACACAGAAGGCTGACTTCTGGCTCAGGCCACATGTCCACTGCAGGTTGGTGGGTGAGGCTCTGCTGGTCGAAATCACACAGCAGCCAGCTGACAGAGCGGACGCCATCTCATGGAAGGTCTGGACATGAACTGAAAGGTCTTGCATTAGCCACTAAACGCTTGGTAGTGAAATGGCTGTCATGTAGGATAGGCAGCAAACTAAGGCGGGGGCGGGGGGAGTAGGGGGACATGACTCATCAGTCAGCACAGCGGTCCCAACCTTGGTGCAATAAGATTGCGGGGGTTCTGGCCATCACAGGCAGAGATAGTGCCGGAGGAAGGGAGTCCTTGAAACTCTGCACTGGGAAAGGGAGCCTCTGTTACAATTTCGGTAAGACAGAGAGCCTTTACTAACTGAGAAAGCAAGGCTTTGTAGCTGTGCATTATTCCCAAGGTTTAGAAGGGGAATGAGGAGGGGGAACCTAGAAGCTGACTAAGCTATATAACCCCTGAACACCCATATTCAGAGATTAGCTGAGTGCCCACTTGTAGCCAGGTGCTCGAGTGTGTAGAACAAACTTACTAACAAACGACGAACTGCTTCACTTCCTCCATACGTGGGGCCCTTGGACTAGCAGTGCCGCACTGCTTTGGGCTCGCAGCTTTGGGCTCCTGTGTGTTTCGTAAATAAACTCGCCGTCTCCTTTCCACTGTATGTGTTGTCTCTCGCTTGACTTCATCTCTGGCAAGCGAGGCAAGAACCGAGGAAGGAGCTCAGTTGGGGACCTTGAGTCGGGTCTCTCCCCAGTAGCGTGACCCTGTGGTTTCTGCTCAAAATCCTAGGGCCAGGACTAGTAACAGCACCCCACCCGACCTCAGGGAGCACCGGAAGTAAAAGCCTGTTCTACGTTGTGCGGTGGAAAGAACCAAAAGGTCGTCGTGGTGAAGGGCACAACGACAATGCCCTGCCTTTACCGGTTCACACCTCTACTCCCCCCAAAAGTATTTTTAAGTATTTTTTCAAAAAGCAGAAGAAAATATGGAGTAAATTTTTCATAATCTTGGAGAGGAAGGTGCTTTCCTATTCAAATCAGTCATTAAACTCAGAAGCCATGAAGGAAAAGAGTCACAGGCTTCATTATATAAACATGTAAAATGTTTGTATGACAAAATACTCAGTACGTGGAGACAAAGGACAGGTAAAAGCAACAGACGAGAGGGAAAACATGTACCGATATGCCTGACTGCCAAAGGGCTAATATCTGTAATATTCCAATAATTCTTTAAAGTCAACAAGAAGAATCAATATGTAGAATAACGGGCATGTGATAGGCAGTCTTATTTAGAGGATTTGGAGAAATGGCATGCTCATATACTTTTTAGAAGTGTAAACTGATTTTTCTTTCTTGAGAGTCTTTTTGAAAGTACCTACAACACATTAAGTGCACACCCATTTAATGCAGCCATTTTTCAAAGTCCTCATACAAAATATCATCTGTAAACATATATGCACAGAGTTACACACAACATTATTTGCAACTGTACATGTACCATGTTGATCATTACAGAATTATTGGTAATAACAAAAAAAAGCCATCGCTTCCACACAAATATAGTACATGCCTGTCCTAGAATACTACATTGCTGTCACAAGTACAAGGCTGTGTCCTGAGTGTGGACGTGAAACGATGTTCAGGATACGTTCATAGCAGGAGGTGTGTGCTGCTCATTGACCACTCCTCCTGTCCCCCAATCTCCATCATATTAACACTGAACCCTAAGAACCAAGTAAGACCAGCTCCACCAAAGTGACATGAGAGGACTCGGTGGAGTGCACGACCACATCCCATGGACCAGGTCTGGCTCCCCACAAATTAGCAATCCATTTCCGTTTTTTTTTTTAAAGTTCCTAAAATGACCATGCTAATTCTTCCAGAATTTTTAAACATAGAAAGAAAGGGCTCCAGTGGACATGGTCTTGGTATGAAATGTCATAACTAATTAGTTGGCCTGGAGCCGTCGACCAGGCTGGGACGGGAAGTCTGATGTGACAGGAGGTCCATGCTCTTGCTTCGCGCTCTAGATGGTGCCCCTGTGCTGAGCCAGGTCACCAGGGAGCTGCATTCCTGGGGTCAAGCCTTTGGTGCCCTGCCTCCAAACCCATCTCTGGCCCTAACAGTACAGTTTGACCTTCACCACTATTACCTTTGTTCTTTCCCTAAAAACAGAAGCCTAAAGGTGCCCCATGCTGTTCCATGTGCCTCTTAAGGAAATCGTGCTGTGGTCCTGGAGCTGTCCCTACTGCACAGGCAGGCCCCTCCCTAGAGTCAGTGAGAAGGCCATGACCCCGCCCCTCTCCCTTGCCCACTCACTGCTCCTCGGTCAGGAGGCTCCAAACCACACTTTGTCTTTAACAGCCGGACTTCCACACGGTCCGATTTATGGCAAGCGGCCTTCTGCTCCCAACTACCTCACTGCATTTGGCCTTTCCCCTGCACCATGAGCTTCCGGTCGCACATGGTCTTGTCTTTCAGGCACTTCCAGGTGGCCAGGGCCCCTGCAGCTCCATGAGACCTGGAAAAGTTCAGCACCTTTTGCCTCAGTTTCTCTGTGGGCACAATAGGAGTGGTAGGCACAGTCTCCCTCAGGCTCCTCCTGAGGGTTAAGCGGGACCAGTACAGATGCTGCACCTGTACTCAGAAAGCAGCGCGTACAAGTACAAGTCACCACTTTATTCCAGAGTGGCGATTTCCTGTGGGTCATTTAACCTGAAAGGTTTTCTGACCAAAGTGAGTAGGCTGTAAATAAAAGTGATGCACTCTCTCCCCTCATCGGTCAAAGCTGGACATCTGGGTGGTTTCCTGGTTAGTGACGGCAGGACCCTGGCACATCTCACGGTGGCCTGTGGAAAGCGGGGGTGGGTAGAGGGACAGCCAGGAGGCAGCCCGGAGCCCTGGGACAGGAAAGAGGGGTCTCTGCAGACCGGAAAGTGGAAAAAAAAAAAAAACCTTTTCTGGCTCAGAAATTGCCCAAGCTCTAGGCCTCCCTCTGTCCAGGTTGTCCCCCAGAACCTGCCCACACCCCACCCAGCATTCAGAAGGGGGCTTGCCGGCCGCAGTCAGCCTTGCCCACACAACTAAGGCACACCCTCCTCTCACACCCCCTCAGGACGGCTCTGCAAGGGGCCAGGTCTCAGGCATCCATCTGACAAAGGTACCGGCCTCCCATAGATGGCGCACAGCTAGGGCAGGCGGACCCCTTGACTCACTACCTTACCTGTAGCCTTATAAGGCTTAGTTTGACCCCTAGGTCAGAGCAAGAGTTTAGAAATTGTTTGCTGACATGACACTTCACTGAGGTCACAGTTTTCCCTGGAGGCCGGTCCCCATGTCCCATGGAGAAGTGGGATTTTAGTCTTATGAAGCTGTTCCACCTGGGTAGAAGGGGAGCAGGGTCAAAACGAACCCCCGTAGGACAGGGACTATAGGCAACTCAGGAATTTCTACCCATCAGGCCTGTGGGTCACTTCCAACTGAGAAGGGGGCTGCTTAGAACTTGTCTTGAAGCCATACTGACATAGCAAGCTAACTGCTTGAGCTGAGAGGGCATGTTTATTTGGGGCGGCTTGGAGAGCAGCTGCTGGCCACCAACCCTTCGCCCAGCCACCAGGCTCACCAACCTGAAATGCATTCCCTCCCCGATGAATGTAAGCACAGTCCTTTCCCTGGCCGGGACCCTCACTGGACTGCAGATAATGAGCATCAGCCTGAGGTGGCACACCGGGCTCCATCTCGGCCCCATCCATGCTGGGTGCCCTTGGCAAGCCCACTTCACCACCACCCCCCGGGGCTTCCATTTCCCCAGCTGTAAATTAAGCGCAGCCACTGTGCCCCTCTTCTTGGCATCTCCAGCCAAGCCCAAGAATCCTGCGGCCCACCTCCCGGCAGACATCAGCACAAAAGGAGCGATTCAGAACTGAAGGCCTGGTGTGTGGCGTTGGGGAGAGTGCTGCTGGGCTTCGTCCTGTGAGCTGTGAGCGGTGTGGGCTGCAGCTGGGGATTACAGGGCCGCCTCCCGAGGCCGGTGGTGGCACCGCCTGCCTCACTCTCGTCAGAATATTAACACCCTGGATGCATTTGTGTGTTACTCATGATTGCCACCGCGGTTCCAAAAGGATTATGCAGCATGCATATTTATGAGACAAGCCCAGACAAAGACTACCACATTTTAAAAGATGCAATTATCTCTAAAAAGTTCAGCTTTATTTTCATGCTAATGAATACAATATTTTTAAGCAAACCTAATTGGTTTGCCTGAGCTCCCATAAAAGCTCTCAACTCATTAGAGCTCTGAGGTTCCCTTCAAAAAGGGCTTTGGAGGGATCTGGGGGCTGGGGAGGGGCTGGCGCCCAGGCCATTTTCAGAACTTTTCGGTCCCTGTGAGCTGCTGTCACCCTACTCTTTCCCTATCCAAGGCCTCTGGCTTGGTGACCAGGGAGGCCTCTCAGGAGGGGCCAGGCCCGGAGTCTGGGCCCTGGGGATGTGGAGAGACCGAGAGCCAAGGGGAATGTCCTCCGCTTCATGTAGTATCTCACCTCACTGCCCCTCCATATGCACCCCACCACACACACACCACTGTCACCAAACCTGTGGCTCCCCGGTGGAAGCTGGAGTTCCAACCAGAACTAGGGTCTCCTCCGCCGTCTCAGGCTCAGGCTCTGAGCCGAGGGGAGGGGCTCCCGGTGCTCTGACGGCTGGTCATTTGCTATGACAGCCCTGGCTTTGGGATTTTGCTTTCTACTTTTGAAGCACTTTCCATCTATTTTCTCATTACACACCTTTCTAAAGAACGTGTTGTTTTCACCATTTTACACACACAAAAAAACCCGAGGCTGAAAGCCCCAGAGTGAGTTTGTGCCGTCCTGCAGGCCCCAGATGTTCTGTGAGAAGCCCCGTGCAGGGATTCCTGGGAAACGGAGCTGTCCTCTTTCCTGCCTCGTGCCAGTCCTTCCTCCCTGCTTGTCTCAACCACCTACCTCCCTGCAGTGTCACCTGGGTCTTTTCCTTACGTGCCTGTGCCCCCTGATTCTCGACCCCAGGACACAGTGTACAGCTGTGTAAGGCCAGGGGATGACACCTTCTATGAGTAGAACCCCCCGGAGTTGTACACTGCATGTACACAGGCAGGCGTACGCCCTACTAGGCGTCCTTACTTTCCACTGGCTTCCTGCAGAGCCATTTGGAGATCTTGGGACTATAAATTACGCAGGAAAGTGTTGTGGATAAAATGTGAACTTTTCTGCTTGAAAATTCTTCTCCTAGGGGCTGCCATCCAGGCACCAGGCGAAACACAGAGTGTTGTTCAGGAAGTGACTGGCAGGCTCAGAGAGAGGCCAAGAGCAGTTGGAGGGGAGAAGAAAGGGGGGGAACTGCGTCTGGGGAGCTAGCCCTGGCAGTGCTTCTGAGCGGCTCTGTGCCTCACCTCTGCAGCTGTGATGAGGAGGCGGGACCAAAGATCTGAGTCCCCGTCCCATGCAGGCATTTCTTCATTCTCCTGCAGACCTTCCTTGGAAGTCACGGCAACAATGACATGAAACTAGGATCCAAAGGAGAAAACAGAAGGGATGTTCTGTAAATTCACCATGTGGGCAGTAATCCCATCACCCATCCCTGCTCCAGGCTGGGGACACCTCCTCAAGGCCAGGCTCAGGGCTCCAGTGGAAGGCCAGGGCCCAGCAGAGCAAGTGGGAGAAGCATATAGGGTGGAGGGTATTGACTGAGCCCTAAAACCTAAGCCAGCTAACCAGAGAGGAAGAGGAAGGGTGTTCCAGAAGGGGCCATGTGGCCCCAGCAACGAGGAGACCCAGAAACAATGGCGAGCTGAGTGGCCAGGCCTGGAAAACAGGCCCGCCTCTAGGGCTTCAGAGGGCAGAAGCCAGGCCTCCGCAGGGTCTGCAGTTTATGAAGTGGCACAGTCACTTCTCCTGCGATCCTCACAACCACCTGAGAAGGAAACCTCTGTTTCCATTTTCCAGGGGTGTAAATGGAAGCCTAAACAGGTTCAGTTGCCTGTCGGAGAAGCCCCAGCATGATTAGGGGCAGAGGTGGGTAAGAGCTCAGGCCCCTCATCCCCAGTTTGGTTATCATTTTCCCAAATTACCATGAGGCTAGATTTGCATCACCTGGAATAACAAAATCAAGATTTTGGATAGTGCCTTATGGTCAATAGGGAGCCCCTGAAAGCCTTTGAGTGGAGAAATGACCTGGAAATCTGAAATTCAGGAGAGTGAAAGTCTGAAAGGGGGATGAGACATACGCAGGCAGGGCCCTCTTAAGAGGAACGTTGTTTTGGATTCAGGGGAAGGCCAACCCAGGGCCCTCTGCGCTGTGCTCTGGAGAAGCTCAGTTCCACGTCTTCCACTGGGCCTTCCAGGGCTTTGGGAGCTGAGCTCTTGCCCTGGGGACATCACTGCAGGGACCCAACCTAAGCTCAGAGCCAAACTCCACACCCCAATCCTTTCACTGCCTAATTGGCTTGGATTTATCAAAGTAATTTTAAGGGGGATTTCATATGAAGGTAATTATGCTCAGTTGAACTAATTTTATTAAACAATGCTGCCTTAATGACAAACATGTTATTAATTTGCAACCAAGCAGCTATTTCATTCAATTTGCACCATCAGTAATGAGCCTTGTGGCCAGAACAGCCCAGAAGTACCCCTGTCTGAGGGAGGCAGCATGGCTGGGAGGCCAGAACCAGGACCTGGTCCCAGCTGTGCCATGGACAAGTATGTGACTCCAATCGCCCCTTCTCTCTCTGTGCTGTGTCTCTCCGTAAAACCAGGGCTCAGAGAAGTGCCCAGAGGAAATGCCCACTCAGTGGCTTCGGGGACTGGGAGTCTGAATGGACTAGCAGTATTCACTGTGTGCCTAAGTTTCCTCATCTGTACAGTGGGGTCGTACTTGTGCCTATCTCATAGGGTAATTGTGAGGATTCGTTGAGTCAGTACCTGCAAAGCACTTAAGCAGTGCCTGGACACACAGGAAGCATTCTATTAACATAAACACTTATCTGCACCTATAAACGTACACCCACCTTTTAGCCCCTTAGTAAGGTCTGAGCTCTGCTCAGAACATCTTTCCTGTGTTCCAGTTCCCAGTGCTGCACAGGCCTGCACAGCCAGGCCCCACAGCCCCTTTACCCACCCAGCACAGAAACGCGAATTCCAGCAAAGCACAGGCTGGGGTTGGAAGAGCCCCACACCGGGAACGGAGGAGTTGGAGGCATTCACCTCAGCTGGGCCCACGGTCACCCTCAGTGAGGTTATCAGGGAGCCCTGGCCAGCCCTCCAACGGAGCCATCTGAAAGGGTGGGGAACGTGCTCCGCTCCCATGATTCACTGCTTTCCTTGGCCTGTTTCTCCAAAATGTCCCCACCCCTATTCTATCTCTATCCCAACATTTAAATTCTACCTGTCCTTTATGCCTAACTCGGTGCCCACCTCCTTCTCCCAGAAGCCTTCAGGTCCTTCTCTTCATTTCCCTGCCTCCCAGCTAGTTGGATGGAAGCCACGTGGCCTCTGCTGCCAGTGCAATGTGACTGGAAGTGTCCCGTATCTCCTCCAGGCTGAGGCAGGAGGAGGCTAGTGGGCTTCCTCCTTTGGTTACAAGAAAGCAAATCCCTGACGAGCAGCGAACTATTTATTATAGCATGTAAAAAAACAAAGTCTCAAAATAGGCAACCCCTTGTCATCTCATCACTCCAAGATAGCTGCATGACAATGTGTTCATCACTCATAGCTGTGTAGCAAATGACCCCAACACTTAGTGGCTTACAACAAAAATAACCAGTTATGCTCTCATACGGTTTCTATAAATTAGGAACTCTGGAGCACCTTGCCTGGGTGTTGGGGGCTTCTGGCTTAAGGTCTCCTGAGGTGGCAGTCACGACGTTGGCCAGCACTGCAGCCATCTGAAGCCTTGGCTGGTCCGGAAGAATGAGCTTCCAGAGTGGCTCCCTTACACGCCTGGCGAGTCAGTGCTGGTTGTTGGGAGGCCTCCATTCTTCCCCACATGGATCCCTCCACAGGCTGCTTAAGTGTCCTTATAATGTGGCCGCCGGCTTCCCCCAGAATGGGCAACCCATGAGAACAAAGCTGAAGCATCAATGTCTCTTTGGCCTGTCTTCAAAAGGCACACACCTTCACTCCTGTCACATTTTCGTAACAGGATCAGGTCACTAAGTCTGGCCCACAGTCAAGGGGTGAATGAGGCTCCACCTTTGGAAGGGAGGAAAGTCAAAGACTTGGTGGACAAGTTTTTATCACCACTACATTAATGTCCATCCTGGAAGAGAGAAAAGGAGGCAAAAGTCTTCCTCTCCACACCCCTCCGTCATCAGAGAAGAGTTTTTCCCAGAAGGTTCTGGAAGGCTGTCTCTTTTGCGAGGCACAGGCCTTTAGATCGATCCATCACTGGCAAAGGGAAGCAGAATTCTATGAGTGGTTTAGACCAATCATGAATTTTCCTCTGGGGCTAGGCACACTGCTGCCCAACAAAACTGGGGTTCTCGTAGCAAGCAAGTAGAGGAGAATGGTTTTTGGGTAGATAGGCAGGAGTGTCTGGCCTGTTCTATTAACTGGATAAATGAGACAAGTTAGACAGTGAGGCAGTGGGTCACCCACAAACAGGACAATCATTTTAATAATTGTTTTTCATATCATCTAGCAGAGAGGAATGTGTTCCCGCATCTGTCCTGAGAGAGATGTTTGCTTACGTTGGTCTAAGTGCTTTCCCTCAGAGTGGCATGATTTTGGACTCAGAGGATGCGGCCTGGAGTCCCCGCTGCGCCACATCCTCCCCACAACCCTCCACCACGAGGCTGCCTTACAGCCCTGCGCAAGTTCAATCACCCTCTCTGAGCCTTGATTTCCAGCCCTGAACAACAATGAAAATGCCTCCTTCGCAGGGTTCCAAGGACTGATTAAACGTGCTTTGTCATCTACCAAGTGGGAGGGCCTGGTGCATTCTGATGGTTGCCATTTGCCCTGGGTTTGGAGCGAGGTGCCGTTTATCAGGGAGGCTTCCACCCCCTCTTTCTCCCCACCTCTAATTTCCAACACCGTGCTCAGCCAAAAGGGGAGAACTGGGCACGGAGGGCAAATCCCCAGCATAGAAACAGTGGCGCCATTGTGAACACCTCGGGCAAGGGCACCCCACCCAGCCGAGGAACCTTATTCCCAAGCCCGCTTAACAACGCGCAGCCTGATTTAATATGAGCAGCTGATCTCACTGCTTCCGTAGCAAGTTTAATTTGCTGGGGAAGCGAGTTGGTGAAGTTCTAATAATGCAGAGCTGCAAATAATACCAAAGAGAGTTTGTATTATGATAACTTTCCAATTAAAATGGATTAATGGAGGAGAAACAGCAGCAGTAGTGTCTAGACAACATATTACTAAGTCCTTGGAGAGGGAGAGGGAAAGGAGTTGAGGGGAAAAGAGGAAGCAAGATAAACTGGGGAACTTTCGGAGTCGAAGGCACCCTTGCGCAGTGTGATGGGAGCTGCTTATCACTCTTGCCCCATCTGT
This sequence comes from Sturnira hondurensis, assembly GCF_014824575.4. Taxonomy (NCBI): domain Eukaryota; kingdom Metazoa; phylum Chordata; class Mammalia; order Chiroptera; family Phyllostomidae; genus Sturnira; species Sturnira hondurensis. The sequence goes on from NW_028077960.1 coordinate 7,035,269, forward strand.
TACAGTGTGTGGACATTCCTTCCTTTAAGATAAGTGGTCTTTTGGTACTCGAAGGCCTTTGCTCTCAGGACATCCTTTACAAAAATGCCATTAGCACCTTTAGTTTCCTGGCCGGCCTGTCACTGGGATTGTCCTGCAGCTACCTGAGAGTTCTGTGTGTGACAGAGCAAAGGCCCTGGCTGAGAGTCAGGAGACCAGCAGGGACCAGATGTGCACACCTGTGCTGGATGTATCGGGGCTTCCCTGAAGGACCCAAATCGATTCCTCCACATCCGTACTAGTAATCCTGACCCCTGACCACGGCTGAGAGATCCGAGCAAGTCCGATCAGACCCTCTCTCACAAGAACCTGAATTTTATTAGACCCGAGAGATGCAGGGCCTGGGTGGAGCTGGAACTGGGGCTCATTCATGCAGGAACTTCCAGGAGGGAAGGACTGCAAGCTGGTGCGTGGGTTCTCGGGGGGGGGCCCCGGGCCCCACCATGCAGGGCCCAGCCAGTCAATCTCCTGTCATTCTGTGAGGTGTCCCAGAACCCATACTCCTCCCTTTTGCTTAAGCTAACGAGTAATTCTCTGTCACCCCAGAACAAACAAAAGATGTTACCTAATACATCACTTCTTATCTGTGAGACATAGAAATGTCACTTAATCTCTGTGAGCCCCGATTTTCTCTTCTGTAAGATGGGGTTACACACATCCCTATCTTACAAGGTTGGTTGTCTCCTGCATTGCAAAATTATTTTAGGATTAAATCCTCATTTAGGTTGCTCTCAGATCTGATTTTGTAAATGGGTCCTAGGGGGGTTGGGGAAAAGGATGGCTGGACTATGGGGACTGGGAACCCAGAAAGACAAGCACCCCAATTTTACGAACACCACTACCTTGCAGGATATAATGAGGATCTCAGTACCAGACCTGAGGCTCCTTCTAGAAATCTGAAATATTCCCCAATGCCTGAGAAGGCTCTACTTTCCTGCAAAGCCCTGAGCCAGTCTGTCATGGATGAAGTACTGGCCATGTGCTGCCCCCTTCAGGTCTCTGTTTCTCATGGAATAGGTAGAGAAAAGCCTGTGTGATCAAATGCAGTCGCAGGTACAATATTTAGAGTGCCCAGTCATCCGCATTTTATCTCCTTTTCCCACATCCCTCGATGTCTAGATGAATATGAACCTACCACTGAAAACAGATAATTCTGGGGGAAGAAAAAACACAAGGCAAGAAACTACTGGGGAAAAAATCACACTTTGTATTCAATATACTCCAGGTTATCGTTCCTACACACATGCACAGACACACAGTCAAAACTGAATCCGGGACAGCCTCGAGGGCCAGAGGGAAAGTCGTATTCATTGCACACCTGCTGCGAGTCCTGCACTGAGTTCTCCGTTACCTCGTGATTGACTGTCTGACTCTTTCAGTGCAGGTAGTATCAATTCCCATTTTACAGGTGATGAAACCGAGGCTCTGAGTAGTTAACGTGCCCAAGGTCACACGGTTCATAAGTATAAGGTGTGTTTGAGTCCAAAGACTTTCCTCCCCACCAGTGGTCTTCAACCTTTCTTTTAAAGTAGAAATTCTGTTCTCAAGGGAAATCTCATGCCCGGTGTATAAAAGAAATCATAAGAGCGGGGCTCTTTGGTTGAACTGGTTGCTGGTTCCGTGGAGAGTCCGGGAAGGGCTCACCTAGTCCCGCCCACCCAGCCTGGCTCTCGGCCCTCCCTTGTCCTGGGACAGTCATTTGGACACAGATGTGGGAAGCCTGTGGAGCTGAAGGTAAGAACCACTGCTTGCCTCTCTAGCAGGGGTGTCCAATCCATGGTCCACAGGCCGCACATAGCCCAGGATGGCTATGAATGTGGCCCAACACAAAATCGTAAATTTACTTAAAACATTATGAGATTTTTCTGTGTGATTATGTATCGCATTTCATTTAATGTGTGGCCCAAGGCAACTCTCCTTCTTCCAGTGTGACCCAGAGATGCCAAAAGGCTGGACACCCCTGCTAGAGAAAATCAACCATGTTTTCTAATTAACAGAAAGGAAAGAGCTCCAGCTTTGGGGACCCTGATCAAAATTCTGGTTCTGCTGCTTATTTAGCTGTGCAAGTTTCTCAGCTAATCTGAGCTTCCCCAGGATATCCTGGTTCAGCCGCCATCCAAGAGAAATATTGTGTGAGCCACAGAAGCAATTCGCAGTTTTCAACTATCCACATGAAAGAAAAGGCAAAACAGTTAAAAAGTAAAATCACTATTGGCAATATTTTTCTTTAACCCATTAGAGTCAGAATGGTATTATGGCAACACATAATCAATACAAAAAAGTGTTAATCGGATATTTCACACACTTTTGGACTGAGTCTTCAGAATTCAGTACGCAGCTGGATCTCACATAAGAAGCACATCTTTCAACTCAGACACAAAGTTTACTTTGAAAATGCTTGATCTGTATTTAGATTTCATAAAATATATAGCCAAAGAAGTACATTTATAAGGCCAAGTTGTTTCAGACATGATTAAAAGTTTTCCAGTAACCGTATTGACTATCAGTTTTTAAATAGAAATTAATGTTAAATAAAATTGCCTTGGATGACACAAAAGAGAAACCCTCTCAAAACATCTTCCTGTAATGGCCTGGCGGTGGGATGGCTCCAGAAAGCTGTGATGCGGATAAAAGGATTGAAATGAAAATTCAGCCACGTTTCAAGTCCTGTGTTGAGGTCAAGGGCAGGGCCGGGCAGGGCCAGCTGAGCCCGTGTTTCTGATGCCAAGGACACAGACAGCACCTCAGGGGCCTTTGGTCCCTTTTGCAGGGGCCCCGGGGCTTGCCTCCCCATGGCACAGGTTCCCCAGCAAGTACTGTGGTCAGAGGTAAACCCTGGTGTCCTCAGTACCTAAAGAATAGTGTGGAAAAGCTCCACTTTTGAAGAATGGACTCCTCCTTTACTTGTTTCTCTCTCCCTCTCTTTTTTTCAGCTTTTGAAAATTGTGGTAAAACACATATAACAAAATTTCCCATTCTAATCATTTACACACAGGTCCGTGGCATTGTGTACATCTACATTGTGGTGCTACCCCCACCACCATTCATAGCCACAGCATTTCCATCTCCCCAGCTGAAACTCTGTACCTGTTCAACAATGACTATCCATTCCCCTCTCCCCAGCTCCTGACAACCACCGATCTATTTCCTGTTTCTGTGACTTTGACTATTCCAGGTACCTATTCCAAATAGATGAAATTACAAAATATTTGTATGACTTCTTTTATGGCTGGCTTATGTCTTCAAAGTTTATCCATGTTGTAATATATGGCAGAATTTCCTCCCTTTTAAAGGATGACTAATATGGCCCTGGCTGGTGTGGCTCAGTGGACTGAGTGCTGGCCTGTGAAATGGGGCCAGGTTGTGGGCCCAATTCCCAGGGAGGGCGCAGGACTGGGTTGCAGGCCAGACCCCTGGTTGGGGGCGTGTGAGAGGCAACTGATTGCTATATCTCACAAATCAATGTTTCTCTTCCTCTCTTTCCCCCTCCCTTCCCCTATCTCTAAAAATAAAGAAATAAAATATTTAAATATAAATAAATAAAGGATGAATAATAATCCATTGTATGTATAGACTACATTTTGTTTGTCCATTTATCTGTCCATGGACACAGGCTGCTTCTACCTTTGGCTATTGTAAATAGTGTTCCTACAAACACTGGTGTACAAACACTTGTGCAAGACCTTGCTTTCCCTTATTTTGGGAAGATACATTCCCACCAACAATGCATGAGGTTTCCAATTTTCCCACATGCTTGCCAACAGTTGTTATTTTCCTTTTTTTTTCAAATAATAGTCATCCTAATGGGTATGGAATGGTATATCACTGTGTTTCTGATTTGCATTTTCCTAATAATTAGCAATATTGAATATCTTTTCCTTTTACTAATAGTCATTTGTATACCTTCTTTGCAGAAGCATCTATTCAAGTTCTTTGCCTATTTTTTAATTGGCTTGTTTTGTTGTGGCTGAGTTGTAGTCTTTACATATTCTTGATATCAATCATTATCAAATATATAATTTGCGGACTTCCAGCCAAGATGGAGGCATAGATGGAAACACTGTGCCTCCTCGCACAACCAAGTTTAAAGACAACAAAGTTTTAGTAACAAAAATGCAACCAAAACACAGAAAATTGAACTGTACTGAAATCTGACAACGACAAACTGTTCAGCCAGCCCTGCAAGAGGGGTGGAGCCAGCAGCTGGTGGAGCGGGGTTATGCAGGGAAACTCGGCCAGACTGACCCAGGGACCCAGGCACATGGGTGGCAGTTGGCAGATCCCAGGTGTGGGGTTGCGATGGGCAGACCCAGTGAGGGCACAAGGCGGCAGGCTGACCGAGGTCACACATTTGCAAGCAGATAAACAAGGCTAAGGAACGAGCAGTGAGACAGACTGCGCAGGCCCCAGCGGCAGGAAGCAGCAGAGGGGCCTGCCATTGCCCCTCTTTGACCTCGCCCCCACATACACCGTCACAACCTAGCGACTGGGTCACCCCGCCCTGGTGAACACCTAGGGCTCCACCCCTCATACGTAGCAGGTGCCAACAGACCAAAACATCATGGCTCAAGAAGAATTCAAAGCCCCAGAGCCAATAACCCTAAGCGACCAAGAAATAGCCAACCTATCAGATGCACAGTTCAAAACACTGGTGATCAGGATGCTCACAGAACTGGTTGATTTTAGTCACAAATTAGAGGAACAAATGAAGGGAAATGCACAGGAAACCAAGAGTGATGGAAAGGAAAATGGGACTCAAATTAAGGGAGTGGACCAGAAAGAAGACAAAAATGACCAGACAGAAAAGAATGAAGAAGCAAGAATTCAAAAAAATGAGGAGAGACTTAGGAACCTTCAGGACATCTTTAAATGTTCCAACATCTGAATTATAGAGGTACCAGAAGGGGAAGAGAAACAGCCATGAGTGGAAAACTTATTTGAACAAATAATAAAGGAGAACTTCCCCAGTCTCCCCAGTCTGGCAAACGAAACCCAGGAAATCCAGGAAGCACAGAGAGTACCAAAGAAGTTGGACCCAAGAAGGAACACACCAAGGCACATCGTAATTGCATTAGCCAAGATTAAAATGAAGGAGAGAATCCTAGAAGCAGCAAGAGATAAGGGACAGTCAGCTACAAAGGAGTTCCCATCAGACTGTCAGCTGATTTCTCAAAAGAGACCTTACAGGTAAGAAGGGGCTGAAAAAAAGTATTCCAAGTCATAAAATCCAAAGACCTACAGCCAAGATTGCTCTATCCAGCAAAGCTTTCTTTTTGAATGGAAGGGCAGATAAAGTGCTTCTCAGAGAAGATCAAATTCAAGTTCATCATCACTAAGCCCTTATTATATGAAATGTTAAAGGGATTTATCTAAGAAAAAGAAGATAAAAATATGAACAGTGAAAGGACAGCAAACTCACAGTTATTAACAACCACACCTAAAACAAAAGCAAACCAAGAGGACAGCTAGATCAGGAGTAGAACCATAGAAATGAAGATCACATGGAGGGTTAGCAACAGGGGAGTGGGAGGAGGAAGAGGGGATAGAAGGTACAGAGAATAAGTAGCATAGGCGGTAGGTAGAATATAGATAGGGGGTAGGCCAAGAATAGTATGGCAAATACAGAATCTAAAGAACTTAAGACACATGGACATAAACTAAAGGGTGAGAATGGTGGGGGGTGTGCAGGGTGAAGGGGAGTGAAGGAAGGAATAGGACAACTATAATGGCATAATCAATAAAATATATTTTTTAAAAAGAACAGAAAAAATATGTATATATAATTTGCAAATATTTTCTTCCTTTCTATAGGTTTCCCTTTCACTCAATTGATAGAGTCCTTTGATTCACAAAAGTTTTAAATTTTGATAAAATCCACATTTTTTCCCTTTATTACCTGTGCTTTTGTTGTCATATCTAAGAAATCCTTGCCAAATCCAATGTCTTGAAGCTTTTCACTTATATTTTCTGCTAAGGTTTTTATAATTTTAGATTTTACAAGTAAATCTTCAATCTATTTTGAGTAATTTTTATATGGTATAAGGCAAAGATTCAACTTTATTTTTTTGTAATCTTGCCAGTATCATGTGTTGAAAAGACCATGCTTTCCTTATTGAATGGTCTTAGCATCCTTGTTGAAAATCATTCAACCACATATGCAAGAATTTATTTCTAGGCTCTGTATTCTATGCCTGTCTTTATGTCAGAACCACACTGTTTTGATCGCCATGCTTCATAGTAAGTTTGGAGATCAGGAATTGTGTGACCTCCATTTTATTCTTTTTTGAGATTGTTTGGGCTCTCCTGGATCCCTTGAGATACGAACTTTAACACTAATTGTTCTATTTCTTAAAAAAAAAACATCATTGGGATTTTGATAGAGATTACATCAAATTTATAGATCACTTTGGGTTGTACTGACATCTTAACAATATTAAGTCTTCCAATCTGCAAACATGGGATATTTTTCCATTATGTATGTCTTCTCTAATTTCTTTCAGCAAGGTTTTATAGTTCTCAAAGTACAAGTTTTTTTTCTAAGTTTTTTAAAAGATTTTATTTATTTATCTTTAGAGGGGAAGGGAAGGAGAAAAGGAGAGAAATATCAATGTATGGTTGCCTGTTCTGCATTCCCTCCTGGGAAGTGGCCTGCATCCCAGGCATGTGCCCTGAATGGGAATTGAAACTCAATCCCTTGGTTCGCAAGCCCACGCTCAATCCGCTGAGCTACACCAGCCAGGGCTCAAGGTACAAGTCTTTTGCCTCTTGTTTAAGTTAATTCCTAAGCATTTTATTCTTGTTGAAGGTATTGTAAATGAAATTGTTTTTTAATATTCTTTTCAAATTTTTCATTGTTAGTGGATAAAAGTGCAACTGATTTTAGGGTATTTCTTTTATATCCTACCAAATTTATTTTCCTGTGTTATTTCTTAAGCTGGGCAGTGCGTGTATGGCTTTGCATGTCTGGAATATTTTATTAAAAAATAAATACGCTGAGCCCCAAATATGTTTCCACTAAAGTACTTCCCTTCCACCTCCTCCTGGAAAAGGGGCAGCATTTAGGTTCTTACTGGTCTTCTTGGCCCCATAAGACTCCCTCCATCTCTTCCTGTGTCATAGGAGAAGCCACATTTCTAGAAAATAAAAAATTCTGTCTGAGAATGAACAATACCACCAGGGATCTATCTGAAGAAACAGAATGTGCCCTGAATAGAGTCAGACCTCCATCGCTGATATCCTGGACAAGTCCCTTCCCGAGCTTTAGTCTCCTCACCTATAAAATAAGCAGGTAGGGCTCAGTGGCCTCGAGGGCCCTTCAAGGAAGTCAGAGGTTGGACAGGCAAGGAGATGTGCTTGGAAGACCCTGGGCTCTGGCAGTGGGGAGGTTCTTAGCTGCCATTCTCACTCATGTTGCAGCATCCTCACTCACTGAAGAAAAACACTCCCACGATTTTCCACACTGTCACTTCTTTCTTTAACCCTGGCAGCTTTAAAACAACAATAAATTACCTGTACCATAATTATTATAATGATCTCTTGCTCTGCAGTTTATACAGTACTTTATATGAATGAGGAAACCAAATCCCAGAGAAGTCATGCTACTTGCCTGGAACTAGGCTAGTAAATAGTTTACCTGGTCTGAATTAAAACAAGTCCCGGGTCAGCTGCCAAAAATGCTCTGTGGCCACCCCCAAAGAATAAGGTGTTAGGGTAGGGAGAATGTGAAAGAATGGAAGAGAGAAAAAAGACTTAAGAAACTTGAATCATATATCAATTTAATATAGTTAATTTTCTGCAAGGTTTAGTGGAAATGAGAAATCAAGAGGTTGACTCAGAATATAATAAAAGAAGGTACAAATATTTATAGTAATTCTAATCAGGTTTATGAAAGAAAGATAGGACTTCCAGCCAAGATGGAGGCATTCAAAGATATACTTTGCCTCATCACACATCCAAAAGAAGGGCAACAACAAATTCAAAAGCAAAAAATAACCAGAACTGCCAGAAAATCAAACCATATGCAAGTCCAACAACCAAGGAGTTAAAGAAGAAACTTTCCTCCAGATTGGTAGGAGGGCCAGAGAGAGCAGTCAGGGCAAGAGGACATGTGGCAAGGTGACCCCTAGGGCGAGGCATCAGCTGGCAGACCAGGTGGTCCCACATTTCCATGCAGATAAACTGGGAGGAACCATGGGGGAGCAAGACAGACTGCACAACCCAGGGTTCCAGCATGGGGAAATAAAGCCTCAAAACCTCTTACTGAAAAAAACCTGTGGGAGTTACAGCAGCAAGAGAAACTCCTAGGCTCACAGGAGGGTTTGTTGGAGAGACCCACAGAGTCCTAAAATGTATACAAATGCACCCACCCAGGAATCAGCACCAGAAGGGCCCAATTTGCTGTGGGTAGCGGAGAAAGTGACTGAAAGCTGGCCAAGAGCTGGGCAAGCAGCATTGTTCCCTCTCTGGCTCCTCCCCCTCATACAGTGCCACAACACAGCCACAAGGTTTACCCTGCCCTAGTGAATACCTGAGGCTCCACCCCTTACAGTGTAATAGCTGCACCCAAACAAAGAAATATGGTCTTAATGAAAAAAAATCAAAGCTCCAAAAATAGAACTGGGTGATGAAGAGATAAGCAACCCATCAGATGCAAAATTCAAAATATTGGTAATCAAGGCACTCACAGAAATAATTGAGTATGGTTGTAAAATAGAAAGAACAGCGAAGGCTATGCAAAGTGAAATAAAGAAAAAATATACAGGGAACCAAAGTGAAGGGAAGGAAACCAGAACTTAAATCAATGATTTGGAGTAGAAGGATGAAACAAACATTCAACCAGAACAGAATGAAGAAACATGAATTCAGGAAAATGAGAGGCTTAGGAACCTCTGGGACAACTTTAAATGTCCCAACATCCAAATCATAAGGGTGCCAAAAGGAAAAGAAGAAGAACAAGAAACAAAAAAAACTTATTTGAAAACATAATGAAGGAAAACTCTTCCCATCTGGCAAAGGAAAGAGACTTCCAGAAAGTTCAGGAAGCTCAGAGAGTCCCAAAAAATTGGACCCAAAGAAGCACACACCAAGGCACATCATAATTACATTACCCAAGATTAAAGAGAAGGAGAGAATCTTAAAAGCAGCAAGAGATAAGGGGACGTCACCTACAAAGGAGTTCCCATAAGACTATCAGCTGATTTCTTAAAAGAAACCTTACAGGCAAGGGGCTAGAAAGAAGTATTTGAAGTCATGAAAGACAAGGACCTACATCCAAGATTACTCTATCCAGCAAAGCTTTCATTTAGAATGGAAGGGCAGAAAAAGTGCTTCCCAGATAAGGTCAAATTAAAGGAGTTCATTATCACCAAGCCCTTATTATTTGAAATGTTAAAGAAACTTACCTAACAAAAAGAAGATGGTCGAAACTATGAACAGTAAAATAACAACAAACTCACAACTATCAACAACTGAACTTAAAAAGAAAACAAAAATAAAAACAAACTAGGCAAAGAACTAGAACAGGAAAAGAAATGGAGATCACGTGGAGGGTTATCAGCAGGGGGCAGACTGGGGGGAAAAAGACAGGGAATAAGAAGCATAAACAGTCGGTACAAAATAGACAGGGGGAGGTTAAGAATAGTATAGGAAATGGAGAAGCAAAGAACTTACATGTACGACCCATGAACTAAGGTCTGAACTAAGGACAGGAACTAAGGTCTGGGAATGCTGACCAGAGTGGGGTGCAGGGCAGACAGCAATAAAGGGGAGAGAAAGTGAGACAACTGTAGTAGCATAATCAATAAAATATACTTTAAACTAAAAAATAAAAAGAAAGACCAATTCTACCCTTCACTCCTACTCCGACCCTAAATCCCACCCTGTCTGTCTGTGCCAAAGCATTTAGCTGGCCAGTGATTCCAGACTCACTCCTTCTATAACATCTTTTCACCCAAATTCCATCATTTCCCTTCCATATGGGATGGTGGAATCACAAAACAACAGGTAAAGAATGTGCATAGTAAGTTTAAGTCTGCAAGATGTGAGAAAGGTGGAGACAGAGGGAGATCAAATGAGAGGCAGAGAGATAGGAAAACAGCAAGAGATAAAAGACCGATATGAGTGCCACAACTATTCAGTGGAGGAAAGAATAGTTTCCTCACTTCCAGTCAAGATGGCGACGTAAGCAGACATGGCTCACCTCTCCACACAACCACAACAAAATTACAACTAAAATACAGAACAATCATTGCTCAGAGCTGATAGAAATCAAGTTGAATGAAAGTCTGACAACTACGGAATTAAAGAAACCACATCCATCAAGACTGGTAGGAGGGGCACAGATGTGAAACAGGCTGGTCCCTGACCCACAGGTGGTGCATAAAAATTTGGTAGGGATATCTTGGGAGCAAGAAGTCCTAGCCTCACACCAGGCCCCCCAAGCTCAGGGTTCCAGTGCCAGGAGGATCACTCCCCACAACTTATGGCTGCAAAAACCAGCGGGGATTGAGTCGGTGAAAGAAACTTCTGAAGCTCCAAGCAGCTCCTCTTCAAGAACCTACACATAGACTCACCTACTCAGACTCGGCTCCAGCACCAAGGAGGTAGCTTGAGGGACACCAGTCATGCGCAAGAGGAGGCTGTGTCTGGCATCAAGAGAAGCAGAGGCCATTGTCCCTTTCCTGGGTTCTGCCCACAGAGCTGGAAGACTGGTGCTGTATCTAAGATTCCATCAACCTGGCCTGGGAGGTCCCCAGAGACTCCACACCACCTAACTTAAAGACCCAATCAAGCTGCTTTTCCGTATGAACCAACAAGCAACAGCTAGCCTCAGTGAGCCCCAGGGCTGGAACTAGCAGCCTAGATTCACAACTTGGCTTTGCCTGGGAATCTCCAAGCACAGCACAAGTAGCAGCCATCTCAGACTGCTTTCTAACCCAGGCAGGGGGATCCCAGGCAAAGAACAGGTAGGGGCTGATGTTGGCCTGCAACAGCTGGGAAACCACAGGGCCACCACACCCAGTGCACAGCTACAGACCAAGTTGGAGCACCTCCACCCTGTCCCTGCACAGCTGATCCTCCACAGAGGGTGGAGGTTGGTGGTAAGTGGTCACAGCCAATCCTTGCAGCTGACCAGCCCACGTAAGTCCCTCCCATTGATCTGTCAACAGCAACCAAGGCTCAACTACAAGAGGAGGGTGTACTCAGCCCACACAAAGGGCACGCCTTGAATACCTAGCTTGGGTGATAGGGGAGGCTGTGCCACTGGATCCTACAGTACACCTACTACATTAGGCCACACGAATAAAACACGGAGTCAAATCACCTCTATTTAATAATACAACTGAACACAAGGAGGCTGCAACAATGAAGAGACAAAGAAACATGACCCAAATAAAAAGATAGCTCAAAACTCCATAAAAAGAGCTATACAAAATGGAGATAAACAATCTCTCAGATTCAGAGTGCTAAACATTGGTTATAAGGATACTCAAGGAACTTAGTGAGGACCTTAAGATCATAAAAAAGACTCAGTGAGAAACAAAAGATACACTAATTGAAATAAAGGACAATTATAGGGAAACAACAGTAAAATGGATGAAGCAGAGATTCAAAACAATGATATGGGACATAAGGAAGCAAAAAACAACCAATCAGAACTATGAGAATAAAAGAGAATCTAAAAAATGAGGATAGTGTAAGCAGTTTGTGGGACAACTTTAAGCAATCCAAGATTCACTTCATAGGGATGCCAGAAGGAGAACAGAAAGAGCAAGAACTTGAAAATCTATTTGAAAAAATAATGAAAGAAAACTTCTTTTCTTTCATTATTCCTTTCATTATTTCATTCTTTTCTTTCACCTGAGTTGGTGAAGGAAATAGACATGCAAGTCCATGAAGCACAGAGAGTCCCAAAGAAGGTAGACACAAAGAGGTGAACCCCAAGACACATATCATAATTAAAATGTCAAAGGTTAAAGGTAAAGAGATGAGAGGGAGGTGTGGGAGAATGTGTGAAGAGGTGAGGGGATTAAGAAGTACAAATAGGTAGTTACAGAATAGCCATGGGGATGTAAAGCACAGTCCAGGAAATGGAGTAGCCAAAGAACTTACATACATGACTCATGGACATGAACAAGGGTTGAGGGGTTGCCTGAGGGAGTGGAGGGGAGCAAAAAGGGAAAGATCAGGACAACTGTAATAGCATAATCAATAAAAGGTCTCCTCAACAAATGGTGCTGGGACAACTGGATAACCACTCATGAAAGAAGCAGGTAGGACCCCTACCTCACACCATATTAGAACATTAACTCAAGTGGATCAAAAACTTATAAGAGCCAAAGCTTGATAAAACTATTAAAAGAAAACAGATGTAAATCTTCATGGCCTTAAATTTAGTGATGGATAATCAAGACTTTAAACATAGAATTAATATATAACCCAGAAATTCAACTCCTAGGTATACACCCAAGGGAAATGAAAACATATGACCACATAGTAATTTGTACACAATGTTAATTTATAACAGCTAAAAGGTAGAAACAACCCAAATATTCATCAGCAGATGAATTTATAACCAAACTGTGGTATATCCATACAATGGAATATCATTCAGCCATAAAAAGGAATAAAGTACTGATACACGCTGTAACTTGGATGAGCATCAGAAACGTTATGCTAAGCTAAAGAAGCCAGACACAAATGTCACATATTATGTAATTCCTTTTATATGAAAAATCCAAAATAGACAAATTCATAGAGACAGAAAACTGAACAATTCCAGGGAGTGGGAGGAGGAAGAAATGGGGAGTTATTATTTCATGAATATGGGGTGTTCTGCAAGGAATGGGGGATTACACTAAATGCAACTAAATTGCACATATTAAAGTGACTAATTGGCCTTGACTGCTGCGGCTCAGTGGATTGAGTGCCAGCAGGCAAAACAAAAGGTCACTAGTTCAATTCCCATTTGGGGCACATACCTGGCCAGGTCCCCAGTGCAGAACATTCGAAAGGCAGCCACACACATTTCTCTCCCTCCCTTTCTCCCTCCTTCCCCTCTGCCTAAAAGTAAATCAATAAAATCTTCAGAACAAAATTAATGATTAATTGTTTATTCTGTGAATTTCATCTAATTTTTTAAAGAAATGACAGAGCTAGCTAGATGAACACAGAGAAGGGGACTGGAGAGGGGGTGAGAGAGAAGAGATTGAGCACTCAGGAAAAGCTGCAGGCCATTACAAGAAATTTATTAGTACTGTTCAGTCAGCGGGTTGCCAGCTAATTTTAATATGGATCTATATACAAAGAAAATGCCGTATTCTACATAATGAATATTTAATCATGCATGGGGAGGGCAATTTCACAGAAGTAATTAAAAGCAGTCTTTTGTTTATTACTCAGAAATGATAGCGACCCGCTGCCCAGAGCTGCAGACACAGTGACATATTGAAAACACTACCTACTGACATATGTTATTAAAGAGGAATTAAGGGTTTCTCTCTTCCCCTCCCCTTAGAGAAGCTAATCATTCCTAAGCCCTCCTGTCTGCTCACATGCAGAGCACAACTCCAAGGGGAGGTCACCTCCCAGAGGAGGCTGGAGAGCTAGGCCAGCGCCCCTTGGTGTACAACCTTCCCCAACCCCAGGCCGTAAATTGAAACAGATGAGCCAGTTATTGAGAAGACCACAGAGAGGAAATATGCCGCCGTGTGTATTCTCTGTGGGAAGTTCTCCCCACTGCCCTGCCATACCCAGCCAGTTATAAAATCCTGTCAGTTCTCTCCTGCAACCTTTGTCATGGTGCTATTTCCTCCTTTGTCACCATTATTGCCTTGGTTCAGCTCTCCAGTCCTCCCATAGCCTGTTCCTTCCCATTCTACTGATGATTCTTCTGGCTCTGTGGGGGAAGGCACTCCTTTGCTTACACGCCTCCCATGGCTCCCCATTTTCTGTACTCCTCCTTACCCAGGGATGAAAGGCTCTCATTATCTGGCCTCAGCTGGCCATTCTGCCTAGGCTTCTTGGTGGCCAACCACAGAAAGTGACCATGGCTAACTTAAGCCAAAAAGGATCTATTAGAAGGAGTATATTGGGGAACCTAAAGAATCAATGGGAAGGCTGCAGAAGCTGGCCAGCAGAGGGCAGAGATAAAGTCATACATGCCAGGGGGAAGTCCAGCCTGGATGCCACTTCTGGCACCTCCGTCACTGGCCAATCACCACCGTCCAACAGCCCTACAACCTCCATGAATAACCTCTAAAAGTCCCCACCTCTGCACTTTGGCCTCCAGACATCCAGTTCCAAGTAGGAATGTCCAACCAACAGAGGCTAGGCTTCCTCTGCAGACTCGCCTCCACCATCCAGGGAGAAGGAAGTCTGACCCTCTTTGCTTCCACAGGGAGAGCCAGAGAGCTCAGTTTCAGACACTGCCTGCCTGTAGCCTCACCAAAACTGCCTTCACAATCCCTGCCCATCTGGCGTTCTCCCATTACTCGGATTCTGCTCCTGTATTTTCCCATCCAGAATGCTTCTCCCTCACTTCCCCATAACCAGTTGGCTTATCCTTCCAATGACCCAATCAAATACCATCTCCTCTAGGAAGCCTTCTGTGTTTGCTCCCACCTCCCGCATCTGGATAGGATGCTATCTGGACCTCCCTGGTGGTGTGGAGGGCTCTGTAGCAAGTGTTAGAGTTTGTCACACTCCTAGATAGTGCTCCCCTATGAGACCATGAGTTCCTACAAGGTAGTGTCTCTGACTTCTCTTAACCCCAGAGCCTGGTACAGAGCCAGCCTGATGCAGGCAAAGAAGCCTAGATGGACAGAAGCTGGGTCTGTAGAAGGAAGCTCTGCCTTGGTTCATGTGTTATGTCAGCTTCCTGGCCACAGCAGAGGTCAACCAAAAATAGCAATGAAACTGGCTGGGTCTCTCCCATCAATACCCTTACCAAGGATTTCCTCATGCATCACTAGATACTGATGCATAATTCTGGGGTGAGGCCAGGAATCTGCATTTTAATCCATAATTTGGATGCAAATGTCCCACAAATCACATTTAAGAAACTCTACTGAGTTGGTTTTGGTGTTTCCACTCTTTGAGGCTCTCATGCCACCTCTGCCTGCACAGTTTCCCTTGTCTGTTCCCCAAGGACGCAGATGTGCAACCTGCACAGTCACACAGAAGCTGGCACTTAGAAGGTTCCATGCTTGGTTGAATGTTCTGCTGTCACCATCATGAAATTCTTAAAAACTGTCCTGCATGTTAATTTTGGGATGGGCCCTACAAATTATGTAGCCAGTCCTGGGTGGATGATATCTGATATACTCACACCTCCAACAGCAGTTTCAGTGTGTTGCTACTCCTATCATGAAGAGAAAGCAAGGAAATGACAGTGTTTAACTCAAGTAGCTTCAGACTCTAGTGTGCAAAGAAATTTAGGTTTGCTTCTGCTCACCTGGAAGTCATAGCACATGTTTGTCCCCCCAAGACTAGGGCTCTGAGCCTGGGCCCTAGAGCCTGACCATAGGGCTCTTCAGGATAGAACAATATAAACTGCCTGCACTCATGAGAATCAAGTAGGGGGTTGCTGGGTGGAGGGGAGCAAAGAGGGAAAGACACTATCAGTACCTCTTCTAGCTCACTTAACAGCCTATTATAAATCAATGAATTATGTCACTCAAGATTTGTGTTAAGTGACAAGAACACAACAGCCTTTGTAGGAGAAATGCTGTAATTGATAATAAATTCTTTATATACATATATTTTACTGAGGCATAATTTATATGTAATTAAATGTACAGATTTGGGACGGTTTGATCAATTTTGACCCATATATATACATATTCATTCATGTAACCATGACCATAGTCAAGATAAAGAATATTCCGATACTCTAGAAAGTTCTTTCCTGACCTTTCCTAGTCAACTCTCACCATCATACTGCCCCCAGCAAGCACTGTCCTGATTTCAGTTTCTATAAGTTAATTATATCTGTTTAATAGTGCATAAAATGAAAGCATTCAGTACATACTCTTTTGTGACCGGCTTTTTACATTCAGCAAAACTTCTCTAAGACTCATGTATGTTGCTATGTGTCAATAGTTCATTCCTTTTTGTTTCTGGAGTAGTATTCCACAACATAAATTTGTCACACTTTATTAATCTGTCCTCTGGTTGATGGTAATTTGGGTTGTTCCCAGTACAGTCCATTGTGAATAAAGCTGCTATGAATATTTTGGTATATGTCTTCTCATAAACAAATGTTTTCTCTTCTCTTGGATAACTACCTAAGAGTGAAATTGCTGAGTCATAAGGTTTGTGAATGTTTAAGTCTATAAGAAAATACCAACCTGTTTTCCAAAATGGTTCCTTCTCACATGAGCGACATATGAGAGCTTCAGTTCCTCCACGTCTTCTCCAACACCAAGGTTGTCAATCTTTTACTCATTCTTTTAATCATTTTAATTTCCATTTCTCTGATTAGCAATGATGATGCATGGTTTTTAATGTGCTTATTGGCCATTTGTACATCTTAGTTTGTGAAGTATCTGTGTAGGTCTTTTACTCCCTGTTTTTTAATAAGGTTGCTCATCATTTCATTACTGAACTGGAGGTGCTCTTCATGTACTTTGGTACAGGTTCTTTTTCAAATATCTGTAAGTATTTTCTCCCTGCCTGTGTAGCTTGCCTCTCACTTTCTTAATAATGCCTTTTGAACAGCTAAAGTTTTAAATTTTGACAAAGTTCAAAGTGTCCATTTTTTTCTTTTATAATTAGCTTTTCTGTCCTGTCTAAGTAGCTTTCATCCCAAAGTTGTGAAGATTCCCCTCGACCCCGCCACATTTTCTTCTAGAAGCTTTATAGTTTTAGTTTTTACATTCAGGTCTATAACCCATCTTAAAATAATTTTTGTGTATGATGTGAGGTAGGGACATCAAGGTTTATTTTTTTCCCTACAGATTTCCAGTTATTCCAACATCATATGTTGAAAAGCCTATCAGTGACCTACTGAATACTTGGTGCCTGTAAAAGTCAATTAGCTATATAAGTATGAGTCTATTTCCTGACTCCCTATTCTGCTTGACTGATCTATTTTTCCATCCCTAAACCAAGGCTTTAAAGAAGCCACATTCATCCAGACAGGTAGGAGGGATGGAGTCACAGAGATGGGCAGAGAGGCAAGGAGACACAGTGTGGCCAGGAGAGGCGGTGGTAGTCACTGAATAGATGATCCCACAGTCACATGTAGTAGATAAGAACCAGGAGGCATACCTTGGGAGCGAGCGATCCCAGCCCCAAGCTGAACCACAGAGCCTAGGGTTCCAGCACCAAGAAGATAAATCCCCATAGCTTCTGGCTGTAAACACCAGGAGGAGTTGGGGCAGCGGAAGAAACTGCTGAATGTTCAGGAGACTCAGTTTAAAGGACCCACATGGACTTAGAACATCCGCAAACCCACCCACTCTAGGATTCACCACCAGGGCAACAGCCGGAAGGGTGCCAGTCACATATGGGAAGTGGGAGAAGTGACTGAAAGTGAGCTAGTGCCAGGCAAACCTTCAGAAGCCAGGCAGTGGCATTGCCACCTCTCTGAGCCATCCCCCCACATAGAGCCACCAAGTGGGTTGCCCCACCCTGTGGTTACCTGAGGCTTTGCCTCACACAATTTACAGGTGCCTTTTCTACACTAGGCCATGCTACTAAGATAGGGAGTCAAAGCTGCTCTATCTAATATACAGAAACAAACACAGGGAGGCTGACAAGTTGGGGAGATAAAGAAATATGACCCAAACAAAAGAACAGGAGAAAAAACAGAAAAAGAACTAAGCAAAACAGAGATAGCCAAATTATCAGATGCAGAGTTCAAAACACTGGTGATAAGGATGCTCAGAGAAACCTTTGAGTACTACAAAAACATAGGGGAAGAAATGAAGGCCAGACTAAGTAACTGAAATAAATGAAAATCCACAGGGAACCAACAGTGAAGGGAAGAAAGCTGGGATTCAAATCAGTGACTTGGAACATAAGGAAGAAATACACATTCAACAAGAACAGAATAAAAAGCAAGAATTCAGAAAAATAAGAAAAGTATAAGACTCTGGGACATCTCCAAAAAGGCCAACATCCGAATCATAGAGATGCCAGAAGGAGAAAAGGAAGAGCAAGAAATTGAAAACTTATTTGAAAAAATAAAGGAAAATTCCCTAATTTGATGAAAGAAATAGATGTACAAGTCCAGGAAGCACAGAGAGTCCCAAACAAGTTTGCCCCAAAGAGGACCACACCAAGACACGTCATAATTAAAGTGTCAAAAGTTGAAGATAAAGACAGAATTGTAAAAGCAGCGAGAGAAAAGCAGAGAGTTACCTACAAAGGAGTGCCCATAAGATTATCAGCTGATTTCTCAAAGAAGCTTTGTAGACTAGAAGGAACTGGCAAGAAGTATTCAAAGTGATGAAAAGCAAGGACCTACACCCAAGATTACTCTATCCAGCAAAGCTATCATTTAGAATGGAAAGGCAGATAAAGGGCTTCCCAGACAAGGTAAAACAAAAGGAGTTCATCATCACCAAACCATTATTACATGAAATGTTAAAGGGACTTATTTAAGAAACAGAAGATCAAAACAATGAACATTAAAATGGCAACAAATTCACAACCATCAGCAACTGAATCTAAAAAAAAACTAAGCAAATAACCAGAACAGGAACAGAATCATAGATATGGAGATCATTTGGGGGAAGAGGGAGAATGGGGGAAAAGGTACAGGGATTAAGAAGGGTAAATGATAGGTACAAAATAGGGAGATGTTAAGAACAGTATAGGAAATGGAGAAGCCAGAGAACTTATATGCATGACCTATGAACATGAGCTAAGGGGGGTGTGAGGAAATTGCTGGAGGGAATTTGGGTACTGGGTGGAGGGGGGCCAAGGGGGAAAATTGAGACAACTCTAATAGCATAATCAATGAAATATATTTTTTTAAAAAGAATGTATATACTATGTCACATTGATGATTTCATTTAAAGTCACATTACAGCCTAATGAGGTAGACATAATTATCCCCAAATAGATGAGGAAACTAAGGCTCAGAGAGGTTGAATGACTTATTCATAGTCACAGGGCTGATAAAAAAAATAGGTTGGAATTCAAAACCAGAACCAACTGGATTCAAACCAAGCTCATTCCATGAGCCCCTGTTATGTATTGAGAATACTAGATTAAGTCTTTTTTTTTTGTCTGCACCAGCCAGGCTTCTCTTCTCCACCCAACTTAGCACTTCAACTGTGCTGTCAATCATTCTGCTCTTTATATCTCAAGGACCCAGAGTACTAATTCCTTGCAGCCAGGACCCAACTTAGGAGGCTTCATTCCCCCAGCTGTTGCCACTGAACATTTAATAAAGACCTGCTGAATGGTTGATCATTTTAAAAACCTGTGCTGAAGATCTGGGAAGATGAAAAGAAGGCTTGAGGCTAGGGCCGGCCAATAACTGTCTATAACATAAGCTTTCATTTCATGGGCCCTTACACTTTCTTTTTTTACGATACATATCTCATTACATTGAGAAACAAAAAGAGAAACACACAATTGACTTTTATCTGCCATCATAACTGAGTACAGATTCCAACCTTCATTTCAGTCGCCTGCTGACCAGTTAAGTCTAACAAGATGCCTTGAATCTGGAGTGGGTCAGGCAAGGGTGAAAAGCCAGGAGCCTAAAGATTCAGTTCTTTGAAAGGAGGTGGGAAGGAAGCACACCCTGCCTGAGCCTCCAAGTTTCAGGGATGAACAGAAAGACTGCTATGGTGCTTACACTCAAAAGAGAGGGAGGAAATGAAACAAACATACCAGCCAGAGGCCAAAGTCACAGTAATAACCAGGGCACCCTTTAGCATTCCAGAGACAACTTCCAGATCACATGGGGCTTGGTGGCCAGGAGTGGTACCGGAAAAAGCAGATCCGTGAGCAGCACTGACCATCCAAAGGTCAGGCCGAGATCTCTCCACTCACTTGCACTGTGGTAGCCAGGACAGAACCCTTCTGGACTCAGTTTCCTCGTGTGTGAAATCGCCGTTGAACATAAAAGATCAGACACAATGTAATCCGAAAGAGCATCTCCTTGGTGCTAACTACATGCTCCACCTCATAACTAGCCCTGGGAAATTTGCCTCATGTCTCTGTGCCTTAGTTTCTTTCTCAGTACAATAGGAGTAATGACTCCAGGTCACAGGGGGATAGTAAGGATCAAAGGAAATTATGGACATAAAAGCAGCTTCATTCCCTGAGCTTTTTAATCTTGTCAGTTCCACCATCGACTCTCTTTTTCTGAAGGAAGTTTCAAGGGTCTGTATCCTTTATCATCAAAGAGGCTGAATAGTATAGAATCACAGTGCACGGTACAAACCTGGGAGTTTTTATCCTGCCATGGAAAACTGACCTGCCATTTAGTCCCAATTACCATCACACAAGCTCCAAGGCTGGGAGGCCAGGCCAACCGTATCAGAACCAGTCAAGGGCTATGAACACTCTCCAAGGAATTTGCTCCACCACAGTCCTGGGCCCTGGGGAAGCCCTCCCGCTGCAGCCCTGGGTCCCAGGTGTGGGCCCAGCTGTCTTTCACAACCTGCCATATGGGCCCATGCTTTTTAATTGATGGTGACACCTGACTGCACCAGGCATTCCTGAGTAAAACCTAGTTTTGTACACTAGGTGATGTTTTCTATGTTCCTTCCATTTCTTCACAGGTGGTGCTCAACATATCGTCATCCCTGGGGGCCAAGCAGCACACGTGTGGCTAGGGCCGTGTGTATGCACATTATGATCAGCAAAGTGAATGGTCGTTCCTGACCTACCTCATGCATCCCTCACAAACGCCCCAGCTACACGCACACAGGCGTCCCTAAGCTGATGATTCACAGGGCCCAAAGTTAAACAGCTAGAAGTCAATGGAATTGTCACTCTCTTTCACATACACCTGCACGTACACATGTAACTTTGTCTATCACCTGATCATGTCCTCTGGGGAATATCTACAATGAGGCCAGACCTTCTCTGTGACAGTAACAGACAGTTCAGTGCTTGTAATTTATAAAGTATTCAGAGGTTTTGGTCCCAAAATGCTTTTTTTTTTAAGGAGACAGGGTGGGACCCCTGGTGTTCAGCTGGGGTTTAAATCCTACCTCCCCAATCAAGTCACAGGGATGAGAGGTCATGGGCTGCTGTGAGGATTAATTGAAACAACTTGATAATGACATACAGAAAGTGCCCAACAGATGTCATTTCCCTCCCCTACTCCCATTCCATATTGAAGCAAGCTGCCTTCAATCTGTCCCAAACTCATTAATCCCTGGGACCTGGCTCAAGGCATCTCTCACAAAGGCCCTCTTTCTCTGACCATCCCGGTCCACCCAGATTCCTTCCACTCTGGAATTTCTATTGCATTCCTGGGTCTGCTACACATGGCTTAGGTGCTTGTTATTTTCCAGGTATGTTTTGAATTAATAACTGAACTACAAGGGCCCATAAGGATAAGGATGAAGATGACATCTTTTCTTTAAATAGTCCTTCAGTCTATAGCACAGAGCTGGGCACACAGTAGGTGCTTAATAAATACAGGATTCAGTCTTCCTCCTTTCTTTCCCCTATTGCATTTTTTTAGTTTCTTGAAGTATATCACCATTAATCAGACAGTGAATCTAATCAAACCTAGAAGAGCTTTTTAGCAATCACAAATTTGAAGATTATTTTGTACATAGCTTCTTATAGCTTGTGGCAGAGAGTGTCAGTTGCCAATCAAAATCCCTGCCCCTTCCTCCAGAGTAATAGCATGGTCCCCCAGCTATGAACCATATTTCCCAGACTCCTCTAGGTATGGCCATGTGTCCAAGTCCCTGCCAAAGGAATATGAGAGAAGACTCCAAGCCCCGAGCTCTTTCTGTACCCAAGGAGACACCTATTTTTATTTCCTTTAATCTCCTCACATAAATCATCAACAGGAGAGTTCCCATGTAAAACCCAAGTGAGCCACCCCACAAAACAGGAAGCTTTATGACATCAGGAAAGTCACTTTTCTTCTCTGGGCCTCGTTTTCTCACCTGTAAGTAAGACTCTCTTCCAGCTCCAACAATGAATGAGTCTACACTGGACTTCCACCTACTCAGCTCCCTCCCTCACATGCCCCAGCTAGCCTCCAGGCAGCCAGGGTTAACGATTTGTCTGAGAAACAGCTGTGCCTAGGTTCCCTTCTCATACATCAAGTACCAGTTCTGTCTGACTTTCAAACACCTGCATGCCTCCCCTCATAATGTTTGAATTGCTGAGATGAGGTCACACTTGTGGGGGCAACTTTCCTTGCAAGTTCCCCCAGTCACTACGGATGAGAGTAATCATGACTGAGACATGATGTGATCTGCTTAGGGAGGAGAAGTGGCCACTTTTCCAGAGGAAAAAGGCCATGGGCAGTGGCCAGTTTCTCCAAGGAAAAAAAGGCCTCGAGCCCCCTCCTCCAGGGCCTTTTATTGGGTTGTAATACACAGGAATACAGGGCGGCAAGGAACAAACAGTAGATAACATTTCAAAGAAATCTGAGGGCTTAGTCTGAGTCAGAGTCTGTCAGGAACAGAGTTTTAGGGTTTCCTGCTCGAACCCTTAACATATGAATGAAAACACTCTTAGAAGAACAGATTTCACAGGTTTATCAGGAAGTCTTTATGATGCCAGATTTCTCCCCAGGACACGCTCTAGCAAGGCAAGGAGCTGCACCTCTCCGCAACAGGTATTCAGGCTCGAGGGGATTGAGCCAGGAAGCGCTTCTCCCAGAGAACATAGGGACTTGGGCTATGTCAAAGCGGGGCGGGTGGGGGGGGGGGGAGCAGAGAAAGTCCATTGCTCTTTGTTGCAGCCCCTGAGTCCTTCCATGAAGGCCTCCCAAGTGATTGAGTTTGGCTTAGGTTGCTCCCTGCTGTGAGGGGTCTTTCCTGTCATTGACTTCCTACCAAGCTTTGGGGACAGGGAGAGGAAACTGAGGCAGTGTTTGCCAGCAGAGACAGGCTTGGCTCGCATTCCAAAAGTCGTCCCTTGCCCTTAGCCACAAAGGGTTGAGATACAATTCCTAGAACCAGGAAGAGCGGTCTACAACACATACTGGATCAGGGTGGACCCTTAGTCCAGGACAACTAATGTTCTTGCAAGAAGAGGGGAGGAGACACAGAGACAGACATACGGGAGAAGACAGCCACCGAGGATGGAGACAGATTGAAGTGCTTTAGCTGCAGGCCAAGGAACACCCAGGGTCATCAACAAACATCAAAACCTAAGAGGAAGGCAAGGAACAGAGTCTTGCCTAAATCTTCAGAGAAAGTACAGCACTACCAACAACTTGATTTTGCAGTCTTGGCTTCCAAAACCGTGAGAGAACACATCTCCATTGTTTCGAGCCATCCTGGTTTGTGGTGCTTTGTTACAGCAGCCACAGGAAATTAGCACAGTCCTATAGGAAGCCTCTTCTTAGATGGCATTGGCTTGGCCAAAAAGATTTTTTCCATAACATGGCTCTAGTAGCACTTGGTTGTCTTTCACTTCGTTTGAAACAATTTTGTTAGATTGTATTGTGACAGCTGTCACATCAGCGTGCATATAAAGAAAACATAAAAAGTGGTGAACTTTTGTATAGCCATTTTAATACTATTTTACCATTTCAAGAAAGGTAAAAATGCAACTGAAACACGCAAAAAGGTTTGTGCGGTGTATGGAGATGGTGCTGTGACTAATCAAACATGTCAAAAGTGGTTTGCCAAGTTTCGTGCTGGAGATTTTTTGCTGGACGATGCTCCACGGTCCTGTAGACCAGTTGAATGTGATGAGAATCAAACCAAGACATTAATTGAGAACAATCAATGTTCTACCATGTGGGAGATAGCCAACATACTCAAAATTTCCAATACAATAAAGTTACTCATTAAAATGAAAATGTGTCTTTTATTTTACAGAAAAAACTAAACAGTCTTGTTGGCCAACCCAATATTTCCTAAGACCTTATCTCTCCAGCTCCCAGATAAAGGACGCCAAACAGGCATTAAAAAAAGAGAGATAACAGACAGAACTAGGGCAGCAAGTTGGAGATGGTTACAAGGGGCTGGAGAAGCTGGTTGGGCCAAGAGCTCACAGAGTCAGGTGCAAAGAGGGTCAGCCAGCAGGCTTGACTGCAGCAGGAGACTAGGACCCTAAAAGTAGCCCATTGTGCTTGGCAAGCCACTGAGTCCCCCCTGGGGACCAGTCTCTAGGGGGGCTCTGGGCCAAGCCCCAAGAGCAAGCTACTCTCTGTGCTAACTAGAGCCGACTTTGTCCCCAGAGGTTTAGCCATCTAAGAGCTGCGAGCACAGTGACCCGGGCACCTGAAACCCCGGTAGAAGTCCACACGTCTGCTCATCCAGAGCCCAGGGAGCCTGTGGATGGGATGGCAGGTCCATCGAGCCAGCACAAGCCAGGGGTGCTGTATGGCTGATCTTCCCACTCCCAGCTCTTCTAACAAATCAGACTGAACATAATTGAGGTCTGTGAACAAAGAAAGATGCCATCCACCTGAGACAGAAAAGGACTTTAATGTGTAACCCAAAGTGCTCAGGGCAGGAAAGGGGTTATCGCTCCTCCCCAGCAAGGTCTGCCCTCAGCCCAGTGGTCCCCATGATGGATATGAAAGGGACCAACTCAATTATCTCAAAGGCCTTTTCTCCTCAATTTTCTCTGACTACACTTATTTGCACCCTGCCAGGGGCCTTACACTCTATGCTCCCTTCTGGTTTCCTAGCCTTCCATCCATGGGATGCAGACCTCCCAGCCTTGAACCCATCATTAAAACTGCCACGTCTCTGCCCCAGCTCAGGTCCTGCTCTGCTGCAGAAACTCGGTGACAGGCAGAAATCCAGCAAATGAATCCAGTCGTAAAGAAGCGCAGGCGAAGTTCTCTATAGGTTTTACAACGAAAAGAGGAGCGGACTGCTGGAGAACAGGGGCCATGGCTGCCCCGCTCACTAGTGAATCCTGAACACCAGCCTCAGATCTGAGGCCTGGCAGGTGCTCAATGGCAGGTGCTTGTTGGATGGATGAACACATGGCAGTTTGGGTAGCTGCAGCAGAATGTGGAAGGCTGGGGAGGGCAGGAACAGAAGGGCTCCTAAAACTCCTAAGGACTCAACTCAAACTTTGAAACACTGGCTGTGCTCCGTTCCCAAACCTCAGACGAGTGCCAAGCCAGGTGATACTTCAGCCTCGCTCTCTCGAACCCCAGTGGCCCACTGCCTCAGAGACTGAGGGATGCTGACCCAGTGCCCAAAATCAACCATGAACGAGTGTGGAGCCTTGCATGGCTGCGCACATGTTTTCTCAACTGTCTAGGAGTAAAACCACGACAATGAAAGGGGCTGGGGGTAAGGAGACCCCTGGAAAGGAGAAATCAAAGAGGAACCAGACATAAGCTTATATTTAGCAATAAGGAGGACAGTCAAAAGAAAATTTAAAGCAAGTTTCCTTGTTTTTAAGCAAGGAAAGGAAGGAAGGAAAGGATGGAGGAGGAGGAAAAAAACTGTCATTGGTTCCCTCCGGTCTGAAGTCAGAGCACCTGCCCTCCATCTGCACCCAGAGAAGTGGCCAGAGTTTGGGGGACTGATCTACCAAAACTCTTCCAGGCAGTCCTGAAATGTACGCATGGGCACACACGGTCCATTTATGTGTGGCTTAAAATGCCCAAAGCTTCAATATTCAGAGGCCAATGTTTGGGCCCACCTTCCCATTGTTCATCACGCACTAAACCCTCAGTCACCTGGAAGAAGAATTTTCGGAACAGGTGTGTGGCCATCCACTGTGCAGTCATCAGCCTGTGACATGTGGAGCAAATAACTCTTTTCACAATAACATGTCAAAGTTTGTGACTGGTTTATTTAACTGTATGACTTGGGGGAGGATTCAAGGTTGTACCTATAGTGCCATCCCTCTCTTAGCCCCAGGCACTCCCTTCTGCTTCCTCACAGGACAGGCAGGGGTGGGGGTTGGCAGCGCACGGGGAATGTGCTTTTCCCACAGTGGTGAGCAGCCCTCCTCAGCCACAGGTTCACAGCAGAAAAAGCCTCTGGTCTGGAACATAGACCCCAGAAGTGAGGCAGAACTGGAAGACACATCTCAGAGACGGGGTTGTATAGGATTTAGCCTGTCAGCAACCAGCCTGAGTCTGTACCTGAGTCTGTACCTGAGTCTGTACCTGGGGCCTCTGGACATGCTGGTGAAATCAGATGGTCCAAATGGAAGAGAGAGAGTCCGAGTCAGAGGAGACAGAGACAGAGGGAAACTAGGGAGAGACAGAGGGACAGAGGGAGTGGAAAAGGCCACCCGGGTCCCCATTGGCATCAGGCCTAATGAAGCCATTCATTCTTGTGTTTTGTGACACATCCCTCCCTCTTCCAATCAACTCACCTTTTTGCTTAAGCTGGTTTAATTAGGATCCTGTTACTTGCACACAAAAATACGGGCCTTGGGCATGACCCATTCCTCAGCTACCTAGGAAGAAAGACTTAGGGGATCTCCCAGAGAGGCCATGAGGAGGTAGAGAGAAGGTGAGGAGCCCGCAGGGCTGCCCAGTGGCTTTCCAGCTGTGCCCCTTGAAACTGTAAGTGCTTTAGAATGGATCCCAGGGGCTAGCCCATTTTCTGCTCTGGCTAAATTTGTTTTGAACAAAAATGTTTACTTCTTTTGAAATCCACTGGGCATAGCACAAGGCACTGGCATGAAGTGGAAACTGAATAATCTCTAGCTGCTTTACTTTCTCACTCATTCCACCTTAATAAACAGAGACATTCCAGCTGCTTATCATTTTAAGCTGAGCCAGCCAGGTTTCACCGAAGGGCCATGGTGCTGCACATCTCCAGGAGATGCCACCCAGTGCCATGGTCTTCAGGGGGTGCCCTGGGATTGGCAGTGTTGGGTGCAGCCCAGGAGCTGCCTCTTTCTTGTCTGTTCACCTGGACAGTCTGGGGATCCTTACTGGGTGAGCTCTGAGATGGGAGTCTTGGACGTCTCCAGTGAGACTTGGCCACTCGTCCCCTGCGAAACGGAAACAAGGAGAAGCAGGTACTGACCCTAACAAGCCCCCCCCCCAATAAGTAGGGGGCAGAAATTTGGAGACTTTGCAAATGGAAACCTAGGCGCAGCAGAAGACCTCATCATTGGCCCTGGGCACAGAATGAGGAAGAACAATGCTCCTCATGAGATGAAAACTCTCACCATAGAGATAGATTCCTGCTGGATGCCGCGAGACTATGTGAGCTGGACAATGTGAGCAGTACAGAGACTGAGGGCTTTCTGTCCAATACAGAACTTTAGAGACCTGCCACTCAAGTGTCCATTTTGCAGGACAGGAGGCTGGAGATTCTAGGCAGATGGACCTGTGCAAGGCCATGCAGTGAGTAAACTTGCTGTCTGACTCCTCCCTTGGCATAATGTCCCCTAAAGAGCTAGCTGGTCCTTTCCTAGGTCACTAAGCCAAGTGTCCAAGGATTCAAGTCCATTCTTTCGAAAGGATGGCATGCACTCTCTGCACCCTTTCCTGTTCTTTCCCCGGATTCAGGAATGTGTGTTATGATGGCAGAACCTGGTCTAGGACTTGGCAGCCAGTCTAACCCTACACGGCATCGTGGAGCATTAGAAAGAGCACTAGACTTGGTTTCCAAGAGCTATTTTTGACTTGACTCCAGCGTGTGGCCTCAGAGATGTCACTGAACCTCTGGTTGTCAGTCTCTTCACCTGGGATAATGCAGTCTGTCCTGCTGGTTTCTCAGGCCATGAGGAATAAATAGGATGGAGTCTGGGACCACTTCAATGGGCCAGGAAAGCCACTCCGCTGCCAGGGATGGAGGATTGTTCCGACTACTCCAGCAGCAACTTCAGCCTCACCTCCTGATGCGGCATTCCTGACACCACACTGACCTCTCCTGGAATCCACCTAAAATAACTGCCTTTCCATAGCACCTGGTCAGATCCTATGCAGCACACTTCCCGACACCCCCACCTCATTTTTACGGGAAAAGGAGGGTCAGGAGCCATCTCAGTGGAAGCCTCTGACCATGGGATCCCACACCGCCAGGGACCTGCAAAACATGGCCCTGGTACCTCTGGACTATTATCAAGGTTTCAACAAAATCTGATGAAAGATGTTTCCCCAGGTAGATTCAAGGACCAGTTTCTTTGGTTTAGACCAGAATGTTCTTTCAGTGTACAATGGTAATACCCATCATTTCATGTTAGTCAGAAGCTCTGGTCGGTAACACAGATGTTTCTGCCTAATATAAACATGTATCCTAATTCACCGTTATTTAATAAGTGAGGTTTATTTGATAGGAGGTCTTTTTCAAAAGTCCCAATCCCCAGCAATTCTACTTTCTGGAATTTCTACTAAGTGAAAGCATGCAATGGGCAAGGCTACCTATTGATACAAGTTTTTTTTAAGTCCAAAAATTGGTAAAGGTTATGGTACATTTCAATGATGGGATTATATGCACTCACTAAAAATCACTTTGTAGAAGAGTATTCAGTAACACTGAGAAATATTTTTTGAGCATATTGTTGAGCAGAGAAAAAGGGGTACAAAATAGTACATATAAGTCCAATTTGTACATTAAAAGGAAAGATTATATAAACCGATGTTAAAAGCAGTAACGCTAGAGAGTGAGATCTAAAGGGACAACTACTTATTGTTTTCTGTACTTTTGAAGTTTTCTACAAATAATATGTATGGTTTTTATAATTGGGGGAAAGGCAGTAAATGTCGCCTGGGGAATCTCTGTGGGAACGAAGTGTCTAAGAGGGTCTTGAAAATTGAGCATTCGAAGAGACCCAAGAGCAGGCACTAGCAAGCCCTCCTCCCAACTCGTAACGTAACAACTGGTTCCCAAAGCTTTCATACCTCCATTTGTCAACATATCAAGCTGACACATCAATTGCTGGTGGAGATGGGGATTCCTGGTATCTCTTACACATTTCGTAAAATACGTTGGCTTTATCCGTGAAAGTTAAACATGCACACACCTAAAACTCAACAGTGAACACGTGCCCCTCAGTAGACATTGCAAGAATGGTCATAACAGCACTGCTTACAATACAAAGGCCCCGGAAACACTCACTCTCTCCATCAACAGGAGGACAAGCCAATAACCTGTGGTGTGTTCCCAGAACGTACAACAGTCAAATTAAGTTAGACTGCACTGCAGTTGGAGAAGATGAAAACAGTCCTGAGAATGCAAGGCAGTGATGGTTGCAGAACAGTGGGAATGTACTTAATGTCCCTGAAGTGTACACTCGAAATGGTTAAGGTAGTACATTTTGCATTATGTATAGTTTACCAGAATAAAACACAAATTTTACTACAGTGAACTTGGTATGGATGTAACTTAGTTATGATAATATTGAGTAAAGAAAAATTTTTCCAGAGATGACACACAGCATGATGTTCTTTTTATAAAGATAAAACAACCAAAATTTAAAATATGCTCCTTGAGAAAACATATAAACACAATAAAACTATATAATCAGCAAAACAAGCAAATGGTTAACATAGAACTCAGAGTCACAGTTACTTGGATTGGGGGAGGATGACTGCTTAAGTTTTATGTGTGCTATGATTAAGATCCTGTCTTTTGTTGTGGGGTGGAGTCACGGGTACTTGTTATAGTTAAAAATAAAAGAAAACAGAAGGGAAGAAGAAAGAAAGGAAAATAGGGAGGAAGAAGGGAGGAGGAAGGGAGGGATAGAGAGTCGAAGCAGGGAGAGAGGGGCCCCCACATGTGCCAAAGGTGAGAGTATGTCATGAAGCAAGGATTTCGATGTAATCAATTGTGGTCACTGGGTCCTTTAAAAAATGATGAACTGAACAGTGTATACTAATGACACATTGGCAAGCGAAAACCATTCCTAAAAAGTAAGTGGGTGATTAACACAACATTGAGGATAGTGGTTGCTCTGGGGTGAGAAGGAGGATGTGTTTGGGGCTTCTTCCCTGATTCTGGCACTCAGTTTCTTAAACTTCGTCATTCATTTTATTGTTATTCCTAAAGCATACACATACTTTATATGCACTCTTTTGTATGTGTAATTTATTTCATAATTAAAAAGTAAGAGAGAAGAATAGAAGCATAAACTAAATAAAGTGCAAAGAAACAGTAGAAATAAGTCTTAGGATTCTCTAAAAACTAAGAAATAGTCAAAGTTCTAGCAAGATTGATCAAAAAAGAAAGAAAGAAGGCCCATGTATTCAAAGTGAACATGAGGATACAACTCTAAATACAGCAGAGATTTGTAAACTCTTAAGAGAATACTACAACCAAGTCTACACCAATAAATTTTAAAACAAGAAATGACCTAGAAAAATGTGTAACATGATATTAAAATGGGACTTTCTCATCTCAGCTTCAGCTGAGGCTCCACAGACCAAGAAAAAGACACAATTGCCAAATGTTTGCCCATTTCTAACCAAGAGGCCAAACCACCTCTCCTCCACATGGTAAGCCAAGGCTCTGTGACACCGGCTCTGCCAGCACTGGCCTTCGCCAGTTCTAGCTGCTGCAAGGGTCCAGATTAGAGGGGACTGGAAGAAAGGAGAACCACTTCGGAGGCGGCAGGGTAAGCAGGTGCTTCCCCTTTACCTCCAACCAAGTGAGATGGGCTTGAGGAGGACCATTCAGAGAGCTGGAGGGTCCCCAGGATTGATGGTCTTAAAGAATCACACATAACTGAAAAATCTAAAGACAAGTCACAGCAAGCTGCCAAGCTGCAGAGTAGACAGTAAGAAGTGGAGAGTAAGGGCTGCCTTAGGGCCATGGTGCTCTGTTGACAGGGAGCAAGGAAGTATGTGTTTATCAAAGGCAAGAGGGAAGGGGACAAGGGGAAAGGAGTCCTCCCTTTGCTGGACATAACCAAACTAAGAGGGTCTGACAAGAAAGAAGAGATAGCCAACTGGAGTCAAGGCATCACCATGCTATAGGCATTGCAGCTGGAGGTCCCCGTGGAGTGAATGGAGCTGGGAGAAATCAACAAAATGCCAAGAAGAGAAAGAACTTTAGATTTCTGCAAGTCTAGAGAGCACCAACCCTCATAAATTCACCGATCTTCTAAGACTGGGCCCTCTCGCTTACAATCCCCACCCCAGAGAGTCCTGCAGATTAAATAGGGTTCTATCTATTTGTCTGTATATCTGTCTGTCTGTCTATCTATCTATCTATCTATCTATCTTGGCAATGTGATATTTACCCCACAAATGCAAAGAAGATTTAACTTCAGAAAAAAATGACTGATGTAATTCACCATATTAACAGATAAAGTAAAGAAGACCATATGAAAAATAAAACATTTTTATACAACTCAAGCCTATTTTTATTTTAATTCAAAGCTTCATGTTAAAAACTAAAACTCTTAGGGCATTAGTGATAGTAAGAACTTCCTTAACTTAATAAAATTGGGTATCTTTGAAAAATATGCAGGAAACGTTGTACTCAGTGGTGAAACATCAGATGTATTTTCTTTAAAATTATAAGTTATCCCTGGCCAGTGTGGCTCAGTTGGGTTGGAGTGTTGTTCCATAAACCCAGAGGTCACAGGTTTGACTCCTGGAGGGCACACACCAAGGTTGCAGGTTTGGTCCCCAGTTGGGGTGCATTTGAGAGGCAATTGATTGATGTTTGTCTCTCACATTGATGTTTCTCTCTCTCAGTCTCTCTCTCCGCCCCCCACCCCCAATCCCGGCCTCTCTGTCAAAAATCAACATATCCTCAGGTGATGATTTTAAAAATGGCTTCATAACACTAATAATGAAGGAAACAAAAGAGGGATTCCATTTCACACTGAGCAGATTGGCAAAATCAAGTTTGATAACAGACTTGTAAGCAATGGCAAAAAGGGGACGCCTATGCTGACTGGCAGGAGAGTGTGTTGGTACAATCATTTTGAGGAGAAATTTGAAAATATCTAGTAGATTTGAAGATGATGGAACCTCACAATACAGCAAAACCACTTCTAAGTAACTCTCTAAAGAGAGTTTCTGGTGCACAGAGAAACAGTTAGAAAGATGTTTATTGCAGTCCTGCTTGTAATAGTAAGAAAGTGGAAACAGCCATCATTAGGAAAATAGGCACCTAAAAAATGTGATTTATTCACCCAGGGAAATATCACACAGCAGTTAAAATGAACCAGGTGCATATATATTACCTCTCACATTTGCTCATGACATTTCTTAGATTCCACCTTCTTTGTGTCTATAGGATCTACGCTCCCTTTCATCTGCCCTGACAATTCCCTGCCATCTGTTTTGCCTGGATGATGTAATGGACACCTAACTGGCCTCCTCACTCCATATTGGCCCCTGGGAGCCACTCAGCAGCCAACAGCATCTTTCTAAGCTACGTACCAAACATTGTCACTTGCCTGCTTAAAGCCCTGCAATGACTGTGGCCTACCAGATAAAGCCCAAGGGCTCTTAGCAGAACCCACCAACTCTTCCAATCTAGCCTCATGAGGTTGTTCATGGTTCAACAGACATGCCAGCTCTCTGCCACCATGCCTTGATCATGTAATTTGCTTCCTCTGTTCAGAGTAAACTTTCCTTTACTCAGGCCCTTCCCACCTGCACTGATGCACCTGGAAAACACGATCAGTCTGCAAGTGTCCAGGCTCAAAGCTCAGCATGAATCTCTGTGAAGAATTCGCCACTCTTTCTGGGCAATGTCGAGCCACGGGCATCACTGAGCCATGGGCATCTGTCAGGACAACTGGCATAAGCACCACAAGACCGAGGCCAAGAGAAAGCCCCACCACAGGAAGCAAAAATATGAGCTGGGACCCCTATGGCCAACACTAAAAGTGGCCCCTGCTGAATACACATAGGCAACAAGAAGTACCATGCCTTTGGGCTGGGCATGGGCACTTTCTTCTGGGGCTCTGAATGTTGTATGCACAAAACAAGGATTAATGTTCTCTACCATGCACCCAACAACAAACTGGTCTGCTCCAAGATCCCAGGAAAAAACTGCACTGTGCTCACTGACGGCAATAGTAGACAGTGGTACGAGTCCTACTAGGCAGTTCCACTTATGTCTCTGGGCCACAACACGGGAGCCCAGCTGATTGCTGAGGAGGAACATTTTTTAATTTATAAAATCGAAGAAAATTCAGAAGAAATATGATGAAAGGACTTCTGGCCAAGATGGAGGTGTAGATAGATACACTTTGCCTCCTTGCACAACCAAAGGGAGGACAACAACAAATTTAAAAACCAAAAATAACCAGAACTGTCAGAAAATTGAACTGCATGGACATCCAACAACCAAGGAGTCAAAGAAGAAACATTCATTCAGACAGGTAGGAGGCGCAGAGACAGGCAGCTAGGGTGGAGAGGACTCATGGCAAGGTGGCAGCTGCAGGACAGGGCAGGCAAGGCAGCGGCTGGCAGACTGGGCTATCCCACATTTGTGTGCGGATAACCAGGAAGAACAACTGGAGAGAAACAGACCACACAACCCAATGTTCCACTGCAGGGAAATAAAGCCTCAAAACCTCTGGCTGTAAAAACCCATGGGGGTTATGGCAGTGGGAGAAACTCCCAGCCTCACAGAAGAGTTTGTTGGAGAGACCCACGGGGTCCTAGAATGTACACAAACCCACCCACCCAGGAATCAGCACTAGAAGGGCCCAATTTGCTTGTGGGTAACAGAAGAAGTGACTGAGAGCCCACAGAGAGCTGAGCAAGCAGTATTGTTCTCTCTCAGACCTCCACCCCAACATATAGTGCTATACAAGGCAGCGACCTGGATTGCTCCACCCTGGTAAATACCTAAGGCTCCACCCCTTACAGCACATAATAATTACTTTACCCAAGATTAACGGTAAGGAGAGAATCTTAAAAGCAGTAAGAGAAAAGAAGACAGTTACCTACAAAGGAGTTCCCATAAGACTGTCAGCTGATATCTCAAAAGAAACCTTAAAGGCAAGAAGGAGCTGGAAAGAAGTATTCCAAGTCATAAAAGTCAAGGACCTACATCCAAGATTGCTATTTATACAGCAAAGCTTTCATTTAGAATGGAAGGGCAGATAAAGTGCTTCTCAGATAAGGTCAAGTTAAAGGATTTCATCATCACAAAGCCTTTATTTTATGAAATGTTAAAGGGACTTATCTAAAAAAAGAAGATGATCAAAACTATGAACAGTAAAATGACAACAAACTCACAACTATCAACAGCTGAACCTAAAAAGACAAGAAAAATAAAAACTAAGCAAAGAACTAGAACAGGAACAAATCACAGAAATGGAGATCACGTGAAGGCTTATCAGTGGGGAGGGGTAGGAGGAAGAACAAGGGACAAGGTACAGGGAATAAGAAGTATAAACAGTAGGTACAAATAGACAGGGGAGTGGTTAGGAATAGCATGGGAAATAGAGAAGCCAAAGAACTTATATGCATGACCCAGGGACGTGAATGGGGAAGGGATGGTGATGGGAGGGGGGATTCAGGGCAGAGGGAAATAAAGGGGGGTAAGTGGGACAACTCTAACGGATTAATCAATAAAATCTATTTTAAAAAAGAAATATAATGAAAGAAAAAGAATGCCAAAATCAACAGTCTTCTAGGGGAATAGCTCCAGGAGGGCAAGCTTCTTTCAAGTTTCACTCCAAGAACTGGGCCATGTGGCTGCTCAGAAGGCTACATTCTGGAAGGCAAGAAGCTGGAGTTCTAGCTGATAACATCAAGGCATAGGAAAAAAAAAACCACATGAATCTGCCAAGTGTCCACACACACCCAAAGTCAGCTCTCCCCACTCCTTTGTGTTCTCCTGTGATTCCTCTGGCCACAGCCTGACACACAAGACCAGGTTCTCTCCCCAAGTGGGAACCAAGGCAAGTTATTTCCCACTCAGAGCTGATGCCTAACCCTGCACAATAGCACTGATCATGCCTGCCAGCTTTGCATGTAGGCTGGAGCATGCTGGATACTCTGGACAGGGTGAGAGGCCAGTTCTTTCTCCTAGACACTGCTCCTTTCCAGTCTTGTCAAACTGCATCACTTTTGGTGGCTGTTCCCCTACTTTCTTCCTCCACAAACCTACATTGAATTCACACTCTGGAATAAGCATGAAGACTCACCAACTGAGCCCAAAGATCCAGGCTCCAGATTAGGGGCTTCATGGAGGGAGAACTCTAGTGCTAGGGAACCACAGTCAACCACACCCCAAGAGGAGCCCATTGAGCAGATGCTCAAAGCCAAACTCTCATGTCCTTCTCCACTTTCCCACACGCACGGCCCAAGCCGTGGAGGAGGACAAGCCAAGGAGGAGAAGGAGCCTGGACTGCACAGGAAGGACAACCAGAAGAGCAAGTCTGGATGCAGGCAGGAAGAAGGAACAGTGTCAAATGCTACCGAATGTTCTCACGTGATGGGTCTGCCTGAAAGACAACACGTGGCCCAGTCTTGTGGATAATGAGTCAGAAGTAGTTTATCACCCCTGATCCTGCACAAGTGGTAACAGGGCAGTAGCTCGTAAAAACTTTTTCTAAGTCTTTATGAGGACACCTCCTTTCTGTAGGAGGTCAATCCTATTAAGTGGGAAGTCTTTTTGCCAGGTTTTAGTGTGTGCATTTTAGAACATCTGAGTACTGAATTGCTCTGACAAATAGAAGAAAAAGAATTTAGATATCCAGGGGAGGGAAGGGGAGAGCTTCAGGAATGTAATGGAGAGGGAGAGACCAGTAAGTAGGAGAAGCTTGGGCAGTAGGGGTAAGGTATGAGTCAGAATGCTGAAAGAAAGACTGTGTGTGCTGGATAGTGCTCAGTGTGGCCCCTCCTCATATGGGTGGAAGTGTGGGCCATGTTCAAGGATCTTTGTTCCCATAGATCTCTTGGGTATGGAGATGGAGCAATGGTTTGTGTGGGGGTGAAAGAAAGAGAGGGTTCCTGGATCTGCACGTTGAGAGTTTGGGCTCCCTTAGGGATCCACAGAATTTAGAGGGGCAGAGGGAGCTTCAGAACGGGGCTTCAGGACATTCTGATCCAGATCTTAAGCACATCCAGCTGACATCTGGATCTCTCTTGTTAACAGCACAATATCTAGTAAACTTTAAAAAAACTATTCACCTTTCCAAAGTACATCCAAGCCCTCTATACATCATTTCATAAAAATAAACAGAGAAGTGTACACATCTACCACATCAGGTGTGGTGTTTAACACTCCTTCCCTGGGCTTGGCCAGCCAGACTGCAGTCACTCCGAGCCAAAGATGGACCACACAGCTAAGGCTTATTTTCTTTGTCCCCAGATTTGGGCCTTTTCCCCAAAGTACCGAAGCTGCTTACAAGTTCGACTGGAGCCAATTTGGGTTTAAAGGCAATTTATTAAAATGTGTCCTAGGAGTCAGAACAGCAGACAGGGCGGCCTTGTTTTCTAAGTGAATGTCTCAGAACTATGAGCTCCAAGCAAACATGTTCCTGAATCTTTACCACCACATTTAAAACCAGAAAAGAGCCCTGACTGGTGTGGCTCGGTGGGTTGGACATCGACCCACAAACCAAAAGATCACAGGTTTGATTCCTGGTCAGGGCACACACAAATAATCGATGCTTCTCTGGAACACTGAGGTTTCTCTCCCTCTTTTTGTCTCCCTTCCCCCTCTCTAAAAAATTAATAAAATCTTTAAAAAAACAGAGTAGAAAATTTAAACCTGGGCTATTTCTCTCTATAGGTAAAAGAACCTGTGGTTCTTAGGTCTGCTGGAGATGGGCTGGTGAAGCGTTGGTCTGCCCAGATGCCTGACAGCCTGTCTGAATTCTCTGCTGTGCGCATTTAGAGTGTCATAGGCAGAGAAGAGGTGTGTCCTTCTTTCCCTCCTGCAACATCTGAGTGAATCCCATTTCTAATTCTTCTTTTTCACCCATTTCCCACCCTCCCCATTGGCAACCATCACCTTGTTCTCTATATCTATGGGTATGTTTCTGGTTTGTCCATTTGTTTTATTTTTGAGATTCCTCATACAAGTGAAATCTGTGGTATTTGTTTTTCTCTGACATTTAGCATAATACCGTCTAGGTCCATCCATGTTTTCACTAATGGCAAGATTTCACTCTTTTTTATTGCTAAGTAATATTCCATTGTGCATGTATTTACATGCCATATTCTTTATCCATTCATCTATTGATGAACACCCAGGTTGCTTCCGTATCTTGACTATTGCTAGTTTTACTGCAGTGAACACAGGGATGCATATATCTTTTCAAATTAGTGTTTTTGTTTTCTTCAGATAAATACCCAGAATTGGAATGGCTGGGTCACAAAGCAGTTCCATTTTTAATTCTTTGAGAAACCTCCATCCTGTTTTTCACAGTGGCAGCATAAACTTACAATCTGACCAGCAGTGCAAACAAGTTCCCTTTTCTCCACATCCTCTCCAACACTTGTTTATTAATTTATTGATGATCCCATTCTGGCAGGTGGAAGTGATATCTCATCGTAGTTTAATTTGCATTTCCCTCATGATTAGTGGTGTTAAGCATTTTATCATGTCTATTGGCCATCTATCTATATCTTTCCTTTGGAGAAATGTCTACTCAGGTCCTCTGCCTATTTTTTAATTGGACTGTTTTCTTGGTGTTAAGTTGTATGAATTCCTTATGTATTTTGGATACTAACCCCTTATCAGATATACAAGGAGGCCCCCCCCAAAAAAAGAACTGTCTTCTAGAGGGCAGGCCCCTTGTAGTACAGGCTTCTCCCTGCCACAGGTGAGTGTTTTAGAGGCCCATCTGTACCAATGTGCCAGCTGGTGTTGTTGTGAGAGGCTGTTTGGCTTCAGTGAACTTTTTGGAAGACTCTTTCAATGTGTTTGCCCATTTCGTGATGGGTGATTTATGAGCACACCTGCCCGCACCAAGCTGAGTGTTCAGAAGTTTTTTACCAAAACCAGCATGACTCCCATGCCCCACCCTCCCTATCCACCTGATCTCACCGAGTGGCTTTTTTTTGTTATTTCCCCAGATGAAAAAAGGGAAATGTTATGCCCATGTGGAAGAGGTGAAACAAAAAACAGCAGAAGCACTAAAAGGCATCGAAACGGATGAGTTCAAAAACCGTTTCCGAGTAGTGGAAAAATGTCTCAATAGGTGTTGCATCAGATGGAGAGCACGCTGATGGTGACTGAGGTTTAAACATGTAAGAATACATACACAACTTTTTATAAATAAATGGCATTTTTTAGCTGTCCCCCCCTCATATAATTTGTGAGTCTCTTTTAAGTTGTCTCTTTCACTTTGTGGATGCTCTTTTGCTGTGGAAAAACGCTGTAGTTTGACGCAGCCCCATTTGGGTTCTTTGTTGATGTCGTTGTGCCGTCCTTGCCCGAGGAGCCACATTCAAAAACATACTGCAAACAGCAAAGTCAAGGAGTTGACTGCCTATGTTTGCTTCCAGGAGTTTTATGGTTTCAGGTTTTACATTTTAAGTCTTCAATCCATTTTGAGTTTGTTTGTGTGTATGGTATCAGAAAATGGTCCATTTTCAATATTTTGCATGTATCTGTCCAGTTTTCTCAACACAACTTTTTAAAGAGGCTGTCTTTACTCCATTGTATGTCCTTGCCCTCATGGTCATGGACTAATTGACCAAATGTGTGGGGATTTATTGTTGGGCTTTCTATTCTTATTTCATTGGTAGATAGAGATAGAGATAGAGATGAAGAGATAGATGAAGAGATAGATACAGATACAGACACAGATGATATAGATACAGATATAGATATAGATATAGATATAGATATAGATATAGTTTTTATGTCAGTACCACACTGCTTTATTGTCGTTTTGTGGTATAGTTTGAAATAAGGTAGTGTGATACCTCCCACTTTGTTTTTTTTTAAGGTTTCTTTGCTACTTGAAGTCTTTTCTGCTTCCATACATATTTTAGGCTTAGTTGTCCTAATTCAGAGAAGAATGCCATTGGTAATTTAATAGGGATTGCATTGAATCTGTATATTGCTTAAGGTAGTAAGGACATTTTAACAATATTAATTCTTCCAGTACCTGAGCATTGGTATATCCTTCAATTTGTAGCCTCTTCAGTTTCTTCGTTTAATGTTTTACAGTTTTCAGAGTACAATTTTACCTCTTAGGTTAAATTTATTCCTAGGAATTTTAAGCTTTTTGTTGCAATTGTAAATAAGATTGTTTTCTTAATGTCATTTTTGTTATTGGTGTATAGAAACACAACATATATCTGTATATTGATTTTGTGTCCAGCAAACTTACTAAATTTATCAGTTCTAATAGTTATTTATGGAGTCTTTAGTGTTTCCTATATATAGTATCATGTTATCTGCAAATAGTAAGAGTTTTATTTCTTCCTTTATAACTCGGATATTTTTTTAAATATCTTTCATTGATCATGCTATTGCAGTTGTCCCATTTTTCCCCCTTCACTCCCCTCCACCCTGCACACCCTGTCCCACGCACATCCCCCCCCTCTTGGTTCATGTCCATGTGTCATACTTATAAGTTCTTTGGCTTCTACATTTCCTATACTACCCTTACTCTCCTCCTCTCTAGTTTCTACCTACCATCTACCGTACTTATTCTCCATATCTATTCTCCTTTTCTCCCCCTCCCACTCTCCTGTTGATAACCCTCCATGTATCCCCATTTCTGTGTTTCCATTCCTGTTCTAGTTGTTTGCTTAGTTTGTTTTTGTTTTTGTTTTGGGTGTGGTGGTTAATAGTTGTGAGTTTGCTGTCCATTCACTGTTCCTATTTTTTATCTTCTTTTTCTTAGATAAGTCCCTTTAACATTTCATAAAATAAAGGCTTGGTAATGATGAACTCCTTGAACTTGACCTTATCTGAGAAGCACTTTATCTGTCCTTCCATTCTAAATGAAAGCTTTACTGGATAGAGCAATCTTGGATGTAGGTCCTTGCCTTTTATGACTTGGAATACTTCTTTCCAGCCCCTTCTTGCCTGGAAGGTCTCTTTTGAGAAATCAGCTGACAGTCTGATGGGAACTCCTTTGTAGGTGACTGTCTCCTTATCTCTTGCTGCTTCTAGGATCCTCTCCTTCATTTTAATCTTGGCTAATGTAATTATGATGTGCCTTGGTGTGTTCCTTTTTGGGCCCAACTTCTTGGGGACTCTCTGAGCTTCCTGGATTTCCTGAAAGTGTATTTTCTCTGCCAGACTGGGGAAGTTCTCCTTCCTTACTTTTTCAAAGAATTTTTTAATTTCCTGTTCTTCCTCTTCTCCTTCTGGCACCCCTATGATTTGGATGTTGGAATGTTTAAAGATGTCCTGGAAGTTCCTAAGCCTCTCCTCATTTCTTTGAATCTTGTTTCTTCATTCTTTTCTGATTGGATGTTTTATTCTTCCTCCTGGTCCATGCCATGGATTTCAGTCCCAGTTTCCTTTCCATCACTATTAGTTCCCTGTACATTCTCCTTTATTTCACTTAATGTAGCCTCATTTTTTCATCTAATTTGTGACCAAATTCAACCAATTCTGTGAGCATCCTGATTACCAGTGTTTCGAACTATGCATCTGATAGGTTGGCTATCTCTTCATCACTCAGTTGTATTTTTTCTGGAGCTTTGATCTGTTCTTTCATTTGAACCATTTTTTTCGTCCTGATGTACCTGTTACATTTGAGGGGCAGAGCCTTAGGTGTTCACCAGAGCGGGGGACCGTATGATGCCGTATGGGGAGACGGGGTCCAAGAGGGAACAATGGTGCTTGTTCTGCCCACTGCCGGATTTCAGTCACTTTTCCCACTTCTCACAAGCAAATTGGGCCCTTCTGGTGCTGATTCTCATGTGGGTTTCTCCAGCGAACTCTCCTGTGAGGCTGGGA
This sequence comes from Sturnira hondurensis, assembly GCF_014824575.4. Lineage (NCBI taxonomy): Eukaryota > Metazoa > Chordata > Mammalia > Chiroptera > Phyllostomidae > Sturnira > Sturnira hondurensis. The sequence continues at coordinate 7,076,212 of NW_028077960.1, forward strand.
GTTTCTCCTGCTGCCTCCTCAACCCCCACAGGTGGTTTCAATCAGTGGTTTGAGGCTTTATTTCCCCATGCTGGAACCCTGGGTTGTGTGGTTTATCCCACTCCCCAGTTTTGCCTGGTTTATCTGCACATGAATGTGGGACCACCTGGTTTGCCAGCCACTGCCTTGCCAAGAATCCTCTCTGTCCTGACCGCCCAACTCTGCCCCTCCTACTTGTCTGGATGGATGTTTCTTCTTTAACTCCTTGGTTGTTGGACTTCCATACAGTTCAATATTCTGTTAGTTCTGGGGGGGGGGGTTTGTTTTTAAATTGTTGTTGTCCTTATTTTGGTTGTGCAAGGAGGCAGTTTGTCTACCTACACCTCCATCTTGGCCGGAAGTCTCGTTTAAATGTTATTTTACTTGTCTGAATCCAACGGCTAGAACTTCTGGTACTATGTTGAATAGAAGTGATGAGAGTGGGCATTCTTGTCATGTTTTTGATCATAGATCAAAAGATTTCAAACTTTCAACATTGAGTATAATATTAGCTATAGGTTTGTCATATATGGACTTTATTATGTTGAAGTATGTTCTTTCTATGCCCACTTTGTTGAGAGTTTTTATCTTAATATTGAATTTTTTCAAATGCTTTTTCTGTGTCTATTGAGATAATCATATTATTTTTACCTTTCATTTTGTTAAAAGTGATTTATCACATTGATTGATTGATTGATTAAACCATCCTTGTATCTTTGGGATAAATCTCACTTGGTCATGGTATATAAAACTTTTAATGTATTGTTGAATCTAATTTGCTAACATGTTTCTTAAAGGAGAAATTTGTCTTAATGAACAAACTGAACTAACAAGCAAAATAAAGACAGACTCACAGACAGAAAGCAGGTTGACAGCTCTTGGGAGGGGTGTTTAGGGGGTGGAGAGATCAAGCAAAAAAGAAAAAGGACTCATGGACATGGACAACAGGGTGGTATTGCATGGGAGGGGCATGGTGAAGGTGCAAGAAGATATAAGGAGGGTAAATGGTAGTGGAAAAAATACAGTAAAAGTTTTTTTAAAAGAAGTAAACTTGTTTTGTTAAAAAAGGTTTGTCTTAGTTTCTTCAACAAACACTGTTAATGATTTTAAAATCATTTTTCTTCTTTGATCAGAGAAAAATAATAAGCATTAAATGAATTACATTAAATACTTTGCAAACTTCTAATTTATTTAACTCATCAAGAGTCCATTTCTTCAAGGAATGACTAAATGTCGATAAGCATTGCAGTTGAGTTCTGGGTAAGTGAGAGTTTCATTATACTGTTCTTTCTATTTTTATGTTTGTTTTTAAAACTCTATAATAAAGTTAAAAGTTAAAACTATTATGTACAATTTTTAAAGATATTATTTATTTTTATAGACAGCAGAATTGAGGGAGAGAAACATCCATGTGAGAGAAACACCGGTCAGCTGCCTCTCACACGTATTCTCTCTGGGCCCAGAACCTGCAACCTAGGCATGTGCTCCAAGTGGGAATTGAACAGGTCGCCTTTTGTTTTGTGGGATGATGCCCAACCAACTGAGCCACACTAGTCAGGGCTACATGTACAATCTTTATGTCTGCTTCCTTAATGTGTCAGAAGTCAGGGCTTCCATCATACAATTTTGCCTGCTGGTAAAATAAATAAATATCTATATGAATATATATATGTCAAATTACCCTCAAGAAGCTTCAATCTATAGATCTGTGTTTGTATCAAAGCTCTCATTTTAAAGGCGAAATTAAAAGTGCCTCATTTTAACTGGAAATTGAGCAGGGCACTTGGAGAAGCTACATAACCCCACCATAAGTTGAGGAAGCAACTACATATGATTATTCTTTGCCACAACTGTTTCACACTGTGTGTGCACACATATTCACACACAGGCACACACACAAAACATTGACAGTGTACATCTGCATTGGTCACTCACATTTTTAAGCGTGCCGCCCCCCCAGCAGAAGTAGGTGCCCCCTTACCACCGCATCCATCCCACTAGTCCAGTCTGGCCACATACTTTTAGAATTCCTTCCAGCTTATCTGTCTCCTCAGCTGCTCTCCGAGTTCCTTGCAGGCAAGGACAAGGCTCACCCTTCTCTGTTCTGGGCTGGGACCCTGCTCCACACAGAATAGCTACTCAATAAGTATTAAATAGTTTAAAAGTCAAACTCAGTAGCATTCTGGGCTTGCAGTAGAGAGTGGGGGAAAGACAGGAAAGAAGAGAAGTGACCTGGGAGACAGAGCAAGATCGGGGCTCTTTCTTCAAGCTGCACACTTACTATCTGTGGGGACTCAGTCTTTCCATCAGCAGATTGGGAATAATAAACTTTACTTGGCAGAGTTGTGGTAAAGAAGTGAGATGACGGATGTGCAGTGCCTGGCACATAGTAGATATTGAATAATAGGCTGCTGTGACAAAAACAATGACACTGGGAACAAGATAACACCCGATGCCGAGCGTGGCACAGAGGTAAGTGTCCCAAGCGGACAATGAAGGGTTACCAGGCTAAGATCAGCCAAGAAGTTCATGATCTTTTAGTAACAGTCAGGGAGGAGAGAGAATCCACAGGCACTTAGTACTTTTATATGTCAGGACTTTAACTAATCCCCATGTCAACCTGTCAAGTGAGTGGTTTTGTGCTCAAGTCTATAGGAGGAAAGGAGGAACCATTAACACAGGTGGGTGCGGTCACTCACCCAAGTTCTCATGGGCAGGAACTGGTGAAATTTCTGGCATCTGGAGCATGAAGGGTTTCTGGGCTCTGATACTCTCACTATTCTCTTAAATCAAATCAAGTCCTGGAAGCACCTAGCTCACCCTCTCTGGATCCCAGTACCTGTAACTCTGTTTAACAAACATGATTCCATTCCAGGCTGGCCTAGTTCAAGTCAACCAGGCAGGGCTATTGCTTAGGAGGTGGACAGAGTCTCCCTGTTCCCTGCCCCCCGCCTGGTCAGAGGACGCAATCCAGTCTCTTCTCTAGGCCTTGTTACCCTTCTTGCCTTGGGTTCATCTCTGAGTACTTGACTTTGGGACACCCCACTCTCCCTTTGGACCATGGACTAAAGAGCTTCGAGGGGCTCAGAAAATAGAGGGGTTTTCCCATGAGGTACCAGGAGGCAAAAGAAAAAACAAACCTCATTAGACATCCCAGTTGCCTACTCACTGGCAGTGGGACACTTGGTCAAGTGAGTTTGCCCTGCTGTGCTTTAGTTTCCTGAAAAACAGGAATGGTTTCCACTACAAAGGTCACTGTGAGAGTTGTTAATATGAGGATGTATAGAAAGCACCTCACTCATAGCAGGTGCTCATAAATGTCAGTTTCCTGTTCTGCCTTCCTGTAGCATCCCATGCTTCCATCACAGTGGCGTTTGCCATTTATTTCCAAACACCACCCATATGAGCCTCATATTTTTTCATACATTAATTCACTTTTAAAACTCAATCTTATTTCTGCAAATAGAAAACCAGCAGCAATTGGCAAACATGTATTTCTATGTTTAGTCAATACTTACTAAGTGCTCATCACATAGTGGGTACAGTTCTGGGTCTGGGGATACAGCAGCATTCCCACGGGGCAGACAGTCAGTGAACGAAGAGAGNCTTGCCTTGGGTTCATCTCTGAGTACTTGACTTTGGGACACCCCACTCTCTCTCCCTTTGGACCATGGGCTAAAGAGCTTTGAGGGGCTCAGAAAACAGAGAGGGGTTTTCCCAAGAGGCACCATGAGGCAAAAGAAAAAACAAACCTCATTAGACATCCCAGTTGCCTACTCACTGGCAGTGGGACAGTTGGTCAAGTGAGTTTGCCCTATTGTGCTTTAGTTTCCTGAAAAACAGAATGGTTTCCACTACAAAGGTCACTGTGAGAGTTGTTAATATGAGGATGTATAGAAAGCACCTCACTCATAGCAGGTGCTCATAAATGTCAGTTTCCTGTTCTGCCTTCCTGTAGCATCCCATGCTTTCATGACAGTGGTGCTTGCCATTTATTTCCAAACACCACCCATATGAGCCTCATATTTTTTCATATATTAATTCACTTTTAAAACCCAATCTTATTTCTGCAAATAGAAAACCAGCAGCAATTGACAAACATTTATTTCTATGTTTAGTCAATACTTACTAAGTGCTCATCACATAGTGGGTACAGTTCTGGGTCTGGGGATACAGCAGCATTCCCATGGGGCAGACAGTCAGTGAATGAAGAGAGACTGAGTAGGACATCATTGCACAGCATCAAGGAAAAGAAACTAAGGCACAAGGCTAGACTAGAGATGGAAACAGGATGTCTGTTCCATTTCATAGGGCCAGCATAAATGGACTTCCCTAAGGCTGACGAAGCTTAAACTTCAGGGCTCTTTGCATGACCAGGTCCCTCTTTGGTTCCCATCCTAAATACTTCCCTACGGAATCTTGTAGCCACAATCACAGGTTCCTTTTTCTAAAGAGTGTTCTAAAAAATTAGATAAGCTTCAGGCCCCACAAAGTCTGGTTTTACTCCTGGTGGGTCAGGAATGGCCTCTCCAAGAAGGTGACATTTGAAAATGGGCCCAAATAGAAAATAGCTATTAAAATGAACAAAACAAAATTCTTCTCCCTGCAGAATCTAGGGATTCTACACAAGATTCCAATCATTTGAAATCTTACCTCAGACATTTGAAATTTTTCCTCAGACCAGGTCTCCAAAGTGAGCTGAGCCTGAAAGTTTCTGTCTCCCCAGACTTCCTCCCCGAGCCCCACCGCTACTGCGAAGTGGGGCAGAAAGGGCAGGAGGTCCTGGTTGGGTAGGAGGCATCAGCAGGCCTTGGGTCTGAGGGAAGGATGGGGAGTGCAGACCAGTAGGAGGAGGAACCCAGACAGACAATAGCAGGTGCTGATGAGAATGTGGAGCTGTTGGAACCCTCATCCACCTGTGGTGGGGATGCGGAGTGTTCCAGCCACTCTGGAACACAGTTTGACAGCTTCCTACAAAGATACACACACACTTAACACATGACTCAGCAATCCACTCCCAAGTATTTACCCTAGAACATGTACTTGATGTTCATAAGAGCTTTATTCGTAATACCCAAAATCTGGCGGGGGGTCAAAAAAACCCAAATGTCCAGTTGCAGGTGAACAATTGTGGTCCATCCAGTGCAATGAAATAGTCCTCAGTATTACCAAGGCACAAACAACTGATACACCCCACAGCAGGTGTGAATCTCACAGATATTACACTGACTTCGGGGGAAAAAACCAGACACAGAGAGTTTGTCTGTGGAGCTCTATAATGGCATTCTAGCTATATGTAGAGAAAGCAGAGATCATGAGGAGGCACAAGAGAACTTCTAGAGAGAATAAAATGAATCTTGATTGTGGTATATCTTATTGAACTATAGACTTAGAATAAGTGTATTTTATTATATGTAAAATACAGCTTAAGTTATAGCTTAATAAAGCTGCTAGAAAAGTCATATCACAATGCATGGTCCACTGGAAAGACCCTCCTTGAGCTCCATAATCCACCCCCACTCACTTTACACATCAGGGGACTGAGGCCCAGAGAGGGCTGTGACGTTCCCAAGGTCAGGCAGGCAGTCAGGACTGCTAACTGGCCGGCTAACTGCAGGTCACGGAGTGCTTTCCCAACCTCCTTTAGTGGTCCCTGTCGCTTTGTGAGGCAGTAGCAGTCTCATGCCCAAGTTCTCTGCTCTCAAAGGCCAGCACTTCCCTCCTCTCTACAATGCTCATTCTTGCAGAGGGGATGTGAGTAGAGACCCTTCACCGAAGTTCCAGGACCCAGAGCCCAGCACTGGGGCAGGCAGAGCCCAAGGGAAGGAAGACATGGAGCATTTGTGTGTTCTCTGCTGTGGGGCTGCGGGCTGTGGGCTGTGGGCTGGGCAGCCATGGCCAGGAGGCACTTTTCCTCCCGGGCAGGACACACCCAGTGGTTCGAAGGAGCAATGGGGACATAGCTCTGGCTTCGCTCAGAAAGATCCGGTTTCCCCTGGATACTTTTTCCAGCAAAGCCTGCCAGGAGAGATTAAGATCTTAGAGAGCAACATGATGCTGTCCTGCCAGAGAAGGAGCTCCCTGTGTGATCACAGGCTCCGTTCTCTCTAAAACGAGGGCTGCCCCAAACTCTCCCCATCCCCCAAACTCTCCCCAAAGCATAGATGGGCTTTGCAGACCACTGAGCCCCAAGCCTCCAGCCTCTCTGCTCAACTGCCATGTCCCTGGCTTGACTGTATTTGTAGGCCCTGTCTGGTCCCCATGCTGAGTTCTGAGAATAGTGAGTTGGCATGCTACCAAGAATGTGTTGGCCCTTCCTCCCCAGTGGCAGGGACGGCTTGATCCATTACTTACTTGTTTGGAGTTTGCTTGCTCAAAGGCAAAGTGACTGACCCACCAAACCTGTTTGGTGGCCTGTATTTCCACTGGCAGCTCCAATGCCAGCCCGAGGTCCTGGTGTAGGACCCAGAGCCACCGCCCGGATGCCGAGAGTCTGGGCTCCTGGTCAAGTTCTGTCACAGGTACTGTGTGACCTTCGACAAGCCCCAAAGCCCCTTCATCTGTTCCTTGCAAAGAGGAAGAATAGACATTCTCCATGGTCCTTCATTCTTCGACCAGAGGATCATGAAGATCAAGTTCAGATCCGACCCGCAGACCACCTCCCCAGTTGACATGCTCCCTCTGCAGGACACATGCATCTTCAGCACAATGTTTTGGGCTGGTATTTACATGGAGGGGAAATGTATGTGTATGTCTCCAAAATTCAACATATTTTTTAGCAAAACAGGGTGCAGGAAAAGAATCAAGATGTATTCCAAATACCATTAGTAGAAGGTCCAAATCAAGTTGTTTTGAAAAAAACATGAAAGATGTGACAAAGAGGATGCTGCCTCTTGGCTGTAACTGGCACTAAGAAAGGCCAAATTCCTGTGCACAGAGCAGCTAGTTGTTAACGTCAATGTTAATCACAGGGTGACCAGGAAGCAAAGCTTTAAGCATCTTACAACCTAACATGATGGTGTGTTCCATGTATAAGCTTTATTTATAACTATTTTAGTTAGACCTAGGAAACTGGCTACAGGATTGGGGTTGACACATAATGATACGATTTTTCCACTTTAAAAATAATGGAATGACAATAAATAAAAGGAACAGAAAGATGTTCCCAGGAGCATTTTCACAGAACGGCTCATTTTAAGGGACAGCTTACTGGCATCAAGCTGGAGATGCTGTATGATGTCCCCAGTTTATGTGGCAGTAGTAGTCCTGGGAAATTCAGTGCATATGAAAACCTCACAAACATCTCTGGTGCTTACTATGCAAAGCAGAGTTCAGTTTTCAGCTCAGGTAATCACCTACATCAGTGTCCTGAGAGATATTCCAAAGTCACGTGGAATGCAAGACAATGTGGTACCGTGAGATGGTCCCAGGCATTGCAAAGGGTCTAGCATCCCCGGCTCCTCAGAGGCCTCCCAGAGCCAGCAGCAACCCCTCCACACTGTGACCAAGACTATCCCCCCACCTTTTAAGGGCCCCCCGGGGCTTTCTCAACTTTATTCTAAAAAACTATAGTTACCACATACACGAGGAGGGGTGAGTATGGGGCATGGGGTACGGCATTTTTCCTCCATCAAAGGTTTCAATTCTTCCCATGGGCTTTTTAAAAACTGAGATATAATTCATAAACCATGAAGTTCACCCTTTAAAGGAGTGTAATCAGTGTCCTTTGGTGTATTCACAAAGTTGTGCAACCATGGTCACTATCTGATTCCAGAATACCTTCACCGCCCCAAAAGAAACCTTGCAGCCTTTCGTAGTCACTCCCCACCCTCCTCTCCCTCAGCCCCTGGCAGCCACAAATCTACTTTCCTTCTCTGTGGATCTGCCTATTCTAGACACTCATATAAACAGAATCATGCAACATGTGGCCTTTTGTGTCTGGCTTTTTCACTTAACGTTTTCAAGGTTCACCTGTGGTGCAGCGTGTATCAGTACTATATCACATTTACTTGCTGAATAATATTTCATTATATATATATATACGTATATATATATATACATATATATATATCACAGGCTATTGATTGATCCATCAGTTTATGGACAAATGAATAATGATTTTTGGAGACTATTATGAGTGACGCTGCTATGAAATTCGTGTCTAGGTTTTTGTACGGGCGTATGTTTTCAGTTTCCTTGGGCATATAATGAGTCAATGGGGACTCTATGCTTACCTTTTTGTGGAACTGCAAACTGCTTTTCCAAACTGACTGCACCATTTCAAACTCCCACCAGCAATGGACAAAAGTTCCAATTTCTGGACTTCTGGCCAACATGGAGGTGTAGGGTGAAATTCTGTGCCTCATTACACAACCAAATTTAAGGACAACAAAAATTTAGAAACCAAAACACAACCAGAACAGACAGAAAATTGAATTGTACTGAAGTCCGATAACAAACCATTCATCTAGACTGGTAAGAGGGGTGGAGTCGGCGGCCATTGGAGAGGGTGGAGGTAGGAAAAGGCAGTAGTTGGCAGACTGGGGCGCCAGGAGGAAAGGAGCAGACCCAGTGAGGTACGCAAGGTGGCTAGCAGACTGCGGACACACATTCACATGCAGATAAACCAGGCAAAAAAACGGGCAGTGAGACAGACCATGCAACCCAGGGCCCCAGCGACAGAAAATGAAACCTAAAACACCGATTGAAAAAATTTGCAGGGGTTGAGGTGCCAAGAGAGACTCCCAGCCTCATGGGAGAATTCGTCGGAGAGACCCACAGGGTCCTAGAATGTGCATAGGCCCACCCACCCAGGAATTAGCACCAGAAGGGCCCAATTTGCTTGTGGAAAGAAGCAGAGGGGACTGAAATCCAAGACAGAGTGGAGCAAGCGCCACTGTTCCCTCTGTGACCCCGCCCCCACATAGAGTGTCACAACCCAGCAACTGGGTTGCCCCGCCCTGGTGAACACCTAAGGCTCCGCCCCTCACACATAACAGGAGAGAACAGACCAAAACACTATGGCTCAAACAGAAGGACAAATCAAAACTCCAGAGCCAATACTTGTAAACGACCAAGAGATAGGTAACCTATCGGATGCATAGTTCAAAACACTGGTGATCAGGATGCTCACAGAACTGGTTGATTTTAGTCACAAATTAGAGGAACAAATGAAAGCTAAACTAATTGAAATGAAGGGAAATGCAGAGGGAACCAATAGTGGGCTATTGGTTTTCTTCCCTGATGGGAAGAAAACTGGGATTCAAATCAAGGGAGTGGACCAGAAAAAAGAAAGAAACATAAACCAGGACAGAATGAAGAAACAAGAATTCAGAACATGAGAAGAGGCTTAGCAACCTCCAAGACATCTTTAAATGCTCCAACATCCGAATTATAGGGGTACCAGAAGGGGAAGAGGAAGAGCATTGAGTGGAAAATGTATTTGAACAAATAATAAAGAAGAACTTCCCCAATCTGGCAAAGGAAATAGACTTCCAGGAAGTCCAGGAAGCTCAGATTGTCCCAAAGAAGGAAGACCTAAGGAGAAACACACCAAGGCACATCATAATTACATTACCCAAGATTAAATGAAGGAGAGAATTCTAGAAGCAGCAAGAGATAAGGGGATAGTCACCTACAAAGGAATTCCCATCAGACTGTCAGCTGATTTCTCAAAAGAGACCTTCCAGGCAAGAAGGGGCTGGAAAGAAGTATTCCAAGTCATAAAAGGCAAGGACCTACAACCAAGATTGTTCTATCCAGCAAAGCTTTCATTTAGAATGGTAGGGCAGATAAGTGCTTCTCAGATGAGGTCAAGTTCAAGGAGTTCATCATCACCAAGCCCTTATTATAGGAAATGTTAAAGGGACTTACCTAAGAAAAAGAAGATAAAAAATAGGAACAGTGAAAAGACAGCAAACTCACAGTTATTAACAACCACACCTAAAACAAAAGGAAACTAAGCAGACAGCTAGATCAGGAGCAGAGCCATAGAAATGGAGATCACATGGAGGGTTATCAACAGGGGAGTGGGAGGAGGAGAGAGGGGGAGAAGGTACAGAGAATAAGTAGCATAGATGGTAGGTAGAAAATAGACGGGGGGAGGGCAAGAGTAGTGTGGGAAATGTAGAAGTTAAAGAACTTGTGACACATGGACATGAACTAAAGGGGGGAATGTGGGGTAGGGGGTGTGCAGGGTGGAGGGGAATGAAAGGGGGGAAATGGGACAACTGTAATGGCATAATCAATGAAATATATTTTTTAAAAGTTCCATTTTTTCCATGTCTTTGCTAAGACTTTTTACTGTCTTTTTGATAACAGCCATGCTAGAGGGTGTGGGGTGGTATCTTGCTGTGGTTTTGATTTTCAGTTCCCTAGTGACTAATGATGTAGCGCATCTTTTCTCGTGTTTATTGGTCATCTGTATAGCTTCTCTAGATAAATGGCTATTCAAGTCATTTGCCGATTTTTAATTGGGTCATTTGTTTTTCTTTTGTTGAATTGTAAGAGTTCTTTATACATTCTGGATACAAGTCACTTATCAGACATATGACTTTCAAATTTTCTCCCATTCTGTCAGCTGTCTTTGCATTTTCTTGGTGATATCTTTTTAAGCACAAAAATGTTCTGTTTTGATGAAATCCAGTTGTTTTGGTTTTTTTTGTTGCTGTATACCATGCACAGTTGTCTTAGCAGCTCTAACCTCACAGAGCAAGGCCAGAGAATAAAGGCTGCTGTGATCTGAATGAAGGAAACATCTAGCTTCAAAGCCTCTTATTGAGAGTCCATAAATAGAGTTTAATTTCTCTGGATAAAATCTCTAGGCCTGCCAAGTTCAAATGCCCTCAGAATCGGTAGCACCAGACCTACCAGTTATTCATACCTGAAGGAAAACTACTCGATTGGACATTTTTCTGAGAGCAGACCATGCCGGGGTGTGGAGAGAATGTAGGGACCCTGAACCCCAGGTGGCCACCATGGTGGGGGCAAGCTGGGCAGGGAGGAAGGCCAAGGTTACTTCTTTACTGAGGAAAGTCACCACAAGCTGTGTCCTCCCCTTTGGTCTTAGCGGGGAGACTGCCTATCCATTCCCTTCTTCAGGCTATACTTTTAGGTTTTGTTGCAGAAGTCCTTAAGCATAAAGCATAAACGCGTCTACAGTATGGTGACACATTCCCAGGTGGCTGATGCTATCTATACTAAGAGGAACCTCAGTGCTTACCTCCTGCAAGCCCTCTAGCCAGACACAGAGAAGTCAAGGCTCAGAGAGGACAAGGGACTTAACAGCAAGTCCATAGCAGGGCAGGGCCCACACTGCCCTCCTAGTCCCCACTGTCCTCCAGCAAGCATGTTGGCCTGAATGGGATTCTACGGGCAGAAGCCTTGAAGCATGGGCAATTTGCTTGGACAGAAAAAGGCACAGATAGGTTGATGTCCCCAAGGGTACGGTCACTGAAGGGCCATAGCGGGGGGCCAAGCAGCACATAGGCTCTATACCTCGGAGGGCTGGGGCCTAATCTCCTTGGGACCATGCTGCAAATCACTTACGTCTCAACAGTAATAGCTGCCATTCACTGAGCCCTCACTAAGTGCCGGTTGCCAAGCTAAGAAATGTACATGCATCATTGTCTTGTTCTTCCCAACAGCCTCAGGAGATGAATGTTAATTTTTCTCAATAAGGCCGCTGAGGCTCTCGAGCATGAGTGACTTGCCCAGGATCATGCAAGGGGAAAAAGCTAAGCAGGCTTTCAAATCCAAGTTCACCGACTCCAAGGTCAGTCCTCCCTAATACTGACTGATTTCTGGAGCACCCTCTAGTTCTCAGGTCTTAGGTAAAGTGTCCCTGGGTGGGCTGCCGGCCTGTTGCCCACCTAATGGAGCTGAGCTTCACTCAGGAGCAGTCAGAGCACTGGGTCTGTTCCCCAGGGAAGGGGCCATCCTCCTGTGGTGTCATAGCGACCCCTGCTGCTCACTTCCACTAGATCATTTAATGACAAGGGGCTGCCTATTAATGCTCTGGGGGGTTGCCCAAATGAGAGCTCCCAGTAATACCTTATCCTCTGGAAAGTCTCCTGGAGTTTGCAGCCAAGCAGAGAGAAAAGTGGAAATATTTACTTCTCGGCTATGAGGTCTGTCCCTAAGGGCCCCAAACTCCTCATCTTCCTACCCTCCTGCCACAAAGCAGGAACTCTGGACTTCATGTCAGACACTGAGGGTCAGCCACAGGACTCCAGTTCTTCATAGCCGTGCATACAGGTGTGACAAGAACTCAGTGAGCTCCTCTCACCCCTGAGCCTGACTTCCTTCATCTGCTTATGTGTTTCGGGTAGCTGGCCTTCACCTGCATTGCCTCACTCAATTGTCACAGTAATACATGAAGGAGAATAAGAAAATCGAGGCAGAAGTCTCCCGTTCAGAGGTTGTCCCTCCATTTTATAGCCATGAGTCCTTAAGTCTTAACCTTTGTAACTTCGTTTTTCTTTATCTGTAAAACCAGATGAAGAATGCTATCATCACTAATGAAAACTGTCACAATTTATCGAGAATTTGTTATGTCATAGTCTGCGCTGAATACTTAAAATATTTTATTTTAATCTACATGGCTAGTGAGCATTAATATTTCACACACAAGGACACTGGGGGGAAGACAAATAAGACAAAACAAAAAAGGCAGGGCATGTGCTATTTTTATCTGGGGGGGTTGAATGAATAGGCTAGTTGACAGGCTTTCATACAGCAGCGTATCTTGGAGTACTGGATATCTAGAGTGGCTCATCAGACAATAACTTATACAAAAATTATTATTATTTACAGTAATAACCATAAAACAATAATGAGAGAAAATAAATGCAGACAGTGAAAATTTTCAACTGTGTTTACATAGTATGGCAGTTTTAAAAAGTAAGTGAAGCATCATGGCAGTGTGGAAAGACCTCTCTCTAGGTCTCTGCCCTTGAAGTTACAAGTTGGACAGCTATAATTCAGCGAAGAATTCCCTGCTCCACTCAGCGAACGCATCTGAGAAAGCCACACTTGGAGAGAGCGGCAGGTGGGTGAATCTGAGCGAGCAGAGGAGGCAGGCGTGATGGAAGGAAAGACAGCCAGGTGTGCAGATGCCGTCCGCACTCCCCAAGATCCCAGTCCACATGATAGCTGTGAAGGCTCAGGCTGCAGTCCCCCGCACCTCTTCAGCCTGAGGGCCTGGTACCTACAGAGGCTGCTCTGCAAAGGGTGGCAGAGTCCAGCAAGTCACCATCACCACGGCCGAACTGCCCTTTGCACGCCCCCCACCCCTGCAACACACGCCATCTTGTAGCCCACCTAACATTACAATCCTAACTTAGCAGATCGTGAAAGGGCAGAAGCAACTTTCCAGCGAAGTAGTCTATACTCTCTGCAGTTAAACCCACTGGAAAGAACAGGGCCCCGAACGGGAACCCTGGCGCGCTAGTGGCTTCCGGCTCCAGGAAAGTAGCGCCAGTGCACACGAGCCAGGAGACCCTAGTACCTCACGCCTCACCATGGGAGTAGTGCCTTGAGATGGAGGCAACTGAATAGTAAAGAGAACACTCACCTCCGCAGGAAATGCAGATTTTTCCATGCTGAGCTGATAGGACCCTGGGAGATCCCTGAAATCCAAATAATGCAGGTATGAGAAAACAAAAGCTTGAGCTATAGCACCACCTATCGGAAAACAAAAGAAAGATCTCTGCTTATCAACCTGCCTGGGGGTGTCCAGCCTTTTGGCATCTGCACCACACTGGAAAGAGAGTTGTCTTAGACCACACATTAAATACGCAAACACTGATGAAAACTGATGAGCAAAAAAAAGAAAGCTTGTAGGTAAATTTACAATTTCGTGTCGAGCCACATTCATAGCCATCCCGGGTCGCACGCAGAATGAGAGCCAGGGGCTGGACACGCAAGTGCTCAGGCAAAGAAATAATCCATAAAGTACAATTAATAAATAAAGCATGCCAGTAAGAAAATTTTAAATGTCCAGAAAAATAAACATAAAGACATTAAAGACTGTGATTTAAATAACAGTGAACGCAATTTTGAAAAAACGAGATACAAGAAAACTCAGAAAAGCAGTTCGACGAGCTCAGAAATCAACAAATAATAAAAAAGGAAATAAATAAATAAATAAAATCAACAAACAAAAGAAGTGCTTCACCAAACAAACTAAAACTATAAAAAGAACCAAACAGGAATTTTGGAACTGAAGAACTCAATAAATGAGAATAGATTTGAGAGCTTAAGAAATAAATCAGACCAGATGGAGGTAAAAATTAGTGACAGTGAAAACAGAAATCTAGAAATGACTTAGGTGGAAGAGAGCAAATTCAGAGTAAAAAAAAAATGAAAGAACTCTATGAGATTTAACATGATTAGAAAGAGCAATATAAGAATAATGAGTATACCAGCAGGGAAAGAGAGAGAGAGAAGGAAACAGAGAGCCTAGTTAAACAAAAAATCTATGACAGCTTCCCAAACCTATGAAAACAGCTGGATCCTTAAATCCAAAAAGCTAACACCCAATTATTTCAATGCAAAATTACATTCTCCCAGGTAATTTTTGAGATCTTACTTTTTGAGTAATTTTCTGAGCTCTTTTGAGATCAAAGCTCTCAAAAGTTAATGACAAAGAGAGAGTTCTCAAGGCAGCCAAGGAAAGGAAGATGGCCCCCCCACCAGATTATCATCAGATCTTTCAGCAGAAACCCAGTAAGCTAAGAGTGAGGACAATTAAATATTCAAAATATTGAAAGAGAAATCACCAGCCAAGAACAATATACCCACCAAAGTTATCCTTTAGATATGATGGGAAAATAAAGGCTATTCCAGACAAACGGAAGCTGTGGAAATTTATCCCCAGAAGACCTGCATTACAAGAAATGCTAAAAGAAGCTCCACAACCTGAAACAAAAAACAAAAGGATACAAAACTATGACTAAGATGACAAATAAACAGATTTAGGAAATTGCAGTTCTTGTTCAGAATAGGGTGTTAAGCACTTAAATATAACATAAAGGTTAAAGGGGTAAAAGCATTTTAAAAAAGACAATAGCCAGTGCAATTTGGAAATGAATGCACAGCATAAACAACAGTGACTTGTGGCAGCAAAAACATAAAAGACAAGGGGACAAAAAAGGAATGGAGATAACATGCAACAAGAAGGAAAAAGGCTACAATACATATGAAACCTTCTTTGTATAGACCCCATGGTGACCACAAAACAAAATTCTGGAACTGAGGCATGTAAAATTTAAAAAAAAAGAAAACGGGAAAAAATTGTACAACACAAACTAAAACAGCAGACAGAAACACAACAGAAAAGAAACAATGGATACACAGAGCAACCAGAAAACANCTCCTTTATTATTTGTTCAAATACGTTTTCCACTCGTGGCTGTTTCTTTCCCCCTTCTGGTACCCCTATAATTCGGATGTTGGAACGTTTAAAGATGTCCTGGAGGCTCAGGACATCTCCTCATTTTTCTCCTCATCTCCTCTCTCCATTTTTTTGAATTCTCATTTCTTCATTCCTTTCTGGTGGGATGTTTTGTTCTTCCTTCTGGTCCATTCCATTGATTTGTGTCCCCGTTTCATTTCCATCGCTATTGGTTTCCTGTGCATCTCCCTTCATTTCAATCAGTCCAGCCCTCACACGTTCCTCTAATTTGTAACTTTGATCCTCTAATTTGTGACTATAATCAACCAGTTCTGTGAGCATCCTGATAAATAGTGTCCTGAATTGTGCTTCTGAGAGGCTGGCAATTTCTCGGTCGCTTAGAGTTATTGGCTCTGGGACTTTGAGTTTTTCTTGTGCCATCTTTCGGGTTGTTCGTGCCTGTTCCATAGCAGGATCAGAGCCCTAAAGTGTTCACTAGAACAGGGCAACTCAGTCGCTGGGTTGTGACGTTGTAGATGAGGGCGAGGTCAAAGAGGGACAATGGCTCTCACTGGTCTTGCAGGGACACTAAGTCGCTGGGTTGTGACGCTGTATGTGGGTGTGGGGCCAAAGAGCGACTCTGGCGTCCCGTCTGCCGCCTGCCGCCTGCCGCCCTGGCCCTCACCGGTGCTGAAGGGCAACTAAGTCGCTGGGTTGTGACGCTGTATGTGGAGGCGGGGTCAAAGAGGGACTATGGCGTCCTGTCCGCCGCCTGCTGCCACGGCCCTCACCGGTACCGCAGTTGCTGCCGTCACCGGGCCCACGCGTTTCATCCCACTGCACTCGAGTGTGCCACCGCCGTCAGCCCTCGCCCCCTGGGGCCTGCGTGGTCTGTCTCACTGTGCGTGAATATGCGCCCGCGGTCTGCCCCGCACCTTAACTGGTTCCCGTCTGCCTGCGCGCCTGAGTCGGGGGCCCTGTCCTGCCCAACCCTGCTCGCTGCTGGCTCCGCCCCTCTTACCGTCCCCGTTGAACGGTTAGATGTAGTCGGACTTCCGTATAATTCAATTTTCTGTCCTTTGGTTGTGTCTTTGTTTCTCCAAATCTTTGTTGTTTTCAAACTTGGTTGTGGGAGAAGGCACAGTGTTTCCACCTATGCCTCCATCTTGGCGGAAGTCCTGAAACCTTCTTTGTATAGACCCCATGGTAACCACAAAACAAAATTCTGGAACTGAGACATGTAAAATTAAAAAAAAAGAAAACGGGAAAAAATTGTACAACACAAACTAAAACAGCAGACAGAAACACAACAGAAAAGAAACAATGGATACACAGAGCAACCAGAAAACAAGGAAAATGGCTATGGGAAGTCTTCCTATACGAATAATCACCCTAAATATAAAATGGACTGAATTCTCTAATTACAAGGCAGAGTAGAAGGATGGATCAAAAAACAAAACCCAACTGTATGCTGCCTCCAGGAAACACATCTCAATGTGAAAAGAAATATAGACTCAAAGTGTATCCAGAGAAAAGGAGTTGTAGCTGTACTTATGTCAGACAAAATAGATTTAAAGATTTTAAAAAAGGTAGTAAGAGACAAATATGCTAATGATAAAATGAACAGTACATCAAAAGACAATATTTTTAATATACATATGCATCTAACCTGGGAGCACCAAAACATGTAACGCAATTAGTAACAGAAATAAGAGACAAATTGGCAGAATACAATTATTTTAGGGAAACTAACTACCCCATTGACAGGATTAGATAGGTCATCCAAACAGAAAATCAGTAAGGAAACATCAGCCTTAATGGACACATTATAACAAATGGACATAATCAATATTTGCAGAAGACTTCATCCCAGAACACCAAAATATACATTCTTCTCCAGTGCACATGGGGCGTTCTCAAGGAGAGAGCCTTTGCCAGGGCACAGAACTACTCTCAACAAATATAAGAAGACTGGAATCATGCAAGTATATTTTCTGACCACAGCAGTTTAAACCTGGAAATCAGGTGCAAAAGGAAAGCTGGAAAATCCATAAATATATAGGAGATTTAAAAAACATGCTACTGGGTCAAAGAAGAAGTGAAAGAAGAGACAAAATACATAGAGATAAACGAGAATAATAATACAACATATCAAAGTCTGAAGACTGCTGTAAAGGCAAGTTTGTAGCACTACAGGCCTACCTCAAGAAACAAGAAAAGTCTCAAATAAATGATCTAATGTTTCACCTTCAAGAACTAGGAAAAGAATAAATGAAGCCCAAAATCAGTAGAAAGAAAGAAATAATAAAATTACATACAAGTTAAATAAACTATAAAACAAAAAAGACGATAGAAAAAATTATTGCAACGAATCTGGTTCTTTGAGAAAGTAAATAAAATTGACAAAACTCTGGGCAGACTCACTAAACAAGAAAAGACTCAAATGAAATTAGAAATGAAAGAGAAATTACAACTGATTCCTTAGATATACAAAGGACCATACAAGAATACCATGAAAGGTCATATGCCATGAAATACAATAACCTAGAAGAAATGGACAAATTCTTAGAAATACATAATCTTATTTGACTGGATCACCAAGAACTAGAAAATCTAAATAGACTGATGAACAGTAAGGAAACTGAAACAACCACCAAAAACCTCCCCAAAGACTGGGGTCAAGCTGGTGGCATACGTCCTGACCAGTGTGGTCAGTTGGTTGGTCATCATCCCAGAAAGCGAGAGGTCATGGGTTCGATTCCCTGTCAGGGCACATGCCTTGGTTACAGGTTCAGTACCAGGTTGGGGCATGTATGAGAGGCAACTGGTCAATGTTTCTCTTACAAGGATGTTTCTTTCCCTCTCTTTCTCCCTCCTTCTCCCTCTCTCAAAAAATAAATAGAGTCTTAAAAAAAAAAGATGAGAGACTGGGACCCCCCAAGGAGTGGTAAGAAGTCTTGATTGCCATGGTCCACTAGCAATCTGCTTCTCAGTGCCAATTCTCTTATCAGTATCTCAGGCTTCTGTCATGGATGTGGCAAATAATGATCAAGGAGGCCAAATGCACTTGGTTTAAGTTTCACTCTCTAGATTTTGGGATAAAACCATTAAAAATTTGCATCTAGAAAAGAGAAGATGATAGCCAAGTAGTGGAGGCTGAGTCCACTTGCCTTTTTCCCCAGATAAGACTCTTGGCTGATCTTCCAACAAATAACTTGAACAATCAACAGAATCTTGGCTGATAGGAAGTTTGGAAGCCAAGGAGTACAGAAGACACTTCACAATGGGCAGTAAGGTGGTTGTACAGGTTGAAGGGGAAAGACCCCATGCAAGAGCCTGCAAGCATGGAGAAACTAGTCAGAAATCAGAGCTTTCTGGCTCTCTCCCCTCCCAGGGAAGAGAACCCCCAGACCCGAGCTGGGAGTGACTTTAGAGGATATACAAAGTCAGGGAGATCCAGGCTACACGCACACAGTGAGCGGCATGTTTATAGCTGCAGCACCAAACACCAACCAGGAGAGTAGGAGAGAGAGAGAGAGTGACAGAGAGAGGGGGGCAGAGAGAGAGAGAGACAGAGAGACAGAGAGAGACTCTATCTGTACCTGGGTCGGATAGGAGCAGGCTGCAGTCAGTTGTGACTGTGAGAGACTTTTGGTTTTTTGGAAAGGTGGTGTGTGTGGAAAACTCAGTACTGCAGCAGGTGTGTCCAGAGAGACTTTTTAAAAGGGGAGCTGAAGCACGCTGGGCAGACAAGATTGAAAATGTGGATTACTTCCACTGAATACAGCTGGGCAGGAAGATCACAAAGTTACACAGCAAGGAGATTTCTGTGCCCCAACCCGGCGTGGCTAGCAGCCCAGAGGCTGCACAGAGCAGGGAGTCTGGGACTGTCTGCTGCAAGGGCAGTGGGCTGGGAACTGGACAGCCAAGAGTTGAGCACCTGAGATTATTTGCAGCCAAGCAGAGCCCCTTCTTCAGCAGAGTTCATACCTCTGGGAAGGGAGGGACACACCCAGCCCTCACTTCCTGCAGGATTGCAAGCACTGCACCCAACAGGGAGGCTCGGCAGAACAGGCAGAACAGGCTCAAGAAACCCCCTGCAGGGTTCATATCCACAGGAGAAAGATGGGAAGAGAAACACGGAAAGGGTGTATTTTGTACCTCTCTCAGGGAAACAAAATACACCAGTACCTAGGGCCCTATTCCACTTAGTCCAGCAAAGCAGGGAGATCAGAAATCCATGCAGCAAGGAAGAATGAGGGTCCTGCCCAACCTCAGCTCACAGCCCCAAGCAGGAAACAGCTGACCCTCTTTTACAGGTTGGCCCCTCCCTTGAAATGGATAGGTGGTTCCTCAGGAACTATACACAGTTGGAAATAAGCTGGGACGGACCAAGATGGGAGCCACAGGGGCAAGGGGAACACACCCACAATTTTCACAAGAAGACTGAACAGTGCCTCACAGGGGAGACCCGGGGTCCCTCCCCAAATCATAACAGAAGCCCCCTCTAGAAGCAGGTAAAGGTGCATGCGATGCTGCCAGAAGTTGGATGACCCACCCCCAAACCTTGAGCTGATAAAAAGCTGGGGGCAGATGCAGAAGAAGACAGAAGGCAAACACCAAACTCTGCTGAGATGAGTTCCACCTCCTTCTTCTTCAGAATTTGCATTAGTTTTTTCTCTCACATAGCCTAACACTTCTTCTTTTTCTTCAATTGTGTTCCAACTAATTCACTATTTGTCTTTCATTTTTATTCTTTTTTCAATTTTTATTATTTTATTTTATTTTTATTTCAAATCTCACATTGTACCCTTTCTTTGTCTTATTCCATTTTACCTTCTTCCTGTCCTTTCTTTCTTTTTTAAAGATTTTATTTATTCACTTTTAGAGAGAGGGGAAGAGAAGGAGAGAAACATCAACGTGCAGTTGCCTCAGTTGCCTCTCCCGCACCCCATACTGGGGACCCCATCCACAACCCAGGCATGTGCCCCGACTGGGAATCAAACCGGCAACCTTTTGGTTTGCAGCCCATGCTCAATCCACTGAGCTATGCCAGCCAGGACCTGTCCTTTCTTATTTTGGTTTTAAATTTCATTTTCCCCCTATCTACACCTTGTTCCTATTCCTTACCCTTACTATTTCTCCTCCCTTTATCCTCTCAAAATCATTTTTCTTTCCTTTAGTCAGTTCCCATACTTTTTTCCCTTCTGTATAATATTCTTATTTTCATTCCACCTTTAAAATCACTGCTTGTTTGGCATGAAAATAGAGGTTACTGCTAGTTTTTTTTTTCAATTTTATTCCTATTAGTTCACTATTTTTTTATTTCAAATTTCACAGGTTACTGTCCTCCTATCTTACTACATTTTGCCTTCCTCCTGCCCTGGCTTATATGAGTTTGGAATTTTATTTTTTTCCTCTCTTAGCCTGGATTCTATCCCTTACTCTTATTCTTTCTCCTTCTCTATCCTCTCAAAAGCATTTTTCTTTACCATAGACATCTCATATTCTCTTTTCTCTTCTTATAATATCATTTTCTTCCACCTTTATTAATCTTTGCTCATCTGTTGTTATTGATGCAGTTTTAGTTTTTCTTCAATTTTGTGCCTATTGGTTCACTAATTTTTTTTTAATTTTATTTCAAAGATCATGTTATATGCTTCCTTGTTCTTACTCCATTTTGCCACTGCTCTTTCCCTTTTTACTTACTTTTTAAGTTATATTTTCTCCCTCTTTTGCTTAGTTTCTATTCCTTATCTTATTATTTCTCCTCCCTCTTCCCTCTCAAAATTATTTTTATCTCCTTTAGTCATCTCATATTTTTTCTTTTTTCACAATATTCTCGATCTCTTTCCAGCTTTACTAGTCGTTGCTCAGTTGCTGTTGATACTGCTGATGTGGGAGGGCGGCATGTTTGCTGGCGTGGGTCTGGTTTTCTGGGCAGTTTGGCTCTGTTCTGCCAGCTCCTGTACGACAACATACAGCACGTGGTGGGGTTGTGACTCTCAGTCAGCCAGTCAGAGGAGAGAACCCCGCAACAAATGGGCCATCAACAATCAAATTTCAAGTACAACAAAAGAGCTCTTATAAATTGAATAAAGGGCATCCCTAGAGCATCGAGGTCAGGAGATCAAAGAGATGCACCACTGAGTCCCACAGAACTCCTACCACAGAAGGTGATCCCATGAATACAGGCAGTCAAAGCAAAATAATCTAATACACATAAACAAACAGAGACACCTAAAATGAAGAGACAAAGAAATTACCTCCAACTGAAAGGAAAGGAAGAATTCCCAGTAAAAGAGTTCAATGAATTTGAGACCAGCAACCTATCAGACATAGAGTTCAAAATAATGGTTATAAGGACACTCAAGGAACTCAGTGAGAACAACGAGGAAATTTATGGGAGCCACTAGGAACTTAGTGGAAACTACAGCAGCAGGGAAAAGGACATAGAAACTATGAATAAGAACCAGGTGGAAATGAAGAATACACTAAATGGAATTACTTTATTTATTTATATTTAGATACTTGGTTTTTTTGTATTATAATGGAATTTTAGCATTTATTTTTTAAGACATTATGGTACAAGGAATTTTATGTAACAAATAACTCCAAAATATAAGAACACATACAATGTATAAAAAAATTTAGGTACCAGTAACGAATTAGTACCACCCATGTATAATGCACATTCTTATTTTTCCCTCAAAATTTGGGCAAAAAAGTGCACATTATACATGGCAAAATATGGCAAAAGCTGATGCAGACACCAGCCCACAGTGTTTAGGTCATTATGGATAAAATGAGACATTCACACGGACTACCAAGTCCAGTGGAAGAAAAGGGACGGCATGACTTTTCTCTCAAGGGGAGCTTGCCGTGACCGGCCTTTATTGGGTTTCTTGGCACATTACATGATGGTCCTCATTTACTATGCACAGGCTGCTTTAGGTGGTTACCTTTTACAGAAAACAAAGGAGCCAATGCCACTAATCACATCACAGAAGAGGGATATTTGCAAATGAAAAGGGCAAAAGTGGTTGAACCAGTTACACTCCTCCTAGGAAGGTTTAGCATGGATTTTAGGAAGTTACTTCATAGTAAATGTTTGGCAGTGGGGGCTGGGCCCACACCATGCAGAATGGTCTCCTACATCTCCCCCCTTGTTTTTAGTTAGGACCCTATAGATCCCACAAAGTTTGCTACTTGCTCATCTCACACAGGACCCTGGGAAAATAATCTGCAAATGTGTCAAAGTACACAGAACTCATAAGCAACCAGTGGTTCCAAAGCCCCACATTCTCAGATTAAGCCCATCAATCATTGTCAGGCAGTAATGATCAAATAGATAACATTCAAAGAACTCTGAGGGCCTGTTTTGAGTCAGGGTCAGATAGCTAAAGTGCCACAAAACTTTGGGGAAACAAACTCATTTCTGTCTTGGACCCTTATTGTTTAAATTGAGGGTATTAGAAAAGCAGCTTTCATAGGATTTTATGCTTTCTTTCTTTGGCCTGATTGCCCCAGGGAACCTGCCCTTTCCAGCACAGGGCCACACCCACCTCTGGCATTGTTTCAGGCTTAGGTAGAGCAGGGAAGGTAGGCAGCCAAGAGATTAGGAGACTTCTTTCAGACAGAATGAGGACTCAGCTATGTCAAAGCCCAGGGGCCACAGTCCGTCACCCTCTTTTTTTACAGACCCCCCAAGTCCTTCCCTGCAGGCCTCCACGTGATCACGCCTGTCTTAGGTCGCCCCTCCCTTGAGGGATCTTAGCTATCATTGGCTAACCTACCAAGCATTGGGGGCTGGGCAGGGTGAAGTGAAGTGGGCAGAGGCGGTGCTCCTGCCAGGGAGATAAGCTTTGTCTGCTCAGTGGCTCAGGTCCTCATGGCAGAACAGACCTGGATGAAGCAGGCCCCTCGGGCTCTTACTCAGCCTTAGCCATGGGAGGTTATAGCTTTTGAAAACAGGCAGGACAGTTCCCAATATCTAATCTCCCCACTTTTTCTATGGTAAATGCAATTGTAGCTGTTAAGCCTGTGAAACCTACTATTTGCTGTTCCCGAGTGCAATCTCAAGAAAACAACCTCCATATATACATCATAAAGCACAAACAAAGATCAAAACAAAAGGGCATCCAAATTCAATCCATTGAAAGTTTTCAGGGCTCAACCATTGAACATTATGGGGCACCCAGGGGTTGTTTCCCTCTGCAGGAGGCGCTTGAGCCTCATCCCCTGTCTTTGGGGCTGGGCCCATCCTCCTCTGTTGGCAGACCCAGGCCCGTGAGTGACGGTGTGAGTGTCCATTTTCCTTCTAGTTGTTCAGGGTCAGCTAAGCCATCTGGTCTGTCAGTCAGTTGGTTCTTGGCTTCAGGTAGCAGAGCCTGGTGTCTGTCCCACTCATGATAAGGCTTTACTCTTCAGACTGGTAGCCAGACAGGACCAGTAGGGATGGAAACACAAACATACCCTCCTCCCCAAGTTAAGAGATCTACAGGGCCTACCAAGAGCCATCTCCCAGCAGATCTCTATATAAAACCTAAGGATAAGATGACTTTGGCTCTTTCCTCTGAAAATATTTCTCAGTTGGAGTACAGAGTGATTCATCACAATTTAGAAAATTATAGGTAAACAGGACTAACATAATTAAATTATGGGGGGAGGAAAGGACTCATGATTCCCCCTTTTTCTGTTTCTTAAGAAGATTTCTAAAAGTGATGAGCCCATTCTGCAATTGCCTGACCAGTTGGATTTTAAGGTATTCCTGCTTTATTTTGGATATTCCAACGCTGAAGAAAAACCTGAGTAGAATGTGCAAGGTATCCAGGCCCACTATCAGTTCTGATTTGCTGAGGTTGTCCTAAATGACTGAAGGCCTCAAGCCAATGGGCTTGCACAATTTTAGCAGATTCTCCTGTTAAAGCAGATGCATGTAGGGCACCAGAGTATCAATAGAAATATGAACCTATTTGAATTTTCCAAAGGGAGTGTAATGAGTGACATCTGTTTGCCAAATTATTTGAGAACTTAGTCCTTGAGGATTAACTCCTGTAAACGGGGTGCCTTGCTAAGGGCTTGGAAAGACAGGCCCCCTGCTGTTTCTGCAAACTGCAGTGAGTTTAAGCAGAAAGTTAACTGCCCTGTTATTCTCAGGACCTGGTAGCTCCTAGGTTCAGAGTTTTCAAGGAAAGTGAGAAAGATGGGGGGGGGGTGCTCTGAAAAAGTATGTTTTAGATAACAATGGTTGTGCGCCAAGGGCCTTTAGTGACTCCATTGACTAACTGTTTCCTATAGGAGAACAGCGAGTTCTTCCCCAAGGAAATGATCAGTGTTTGCAGGCACTGAGTTAAAAAATGGTGCTTAGTCTTCCGTGGAGAAGGGCTAGTTCTCCCTGGGAGACACTATACCTAAATTTCATTTCTACAATAAAGGTCACGGTTCCGACATGGATAAGGAGGATTTTTAATATTTCTTTAACATGTCACACCCCTCATCCCACTTATAGCATGCTTTAGATTGAAAAATTTATGAACACATTCACACCTTTCAGAAAGAGATTTTCTCTACTGGTAAATACATTTACCTTTTTAAAATTGGAGTTTTGACCTGCTCCAGTTCCTGGGAAGTCACCATATTGACGATGAACTTAGTGCGGACACCCAATGGGCATAGCGCACTGCAGCCCAGAACTCCTGGGCTCAAGCGATCCTCCTGCCTCAGCTTCCTAAGTAGCTAGAACTACAGGCGTGAACCACCACGCCCAGCTGGTCGCAACCGCGCCAGCATGTCCAGGACTGTACCTAGTGCCGGTGTGGGGAAGGGCCTGGCTGGCATGCACTGGTGAGAGAGGGAGGTGAGGGAAACCAATCTCCCCTCAGCGCCACTGCTGGTCCCGGCAGAGAGACCCAGCCCCCACCTGACCAGAGATGAATGTGCACACGTGCCAGCTGCAGCTGTGCTGTGAGCTTACGCGCACACCCAAGCTGCTGCTGAGCCCCCCGGGCGGGCCTTGAGACTCCCAGCAGCTGGTGTGAACCGCGACAAGAGCCTAGCTAGTGCACCTCGGTCCCCTCTCTTCCATACTTCCAAAACTAAAGATCCCTGATCTAGGAGACATTCAGCAGCCCCATAACTGCTGAACTAGCTTCAGACATTGCTCTTGTTCCCCAGAGACCCTGTTCCCCATGGTTGAAGATTCGAAGAAACCTTTAAAGAAATTTTTTAACAAATAAAAGAACCTTTTCCTGAAATTCCTCCTGCCTCAAGCACGGGGATTACAAAACCCATCTCAGTTTTGCTTTCTCTCCACCTACACCTTTAAGTACTCATGCAGGCAAACGGAGGGAAAACTGCAGGGACTACAAGAGGCGGCTTAAAAGAAAGAATTTGCTGAGATGCTTGTAAATTGTCCTGTAACTAGTTGATATTTTTAAAGCTGATTAAAGGGAAAATCTTTGCTCTTTCTCCCAAGCCTAGACCTAGTTTGGGGTCGCCTCCTGGCAAGGCTCCTGCTTCCTAAAGAAGGTACAGTTGTAAAGCAGTCACAAGAGAGAGTGACCTAGGAAGAAAGCCCTCTTCCTCTGTAATCCAATATACCCTACAACATTTCCAAGTAGCACTCGGGGTCATTGGCCCTTACCTGGGCTGATGTGCGCACTCCAACCAAGTTTGTGTGTTGTCCACAATGACGATGGCTTGTGGCCTCTGGGTCCCTCTTTGTGGGGACCAGCTGATGCGGATACTGGCCTACAGTGTCCGTGTCCTTATGGATGAAATGAGACATTCACACAGACTACCAAGTCCTGTGGAGGAAAAAGGACTGCGTGGCCTTTCTCTCAAGGGGAGCAAAAAGCCACAGCCTCCACCATGACAGGCCTTTATTGGGTTTCTTGGCACATTACATGATGGTCCTCATTTACTATGCACAGGTTGCTTTAGGTGGTTCCCTTTTACAGAAAACAAAGGAGCCAATGCCGCTAATCACATCACAGAAGAGGGATATTTGCAAATGAAAAGGGCAAAAGTGGTTGAACCAGTTACACTCCTCCTTGGAAGGTTTAGCATGGATTTAAGGAGTTTCTTTGCATTAAATGTTTGCCACTGGGGGCTGGGCCCATGCCATGCAGAATGGTGTCCTACAAAAGCTGGTTAGATGAAGTAGAGGACCAAAACAGTGAGCTGGAAGACAAGATAGCAAAAAATAAAGTGAGCAACAAAATAAAGAAGATTAAAAAAGAATGAGGATAATTTAAGGCAACTTCAGAACAACATGAAATGTAACAACCACATCACATGAATGTAACATTCATATCACAGAAATACCAGAAAGAAGAAAAGAAGAAAGGGATAGAAAACCTGTTTGAAAAAATAACATACTTCCAATCAAGATGGCGGTATAATCAGACTATGGCTCACCTTCCACAACCACATCAAAATTACAACTAAAATATAGAACAACCATCATGCAGAACCATCAGAAAGCGAGTTGAATGGAAGTCTGACATTCAGTGAAATTAAAGAAACCACATCCATCCAGACTGGTAGGAGGGGTACAGATGTGAAATGGACTGATCCCACACCCATGTGCGGTAGATAAAAATTTTAAAAAGGTATCTCTCGAGCAAGGAGTCCTAGCCCCATACCAGGCCCATGGACCCAGGGTTCCAATGCCAGAAAGATAAGTCCCCACAACTTCTAGCTGCAAAAATTCCAGCAAGGATTGAGTCAGTGGAAGAAACTGTGAGAGCCCCACTCAGTTGCTCTTAAAGAACCCATACTTGGACTCACCTACTCAGATTCATACCCTCTGAGCTCCAGCATTAGAACAGCAGCTTAAAAGGCACCAGTGGGATATTGGGAGAAACTGAAGTGTCTGGCATTAAGGCAAGCAGAAACTATTTTCCCTATTCTGAACACTCCACATACAGAGCCACAAAGCTGGTGCCATAACTGAGACTCTACCAACCTGGCTAACACTGTTTTCCTGTCTTGGAGATCCCCAAAGACTTCACACCACCCAATTTATGGACCCATCCAAACTCCTTTTCCATATGAATGGCTGGTCTTGACTCATGCATCAAACTTCCTAGTCAGGGATGTCCAACCAGGAGCCCTTGGGCCACATTTGGCCCAGGATGACTATGAATGCAGCCCAACACAAAATGATAATCTTACTTAAAATATTATGCAATTTTTTGTGTGTGATTACATGTTCCAATGTATTTAATGTGTGGCCCAAGATAACTCTTCTTCTTCCAGTGTACCCAGAGATGCCAACAGGTAAGATACCACTGACCCTCTCAAACAAGCAATAGCTGGCCTCAGTGAGCCCCAGGCCCAGTATTAGCAGCAGTTAACCCAGATTCACAGCTTGGCTTCATCTGGGAATCCCCAAGCCCAGCACAAGTAGCAGCCATCTCAGATTGCTTTATAGCTCAGGCAAGGTGGCCCCAGGCAAAACACAATGTGGGCTGACCTTGGCCTACACCACCTGGGAAACCCCTGAGCCTATACACTGAGTGGACAGCTATGGGCCAGGTCAGAGTACCATGACCCTGCATCCTGCACTGCTGACCCTCCAAGAAGGGCAGAGGTTGGTGGTAAGGTGTCACAGACAGTCCTTGTAGCTCACTGGCCTGGGTAAATCCCTCCAATTGACCTACCAACAGCAACCAAGGCTCAACTACACGAGGCAGGTGTGCTCAGCCTACACAAAGGGTGTACCTCAAGTACCCAACTTGGGAAATAGGGGAAGCTATGCCACTGGATCCTACAGGACACCTAGTACATTATCTCATACTACAAAGACAGTGAGTCATAAGAGCTCTATCTAATACATAGAAACAAAGGGAGGCTACCAAAATGAGGAGACAAAGAAACAGGAGCCAAATGAAAGAACAGATCAAAACTCTTTTATTTAGGTTAGAAAAAAACCTAAATAAAGTGGAGATAAGCAATCTATCAGATGCACTGGTTATAAGGATGCTCAAGGAACTTAGGATATCAACAGCATAAAAAAAGACCAGTCAGAAATGAAGGATACACTAATTGAAATAATCAAAACTTTACAGGAAAACAACAGTAGAGTGGATGAACCCAAAAGCAAACCAATGGAGAAAAAGACAACCAACCAGAACAAGAAGAAAAAAGAATTAAAAAATGCGGATAGTGTAAGCAGCATCTGGGACAACTTCAAGAGGTCCAACATTCACATCATAGAGGTGCAATAAGGGGAAGAGAAAGAACAAGAAATTGGTATCTATTTGAAAAAATAGTGAAAGAAAATTTCCCTAATTTGGTGAATGAAATAGACATACAAGTGCAGGAAGCACAGAGATTCCCAAACAAGTTTGTCCCAAAGAGGTTCACACCATGGCACAACATAACTAAAATGCGAAAGCTTAAAGATAAAGAGAGAATCTTAAAAGAAACAAGAGAAAAGCAAAAAGTTAAGCACAAAGGGCTTTCCATAAGACTATCAGCTGATTTTTCAAAAGAAACTTTGCAGGCTAGAAGACACTGGCAAGAAATATTCAAAGTCGTGAAAAGCAGGGACCTAGAGCCAAGATTTCTCTACCTAGCAAAGATAGGAATTCAAGTCTGCCCATATCAGAATTGAAGAGCAGATAAAGAGCTTCCCAAACAAGAAAAAACTAAAGCATTTTATCATCACCAAACCACTATTATATGAAATGTTTAAGGGACTTACTTAAGACAAAGAAGATAATCAAAACTATGAATAAAATGTCAAAAAATACATATCTATCAACAATTGAATCTAAAAAACAAACTGAGCAAACAAGAAGAACAGAAACAGAATCATGGATACAGAGAGCATATTGAGGTTTGCCAGATGGGATGTGTATGGTGGGAAATGGGTGAAGATGTATGGGGATTAAGAAGCACAAATTGTGCCCTAGCTGGTGTGGCTCATTCGACTGAGCATGGGCTGTGAACCAAAGGGTTGCTGGTTTGATTCCGAACCAGGGCACATGCCTGGTTGTGGGCCAGGTCCCCCAGTAGGGGGCACATAAGAGGCAACAACACATTGATGTTTCTCTACCTCTTTCTCCCTCCTTTTTCCTTTCCTGAAATAAATAAAAATCTTTTTTAAAACAGCAGTACAAATAGGTAGTTACAGAATAGCCATGAGGATGTAAAGAACAGTATAGAAAATGGAATAGCTGAAGTAGCTAAAGAACTTATATGAATGAGCCATGAACATAAAAATAGTGGGGGAATTTCTTAGTGGAGGGTGAGAAAGGGGGAAATTCAGGACAGCTGTAATAATATAATCGATAAAATATAACTAAAAGGAAAAAGAAATAATAATGGCAGAAAGCTTCCTTAGCTTAATGAGGAAAAAGGTCATGCAAGTTCATGAAACACAGTGGGTCCCCAATAGGGTGAACCCTAAGAGGCCCACATCATAATTGAAATGGAAAATTTAAAAACAAAGAGATAATCTTAAAAGCAGCAAGGGAGAAACAGCTAGTAACATACAAGGGAGCTCCAATAAGGCTATCAGCTGATTGCTCAAGAGAAACACTACAAGCCAGAAGGGACTGGCCCAAAATATTGCAAGAAATGAAAAGCATGAAACTGCAACCAAGACTACTATATTTGACAAGGCTTTCATTTGCAATGGAAGGCTAGCCCTGCCTGATGTGGCTCAGGTGACTGAGCACCACCCTGTGAACCAAAATGTCACTGGTTCGATTCCCAGTCAGGGTACATGCCTGAATTGCAGACCAGGTCCCCAGTTGGGAGTGTACGACTGACAACTAATCAATGTTTTCCTTGCACATCAATGTTTCTCTCCCTCCCTATCTCCCTCCCTTCCCCTTTCTCTAAAAATAAATAAATAAAATATTTTTAAGAAGAAAAAATAAATAAAATGAAAAGCAAAATAAAATGCTTCCCATACAAAAGAAGGCTAAAAAAGTACATCTCCACCAACAAAGCACTGCAAGATGTGTAAAGGGACTGTTTGAAGAAGAAGAAGAAGAGACACAAACACAGGTACAAATGGAAAAATGGCAATGAAAAAGTACCTATCAATAATAACCTTAATGTAAGTGAATTAAATGCTCCAGTCAAAAGGCATAGGGTAGCTGAGTGGATAAGAAAACAGGATCCACATATATGCTTTCTACAAGAGACCCACTTCAGAACAAAAGATGTACATAGGCTAAAAGTGAAGGATGAAAAAAAATATCCCAAGCAAATAGACATGAAAAAAATAAGGTAGCAATACTTATGTCAGACAACATAAGACTTCAAAACAAAGGCTATAACAAGAGACAAAGAAGGTCACGACATAATACTAAGGGGAGTGGTCCAACAAGAGGCTATGACCCTTATAAACATATATGAACCCAACATAGAAGCACCTAAATTACAAGAAAAATCTTGGAGGACATTAAGAAGGAGATCAACAGCAATACAGTTGGGGTAGGGTATTTTAACACCCCACTGTCAAAAATGGATAAATCTTCCAAACAAAGAATCAACAATGACACTGTGGTATTGAAGAATACTCTTGATCAAATGGACTTAATAATATTTACAGAACATCTCACTCCAAAGAAACAAATATACATTCTTTTCAAACACACATGGATCATTTTCAAAGATATACCACATAGCAGGATACAAAACAAGCCTTAAAAATGCAAAAAAAATTGAAATCATATCAAGCATTTTCTAGGATCACAAATGGTTTGAAACTAAAAACCAACCTCTAGGAAAAAAAAACCTCAAAAACACTCAAATACATGGAGACTGAATAACATGTTATTAAATAATAAATGGGTTAACAATAAGATCAAGAAAGAAATAAAAAAATATCTGGAAACAAATGAAAATGAACATACAACAGCCCCAAACCTATGGGGCACAGTGAAGGCAGTCCTGAGAATGAAGTTCATAGCAATACAGGCCTATCTAAAGAAGATTTTAAAAATATCAAGAAAAACACTTCCAGAAAGATGGAGATGTATGTAGAATACCGTGCCTCCTCATACAACAAAAAAAAATGACAGTGGCAAATTGAAAAACCAAACTGTATGGAAGTCCAAAAACCAAGGAGTTAAAGAAGAAGCATTCATCCATACTGGTAGAAGGGGCAAAGATGGGCAGCCAGGATGGAGAGGACATTTGACAAGGCAGCTCCTAGTGTGACGCAGTGGCTGAAAAATGGGGGCAAGCAAGCTGGTGGCTCATGGACCAGGTAGTCCTATATTTGCCTGCAGATAAATAGGAGAAACAACTGGGGAGCAAGACAGACTGTGCAACCCAGGGTTGCATGGGGAAATAAAGCCTCAAACCTCTGGCTATAAAAACCTGGTGGGTTGTTGCAGTGGCAGGAGAAACTCCCAGCCTCACAGGAGAGTTTGTTGGAGAGACCCACAGGGTCCTAGAACATAAACAAGCCCACCCACCCTCAGATATCAGCACCAGAAGGGCCAAATTTCCTTGTGGATAGTACGGGAAGTGATTGAAAGCTGTCAGAGAGCCAAGCAAGTGATAATGTTCCCTCTCAGACACCTCCCTCACATACAACACCACAACACAGTAATGCGGGTTGTCCCACACTGCTGAACCCCTTACAATGTAACAGCTGTGCTGAGACAAAAAAAAACTATATATATATATCTTCCAAATGAAACAACAAACAAAGCTCAAAAAATAGAACTAAGCAATGACCAGATAGCCAACCTATCAAATGCAGAGTTCAAAATACTGGTAATCAAGATCCTCACAGAAATGGTTGAGAATGGTCACAAAATAGAGGGAAAAGTGAAGGTTACACAGAGTGAAATGAAGAGATGTGTACAGGGAACCAACAGTGAAGGGAAAGAAACCAGGACTCAAATCAATGGTTTGGGGAAGGAAGAAATACACATTCAACCAGAATAGAATGAAGAAGCAAGAATTTTAAAAAATGAGGAGAGACTTAAGAACTTCTGGGATAACTTGAAATGTTCCAACAACTGAATCACAGAGGTGTCAGAAGGAGAAGAAAAACAGCAATAAATTGAAAACTTATTTGAACAAATAATGAAGAGCTTCCCTAATCTGTGTTAGGAAATAGACTTCCAGGAAGTCCAGGAAGCTCAGAGAGTCCCAAAGAAGGTGGACTCAAGGAAGCACACACCAAGGCACATCATAATTACATTAGCCAAGATTAAAGATAAGGAGAGAATCTTAAAAGCAGCCAGAGAAAAGGAGATAGTTACCTACAAAGGAGTTCCCATAAGACTGTCAGCTGATTTCTCAAAAGAGACCTTACAGGCAAGAAGGGCTGGAAGGAAGTATTCCAAGTCATGAAAGGCAAGGAACCTACATCCAAGATGACTCTATCTAGCAAAACTATCATTTAGAATGGAAGGGCAGATAAACTGCTTCACAGATTAGGTCAAGTTAAAGGAGTTCATCATCACCAAGCCATCATTATATGAAATGTTAAAGGGACTTACCTAAGAAAAAGAAGATGATCAAAACTACAAACAGTAAAATGACAACAAACTCACAACTATCAACAACTGAACCAAAAAAGAAAACAAAAACAAAAACAAACTAAGCAAACAACTGGAACAGGAACAGAATCGCAGAAATGGAGATCACATGGAGGGTGTTAGGTCGAGAGGGGGCTGGGGAGTGGGGGGAAAGGTACAGGGAATAAGAAGCATAGGTACAAAATAGACAGGGGGAGGTTAAGAATAGTATAGGAAATGGAGAAGCCAAAGAACTTATATGTGTGGCCCATAGACGTAACCTAAGGTGGGTAGGGGATGTTGGTGGGAGGAAGGGTGCAGGGCAGAGGGGAATGAAAGGGGGAAAGTGGGACAACTGTAATGGCATAATCAATAAAATGTATTTTTTAAAAAGAAATCTATGGTTCTACAAGTCATGAATGTGTTCATAAAAGTCAATCTATAGAATGCTGATTACTTACTATTCACCCATTATGGAAAATCTAGGTTTCTACCAGTCAAATTCAAATTAAGTTGGAAAAAATTAGCCCTGGCTAGTGTAGTTTAGTGGATTGAACATGGGCCTGTGAACCAGAGTATCACGGTTCGGTTCCCAGTCAGGGCACATGCCTGGGTTGCAGGCCAGTTCCCAGCAGGGGACCACAGGAGAGGCAACCATACATTGATATTTCTCTCCCTCTCTCCTTCCCTTCCCCTCTAAAGATAAATAAGTAAATAAATCTTAAAAAAAACAAATTAAGTTGGAAAAAATTATATGAGTTTAATAATGCAAGGCATAAGGCATGGAGATGCAATTTTGAAGGACCGGGATTAAAAGTGAGTTATTCTAAGATAGTTATTTGCAAAGGAATAAAAATGTTTGTGAAAGTTACAGAAAGGTTTGTGAAGGTTGTGAAAGCTTTAAATTTACAAGGAAAATAACCCCAGGCTCTAGTACCCATTCCTCCACCTAATTTCTCTCTGGTGACCTTCTTTGATGACTCTGGTGGTACCTGGAGTCATTTTCAGTATCCTTTCTCTTGCCCTCGTTGGTGTGGATAATAAATCCTACCACCTGGGAATAAATCCTTCATCAAAATGCATTTTGTCAATGCTAAAATAGAAGGTAAGGCTGCCTTCTAGACATGGAGTCACCCTACAGAACAGTCCTCAGGTGACACCTAGAACATGGGGTTCAGCGAGTCAGGAACCGATCTCCCCTGATATTCAAAGGGACCTGTTCCTTTCCCTTTGCTGCTCTCCTCACTGGTAAGGTCATCCTCAGGGCACAAGGTAAACACGTCTACCTCCTTGTGCTTCTCTGCTGGTGTGGACTGTAATTCCCAGTCCTCCATCTGGAGCATTTGTCTGCGGTCACCAGGTTTCTGACCTTTCAGGGGCCAAAGCAGCCCCGCCCAGGCTCTTCCCCGATAGGGGGCTCCTCGGAGCCGAGACTGTTTCCACCACCACTCATTGACGGTCCTTGGAGCTTTTACTGGGTCTCACAGGCCTTTGTGCCTGGTATTTAGGACCTTCCATCCCTGCTCCAGTCTTCTTGAAAGCAGTCAAAAGCAAATAAATCTTAAACTTTCTCTACAAAAATTAGTAATTCAAATGACGTGTGTGGTCTTTATGTAATACGTGTTCATCTGTGTATTATATGTGGTATGTTTTCTGCCACTGAATGGCAAAGCTAGTAATATTCTATTAGCCTAAAAATATTAAGTACTTACATAAATTAAGCAAAATCCTATGTTCTGGACAAAATATTTAATATTAAAACTGATTTTAAGTTTGATTAATGTTTTTTAGGGTTATTTCCAAAAATGTGTTGTTTTAGAAAAAGTTTTTGTTACAAGCTGTTGGTTAAATAATGACAACCTTCCCAAAGTTTAAGTTTTAAAAACTAAGAAATAACTTTAAGTCGTTCCAATGGGCCACCAGAATACCTGAAGAATTTGTTCTCTCCTCACAAAAGAAAAGTTTTTGAACTAATTAGGCCAATTTAATACACTTGAAATCACATGGGGAGTTTTGTCAAGCAGAATAATAACTATTTTATTTTTATACATATATTTCTATCAAAACTAATTTTCTTGAAATTTGAACCTGCCCCAGAGAGGAACTTGCAACTACTCAGAGTCAAGTTCAAACAGGAGGCTCTCAGGGGTAACGGGCGTCCTGTCAGTGACACTGGACAAGCCAAGAGTGATGGTTCCCTGTGGGCACACCAAGCGGTGGAGCTCCGGTGTTTGTGTCCCACATGCTGGGAATGTAGGAGCCGCTTCCAGGGCTCAGTGCACACTCCGGTGAGTCCTGGCCAGCGCTTTAAAACCTGGCATACTGCTAGGTCTTTATGTATATTAAGATAGTGTGTTAAATCTAAGAATATGGGCTTTATATCATTCTCCTATGTCATTTCATAGTCATTATTATGTGCCAAGAAATTGTCATCTTGATGGCAGAAAAGCAAAATTCTTTATTGATTACATTATAATCAAATCTATAATGATATTATTTTAAATTTGGTCATTTATAAACAGTCACTGTTTCACTCTAATGCATTTGCAAATGTATCTTTGAAGAAATTCAGGAAAAAGACCCCGACTTACTCTAAATTACAGGTATCTAAGTAGTTCATGGAAACACTGGCAAATAAGACAAACAAAATTGTTTATATGGGACTAAATAAATTTAAAATAACTGTTATTCTTATGATTTTGTTCAAAATATTGCTAATTTTCAATCTTTTTGGTTTTCCAAATATAAGAAAACTTAGTTTTTTCCCAGAATAATTTTTAAGTTATACCCTTATAAGCAATATTGAAACATTTATGTTTTTCTCCCTACTGAATCCCTCCAGAATTTGGTAACTCTTAATGAGTATTATATTCATGGCAAGTTTGTTTGCATAAACCCAATAAGAATCTGTTCTCTTTATAATATAACACCAGTTTCCAAAAGTGGTTTTCTTAACCAAGTCTTTGTCTAAAATGTCATAATTGAAAAGTCATACCTGGACTTCCAGCCAAGATGGAGGCCTAGGTAGACACACTGTGCCTCCTCACACAACCAAAAGAAGGACAACAACAATTTAAAAACAAAAAAAAAAAACAATCAGAACCAATAGAAAATTGAACTGTATGGAAGTCCAATAACCAAGAAGTTAAAGAAGAAACATCCATCCAGACTGATAGGAGGGGCAGAGACAGGCAGCAGGGACAGAGAGGACTTGAGGCAAGGTGGTGGCTGGCCAGCAAAGCAGCAGCTGGCAGACCCCGTGAGTTGGTGGCTGGTAGAACAGGCAGTCCCACAGTCATGTGCAGATAAACTGGGAGGAACAGCTGGGGAGCAAAACAGACTGCACAACCAGGGGTCCCAGCCTCAAAACCACAGATTGAAAACACCTGTGGGGGTTGAGGCAGCAGGAGAAACTCCCAATATCACAGGACAGTTTGTTGGAGAGACCCACAGGGTCCTAGAACCTACACAAGCCCATCCACCCAGGAATTGACACCAGAAGGGTCCACTATGCTCATGGGTAGTGGGGGAACTGACTGAAATCTGGCAGAGAGTGAAGCAAGCACCATTGTTCCCTCTCGACCCCTTCCCCACATATAGCGTCTCAAAGCAGTGACGTGGTTTGCCCCACCCTGTTGAACACCTAAGGCTCTGCCCCTTAAACTTAGCAGACATTGGAGACAAAAAAAATGGCCCAAATGAAAGAACAAATCAAAGCTCCAGAAAAAATGCATCTAAGTGATGAAGAGATAGACAACCTATCAGATGCACAGTTCAAAATAATGGTAATCAGGATGCTCACAGATTGGTTGAATTTGGTCACAAATTAGATAAAAAATTAAATCAATGCTAAGTGAAATAAGAGAACCTGTACAGTGAACCAACAGTGATAGGAGGGAAACTGGGACTCAAATCAATAGTATGGACCAGAAGAAAGAAAGAAACATTCAACCACAAAAGAATGAGAAAACAAGAATTCAAAAAAATGAGGAGAGGCTTAGAAACCTCCAGGACATTTTTAAGCATTTCAACATCTGAATCATAGGATTGCCAAAAGGAGAAGAGGAGAGCAAGAAATTGAAAACTTATTTGAACAAATAATGAAGGAGAAAGTCCCCAATCTGGCAAAAAAAAAAAATAGACTTCCAGGAAGTCCAGGAAGCTCAGAGTCTCACAGAAGTTGGACCTGAAGAGGAACTCACCAAGACACATCATAATTACATTACCCAAGATTAAAGATAAGGAGAGAAACTTAAAATCAGCAAGAGAAAAGGAGAGAGTTACCTGCAAAGGAGATTCCATTAGACTATCAGCTGATTTTTCAAAAGAAACCTTGCAGGCAAGAAGGGGCTGGAAAAAAGTATTCCAAGTTATGAAAGGCCAAGCCAAGAATACTCTATCCAGTAAAGCTTTCATTTAAAATGGAAGGGGAAATAAAGTGCTTTCCAGATAAGGTCAAGTTAAAGGAGTTCACCATCACTAAGCCCTTATTATATGAAATGTTAAAGGGATTTATCTAAGAAAAAGTTCAAAACTATGAACAGTAAAATGACAACAAACTCACAACTATCAACAACCAAACCTAAAAAAAAAATTAAGCAAACAACTAGAAC
This sequence comes from Sturnira hondurensis, assembly GCF_014824575.4. Taxonomy (NCBI): domain Eukaryota; kingdom Metazoa; phylum Chordata; class Mammalia; order Chiroptera; family Phyllostomidae; genus Sturnira; species Sturnira hondurensis. The sequence continues at coordinate 7,113,741 of NW_028077960.1, forward strand.
AGGAACAGAATCACAGAAATGGAGATCACATGGAGGGTTATCAGCAGGGAAGAGGAAGGGAAAATAGAGAGAAAGGTACAGGAAATAAATAGCATAAATGGTAGGTGCAAAATAGACAGGGGGAGGTTAAGAATAGTATAGGAAATGGAGAAGCCAAAGAACTTATATGAATGACCCATGGACATGAACTAAAGTGGGGGGAATGTGAGTGGGAGGGGGTGTGCAGGGTGGAGGGGAATAAAGGGGGGGATGGGACAACTAGTAATCAATAAAATATATTTTTAAAAAAAGAAAAAGTCATGCCTGGACTCTGACTGTCCCAGGAAAGCCTCAAGAAATTAAGACTGACTTTCTTTTTTTTTTAAGTATTTTTTATTGATTATACTATTACAATTTTTTCAACTTTTCCTCCTTTATTTCCCCTCCACCCTGCCCCTCCTTAGTTCATGTCCATGGGTTGTACATATAAGTTGAGTCCTCTGTTTTCCTACACCATTTTTTATCTCTTCCCCATCTAATCTATGCCTACTAATTATGCTGCTTCTTCCCTGTATCCTCCCCCCATTCCTCCCTTCCCCCTCCCCACTGAAATCCTTCCATGTGATCTCCATTTCTCTGATTCTGTTCCTGTTCTGGTTGTTTGCTTATTTTTTATTTTCATTGTTTTTCTTTCCTTTTAGGTTCATTTGTTGATAGTTGTTTGTTGTCATTTTACACTTCGTAGTTTTGATCTTCTTTTTCTCAGATAAGTCCCTATAAAATTTCATATAATAATAGCTTAGTGATGATGAACTCCTTTAACTTGAACTTATCTGGAAAGCACTTTATTTCTCCTTCCATTTTAAGTGAAAGCTTTGCTAGATAGAGTATTCTTGGCTTGGCCTTTCATGACTTGGAATACTTTTTTCCAGCCCCTTCTTGCCTGCAAGGCTTCTTTTGAAAAATCAGCTGATAGTCTAATGGAAACTCCTTTGTAGGTAACTATCTCCTTTTCCCTTGCTGCTTTTAAGATTCTCTTCTTATCCTTAATCTTGGCTAATGTAATTATGGTGTGTCTTGGTGAGTTCCTCTTCAGGTCCAAATCTTTGGGACTCTCTGGGGTTCCTGGAAGTCTATTTCCTTTGCCAGATTGGGGGAGTTTTCCTTCATTATTTTTCAAATTAGTTTTTAATTTCTTGCTGCTGTTCTCCTTCTGGCACCCCTGTAAATCAGATATTGGAACATTTCAAGTTGTCCCAGAGGTTCCTAAGTCTCTCTTCATTTTTTTTAATTCTTGGTTGTTTTTTTTCTTCTGGATGGATGTTTATTTCTTCCTTTTGTTCCAAATCGTTGGTTTGAATCCTGGTTTCCTTCCTGTCACTGTTGGTTCCCTGAATATTTTGCTTTATTTCACTTTGGGTATTCTTCATTTGTGTTTTTCATTTTTCAACCAAGCTCAATCAGATCTGTGAACATTTTGATCACCAGGGCTTTAAATTCTCCATCAGATAGGTTGGCGAACTTCTCCTCGTTTTGCTCTGTTCTTTCATTTGGGCCATATTTCTTTGTCTTGGCACATCTGATAGGTTGTAAGGAGGCAGGGCAACCCTCCTTCCTCTGCTGCTCCACTGTCTGGGGGGGAGGGGCCAGAGAGGGAACAGTGCAGCTCCCCTGCTTGTCTTTAGCACTCTTTTCAACGGACTCTCATGTGACACTGGGAGTTTCTCCCATCTCAGCAACCCCAGCTGTGGCCCACAGTCAGCTCCAAGTCTCAGTTTTCCCCTTAAGTCAGCCCCTCCCTCACAGCCCACAGAGCTCAGCAGCCAGCCCTGCCCGCACAGTCAGCCTCATTGCAGTTTTTCTGAGTGGGCCTGGGCAGGCTACTGCCTTACCAATCCGGTTGTTTTGTTTTTTTTCTTTAATTCCTTGGTTGTCGGAGTTCCATGCAATTTGATTTTCTGGCACTTTTGGTTGTTTATTGATGTAAGATTGGTTGTTACCCTCCTTTGGTTTGTGAGGAAGTGAAGGGTGTCTACCTGTGCCTGCATCCTGGCCAGAATTCTGTGTAAGGTTGACTTTTGAGGCCAATAAAAGCCCCTTGAAGAAATGGCCTAGTACCTTGCTTAATCATATGGTTCTTGACAGTCTTTCCCAGTAAGAAGCGAAGGCTGCTTTTCTGAAAGATAGTTAGAAGAACCTAAGACACAGCAAAAGCCTCAAAAACCTGAGTGAAACACTGGTACAAGTGAAGCCAGCTGCCAAACATGTGGCTTAGCTTCTTTGTTATAAGAGGCTGACTAAACGTTCCTCATAAAATTCCAGCCAAACAAAGTTAAAAGGGCCTATATAACTAATTACTATTCTTGTTGTGTTCATGCAAATAATCAGGCCAAATTGAAACTGGACTTACATACAGTTTCTTTAATAAAAGAAAGGTAATCTTAAAAAGAGAAATTGTGTTTCAATGGAACTCATATTATCCAATTGTCATCACCCACAAACTAATTAAATCCTAGTTTTTCTATTCTTCTTCCAAGCTAATGTTTCTTTTTTTTTATTTCATACTTTGATTTGGAATTATTGAGAACTACAAATACACTGACAGCCGTAGAGCATTCACCTACTACTCTAATTCTCCATTTGGGGGATTTTAAGTTCAATATTAGGTCTTGGTTTTCCTGGCCAATTCCCTTCTTAGGACCTATAGCAGCCTTTTTCTTTATTCTTGTTTTTAGGCCATATCTCCTCAAATATCTTATATCCTTCAATGAAGCATCTGGGCTTGGAAAATCAAATGGCCTCTGGCCACAGCTCTCACTTTTCGGGCTCTCCAATGCCAGCATCTTCTTCCTCATGACCCACACCCAGACCCACACCCAGACGCACAGGCAGGGACAGCTCTACGCTGCTAACCCACCTGAAGTAGTTACAGAGAAAAAGACCTTCATCGCTACTCCCCAAACCAGAACCGGGCCAGGTCAAGAATAAATCCATTTTAAAACCAGAGGGGGGAATGAAAGGGCAAAACCAGCCCCATTTGCTATTGTGGCACCACATACCGAGCAGGCCTGTGATCTTGTTAAACACAGCTCACATTTAACGTTTCTGAGCTTGTCCCCAGGAAATGCCTGGAAGCGAGAACAGAACTTACCATTCTCTGAAGCCACCAGTGGAAGATAATTTGAACAAACGGCAGCCTCTTGTTACAAGGCCCCCTACAGCCCAGGGGCCACACAATAGCAACCCCCCATTATTCTTTAATTCAATTATAGTCCAAGAAAAGGTCAAAGCCTCCACCCCTCAATGCTGGAGTATCTCTCCACACCATGCCCCTGTCTTCTTGGAGAGTGAATAAAAACTTCATTCTCTACACTTTCTTCTCCTTATGAAGTCTTTCACAGCCCACATCACCAACCACCCTAACATATACTATCACCAAAAGTGTAGTGACAAATAAAAAAAGCAGAAAAGTTTTATATACAAATTGTAATAAATTGTAATAAAAAATTTGGATATGCATGCCAATACAGACTAGAAGGATACAGAACTCAAACTAGATCATTAGATTCTTACAGGAGGTTAAGGCTGATTCATCCCTGTGGGATGCCCTGGAGCTCTTTTGGATCTTGCCCTGGAGGCAGGTAAGAAAAAGCTAAGAAAATTCTTTGGTAAGAGGAATGGAGAAACTGAGAGAGATAGCTGAACAAACTGGTCAAGCAGTTTACAACCAGATAATAAACCCTAGGTCTTACCTTCCCTAAACGAGGATACTTAGGAACAAATAGTTTACACATTCCAGAACATGCTGGGTTGGGTCCCTCTACAGTGTGACATTCCTTGAAGATGAAATTCATCAGAAAATTACCCCAATCCCTCTATGCACTCAATTTTGTACATCAGTATTAAAGAACTCACCGGGAAAGCTGAGGAATGTTCTAAGACCCTCCCTTGAGACTTGCCCTAGGATTCCCGCCTGCAGGAGACAGATCAACGCTCTCAAAACAAAAGGATGTGGATGCCCGCCCTCTTTGGAGCACCATGACCTTTGCTCAGGGATACACTTAAAAAACAAATAAACAAACATCTGGGAGCCCCCATGGGACTTACAACCAAGGGAACAGTGGGAAGCAGATCCTTCAACCCTGTCTTCAAGGCCCCTTTTTTCTGACTTTTCAATAGAAGCCTGGTCTCAGCTCATTTCTTTCCTATAACATTTCTAGAGAGGCAAAGCAGCCCTGCCTAGGCTCTGTCTTGTTGCTTCTTCTATCCTAAGCCCTTCTTTGTCTCACCACCTCCAGCTTTAACATACATACTCACAAAATCACATGGACTCTCGTGTTGTGAAATCTTTCCTTCAGGAAGTCAAAAAGCCACATACTACTGTCCAGCCAGCCCTGGTTCCCATCCACTAATACTCTGAGTTCTGGTTAGCCAGGATTTTCCTCTACTAGCTTCCCTGTATCGGTCAGAGTACAAAGTTTGCTGCAATAACAAAGGGTCACCCAAACATAGTGATTTGAATGAAATAGAAGCTTATTTCTCATGTAATAGTGCAGAAGTAGGAGTGGGCCAGGCTGGCAGGGTGCCTCAGCTCCAAGGACCCTGGCTTCGTGCCTCTGGATGCTCTGCCACACCTTAGAATATTTTCCTCATTTGCATGGCAAAAGCTGAGGCATTGCTGTGGGTTTGTCCTGGCACTATCTATATCTGAGAAGAGGCAAAAGAGAAGAACTGGAAGACAGCTGATTTACTTTTAAGCAAATGATGCAGAGGTTGTACCTATCACTTTTACTCACATCCCCCTGGTGACAACTTGACCAAACTTGGCTGTAAGAGCAATTGGGAAATGAGGTCCTTAACTGGGGCTTCTTTAGTTAAAGAGAACAGACTCTGAGGGCAACTATCATTCTGTCACTGTTCCCCATTTTCTTCCTAGTAATTCCTTCTTAAAAAGAGTTTGTCAGTTTACAAATAGTCCTTATTGTTTGCAGTCGAAGTATCCTGATGGATGGCATGCCTAGTTTTTGAGATCCCGGTTTAAATGACTCCTCCTCGAGGTGGTCTGATCTGAAGGATCATCTGAAGGTGGTCTCCTCCTCAACTTCCCCCTACCCTCCCTTGCCACCATTGTTTCTATTCTGGCACTTTGTTTCCTTTGCGGAACTTATCACAGATTTGCAATTATAAATTTTTCTGTTTTTGTCCCCCTTGCTACATCTCTTCTTCATTATTACATCTTTATCACCTAGCATGGTGCCTGGACATTGTATAGGCAAGAAATACATATTTGACTTAGATAAAAGATGGTCAAGGATGTCTCAGAGTTCCGAAGCAACCAACTAATACATAGGTAGAGAGTGAAAATACAGGGAGTTGGGCAAATTGGGAAGAAGTAATCTTTAAATTTATCTTTACATCTTCAAAGAAAGGCAGCTCTGTTGTCCCTTCCTATCTCAAACCCACTGTCAGAATTTTTCCACTAATCATTTCCACACCCATTCATTCTCTGCCACCCTCCCTTGTAATTCCCTTCTAAATTTCTCTCGTCAGGATTCTTAGTGAGTGTTTTCATCAATTCTGAAGGTTCTCCAAACTATAGCTCCAATATGATGCTTTTTCCAAAGCTCCAGATCTCAATTTCAACCTTGAAATTATTCAAATCTTTAATAGGTGCAAACAATAATCAGAAGAAGGAAGAGTGGCAAGGAGTTGAAAGAATTTTTCCAACTTTGGTAGCAAAGAGAGGAAGAGAGGAAGTGCCCGGTAAAATTTGGAATTGTTTCTAGGAGCAAGGAGAAGGCAGAAAAGGTTGCTAATAGAAGATTAAAAAAAAAAAGCTCTGCCGGTTGCAGATCTACCACAGTTGTAAATTCTTTTTTCCTTCTTCCTGTCTCCTTCTTCCTAACCCTAAGCCTGTAACAAAGATGACTTCAGGCTGCCAAATCCTAATTCTTGCACCAGTATACCCAGATAATACATTTTTCTCCAGCTATAACAGGTAACAAAGACGCGAGAGCGGTGAAAGCAAACGGCTCTCTGGGTCCAACCACTGTTATGAACCTTCGACCTTCGCTACTACGTTATACTAGTACAGCGACCTTCATACAGCGTAGGCACCTCCTAAATGCTTGCTGGGGACAATGAGAGACCTGGGGACAAATGGTTCCCTCGTAAATAAAGTACGCCCCCCCGCCCCCCAAAAAAGATGTAGCATGTACTTAAGGTCCGAAGGAAGGCAATGCTTAGGTACCAGGTAATTGCGTTTCCTTTTGCGCTCTATAAGTGTCCCTACACCCACTACGTGCATTAAGTGTACAATGCCCCATTTCTATCACACAAGAACTCAGATTTCAGGGCAAAATACCAGGAAATAAGGTGGAAACAGGAAAGTAGCCTTCCACACACGCTACCAACGGGTGTTACTTGGACACAACCTTCAGACCACCTCCTGCTGGGCGTACTATTCCTGCGACGCCAGTGCACCTGCGCTTCTGAATGACGTCACGAGAGTTAAGCCTCTAATGCAGTCTCGCGCCCCCGCCTACCGCCGGGCGTGGTGGCGCGCGCCTGTAGTCCCAGCTACTCGGGAGGCTGAGACTGGAGGATCGCTTGAGCCCAGGAGTTCTGGGCTGTAGTGCGCTATGCCGATCGGGTGTCCGCACTAAGTTCGGCATCAATATGGTGACCTCCCGGGAGCGGGGGACCACCAGGTTGCCTAAGGAGGGGTGAACCGGCCCAGGTCGGAAACGGAGCAGGTCAAAACTCCCGTGCTGATCAGTAGTGGGATCGCGCCTGTGAATAGCCACTGCACTCCAGCCTGGGCAACACAGCGAGACCCTGTCTCTTTTGCCCCTTCCGGGATTCTAACCCTTTAGCTATTTCCGTACAACGAAACAATAAGTTTGACCCCTTACAGAGTAATACATTTACATACAATATTTACCCACTTTCATTACTCCCATTATACATTTCTTAACCGCCTCATTGCTGACCCCTACTGGAACATCTTTAAAACGTCTCGGCAAAAAGCTGTTATCACCCTCGGAGCCAACAGGGGATGCTGGTGCACTCACAACCTGTAGAATGACTAAGCACAAGTGCACCTCCGACTCCAAAATTACCTTCTTCGTGCCGCTGCTCAGTTTGCTGCTCCATAACCTGACTAGACCTGTCCTCCCCACCTCCTGCCACGGAGATGTCACGTTCTTTCACCATTGGCTGGCCAAAGCTTTTGCTTTTAAATGCTGCCAATGTCTGTCTGGCTAAACAAATCTCTCCCGAACCCTTACATTCTACCCGTTGGTGATGGTGCTAACCTTCTGACGGGGCCTCCTGTTCTCTCCCCTGATAGGAGAAAAAGGAAACAACTTAAGCAAGAAGCCCAGATACCCATTGGGATAGCAGAGGTGAGGGGCTAGCGTGGCAGACTGCCTCACCTTCATCTCTCTGCCTGCGGAAAGCTGAAAGAATTGAAGCACAGACCTTGGGACTGGGGTTTGAACCAAGGGTTGGTAAGAGGGAAGCTTCATTACCTTCTTGTGAACCATGTTGAGCCAGTATTGTGACCATATCTTGTTTTTAAAATAGGCAAATAATGAGTAAAATAAGACAATCTTTTGAATGGTCAGTGCTTGGGGTCTGTGATAGTAATTCCATCTTTATGAAAGAACTATCTTAGAAGGTCCCCTTGTAAATTTATGCATTTTAGGAGCAGTGGAAATTAATCACATGTTCACATCAATCTTGACATTTATCTGATAATTTAAAGACTCCAACCCTGGCTGGCATGGCTCAGTGGATTGGGTGCTGGCCTGCAAACCAAGGGGTTGCTGGTTTGACTCCCAGTCTAGGGCACATGCCTGGGTTGCAGGCCAGGTCCCCAGTGGGGGCCATGTGAGAGGCAACCACACATTGATGTTTCTCTCCCGCTCTTTCTCTCTCCCTTCCCCTCTTGAAAAATAAATAAATGAAATCTTAAAAAAAAAAAAAAAAAGAACTCCTCGGCCGAGTAAAGAAAAGCACATTACTTCCAGTCACAATGGCAACATAGGTAAACAGTGCACCTGCTTGCACAACCACATGAAAATTACAACTAAAATATCATCACTCATATCTGCCAGAAAGCAAGTTGAATAGAAGTCAGGCAACTAGGGAATTAAAGAAACTACACCCACCCAAACTGGTAGGAGGAGCAAAGACGTGGAATGGCTGGTCCCACATCCACATGTGGCAGATAAAAATATGGCAGGGGTATCTCTGGATATCCCACTTGCACACCATGACCCCCAGCCCAGGGTTCCAGTGCCAGGAAGACAAGTCCACATAACTTCTGGCTGCAAAAGTCAGCAGGGATTGAGTCAGTGGAAGAAACTTCTGAACTCTCAAGGAGTTCCTCTTAAAGAGTCCACACACAGACTTACTTCCTCTGAGTTGTAGCACTAGGGTAGCAGCTTGAAATGCACCGGTGGCATACAGGGAGAAACTGAAGTGTGTGGCATCAAGGTAAAAGCTAGCAGACAGCTTTCTTCCAGACAGAAACTCCAGCAGAGGCCATTGTCTCTTTTCTGAACCCTCGCCACACAGAGCTACAAAGCAGGCAGGCTGGTGCAATATCTGAGACTCTGTCAACCTGGGCAACACCATTTGTCCCAGCCTGGAGATTCCCAGAGACTCTGTCTCACCCAAATCATGGGCCCATCCAACCTGCTTTTCTATATGAATGGCTGTTCTTGGCTCCTGCTTCACAACGTCCTAAGTCCTCTCAAACGATCAACACCTGGTTTCAGTGAGCCCTAGGACGAGCACTAGCACCAACCAGCCTATTACCAGCCCAGTCACAGCTTGGCTTCACCTGGGAATCTCCAAGCCCTGCACAGGTAGCGGCCATCTCAGATTGCTTTATAGCTCATGCAGGGAGGCTCTGGGCAGAACACAAGTGCGGGATGTTGCTGGCCTTCACACCTAGAAAACCCCAGAGCCTGTGCTCCAAATGGACCATGTTGGAACACCTCCACCCTGCCTCCACACAACTGATCCTCCAAGGAGGGTGAGTTTCATGCTCAGTGGTCCCTGCAAGTCCTTGTAGGTGACTGGTCTGGTTAAATCCCTCCATTTGACCTACCAACAGCAATCAAGGCTCAGCCCAGCTTGGTGATAGGGGAGGCTGTGCCACTGGATCCTATGGTATACCTACTATACTAGGCCATGCTACCAAGACAGGGAGTCATAGCAGCTCTATGCAATACATAGAAATAAACACACAGAGGCTGCTAAAATGAGGACACCAAGAAACATGGCCCAAGTGAAAGAAGAGATCAAAGCTCCAGAGAAAGAGCTAAATGAAATGGAGATAAGCAAACTACCAGATGCAGACTTCAAAACACTAGTTATAAGGATGCTTGGGGAACTTAGTACCTCAACAGTATAATAAAGAATCATTCAACTTCCGGCCAAGATGCAGGCATAGGTGGAAATACTGTACCTCCTTGCACAACCAAATTTAAGGACAACAAAGATTTAGAAACAAAAACACAACCAAAACAGACAGAAAATTGAACAGTATGGAAGTCCAACAACCATCAACCAGACGGGAAAGAGAGACGAAGTCAGCGGCCGACAGAGAGGGGTCCTGGCAGGAAAAGGCAGTGTCTGCTGTACCGACTCAGGTGCCCAGGTGGTGGTTGGCAGATCCCAGGCATGGAGTGGCAAGAGGCAGACCCAGTGAGGGCACAAGGCGGTTGGCTGGCCATGGTCACACATTCACGTGCAGAAAAAAACAGGTGAAAAAACAGTGAGACAGACCGCGCAAGGTTGGGCCCCAATGCCAGGAAATAAAGCCTAAAAGAACCAATTGGAAAAACTTCAGGGGTTGAGATGCTGGGAGAAGCCCCTAGCTTCACAGGAGAGTTCGCTGGGGAGACCCACAGGGTCCTAGAACGTACACAAGCCCACTGACCCAGGAACCAGCACCGGAAGGGCCTAATTTGCTTGTGGGTATTGGCAGATGGGACCAAATTCCGAGAGAGCGGACCAAACGCCATTTCTCCTTCTCTGGCCCCGCCCCCACAAACAGCATCACAACCCAGCGACTGGATTGACCCACCCCAGTGAACACCTAAGCTTCCTCCCTTCATAGGTAACAGGCACAAACAGACCAAAACATTATGGCTCAAGCAGAAGAGCAACTCAAAGCCCCAGAGCCAATACTTCTAAGCAACAAAGAAATAGACAACCTATTGGATGCACAGTTCAAAATACTGGTGATCAGGATGCTCACAGAACTGGTTGATTTTTGTCGCAAATTAAATGAAAAAATGAAACGTACACTAAGTGAAATGAAGCAAAATGCACAGGGAACCAACAGTGATGGAAAGGAAACTGGGACTCAAATCAATGGAGTGTACCAGAGGAAGAAAGAAACAACTAAACAGAAAAGAATGAAGAAATAAGACTTCAGAAAAATGAGGAGAGGCTTAAGAATCTCCAGGACATCTTTAAACATTCCAACATCCGAATTATAGGAGTACCAGAAGGAGAAGACGAAGAACAGGAAATCAAAAAGCTCTTTGAACAAATAATAAAGGAGAACTTCCCCAATTTGGCAAAGGAAATAGACTTCCAGGAAGTCCAGGAAGCTCAGAGAGTCCCAAAGAAGTTGGACCCAAAGAGGAACACACCAAGGCACATCATAACCACATTAGACAAGATTAAAATGAAGGAGAGAATCCTAGAAGCAGCAAGAGATAAGGATACAGTCACCTACAAAGGAGTTCCCATCAGACTGTCAGCTGGTTTCTCAAACGAGATCTTACAGGCAAGAAGGGGCTGGAAAGAAGTATTCCAAGTCGTGAAATCCAAAGACCTACAACCAAGATTGCTCTATCCAGCAAAGCTTTCATTTAGAATGGAAGGGCAGGGACTTCCACCAAGATGGAGGCATAGGTGGAAACACTGTGCCTCCTCCCACAACCAAGTTTGAACACAACAAAGGTTTGGAGAACTAGGACACACCCAAAGACCAGAAAACAGAATTATACCGGAGTCTGACAACTACAAACCGTTCAACGGGGGCGGTAAGAGGCGGAGCCAGCAGCGGACCTGGGTCGGGCAGGACAGATCCCCCGACCTAGGTGTGCAGGCAGCCCGGAACCAGTCGGGGTGTGGGGCAGACTGACTGCGGTCACACATTCACGCACAGTGAGACAGATCACATAGGCCCCAGGGGGCGAACCCAGTGGTGGAGGGCTGATGGTGGTGGCACACTCTCATGCAGTGGAACGAAACTCGTGGGCCTGGTGACGGTGGTGGCTGTGGCACCGGGCCGCGGTGGCAGGCGGCAGACAGGAAGCCATTGTCCCTCTTTGACCCCGCCCCCACATACAATGTCACAACCCAGCGACTTAGTTGCCCTGCTCTAGTGAACACTTTAGGGCTCTGATCCTGCTACGGAACAGGCACGAACAGCCCAAAAGATGGTGCAAGAAGAACTCAAAGTCCCAGAGTCAATAACTCTAAGCGACCGAGAAATTGCCAGCCTCTCAGAAGCACAATTCAAGACACTATTGATCAGGATGCTCACAGAACTGGTAGATTATAGTCACAAATTAGAGGAACATAGTCACAAATTAGAGGAACATATGAAGGCTAAACTAATTGAAATAAAGGGAGATGCACAGGAAACAAATAGTGATGGAAAGGAAACTGGGACTCAAATCAATGGAATGGACCAGAAGGAAGAACAAAACATCCCATCAGAAAGGAATGAAGAAATGAGAATTCAAAAAAATGAGGAGAGGCTTAGGAACCTCCAGGACATCTTTAAACGTTCCAACATCCGGATTATAGGGGTACCAGAAGGGGGAAAGAAACAACCACGAGTGGAAAACTTATTTGAACAAATAATAAAGGAGAACTTCCCCAGTCTGGCAAAGGAAATAGACTTCCAGGAAATCCAGGAAGCTCAGAGAGTCCCAAAGAAGTTGGACCCAAGAAGGAACACACCAAGGCACATCATAATTACATTAGCCAAGACTAAAATGAAGGAGAGAATCCTAGAAGCAGCAAGGGATAAGGGGACAGTCACCTACAAAGGAGTACCCATCAGACTGTCAGCGGATTTCTCAAAAGAGACCTTACAGGCAAGAAGGGGCTGGAAAGAAGTATTCCAAGTCATGAAATCCAAAGACCTACAGCCAAGATTGCTTTATCCAGCAAAACTTTCATTTAGAATGGAAGGACAGATAAAGTGCTTCTCAGATAAGGTCAAGTTCAAGGAGTTCATCATCACCAAGCCCTTATTATATGAAATGCTAAAGGGACTTATATAAGAAAAAGAAGATGAAAAATATGAACAGTGAAAGGACAGCAAACACACAGTTATTAACAACCACACCTAAAACAAAAGCAAACCAAGAGGACAGCTAGATCAGGAGTGGAACCATAGAAATGAAGAACACATGGAGGGTTAGCAACAGGGGGGTGGGAGGGGGAGAAGCGGGGAGAAAGCACAGAAAATAGCATAGATGGTAGGTAGAAAATAGATAGGGGGAGGGCAAGAATAGTGGGGGAAATATAGAATCTAAAGAACTTGAGACACGTGGTTATAAATTAAGGGGGGGAGAATGGTGGGGGAGGGAGTGTATGGGTGGAGGGGAATGAAGGGGGGAATAGAACAGCTGTAATGGTATAATCAATAAAATAAAATAAAAGAATAAACTATCCTTAGCCCTTAAAAAAAAGAGAGAGAATTACATCAATAGCTTCTTAACTGACCCTATTTCCCATCTTGCTCCCTGAAGTTTGTCTTGTACACAGAATCTAAAGGAATTTTAAAAATAAATCATATTTGAAACCACAAAAAAAAAGAATGGAAGGGCAGATAAACTGCTTCTCAGATAAGGTCAAGTTCAAGGAGTTCATCATCACCAAGCCCTTATTATATGAAATGTTAAAGGAACTTACCTAAGAAAAAGAAGATAAAAAATATGAATAGTGAAAAGATAGCAAACTCACAGTTATTAACAACCACACCTAAAACAAAAGCAAACTAAGCAGACAGCTGGATCAGGAGCAGAACCATAGAAATGGAGATCACATGGAGGGTTAGCAACAGGGGAGTGGGAGGAGGAGAAGATAGGAGAAGGTACAGAGAATGAGTAGCATAGACAGTAGGTAGAAAATAGACAGAGGAGAGGGCAAGAATAGTATGGGAAATGTAGAAGCTAAAGAACTCGTGACACACGGACATGAACTAAAGGGGGGTATAGGGGGAGGGGGTGTGCAGGGTAGAGGGGAATGAAGGGGAGGAAATGGGACAACTGTAATGGCATAATCAATAAAATATATTTTAAAAAAGAATCATTCAGAAACAAAGGATTTACTAATTGAAATAAGAACAATTTACAGGGAAACAACAGGAGAGTCGATGAAGCTGAGAATCATAAATCATATGGAAAATAAGGAAGCAAAAAAACAAGAACCAAGCAATCAGAACAACAGGAAGAAAATAGAATATGAAGAAATGAGAATAGTATAAGCAGCTTCAAGCAATCCAACATGCACATCATAGCAAGCCAGAAGGAGAAGAGAAAGGGTAAGAAACTGAAAATCTGTTTGAAAAATAATGAAAGAAAAATCCTCAAATTTGATGAAGGAAATAGACATACAAGCTCAGGAAGCACAGAGAATCCCAAATAAGATGGACCCAGAGAGGACCACACCAAGACACATCAAAATTAAAATGCCAAAGTTTGAAGATAAAGACAGAATCTTAAAAGCAGCAAGAAAGAAGTGAAGAGTTAAGTACAAAGAGGTTCCCATAAGACTACCAGCTAATTTCTCAGAAGAAACTTTGCAGGCTAGAAGGGATTTGCAAGAAATATTCAAAATCATGAAACACGTGGACCTGCAGCCAAGATTGCTCTACTCAGAAAAGCTATCATTTAGAATCAAAGGGCAGATGAAGAGCTTCCTAGACAAAAAACAAAAACCCTAAAGGAGTTCATCATCACCAAACCATTATTATATGAAATGTCGAAGGGACTTACTTAAAAAACAGATCAGCACCACAAACAATAAAATGGCAAAAAACAAACAAACAAACCAAAAACCATGTCTATCAACAATTAAGTCTAGAAAACAAATTAAGCGAACAAAAAGAACAGAGACAGAAGCATGGATATGGAGAGGGTTTGATGGTTGCCAGATGAGAGGGAGGTGGGGGAGAATGGGTGAAGAGATGAAGGGATTAAGAAGCACAAATAGGTAGTTACAGAATAGCCACGGGGATATAAAGTACATTCTAAAAAACGGAGTAACGAAATACAAGTGACTCATAGGCATGAACAATGGTGTGGGGATTGCCTGAGGCAATACGGGGTGCCATTTGCCAGGGGACAACGGGGGAAAATTTGGGACAACTGTAATAGCATAATCAATAAAATATAATAATAAAAAAAGGACTCTAAGCACAGATTTTTCACTACTTGTAAAACGAAGAGAAAGGGGGACAATGTATTAAGCTTTTCATAAAGCTAACTGTGTTCAGTTTCTTTGAGGTGACATTAACTATTCTTGAAAAGGCCCTCCTTGAACTGAATGGATATCTTCCTCATGGTTGCTTCTAGGTCTACCCTCCACAACTGTATGAAACAAGCCTCATTCCAATTCTTCAGGAAAACTTTTCAGGAATTTAAAATCACCCCCTAATCTATGTATTTTTCACTAAGTGAAAGTACATAGAGATGATTTTTACTTTTTTCACCTTTACCCCATTCCACCCCTAAAAATAGGAGGCAAAATATTTTTGGCATGCCTCATATGTTTTTTACTAAGTAAACCTCTGAACTTGGCCTGGAATGACTTAGCTATGGAGGTGAGGACTGCATAAAAGAGCTGTCTCTGTTAGCCCTGGGGTTCCAACCGAACTTAAATGTTTTCCACCGACTTTGGGGAGGTGTATTAGGCAGAATAGCCTCCTTCCCCTGAAGATGTTCACGTCTTAATGTCTGGAACCTGTGATTCCTTACTTTACTTGGTAAAAAGGGATTTATGGATGTGAGTAAATTAAGGGTTTTGAGGTGGGGAGATTATCCTGGATTATCCTATGGGCACTGTATAATTAACAATGATCCTTATAAGAGGGAAGTAAGAGAGTCAGAGTCAGAGAATTAGATGTGTCCTGGAAAATGACTGGAGTCATGCAGAGTCCCCAACTAAGGAATGTGGATGGATTCTGGAAACTGGAAAAGGTGAGGAAACATACTCTCCCTTAGAGTCTCCAAAAAGAATGTGGTCCAGCTGACACATTGGGAAATTCCTGGACTTCAGAACTGTAAGGCAATACATTTGTGCTGTTGAAGCCACTGAATTTGTAGTAATTTGTTACAATAGTAGTAAAAAACAAATATACAGGAAGTACCAAGATTAGTCTATACCTGAAAGAACTTGGTGAGGTCAGAAACTGTCTTCTTTAACATGCTTGTACTTTTAAAAAAAAATCTTTTTTGATTTTATTTATTTATGTTTAGAGGGGAAGGGAAGGAGAGAGGGAGAGAAACATCAATGTACGGTTGCCTCTTGTGTGTCCCCTGCTTGGAACTGGCCTGCAACCCAGGCATGTGCCCTTACTGGGAATCAAACCGAGATCCTCTGGTTCGCAGGCCCATGCTGAATCCACTGAGCTACACCAGCCAGGGCTATGCTTGTACTTTTTAAAAAACTTTCCATATTGTACAAGTTTTCAGGGTCACTTTCCCATTGTAGACTATACTGAAAGATACACAGAAAGATACACTGAGTGTGTATCTTTCTTTAACCCATAATATTTTAACAATTTATTCATCTATTCATTCATCTGGTCACCTATACAGTTAAAAATACTTAAGTGCTAAATATTTATCATATCCTATGTTGATACTAAATAAGCAGAAATAATATAGACAAATCTTTGCATTTGTATAGCTTCCAGTCTGTCGTGGAGAGGGAGCGACAATTACCTTAAAAAGAGCTGTAGCCCTGGCTGGTGTAGCTCAGTGGATTGAGCATGGGCCTGCGAACCACATGATTGCAGTTCGATTCCCAGTCAGGGCACGTGCCTGGGTTGCAAGCCAGTTCCCAGCAGGAGACTCACAAGAGGCAACCATACATTGGATATTTCTCTCCTTCTCTCTTTCCCTTCCCCTCTAAAGATAAATAAAATCTTAAAAAAAAATGAGCCATGTAAAGTGTGAGTTAGGTTTTTCGTGACGTCCTGCTACATGTATTTGTTTTGCCTGCCAGAATGCCTGAAATCTATAGTAACAAAAGCTCTCTTAGGTTAAAGCATGATTTTCAGAAAGCCATTGTTACAAATGCATTTTGTTTGGCATTTACTCAGTATCATTGAAAAACACCTATTTCAACCACCCACTCAATACTTGGTTATACTTTATAATTTCCTACAACTTTCACCAAAAAAAGTTCAGTATCTCATGAAGTTGACTGTGTCTTTTTAAGCTTTTAACCATGTTAATGATGGAATATTTTTGACATGCAGAGACTTTAAAGTTTTATGCATTCACATGTATTAGTTATATCTTTTATGTTTTGCTGTTGTTTTGAAGGGTCTCAGCCATTCATTCCAGTAATTATAGGGGGAGTAAAACAGTTCTACTTTTTACATTTGGGGCCGTCCAAGTAACCGAATGGAAAGGAACTATTGCTCTTATACGCAGAACCTTAGGGCCCATCTGGGGAAATCTTCCATATCGTCCCTCATAGGCTATTAAGACCAGCAGGCGTCACTAGGGAGTCTGGTTTGAGTCCTGAAACACAAGGGGGCAAATTAAACGAATTAATCCTTTAAGTTTTCCAGGAAGGAATGTAGTTTTAGCAGAATAGTTTAGATCTATTTAAATTGTTCTGAGACAACAAAAAGCAAGTTGAAGGCCACTCGATTAATAAATTCTTCAGGAAAGTGACAGAAACACGTTCGCTTTAGGAATATTGGGTCTTTTGCGCGGCCGTAGAGCTCCGCCTTGTGCGCCTGCGTAGAAGAGTAGCGCCGCCGAGTCCGGCAGTAGTGAAAAGTGTGGTAGCGACCTCCCCAAACCTCGCCATGAAGACCCGCTTTAGCACCATAGATCTCCGTGCGGTACTCGCCGAGTTGAATGCCAGGTAGAGTGCAACAGGCGACCTGACTCATGCGGGGAGTGCGGGAAACAGAGGCCGAGGCCCCACGGTTAAATTCAAGACCAGCCGGATGTTTCCCCTGACTCCTCCCGTGCTAGTCTCTGAGGACCTGGCTAGGCCTGGGTGGGCGGACGCGTTTGTATCTTTTCCTGGCCTGCAGGATTCTTGGGGCGCGGGCTGGGGGTCCCGGCGGCGCGTGAGGCGCCCCCTGTTGCGGATTGCTAGTCTCTCCAGGTCTCGTGCCGGCTGTGGCGGGGCTCTGGCTTTGCCGGCCTGGGACGCCTGGGTCTGGTAGCTAATATTTAGTAAAAGCGAGACGCCAGGTGGACGCCAGGACGTCAGGACGCCCGAGTAGTCATTTGCTCCAGAGGTGTCCGGACTGGAGGCGTGTTTTCTTTGACACTCGTCGCCCCAAACAGAGGGAGGTGACAGATCTGGATTCTGGTTTGGGTTTTTTATTCTAGCTGTGTGAGCTTTGTCATATTTCCCAGGGCCTTGTTTACCTTTTTCTTTCCTCTTGGAGTAAACTAAGTGGATTAGAGTGTCTTCCCTTAAAAAAAAAAGAAAAAGAAAAGGTTATTGCCGTTCCTTATTGCCCTTCAAAGACGCAAGGCATTTTATGGTGTTCCCAGGGCTGATGGACCACATTGTTCTTAAATAGTTAAATTTTGGACTGAGTGCTTGATGTCCTACGGATTCTGTTCCTTGGTAGACTCCATATCTTTACAGTTGAAGATCCCCGAAGTTCCCCTCTTTCACAGGTTCTGATCCCCCCTGCAGCTTTAAATGGTGTTAAGTTTTGTTTCAAATGGTATGATTTATTACATGTTTCCTTTCTCTTTGCAGCTTGCTAGGAATGAGAGTAAACAATGTATATGATGTGGATAATAAGACATATCTTATTCGTCTTCAAAAGTAAGGCTTCTTTTATCTTTGGTAATTAAACGAGATTGTTGATTGATTTATTTATTTTTACCTACACTTTCAGTCCGTTTCACTGAGTTAGTGTTGGCAATGCTCTAAAGAAAGAAACAACTTTTTTTCTTCTGCAGACCAGACTTTAAAGCCACACTTTTACTTGAATCTGGCATACGAATTCACACAACAGAATTTGAATGGCCTAAGAATATGATGCCGTCCAGTTTTGCCATGAAGGTAAATTTTAACTTATACTTGAAAGTACATTTAGGCCCTGAGATTGGTCACTAACAGTGAAATTGCAAACTACTTGGTTTTCCTTTACTGTTATTAATAAAGTGAGATAAAATAGAGTAGTTAGTGGACACTGGAATGAATAAAGTAGAGATATTTGTTAACTCTTCCTTATTGCCCTTTGAACCCAGTTTTGCTTCCCACAGTCAGTATTCTAGTTCAAGCTTTTATACCATTTACCTGTAGTCCGATTTATGTGTCAAAACAATTGTTACTAGACCAACATTAATTTTTTCTAAAGCATCATTTTCATTAGTTATCTCATGTGTTATGATTCCCTGTTTTTTCAGTATCCCAGACCCTGGAGTTCTTGGCTTTCTATGATCTGGTTCTCACCTGCCCCCCACCCCCACCCCTTTTCCTAATTTTACTTCCCACAGCTCACTTTTATGCAACCAATCTGTATTTTTGGGAATACACAGTGACATCAGTATGTTAGCAGTTTTTATATCTTTTTACTTCTCTTCTTGCTTTTGTTTTTACTGTTAAAACACATTCTGCACTTGTGGGCATGTTATTACTCAGTTGCTTTTTGACATAATAGGTACACTGAAAAGTTCATGTGCTACAGAGGAAAGAGGGTTGAGTCAGATATGCCTAACTTTTAATTGATGGTCTTGCCACTCACTTTATAACTTGGAGAAGTTATTTAACCTCATGGAACTTAGCTTGTTTAAATGTAAAGTGTGGATAATATTTCCCTCATGGGGTTATTGGTAAGGATTAATTGAAGTGCCATGTAAAGCATCTAACACAATGCCTGACACGTATTAGGAATCCATATATATTAATTTCCTTCTTCCTCTCCTCCTCACTTTCCTTCAGAAATTTATTTGTTTTGGCATTGTGTTATTTCATTAGAGGCTTTACAGAGAAGAGCCTTATCCCCAGCAACTTAGAATCTGTTTTGGATTGCAAGTTAGGTAAGTGCTTCCCAAATCGCAAGGGCTGTGATAAAATTACCAAAGTCTTAAAAGCTTATTTAATGGTAACTCCAAATGGTTTTTTTGGAGGTTTCCTTTGTAGTAATGACACTTTATATATGTATAGCACTTTTCAAAGTAGATGGGTAATGCATATTTAAGTTAACAACTCAGTGAATATGAAGAACAAATGTTATCATTTTAGTTTTATAAATGCTGTAATAAGCAATAGGATATATGATACTGGGATAGTGTAAACAGCCCCAAATTAGGCTATAGTGTCAATGGGAGGTCAAATACTTATTAAAAACGTAGAATTTTATGAATTAGGTGTATGTATCAGTCTAAATGTATAGAAAGATTCCCTCTAATGGAGCAGGCATTGTTAAGCACTTTATAAACAACTGAAAGAGCTGTTACTGTTGTAAGGTACAGGCAGGGCCATGAACAGTATGTGGTAAATCACAGAGTTCCTAGTTCTCACATTTGGGGATGCCACCTATAGTTCAGGGGGTAGAAGGTTTGCCGTAAGCTGCTAAAGAGAAACAAAAACCCCCACAAGATTTACTTAAGTACTCTATGTCCATACACTTGTGATAATCTTCCATTTTTCACCATTCCATGGTGAGGACTTTTGGTCCTCTCAAGGATGCCCTTTATGTTCATTTTAATTCTGTATTTATTTCTTTTTTAAAAAAAGATTTTATTTATTTTTTTAGGCAGAGGGGAAAGGAGGGAGAAAGATGGAGAGAAACATCAGTGTGTGGTTGCCTCTTGCATGCCCCCCTACTGGGGTCCTGGCCTGCAACCCAGGCATGTGCCCTGACTGGGAATCAAAACAGCGACCCTTTGGTTCGCAGGCCAGCACTCAGTCTACTGAGCCACACCAGCCAGGGCCTAACTCTAGATTTCTTACATAAAAAGATTACTGGGGGACTCTGGAAGGCTTGATCATGATTTTCTCCTAGGGATTTAGAGATAGTCCTATTTATAGGTCATTGTTTAAATCAAGATAGATATAAGTTACTCTTAAGTCAGAACTGTTGAATTTCGGAAGAGGAGGTTGTTTATTCTGTGAAGTTTGAAGAGTCTACAAGTAAATAAAATGAGAATTTCAGTTAATTTGAACTACAGGGTTTGAAGAATAACTTTTCTTAGTTATGGAAAAGTTGCCATTAATTCTAAGAATGACTATTTTTTAAGGTGGTTTCAGATTAACCTCTCTAAAATTTGTGTTGAACTTGAGTCTTGAAGAAAAGAAAGCATTTTTTTTCTTAGTGGTTTTGACTAACTGGAGGATCTTTAAAATTCAGGAATTAGAAACAATTGTAAGATTTTTTTTAGGGGCTACAGAGCAGTCTTGTTTCTATTCCATGTCATACTTAACTATTTGTGCTAAAGGATGGCACAAGTAATCTAGAAAAAAAGGTATTTACCAAGTAATTTGTATTTCGGTTTAACGTGCTAATTTTATTTTGATTGCTAATAAAAACAAGAGCCTTATGACTAGCCATATGACGAATGATATTTGATAATGAATTGGAGTTGCTACATTTAGATTTGAGCTAGGTTGATCAAAAGCTTGGAGATAGTGCCAGAAAAATTCTGTTTGGGTTGTGTCACTAAAGCGTATGGCAACAGAGGGTAGTGATTGGGTGTGAGTAAGGTGGAGGACTAATTTACAAAATACCAAAAAGCTCATGGTTCAGAATTTGTATTTGAAGTGGAAGATTAGTGGAAACTATTAATTAATTTGAGCACAGTTACACAGCAGGAAATTTGGGATATTTAAAAGATTGAAATAGACAAATAAGGTATGACTTTAACAGTATCAGAGCGAGAACAAGGAAATTAGCAGTGGTATAAATTTCACAATGGGTCTGTCATCGTCTACTTAAAAATTGAATGTTGGGTTGGCCAAAAAGTGTATTTACTTTTTTCTGTTAAATAAAAAGACACGTTTTTCATTTTCACCAATAACTTCGTTGATTTGGATATTTGAGTATGTCAGCTGTCTTCCACTATTGGCTTCTAGTGGGTAGAGGCTGGGTTGCATTGAAGAAGTTAAAGTCGTACCTTATTTGTCTATTTCAATCTTTTAAATATCCCAAATTTCCTTCTGTGTAACTGTGCTCAAATTAATTAATAGTTTCCACTAATCTTCCACTTCAAATACAAATTCTGAACCATGAGCTAAATAAACATCTTCCAATGCATAAGACAGCCCTGGAGCAAACACTTATTTGGCCAAAATGTCAGTGGTACCAAGAAAGGTCACAGACTGCTTCTGACATGTTTAATCAGTTACAGAACCTTCTCTATACACTGCACAAATATTTTTTTTTGCGTTCCAGTTGCATTTTTACCTTTCTTGAAATAAGAAAGCATAATATGCTGAAAGTATTGCATATTCTTCCATCATCAGTATTGAAATGGCTGCATAAAAAATTCACTAATTTTGATGTTTTCTTAAAATACATGCTGTGATAGCTGTCATGATACAATCTCTAACAAAATTGTTTCAATTGGAGTTAAAGCACTACCAGAGCCATAGTATGGAAAAAACATAACGGACTTTTGGCCAGCCCAATAAAATACTGTTTCAGAGTTAGCAGTCAGAGTTGTTTGAACCAAAAGGTTCTCTCCTCTGATTATCTGAAAGCTTTTATTTTAGACTGTTTTATTTGCTGCTTTAAAATTATTATTCCTGATAATAATGAAAGAAAAACTTACTTAAAAACCAATACCAAATGAGTAGGAACTTACTTTTACTATATAAATGCATTTTTCTTTTGTTTCTTGCTAGTGCCGAAAACATTTGAAGAGTCGGAGATTAGTCAGTGCAAAACAGCTTGGTGTGGATAGAATTGTAGATTTTCAATTTGGAAGTGACGAAGCTGCTTATCACTTAATCATTGAGCTCTATGATAGGGTAAGTTAAATCTGGGGGATGGGGTGAAGGAGAAGTCATCGTTATATTGTTACTCATGTCATAGTGCCTTGTGGAGGCAGCTTGGCCCGAAAGTTCCCGTCTGCCACGATTGAAAATAAAACTGCCAAGACATGATCTGCTTGGGGAGGAAAGGTGGTCAATCTCTCAAAGGAGAAGGACTAAGAACCTCTTCTTCAACGGCTTTTATTAGGTTCAGAACACATAAGAATACACGTATAGCTCATCAATCAATGTCAGGCAGCAAGGATCAAACAATAGATAATATTTCAAAGAAATCTGAGGGCTTAGTCTGAGTCAGTGTCTGTCAGGTAAGGGGGTTGCAAAAACTTTGGGAGACATACTCATTTCCTGCTTGGACCCTTATCATGTGAATGAAAGCACTCTTAGCAAAGCAGGCTTCACAGGACTTTAGAAATTCTTTCTATGCTCGATCACCCTGGAACCCACTCTAGCCAGCAAAGGGCTGCACCACCCTACCTGTTATAGGTTTTTAGGTTTAAGTGGATTAGAGCCAGGAAGCCCTTCTCCCAGACAGAAATGGGGACTCAGGCTATGTCAGAATAGCCAGGGAGTGAGGGTCCATCACTCCCTCTTTGCTGCAACCCACCTGAGTCTTTTTTTGAGGGCCTCCCAAGTGATCATGTCTGGCTTAGGTCCCCCCTCTGAGGGGTCTTACCCATCTCTGACCTAACTGACCAAGCGTTGGGAGCAGAGATGCTTGAAGCAGAAGCAGCGCTCCTACCAGGGAGATAAGCTTTGTCTCCTTAGTGGCTCACAGTCCTAAGGTCACTCACTCAGCCTTAGCCATGGGGGGGCAGTTACAACTGAAACCAGGCAGAGCGGTTCCCAGCAGTGCCTTAAAATGTGGATGGAAAACTTTTTTCTGTATCAAAGGCTAGTGTTGATACATTAGGTTAATAAATGCCAAACAGTAAAATGTAATTTTTCAGTTAATAACCTTCATTTTGTCTGAAGATCAGAATTTAAGCAACCCTCGGCCTTTTAAAATGGCATTATGAATGTAGGAGATGAAGATCTGAGAATTGAAGACATTCTCTGTTTTTTACATTTTAGGACTAGTGTGGTGCAACCAGAAAAATCATATAGTTGAGTCATAGATAAGAGAGCAGTTGAGACTCAGAGATGTTTCCATGTCTTCGTAGTGTCCTCAGTCCTGAGAGGAAGGCTACCGAGGGCTTCTGTTTACGCAGTTTACACGCTTCTCTGCCTGTGATTCCTTTCACCACCTTTCTACCCCTTCCCCTGCAGGCGGTGGCAGCTACCGCCGCTGCCCATCTGGAATTGTTTCTGTGCGTGCTTTTCAAAGGTGATACATTTTTAAAATTTGTATGATTACCCTCTTCCAAGATTTTTAAAAATTTTTATTTATTTTAATTGATGTTCAAGTAGAGTTTTCTGTCTTTTACTCCCATCCCAGCCCACCCCCATCCCCATTTCCACCCCCCTTAGTTTTTGTCCATGTGTCCTTTATACTTGTTTTTAAGATTTTTTTGTAAAAACTTTGAAATAATTAAGACTCACAGGAAGTTGCAAATGTAGAACAGAGAAGTCTAGTATAGCCTAATTCAGTTTCTCTCAGTTGTTACATCTCATGTAATTATAGCCTAATACCAAAGTCAGGAAATTGCTTTGGGCACAGTGTATGCATATAGTGCTGTGCATTTTGCCACATCTCTACACTCATGTGACCACCTCTGCACCGAAGATAGAGGATTCTTCCATTACTACAGAGATTTTCTTTGTGATACCCCAGTAACACCCACCCTTCTTCCCACCTTCCTTTCTTCTGGCACCTACTAATCTGCTTCATCTGTGTCACTTGTCATTATAAATTAATTTTCAACAAAGAAGGCAGTGTCAGAACCTCAGTGGAAAGGACATACCAGGCACTCTGAAGCAGGAATCAGTAAACTACAGCTTATGGCCCCTTTCTGTAAAGCCTGTGAGCTTAATGGTTTTTACATTTCACAGGGGCACTCTTAAAGTGGCAGAGACCATATGTGTCCCACACACCCTAAAATAATTTAATATCTTACCTTTTACAAAAAAGAAAACATTTGCTGACCCCTGCTCAGTAGATTTGTATTACTTGAGCTGATACTGCTTAGACAGATGCCAGACTGTCGGGTACTGAGCTAGGATTTATAAGGCTCTTCAGTCTAGAAGCGGGCGCTTTCATGAAAGTAGAGTGCTAACCTGTGAGCTAAGAATGTGCATTTGATTACCCAGAACTGAATGAACTGGAAAGAATCTAATTGTGCATATTTTTTCAGAACATTGTTGGTAATTATTTTTATGATGACTATATGTTAAAGTCCTTTACCTTTCTCTGACCTATGAATTTAAGTGACTTTTTAAATTTTTTTATTTTATTTTAATTTTTTAAAAGATTTTATTTATTTATCTTTAGAGGGGAAGGGAAGGAGAGAAGGAGAGAAATATCAGTGTATGTGTGCCTCTTGTGAGTCTCCTGCTGGGAACAGGCCTGCAACCCAGGCATGTGCCCTGACTGGGAATTGAACCGCGATCGTGTGGTTCGCAGGCCCATGCTCAATCCACTGAGCCACACCAGCCAGGGCTAAGTGACATTTTTTAAATGGTAGTTTGCTATTATCATTCTCTCAATTTAGGAACAAATGCCTTTTCCTGAGTTGTTTTGTTTGTTTTGTTTTACTGCTAATGGCAGTATGTGTTTTTACATACGCTTGATAAGAATTTGCCCTTTTGCCCTGGCTGACGTGGCTCAATGGATTGGGTGCTGGCCTGTGAACCAAAAGGTCACTGGTTCCATTCCTGTCCAGGGCACATGGCCTGGGTTGCAACTGATCCATGTTTTTCTTGCATATCGATGTTTCTCTCTCTCTTTTTCTTCCTCCTTTCCCCTCTCTCTAAAAATAAATGAAAATTTAAAAAATACTAAAAAGGAAAAGGTTCTACTAAAAAAAAAACAATTTGTCCTTTTAACCAGGATACAGTTAAGCAAATTGTACAGCCAAGGTCATATATACAGTGTCATGGTGGAGAATAAATCCTACTTAATTCAGTATGATGAGCTCATCATTAAACAGCAAAGGTTATAGTTTATATGTAGAACCATTGTCCACAAAGTCTTCTTGAAAACCTGGTCTTGTATCTGTTCTGTGGCGTATTGAATCCTCGTCTACAGGTCATAATGTCACTTCCTACAGATTGAGTAATTTACAAGTATATGAATTTACCTACATTTTAGGAATTTACCTACACTAAATCTACATTTGCCACAGATAAAACTGGTAGTGATATTTTTTGGTTTGGTTTCACAACTTTGAGAGTAAATAATTTTTTAAAAGATTTTATTTATTTATCTTTAGAGGGGAAGGGAAGGAGAGAGGGAGAGAAATATCAATGTATGTTTGCCTCTCGTGCGTCCCCTGCTGGGAACTGGCCTGCAACCCAGGCATGTGCCCTGACTGGGAATCGAACCGTGATTGTTTGGTTCACAGGCCCGCGCTCAATACACTGAGCCACACCAGCCAGGGCTAGAGTAAATAATTATTAAATCTCTGGAATAATAGAGATTCTTGAAAATAAAACCCCAAATTTCTAGAAATCTCCAGGCATCAGTGATTATTATGGCTTTACTAATTGCTTAGGACCATATGGCTCTACATTTGCTGACTGTAGTACAAGAAAGTTTGTGTATGTCAATTAACATTTCTTGCTCCCTTTATGTAAATCAGGACAAAAAAACAGTGAAAGTAGCTGTGTGTATGTATGTTTAATCAAGAATAATTTTAGATATTATGATTATGAGAGGGGATGTTAAAAGTTATCCAGAATTTGAAGAGACAAAAAGGACTAAAGGCCATTGTGGTATACTGCCGGATGTTGTCTGGTGGGCATTCCTGGGCATTCTTTTGTTCTCTCTGGATGTGTCTTTGATTTGCTATTTACTGTTGATTAGGTTTCTTTACAACTCAATAAGGGTAGACTTTCACATGTAGAAAACTAATAGCAGTGCAGTAATTCTTGCCTAGTAGCAGTGAAAATTTAATTCAGTAGATATTCAAATTCTATCTGTCCAGTGAAAAAGATACACCCAAAAGGTACAGTTTTACCCCAGATTGACAGTCTGATACAATCATTCTTCTCTCAGCCACCCTTAAGTACTTTACTTACTTCGTTTCTTTTAGAACAGGTTGCCATCTAGTTGGTTCTCTCACTAAGTTAAGAAGTACATTTTTGACAGTTAGGAAGATAGTATATGTTGCCTTCTAGTGGCCATTATTTCTATTGCAATTAGTGTCAGTCAGGTTGTTGCTTTGGATGTTATCTGGCCTTTTTTATCTGGATGGTTAAACAATTTTTTTTTTTCTATTTGTCTTTGGTTTTTAGTAGTATTGCCATGATGTTCCTAATTGAGGTTTTCCTTGTAACTGTCCTACTTGGGTTCCTGTGCTTCTAGAATCTGTGAGTTGGTATTTTTCATCAGTTTTGGGAAATTCATCCATATTTTCTTTAGACCTTTCTTTCAGTTTACTAGTTTATTGCTGTCAGACAAGAATTTTGGAATCATTTGTAATTGCTTTGTATCTGATACCTCCATGTGTCTTATTTTTTTGAGTTCATCAGGGTACCACTGGTTAATATCACAGTTTTCACAGGTACAAGATTATAATTCAGCATCTGCGTACTCTGTTGCATGCTTCCTATCCGATGTCCAGTTGTCTTCCATTACCATATACAGGGTCTGGCACAAGGAGCGCTTTCTTTTTTTATTACAGAATCTTTTATTACAAAAATCATAAGCATCTAATGTCATACTCAAGCACAACATACGACATTTTAAGTGAAATGTTCAACTTGCTGTCCATCTTGTGCATGACATTCACGTACCCTGCCAGCCACACTCAGGCAGACCCTACTACTGCCGGACCCTGTGTTCGATCCCCGTTCCCCGCTTTGCCCTCCCCCTTCTCTCTTTTCCTTTTGGTAACCATCATTCTGTTGCCCGCGGTTCCCTTTGACTTAAATGACATTTTCTTGTTTCTTGGCATTTCTGGTTATTTTATTGTGTGCAAGCAGTGAAGGAGGAAAAATACTATATATGTTGTGAGACCTGTGATGATGCTGTCTTCCTTTAAAGAGACTAGTGGTTTGCTTTTGACAAGTAGCTAAGGGTTCAAGTAATCCCAGATTACCTTACTCAGATCAGGCATTGGATTGATGAGAAGTTGGTTCTGAGAAAGCTGATGCATCTCCAGTTCACCCCCTCCTCTGGGATGCACACTTTTGGGGTCACTATTCATAGCTGGACTAGCAGAGATATCTCTCCCCCCACCCCAGGACTTCTCACCTTGGGTCTCCAATTTTTATTCCCCTTAGTAGTTCTGTGAGTCGGCCAAAATTTGTGCTCTGCTCCCCAGCCTCCATCGCTTCTTATTACACAAATGATCCCGGGGGAAAAGTAGCCCCAAGTACGGGGCTCACCTTCTTGAGTTCTGTTCTAGATTTTAGTCCTGTGAATGTTTACTGCCTAGTTCATATTTATTTTATTTTTTAAAGGGCATGGTCTGTGTATTTTGTTCAGTTTTTCTACTTTTCAGTAAGACAGTGGTTGGGAATGTGTAGACTACCATTTAAATTAAATAATGCTTATACAAGTACTACATGAATATATTCTCAGTATGTAGATAATTACATAGAATTAAAATTGAAGGTCTTGGTACTCCTAGCTCAAACCAACTCCTCATACTAATATAACCGGTTTAGTGCCCTATTTATGGTCCCTTTTTTGTGCTTCCCCCAAAAAAGAAAAGAAAAAATTTTCATTTGGAGGTTAAAATCTCTCGAATTTAACTAATTGCATGCGTGCCTTAGGTTTGTAGGTCAATACAATCGTTTCCCCTTATCTACAGTTTTGCGTTCTTTGGTTTCTGTTACCCATGGTCAGCCATGGTCTGAAAATATGAAATGGGAATTTCCAGAAATAACTCATAAGTTTTAAACTGCACATCATTCCGAGTAGCATGGAGATTTCCAGTTCTGTCCCACTCCATCATCTCCTCCCTCCCGTGTCCCAAGTATCAGGGCTGTATGTATGTATATGTAGCCATCTGTTAACGTATTGACTGTCCCGCATTGCAGTGCTTGTGTTCCGAACCTTCTTTTACTTAGTAATGGCTCCAAAGCACAATAGTACTGTTGCTGACAATTCAGCTATGCCAAAGGGAAGTCTTAAAAGTGCTTCCTTTAAGTGAAAAGGTGCAGAAATAGTATAGGTAAGGTACAGTACTACCCAAAGTTTCAGGCATGCTCTGAATGTCTTGGACTCAGCTTCTACAGATATGGGGGGGGGGAGGCTACACTGGGCTTGCGTTCTAAATTTGGGTTTTTGTATCAGGCATGGGCCTTTCTGGGTGGGGGTTCTGTTTTCATTTTAAACTTGGCACTTAGTGGCATCTAAAAATTCTTTCCATAGCATGAATGAATTTGTGTAATCTTTATTATTTTAAAAATCTCAACTCCCTTTTTATTTTGTAATAATTTTAGATTTGTAGAAAAGTTGCAAAGGTAATACAGAAAGTTCCTATATACTCTTCACATAGTTTTCTTAGTGTTAACATCTTACATAACCATGGTACCTTTGTAAAAACTAAGAAATTAATGTTGGTACATTACCATTAATTATACTACAGACTTTATTTGGACTTCACCAGTTTTCATACTCATGACCTTTTTCTGTTCCAGAATAAATCCAGTATACCCCATTGCATTTAGGCTCTTTGTATTTTGAAGACTCTGAGCAACTGGCATGCCTACATTTACTGATGGGATCCAGTTAGTGATGTATTTGGAATAGACATTATGGATTCATATATGACTATATGTGCTTGAGAATTTTCAGTATTCACTGTGATATCAAGAGAGGTCAGTTGGGTGACCCCTAGAGTAGATCTTGAAGATTGCTGTTTCCTCTGTCTATACCAGGATTTGATCTAGCTTTCATGTCTGGAATTTTGATGTATGGTTTATCTGGATTTGACCAGGCCTTGGGTAAACAGGCTGTTGTTACTCAAGCTCATTTAAGAAAGGCAGTTTATTAATTTGTAATAAGAAAGTTCGAGTAGAAGAAGTTAAGATCAAAGTATTTTATTGTGTATATCAGAGCCAAGCACAGTATTTCCCAAAGTATGCTCCTTGGACACCACATTCATAAGATGGTAGGTGTGCCTAGAAAAATGAGTCCCTTGGACATAAAAGTTTGTGGAACTTTGATAATAAGGTAAAAATTTAACTCTAGGACTTAATCAGTGCAGAATTCTTTTTTCTTTTATGATTATTATTTTTTAATGTGAGTAAGGGGAGCCACTTACCAGAATACTTTTGGGCAATCTTTGTTTCAGGAAAGCCCTATCAGAGAAGTAACTGACTCACTGGAATCTTCCAGATGTTCTGGATGACTGCACAGTTTGGTCCAGTAAATGGTGATGGAGCATAGTCTGTGTGCCAGCCTCTGTGGCCAGGTGTTTTTCAAGTCACATCTTCCTGAGCGACACACTATTATGGACTTCCATCCCATCCCTCTGCTTTCCTTCTCCAGTTAACTTTTTTGTTTTTTAAGTTGAATAAATGCATGGTCGCTTTGAAGTCAGATCCTTTAGCGCCTTTCATCACTTCGTAACTTCCAGTTATCTTCATCTTGAGATGAATGGTGTCCCCGTCTACCGAAGCCATGTATCTGCGTCCTGGAATTCCTAAGAGATCGGGGCTACATGTGTCATCTTCTGCGACCAACTTCTAAGTAGTTGCTCTGGCATTTGTGACTATTTTCATGGATGCTTTTAATTGAATACTATCTTCACTGTAATAAATGTGAAAGGTTGTATTCTTTGTGCAGTGTTATTTTCATTAGATTCTTTCCCCTTTTTTTGTTGAAAAGATTATGTAGCTTAAATTTTAAAAAGTCTTTTTCTTCCTGTTTAATAAATATTTTCATTTTTTCTATATTTGTCTTCCACTTTCTAAGAAATTTTTTGCCTTGCTATTTTTTACCTAACATTATAAACAATTTTCTACTTTTTTAACATAGTCTTCATAAATTAACAGCTTTTAAGTATGTTACATTGTATATCATAATTTAACAGTTTTCTCAATTTTACATTTTGGCTGTTTCCTTTTTTCCTATTGTAAATAGAAATATCTTTAAGTGTAGGGTTTTTGGGTTTACTGAGTGATGGTATCAGGCCACATTACCCAGTGCAGAGTTACTTGGATGAAGGGTACCGCATCTTTATGATTTTTGCCACATAACTAACTACTGCTGTTAAAAGACACAGCGCAGGTGAATGTATACAGCATACCTCATTTTATTGCACCTCACTTTATTCCACTTTGCTTTATTGTGCTTCATAAATGTTAGGTTTTTTGCACCTTGAAAGCAAGACCTTCCATTAGCAAAAAAGACCAATTCGCTCTATTATGCTACTTCACTGTAGTGGTCTGGGTTGGAATCAGCAATATCTCCAATATTGTTTGGCCTCTGAAACATACAAGTGTATCTGTTATGTTTTTCTTAATAAGACATGGTGTTTCGACTTGCCTAATGGGAGTTCAGCTGGTGGTCATCAAGGTCAGATTCTCTCTGTAGCCTCATTTCTGTAACCTTCATAAGGTTTCTAAGGGCCCACATTTTTCTTAATTTTTAAGTTTCAAGAATGATTTGGGGAAAGCATTAAATTACTTTACTCTATTACAGGGGAACATTGTCCTTACAGATTATGAGTATATAATTTTAAATATCCTAAGATTTCGAACTGACGAGTCAGATGATGTAAAGTTTGCTGTTCGTGAACGCTACCCAGTTGACCATGCAAAAGCTGTTGCACCTTTGCCTACCTTGGAAAGGTACCGTGTTTTGTTTATAAACTCATTTCATGTTGTTTTAAAAGGTAAAGTAGGTCGCATGTGAAAGAACTGTCATAGAAAATACTTTGTTTACTTGGATAAATAAATTTGTACTCCCTGAACTACATAAATGTGCACGTAAGCAATGGGAGTAGCAAATGTATGTCTTTTTCATCTAAATTTGGTGTTATTTTAGATGTTTATGATTTCTTGGTGAAGTGAGAGGACTTATCAGTTCTTCTGTGAGAAGACATGGATATCTTGGGCAGAGTACAAAAAGAGGTAGAAATTCTGGTTTAGCTAAGGAAAGGGAGCAGGGTCGGATGTGGTACGAATTGTATCTACTCTTCTGGCTGGAGGCTTTGCTGCCGAATAAGCTATAGCCGTGGTCCTCAGAGTTGGGCATCCACTGGCGTCACCTGGAGGGCTTGATAAAACATTTCTAGCTCAGTAGGTCTAGTGTAGGGCCCAGCAGTTTACAGTTCTAACAGGGTCACGGGTGGTTTTGATGCTGTTCATCGGGGGCCTACCAAGGCCCTCGGCATTCTGAGGAACTCAGTATTTAAGTATTAAACCTTAACTAGATAAAGCCAGTTCAGGTATTAAGATATATCTCCAGGCTTCACAAACAACATTTAATTGTTACATAAAAATGTTGCTCTCCTAGTATGCATGGCAGTTGATAATGAGCCCTGTGACTTAGCTGAAAGAGTATTGATTTTCCTTAGGAAACCTGGTTTTAGGTTTCAGTGTGCTGTTTTAAGATTACTAACTTGAGTAAATTAATTTTATGACCCTGCATTTTCTTTAAAGATTTTATTTATTTATTTTTAGAGAGAGGGGAAGGGAAGGAGAAAGAGAGGGACCTGTGTGGTTGCCTCTCGCGTGCCCCCTACTGGGGACCTGGCCTGCAACCCAGGCATGTGCCCTGGTTGGAAATTGAACCAGCGACCCTTTGGTTTACAGCCCGCACTCAATCCACTGAGCCACACATGCCAGCCAGGGCATGACTCTCCATTTTTTTACCTACAAAATGAATTAATTTCTCTTTTATTTTAGAATAGTTAAAGATCAGGCAAATTGCTATTTATGAAAGTATTATGAATATAAATGCTGCCATAAGATTCATTAAATATTATGTAGAAAGAAGTCTGTCAATTTTGTTTTACAGACTGACTGAAATACTAACCAGTGCACCTAAGGGTGAACTGCTGAAGAGAGTTCTTAACCCACTGCTTCGTGAGTAATCCTGCATGGAACAATGGAATGTTTGCAAGATAGTGTAGTTTTCAGGAATATGTTTCAGTCTTTTATAGTTCTAGTGGAAAATTAGGACTTCTTGATAACTGTAGAAAGGAATTTAAAATGATCTTTTAGGTAAATAGTTTAATTTTAAGGAAAATTTGTCATAATCATATGAAGTGTGACCTTTATGTGTTAGATTTTATTTAAAAATAATAATTGTGTTAACTAATAATATGTTATTTAGCACTTTAGGGACAGCTGTAGTATTCTAAGAAATCTTTTTTCTCCCCCCAACATTAATCTTTGGTTTAATAAACACTTTTTTTTTCTTATTATTAGTGAGTCTCAGGGCATTCCAGGATGCCAGGTACCCTTAATAACCAGGGTAAATAAAATTCAATAAACTTTTATGCTTGAGAAAATCATTACCTATCCCTATAATAAGGAATCTGAAAAGAATGTGTGAGCAGGCTGGTACCCTTAATTACTGAGCATTAGAAAGTTATTTCTCTCCTCTGAAATTAGAATTCATTAAAGAGTTACCGTTAGAACTTTCCAACTTTTAGTATAGCATACATAAAATTTGTAAGTTTGGATTCTTCTGTTTTTCCTTTAGTAACATTGTGTATAACAATAACCAACTTTTGGATGCTGAACCAACCTTGCATTCCTAGTTCATAATCTTTTCTATATGTGGCCAGATTTCATTAAATTCCTATAACTTCTGTACTAACATCTACATTTTTTATCATAGTTTCAAATTTTAATTAAGTGCTTGAATTATCATTTCTAATAACATTTCAAAATAAGTGAACTAGTTGTTTTCACTGGCTACTGTTATTGAGTAGATCATTTATATTGAACATAAATTTGTATTATATTTTGAATGATAAATTTCATAGGAAAACACTAAAAATAACGCCCTTTGTTTTTACAGCTTATGGACCAGCTCTCATTGAACACTGTCTTATAGAAAACGGATTCTCTGGTGGTGTCAAAGTGGGTGAGAAATTTGAAAGTAAAGGTAGGTCTGCGTGGTATAAGTTTAGTCCATTTTCATTTGTTTCCTTTTTTAAAACATTACTTCTGGGAAAGTAATAAGTAACCAGGTAGCTCTAGACTTAAGAGCAATAGACTTGTGAGTGTTCTGTCCACGTGGTACTACCGGCTTTGTACTCTAACGTGGCGCTTTATCCCCAGTAAGGAGCGGCTCTGTCCTTTGACCTGCCTTGTTACCTTTCAGCTGGAGAATATTCTCCCTCTCCCCCTGTAAATTTTTGAAGTGGTTACTGGCCTTGAGACAGTCTTTGGTACAAGGCTTGAAGGAGTTGAATTATTCACCTTCTGACTCAGAACCTGGAGTGGGTGTGGAAATAATTAGTATTCGTACATTTTAATTCTGTAAGTCCTGTGGTATGGTTATATGATAAGTTAGGCCTTTGTAATATTTAAGAGAACCTAACTTAACTGCCAGATTAGGATAATAAAAAAATTAGAGGAAATGTAAGGAAAATGGAATATTTGATTTTTCACAAGTCTTTAGTCTCGTGTACAATTAGAAAAATCATTCTTGATGTTTATGTTTTGAGGTTTATATATCATTTTTTAAAGTTTAGGGATAACTTTTATGCTGTAACTTTTTGTGTGTTTGAAAATACAAATGGAATATTTTTAGTGAATGACTTCTTTTCTGAAATGTACTAATTTTATGCAATTCTGATGAAAGTGCCAACAGGTGGTATTGTTTTTGCTGTTGCATCAGTTTTTTTGTTTTATTATTTTATTTTTTTTTTAATAAAATGAATCTGATATTCATGTGGAATAAAAGCATGTGAAAATGTTCAGGAAAAGTGGAAAATAATAGTAATGATGGGGAATAACCTTTCCATAGATAAAATATACAATGAAGCTATAGTAATTACAACAGTTTTTGAAAATGAATGCAGAAAATAATGAATTTAGAAATAGGCCAAAGTATATATATGAGAATTTAGTATATGAACAAAGTGTCTTTCAGATCATGAGGGGCAAGATGTGATCAATAAAAGCTATTGAAATAACAGGCTGGTGAAAGCACCCTCATTTACAGTGCTGATAACAAACATGAGATGACTGTATTTAATTTTCTTGAACATTATTTCATAAACACCGTCCTGTTTTCTGCATAGTTGTTTAATAAGTTAATTGATACTTGATTGCCACTCTTTTTTCCCTTTTTTATTCTCCTATTAGATATTGAAAAAGTACTTATTTGTCTGCAGAAGGCAGAAGACTATATGAAAACAACCTCCAACTTCAGAGGGAAGGTAGTAGCACATATACTTGTTGTGTATTGTGGTTTTATTTAGATTTTTAGAATTTAAGTGTTCATTATACATCAGTATATGTAAATTTTTTGTTTTAGTTTGGAAATTCGACATTTGTAATATGCTTCTTCTAGGGTAGATTTTTTTCTTCAATTGCTATTGGTTTGTAATTTTTGTCTTGCTTTTTCCCTTTTGTAGAAAGTATTAAGTCCTGAAAAGATGAGGAGTTTGCAAATATTTTTTTCTCAGGTTAATTTTAGATAGAGAAGCACATTTTAATTTGCCAGCACTTTTCAGAGATTTGGTGACTTATATCCCGTAATAGTTAAACACCCTCTGAATTGCCTGATATTCTATGTTTTCTTTCCTATTCAAAATATAATACTTACCAGAAAAATTCAGAAACAGTTCTCATTAATTATAGGTAAATTCAGTGTAAATGTACCTGCCCAGATTTTAAAATGAATCAAAATCTGCCAACAAAGTGAATTTAAGAGATTTTCTGCTGGCAGTGTTTTTGGCTTTGTAAAATTGCACAATGTCTAAGAGTGGAAAGAGAGCAAAATGTACTGTATAATTCCACCATTTTATCAGTACAGGAGTTTTCATTTTCTTTATTACCTGTTATTTTCCTTGTGCATATGAATAAACCAATTACTTTCTAATAGTACTTTGAGTCTAAAAGCATTTTAGGAAGTGATATAATCAGTAGGCAAGTGCAGTTGATAATTTATAATTAGAAAATTACACAAGTTAATAGCAGTCATGAAAAGTCTTTGATAATTATGGATGGAAGTGAGTTTTTTGTTGGATTTTTATAGGGATATATCATTCAGAAAAGAGAAATAAAACCAAGCCTGGAAGTAGATAAACCAGCTGAAGAGATACTCACGTAAGCATGTAGGCATGGGTCAGTTTTTTTTAATGTTTATTAATGTTCTTGAATGTGATGAAATAAATATGTTTTGCAGGTATGAAGAATTTCATCCTTTCTTGTTTTCTCAGCATTCACAATATCCATATATAGAATTTGAATCATTTGACAAGGTGGGTTTTACATTCTGTTCTTTGACCAGTTAACATGATATGGGTTACTAAGTTGAGATATCAACTTGCTTTGATTGAAAAATTGGAAATACTTTTTGCTTTACAGTCACTGAATCTGGGTATTACGGAACAATGTAGTCATAGATACAAACTGTTGGAAACATTTGCTGCCACTTTATTTCAAGATAAAGGTTAAAAAGTGTGTCCTGAATTTGATTCTTGATTATTTAGTCATAGAGCACATTTATCAGGGATGTGTTGAGTGGTGTTACAAACAAAATGGACTCTCAGATTCTGTGTATGCAAGTTGCGATAGAGATCATGTATTTTTCAACCTAGTTATTTTTTTTGTTTGATTGTTTTGTTTTGTTTTATTAAGGCCGTGGATGAATTTTATTCCAAGATAGAAGGTCAGAAAATAGATTTAAAAGCTTTACAACAGGTATGATATTATTTGAAACATTAAACCAACTAGCCCTAATGTGGTTTGCTGGGTGGATGATGCTCTCATGTAGGAATGGGCAGCTTTTCGAAGTATGTGGGAGTGCCCTGGTTGGTCTCTCGGCCAATGGATAAAGGTCCAGGGGAGGTCTCAGTGTTGAAAATAACCTTCATTTGTTCCTACAGTGTATTGGGTACTCTCTAAAATGGGAAATACAGTGGGATGATGGGGGCTGTTACTTATACCCTAGTACAGTTTGCTGTATTACAGCATCCCAAAGCTTAAACTTTGCTGCTTAGGGAATACTGTTGGAGAATTTTTTTTTAAGATTTTTATTTATTTATCTTTTAGAGAGGACAGGAAGGAGAGAAGGAGAGAGAAATATCAATGTGTGGTTGCCTCTCGTGAGTTCCCTACTGGGAACTGGCCTGCATCCCGGGCGTGTGCCCTGACTGGGAATTGAACCGCGACCCTTTGGTTCGCAGGCCCACACTCAATCCACTGAACTATGCCAGCCAGGGCTCCTGAGAATATTTTTAAGTAGGCCAAAGGAGAGGGAAAAGTTTTCTCTATACAAGTAAATATTTTTGTTTATCCTTAAACTGTTTTTTTAAGTTAACTTTTAACTAGGCCAGTAGAGACTGGACTGGTGGTTGCCAGAGGGGAGGGGTGTTGGGGAGGGGGATTGGGGAGTGGGTGAGAGAGGTGAAGGGATGAAGTGCAAACTGGCAGTTACAAATTAGTCACAGGGATGCAAAGTGCAGCGTAGGAAATAGTCAGTGATATTGTAATAACTGCATGGTGCCACATGGGTACTGGAAATACCAGTGGCACCACTTTGTAAAGTAAGTATGTGATGTCTAATCACTATGCTGTACACCTGAAATCAATACAAAATAATGTTGGAAGTAAACTGTGATAGAAAAATTTAAAAATAAATCTAAAAAGATACATGCTTTTTCTGTACTGTGGCTCCACAAGGAGGTTTTAATATGCTGTGTTTTCCCGGCACGGCACGTGGGATCGTGTTTTGGAAACACTCCCTGGAGAAAGTTTCAGAAATTGGCCACAGTTACTCTTGATTTCAAGGGGATGTGATTCTTCAAAAATACTAGTAAAGTGTTAAAATGTGTGTGCATGGTTTGTAATTATGTGAATCCCTGTATCCTCACCCCTCTTCAGTCTTAGCACAATGAATGAATAAAGCACAATTTCAAAGCAGATGGGTCAAATTAATTAGTGTGATTGCCACATGGTGGCAGCACTTGAGCTAATAAGTAGGTATTTAGTGGTGACATTGAACCCTATGTTTTTATGTGCACTAGAATACCTATGAATTATTTTAGTAATCATTTTGCATTCTTTTAATAGTCACTGTTCTTATAATTTAAATCTTTTAATACTACGTCTAGCATTCAAACATTCATTAATTGGTAATGCTGTTGCTACTGCTAGAAAATTTGTACCCAAATCAGTAATCTTGAAATATAAAGTACATGTGATAAAATGCTATATAAAAGGTCAAATAACTACTATGACCCTTTGTATTATTAATTTGGGAGACATTCTGTAAAATACTAGAAACAATGCTAAGAAAATTAAAGGCAGCAATGAAATGAAAAGAAGCAATTTTAGTAATTTATGCTATGAATGCATTCCCCCAAATTTTACTTTTCTGCGTTAGGGAAAAAAATGTCTTGAATTCTGCCTGCTTGAATAATGCAAAGGCTTTAGGAGCATTTCTTACTTACATGTAACTTGTAATCAAAATACCTTTCCATATAGGGAATGGGAAGTAGGTAGACTGGAGTTAGTTTTGGAGCATGAAACAATTTGGGGAATGATGAACCTGGGGAGGTGGACTCCGGGGCACTTTAGCTAGGGAGGGATGGCATTGAGGGGGCAGAAACGGGCGGGATAACGAGTTTCAGGAGGTAAAAGAGAAGGTGTGGTAGATAAGAGAAACCTAATTTTTAAAAAATCTGTATTTTGTCAACAAAAGGAAAAGCAAGCATTGAAGAAATTAGATAATTTCCGAAAGGATCACGAAAACAGATTAGAAGCTCTTCAGCAGGCTCAGGTATTATGTTTCGCTTTTTCAGATGCTTTTTCAAAAATGGTAACTTAGAACTGGCATGATAGTAAATGTTTTGGTTTATTTCTTAAGGAAATAGATAAACTTAAAGGAGAGCTCATAGAAATGAATCTACAAATAGTCGACAGAGCCATTCAGGTTGTTCGGAGTGCTTTAGCCAACCAGATAGATTGGACAGAAATCGGGTTAATTGTGAAAGAAGCCCAAGCTCAAGGAGACCCCGTTGCAAATGCAATCAAAGAATTGAAATTACAAACAAATCATGTTACAATGTTGCTAAGGTAAGTTTAATTTTCAGTTAAGCAGTCAGTGCTTGTCTTTATTTTGCTATTGTTCATTGTATTAAAATTTATGTTTTATTTGGAAATTTATCCTCAATACAGAAAAAGTTAATTCAGAGTAAAATAATACAAATTATTTGAATACTGTAAACCAGTTATGATTTCATTTAGTAAAATACTGGAAATGAAAATGTGATGTCATTGACATTAGTGAAATACTATTGGATATTTTTAATAGAAATCCATACTTATTATCAGAGGAGGAAGATGACGATGTTGATGGTGACATCAATGTTGAGAAAAATGAAACTGAACCACCAAAAGGAAAAAAGAAAAAGCAAAAGAATAAACAGCTGCAGAAGCCTCAGAAAAATAGGCCATTACTTGTTGACGTTGATCTCAGCTTATCAGCATATGCCAATGCCAAAAAGTGAGTCTTAAACTTAAGTGTAAATTTTAGGTAAAATATTATCTGAAATAACTTGGGGATTAAATGATAAGAAAAATTTTATTTTGCCTGTCTATACTTAGGGATGAAAATACTTTTTTTTTGATGTGTCTTAAAATTATATTTATTGTAAGAAAGTATACTATTTTGGGAAATAGTAATTTCTCAGAATTACTCCTGAAAACTTCAAATAGCAGATACTTTTAAAATCTCGTGTGTATTCTACATGTAAACTTGGTTTTCATGTGGAACATAAAAAACAAAGTTGCATGGTGCACAAAACTTCTTCTGTATGATTTGAGTGTCTGTAAAATTAGAACAACAAATAGAAAACTAAAGGATAGAGATTTTACTTAAAATTTAAGAGAATTGTGTTTTTTAGGTATTACGATCACAAGAGATATGCTGCCAAGAAAACACAAAAGACTGTCGAAGCCGCTGAGAAGGTACTTAGTGTTTCTTAGAGTGAATGTTCGTTGTTTCTCTCTAATGTCATGGTCTCAGTTATTTCTTCTGTTTAAATGAGGTTTTCTAATTCAGAAGTAGCCTTTCAAACTTAATTTTGTTTTAAATGTCCTACCAAAATTCTTTTTCTTCCCAAACCTGTCCCTCCCCAATCTTTGCCATCTCAGTAAATAGCAGCTTTATTCTTCCCTTTGCTTAGATGAAAAATGTTGGAGTTATCCTAGACTCTTCTCTCATAAACCGTATATTATACTGGGGTGTAAATACTTTTTTTGGTGTGTCTTAAAATTATATTTATTATAAGAAAGTGTACAGAAATTACTACTTCTCAAAATAGTAATTCTCCTGGAAACGTCAAATAGCAAATCCTTTTTGAAATCTTGTATGTATTCTAAAACTTGGTGTTCATGTAGAACATAAAAAACAAAGTTGCATAGTGCACAGAACTTGCTCTGTATGATTTGAGAGTCTGAAAATTAGAAATT
This sequence comes from Sturnira hondurensis, assembly GCF_014824575.4. Lineage (NCBI taxonomy): Eukaryota > Metazoa > Chordata > Mammalia > Chiroptera > Phyllostomidae > Sturnira > Sturnira hondurensis. Next base: position 7,153,698 of record NW_028077960.1, read on the forward strand.
AAAAGTAGCAAAACCTTTTGGCTCTTCCTTTAGAGTATAATCAGAATCTGGTCATTTCTCATCGATCCAGGTCTCCATCAAGTGTACTCATGGACTGTAGCAATAGCCTCTTACTAAGGGGGTTGGTTACTCTCCTGCCCTTTCCTCACTACAGTCTGTTCTTCATGCATCTGCCATAGTGATACTTTTAAATAAAAAATAAATAAAGTCATTTCTCTCTCTTCCGAATCTTTCAGTAGCTTTCCATGTTATTCAAGACAATCCAAAGCCCTTCTCCTGGTCTCTTAGGGTCCTGAATGATCTGCCTCCCTCTGATTGCATCATCTGCGTTCCTCCTGCCAGGTGATTCCTCTTACCCACTCCTGCCAGCTGCAGTGGGATTCTGGCTGTTCCAGCAACAGTGGTCCATGCTGCCTTCCCAGGGCTTGCATTTGCTATTCTTTCCACCAACAGTGCTACTCCCTAAAAATTTCCATGGTTTGATCCCTTGCTTCATTCACATGTCTACCTATATGAGACTTCAGAGAGCCCTTTCTTGATCACTCTTACTAAAAATAGTATCGCAGTCTTCCATCTTGACTCTGTTTTTCTTCTTAAAAACCACCCTTTCTGATACATTTATCTGTCTTCACTCTTAAATGCAGATTGCATCGAAGTAGTGTTTTGTCTGTTTTGTTCATTGCTGTGCCAGACCCTAGACTATTACCTGGAACTTAGTCACATTAATATCTGTTAAATGATTGGCCCTCATGATTTAGCCCCTCTGTCTCCCTCTCCAAACTCATTTCTTGACATTTTACCCTGTGATCACTACTTACTGGTTAAGCTGGCTGTTTTGCTTATAGTGCTCTTTTTTTTATTTTTTTTCTTGATAATTACATTAATCCTTCAGGCTTCAGCCTATATACCATTTCTTCAGAAATACCTTCTTGGGTCATAATCAATTATAAATTAGGTTTGCTTGTTATAATTTCTTGTTATGGCATCCCTAGAAGTACTTACCATATGTTTAGTTGAATAATTATGTGTTTTATAGTTGTCTCTTCTCCTAGACCCCATTAGGGTGGGAACTTACTCTGTCTTGTTCACTGTTTGTCTATAGCCTTGTAGTCCAAACTTGTTATGGTAGGTACTTAGTATCTCATAAACGAGTGATACTTTTTTAAATTCCTAGGTTGGGACGATATATGCATACAGTAAATCTTTGACTTAAGTTATTTTAATATTAAAAGCAAAAATTGCCCTGGCCAGGTAGCTTGCTTGGTTAGAACATTGTCCCAATACTCCAAGGTTGTAAGTTCGATCCCCCAGTCAGGGTGCATATAAGAATCATCTGATAAATGTATAAATAAGTAGAAAAACAAATCATTGTTTCTCTCTCTCTCAAATTAATAAATAAAAATTTTTAAAGGCAAAAATATTTACTTTCATGTGGGGGGTATATGTGTAGATAATGCTTTTTTTTATATTTATTTCTTGCCCTATTTGCTTGGTGCTATTTAAATAAATTCTCAACAAATTATTTTAAACCTCCTTTTTTTAAATAAATAGGCATTCAAATCAGCAGAAAAGAAAACAAAGCAAACCTTAAAAGAAGTCCAAACAGTTACCTCGATTCAAAAAGCAAGAAAAGTGTATTGGTAAGTGTTCTACCTTTTTAAAATATAGGTTTTGTTTTATGAAAATTACACTTGCACATTGCTTTTAGAAAAGTGAAGCCGTTCTACAAAGCTTGTTAAAAAAAAACCAATAGCCTTGCAGTTTTTTACCCTTACTCGTATTGCCTCCTCTCCCAGAGAAATTACTTTTATACTTTTGCTCCTTCACTTGATTCTTTTGGTATATACCTTCCTTTTTCTAAGTAATATCCTCATATTGCTGCTCCTTAATTTTTCTGTTTCATACTCTGTTAATGACTCCCCGGTGTGGAGGTGCAGCTCTTACTCTCCCACCTTAGGCTCCCTTGCATAGACCAAACACCACCCAGTGTCCATTGTAGTCACAGCACAATTTAGCCTTGGCATTATTGTGAGTGTTTAACTTGTAGTCACAGCCTGCTTTCAATTTTTGTTCTTAGTAATTCACCTCCACTCTTCTAAGTGTGCTCACATTGGAATTCTGTTAGAAATCTTCTTGCAGAAGTCTCTTCTGGAGCTTTTTGACCATTGTTCTGATTGGTTACTCTAAGCATCCTAAAATTTCTCTTCGTTGTTATACTGAAAGTTACCTTTATCCCTCTCTTCGTTGGCATCTCTGCCCTGAATCTCGGATTTCCTTTATCTTTGTCGATAGAGTTATGAGCTATAGAAGCATGACCAGATGGTCAGTGTTTTTAGGTATCCAATGATAAAAATGATTTTACTCTTATACCTAATTCATAGTTTGGGTATAAAATTCTAGTTTGAAAAATGTGTTTTCCTCAGACTTTAAAGGTATTATACCTCCTGTTAACTTCCAGGTTTGATATTGAGATGTCTCATGTCATCTTGGTAGTTGGTATTTTATAGGAAACGTGTCTAGTCTTCCTGAAAACTTACGGAATTTTTCTTTCTCTCGGTTTTCTGGAATTTCCCAGTGATGTAGGTCTGTGTGGGTATATTTTAATCTATTATGCTGGATAACTTGTGGACTTTTTAAATTGGGAAACATTCAGTTCTGAGAAATTTTCTTGACATATTTCTTAGGAAACAGTGTGCCCTCTGGTTTTTTGTTCTGTTTTTTTCTCTCTTTTTTCCTTTTCTTTCTTCCTTATTTTTTTCTTTTTTAATACAGAAGCCCCTGAAAAATTGTTTTTCATTTTTCTGTTTTTCAGCGCTTTATCATTTTGTTTTATATTATGAAGGATTTCCTCAACTTGATCTTTCAAACCTTACACTGAATTTTTAAAATTCTTCTGTCATGTTTTTAATATTAAGCTGTTTTTGGTTCTTTGAATGGTACTTTTACTGTTTAAGAACTTCCTCTCTAGTTTCTTTACACCGAGGATAGTTTGGTTGTATTTAAGTTTTTATTAATTATATCTTATTGATTATGCTATTAAAATTGTACCGATTTTTTTCTCCTTTACCCTCCTCCACCCAGTACCCTCCACTCCTTGAGGCAATACCCCCATCATTGTTCATGTGCATGGGTCATGCATATAAGTTCTTTGGCTACTCCATTTCCTGCACTGTACTTTACATCTCCATGGCTATTCTATAATTTCCATATTTGTACTTCTTAATCCCCTCACCTCTTTACCTATTCTCTCCCTACCCTCTTCCTTCTTACAATCATCCAGTAACTAATTTCTTCTCTCATACTGCTTTTAAGACTCTCTTTATCTTTAACCTTTGGACTTTTAATAATGATGTATCTTGGACTGGGCCTCTTTGCATCCATCATAGTTGGGACTTTCTGTAATTCCTGGACTTTCATGTCTATTTCCTTTACCAAATAAGGGAAGTTTTCTTTCATTTTTTTTTTTTGGATACATTTCCATTTCTTGATCTTTCTCTTCTCATTCTGGCACCTCTGTGAGGCGAGTGCTGGACCTCTTGAAGTTGTCCCAGAGGTGGTTTTTACTATCCTCGTTTTTTTTTTCTTCTTTTTTTTTCTTCTTGTTCTGTGTGGTTCTTTATTGCTTCCTTATGTCCCAAATAATTGATTTGATTTTTGGCTTCATCCACTCTACTGTGTTTTCTTTGTAAATTTTTCTTTATTTTAATTAGTGTATTCTTCATTTCTGCCTGGATCATTTTTATGCTGCTAAGGTCTTCACTAAGTTCCTTGAGCATCCTTATGACAAGTGTTTTGAACTCTGCATCTGATAGATTGCTTATCTCCATTTCATTTAGCTCTTCTTCTAGAGTTTTGATCTGTTCTTTCAATTGGGCCATGTTTCTTTGTCTCCTTGTTTTGGCAGCCTCTCTGTGTTTGTTTCTAAGTATTAGGTAGAGCTGGTTTGACTCCATGTCGTGGTAGTGTAGCTTAATGTAGTTGGTGTTCTGTAGGGTCTAATGGCATAGCCTCCCCTCACCCAAGCTGGGTACTGGAGTTATGCCCTTTGTGTGGGCTGAGTATACCCTCCTTTTGTGGGTAAGTCTTGGTTGCTGTTGGCAGTTCAGTGGGAGGGATTTACCCAGGGCAGTCCCACAGGTGCAAGGACTGGCTGTGACCGCTGACCACCAACCTCCAGCCTCCGTGAAAGATCAGCTATGCAGGGGCAGGGTGGTGGCGCTCTGATGTGCTCTGTTTCTGTCAACTGGTTGTGCTGTCCCTGGGGTTTCCCGGGTGGTGCAGGCCAAGGTCAGCCCCACCTGTGTTTTACCCAGGGCACCCTGCCTGAGCTATAAAACAGTCTGAGATGGCTGCTACTTGTGCTGGGCTTGGAGATTCCCAGGTGAAGTCAAGCTGTGGTTCTAATCTGGCTGCTACCAGTGCTCGACCTGGGGCTCATTGAAGGCAGCTGTTCCTGCTGTCTGACGATGGGCATTAGGAAGATGTGAAGCATGAGCCAAGACCAGCTGTTCATATGGAAAAGCAGCTTGGGTGGGTGCATACATTGGGTGGCACAGAGTCTCTGGAGGTCTCCAAGGCCGGGCAAACAATATTAGCCTGGTTGATGGAGCCTTAGATATGGCACCAGGCTACTGGCTCTGTGGCAGGAACATTTAGCAAAGGGACAGTGGCTTCTGCTTGCCCTGATGCCAGACACTTCAGTTTTTCCCTGTATACCACTGGTGCCTTTCAAGCTGCTACCCCACTGCTGGAGCTCAGAGGGAGTGAGTCTGTGTGTGGGTTGTTTAAGAGGAACTCCTTGGGACTCCAGAAGTTTCTTCCACCTACTCAATCCTTGCTGGTTTTTCTAGCCAGAAGTTGTGGGGACTTATCTTCCTGGCACTGGAATCCTAGGCTGGGGGACCTGGTGTGGGTCTGGTACTCCTTGCTCCTGAAATATCCTGCCCAAATTTTTATCCACCACACGTAGGTGTAGGACTAGCCTGTTCCGCATCTGTGCCCTTTATCCTTGTCTGAATGGATGTGGTTACTTTAATTCTGTAGTTGTCAGACTTCCATTCAGCTCGATTTCTGGTATTCTGAGGGATGGATGGTTGGTCTATATTTTAATTGTAATTTTGATGTGTTTGTGTGAGTTCGCAAGTCAAGTCTGCCTGCACCATCATCTTGACCAGAGATGAATCTTAAATTTCATTTGGTATCCTTTTCCTGCAGGTCTATCTTTTCCAGGTTTTTTTTCTATTGTTAGTTTTGTCTCCAGCCTTCATGTTAATGTCTAGTGATCTTTGGTTGTCTGCTCACATATTACAATGAAGTATTAAAAGGCTGATTGGGAGTGCTCTGGGTGGTTGGGCACACGAAGTGATCTGTGTGGGCCATCTTGTGTGGAGCTCTGGACATCATTACCGTTTTTCCTCTTAAGCTGGCCTGACTTCCTAGAAAAGATTCTTTTTTCCTTGTTTGTAAAATGAAGACCTGGTTGTCACCTTAGGAGTTCAGTGGAAATGGTGGGAGTCTCAATATCCAGTCTTTCTTACATTTACTTAACTGCCCCGTTTCACATGTGTTATCCCCACTCACAAACTGTGCCACGTTTTCCCTAGTCAGCGTGTGCTTTCTGTACCCTTTCTAGGGAATTAGCTTCTGGCCTCCTTTGGGGTGTGGGAAGGACGGGTACCCCATGTTCGGCGTGTGAAAGAAGATCTAGGGGAGTGTCTGCTTTTGGATCAGACTTCCACCCAGTCCTCCTGTTTTTAGCCCCATCTTAAACCCTTTCTCCAGCAGTACTTTATGCTGCCATTTTTTGAGTCTCTTATGGGTTACATAGTGTAAATTGAGGTGCTTTTGGGCTTTTCCACTGTTGGCTTAGGGTTCAGTTTCTTGAGTTTGATCAAAATTTTGCTGCGATTTTCTCCTTCCCCACTGACATCTGTGTTGATAAAGAGGATTGACCGATAATTTTCATTTCTCAGTGTTCATGTTCATAGTGGTATCAAGGTTATATTGCTTCCTAAGGGAAATTGGGACGTGTTCCTTTATCAGTTGCACTTACTTGGTTAATGGAAATTGACCTGTGAAGCTGAGTGGTCCTAGAGTTTTCTTAATGGGAAAGTTGTTTTTTAAAATTTTAGATTCAAAGCCTTAGCAGGTATAAGGCCAACTCAGATATTCTAGTTTTGATTAGCAATGTTTTTCTAAGACTTTACCTGTTTTGTCTAAAGTTTGGAATATACTGGCAAAATGTTTATAATATTCTACTTTTTAACATACTCTAGGATATTTAATGACATCCCATACTCAGTAGTTATTTGTGCCTGCTCTTTTTCTTGATTAGTCTGACCAGAGGATTTTCAGTCATATTGATATCTGTAAAGCCAATTTTGACTATTAATCTCCGCTGTTACATATGTGCATACTTTCTCTCTCTTTTTTATTTTTTGTCTTTCCACTTTTCTTTGGGATTCATTTTTAGTTCCCTTTCTGACTTCTTGAGATGGAAGCTTAGTACATTGATATCTTTCTTCCTTCCGGCCTCTTTTCTTTTCTAATACATGTTTAAGGTAATAAGTTTTCCTCTAAGCCTGGCTTTGACCAGGTCTAAAACATTTTGTTATGTATTACTTTCATTATCTTTCACATCAAAATGTTCTATTTTCCATTGTAATTTCTTCATTTCTGCATGATTTAAAAGTATTAATTTCCAAACATATGGATCTTTTCTGGTAATAATTTTTTTTACTGACTTTTAGCTTAATTTGCATAGTGGTTATAGAATATATTCTGAATTGTCTCAGTCCATTGACATTTGTTTTTAAATTTGCTTTATGACCCAGCATACTTCTGTGGTCAGCTTCATTTATAAATGTTTCATATATAGATGAAAAAAGTGTCTGTTTTATAGTTTTGGAATACATTTCTGTGAATATCAACTAGGTCATACTTATTAACCATGATGTTCAAATCTTTGACATCTTTACTAATTTTTAAAAATATTTTATTCATTTATTTTTAAAGGGGAAGGGAAGGAGAGAGGGAGAGAAATATCAGTGTATGGTTGCTTCTCATGTGTCCCCTGCTGGGAACTGGCCTGCAACCCAGGCATGTGCCCTGACTGGGAATTGAACCTCGATTGTCTGGTTCACAGGCCTGTGCTCAATCCACTGAGCTACACCAGCCAGGGCTAATTGTTTTTTTTTGTTTTTTTTAATGATTGTTTTCTCAACTACTGAGAAAGATGTGTTAAATATCACTGTTGTGGATTTGTCTGTTTCTCCTTTTACTTGTGCCAGTTTTTGCTTTACTAGGTGATCCTAATACAGAAGCTACAACTTCCTAGTAAGTTGAGCCACTTATTAACGCCAGTGAAATATCCTTTTAACTAATTTTTTTCCTTCTGTGTGAGGTATTAAAACCTCATTAGCTCCATTCGATTAGTATTTGCATGGTATATCTTTTTCCATCATTATAGTTCAACCTTTAAATACTGTTATATTTTAAAGGAGTATATATATCATTTTCCAGTCTTACAATCTTTACTTTTTACCTGGAAAATTTATAAAGTTACATTTATAATAATGTAATTTATGATATATTTAGGTTCAAATCTACCCATCTTACTGTTTGCTTTCTATGTGTCCCATTTATTCTGTGTTCTTTTTCGTCATCTTTATGGGCTTCTCTGATGGGTTGTTGGCTTTTTTTGGGGTGGTGGGTGGCAACTGTTAATTATACATTTCTTTACTCGGATGATTGCAAAATGCATCCTTGATTGATCGGTTTCATTTTCTTCATCCTTTTGGGTTATACACACCTGTTTATCATCAATAGCAGAGCAGTTCAATTAAATGAGTGCATCCATTTAGCCACGAGGAGAGTATATTTTAAGTGAAAAAAAATACACAAAGTGTGTGTTGTGTCTGGAAAAAGGGGTTTAGAGTAAGCATTTTATTTTCCTTTGTATGTTTAAAACAGACTCTGGAGAGGGGTACACAGGAAGCTAATTACAATGGCTCCCTATTTGGTTGTGGTGGTGGGAATTGAAATGATGCAGGATCTTTCATTATACCTTTTTATACAATTAAAAAAAATTCCAACCAAGTGTATGTGTTACTCAGTCAAAAATCAGTTTAGAAAATTGGAATAAAATGGTTTTGCTATTATATTTTTATTTTAGTTTAATGCCTATGCTCAACCTTTATTGTCTTTAATCAAAAGTTTCTAAATTCTGGATTAAGTCATGAAAAAGATTATCTTGGTTGTCATATAGAACATAAGGGTATTTGTTTCATTGCTATTGCATGCCCTTTGCTAAATGGCACACAATATACACTCATTTCTTACTGTTCTTATGGTACATATTAGTCACGAAAAACCCAGATGACTTTGTTTCTTAAGAGAGGTTGAAATTTTATACTTTTAAAAGTAGTATTTGGCCTTTTGTGTAAAAATAAATGTAAAGAATATCATATATGTAAATATTCAGTTGATTAATTGAGGACAGAATGAGAAGACAACTTTTTTCTCTTCCCAGTGGTCCCATAGCCTATCCAGTTCCCCAATGAAAGAAAGCTAAACCTAGGGACCATGCGCCACTTTATTCTTTGGCTTCCTATAATTCATTGTTATAGGTCATCCTTTAGGAACACTGTCTGTGTGAGAGGGAGATAAGGAGAGAACATAATTTTTTAAACATAGAATTTAGGTGCTTTCTTCTAAGACTGTTAAGACTATCTTAGGACAATTTGTATTACAGGTTTTCAAGAAAATTAAACTTCATGCCTTAAGAAAAATCAAACCAGTTGTCCTAACCTACACAGGATAGCTTCATGGGAATTTAGGCAACGACGAAGGGAAAGAAATGTTAACTTTTGTTCTTTCAATTTGGTAGGTTTGAGAAATTTCTGTGGTTCATTAGCTCAGAGAACTATCTGATTATAGGAGGACGAGATCAGCAACAGAATGAAATAATCGTGAAACGGTACTTGACAGCAGGTGGGTAAGACTAAAATTCTAAAGAATTTTCTTGTTAAGTGTTTGCATCAGTTGTCTCAATACTAAGTATAGAATTTTCTTTGTTTGACACATTTAATTGGTAGAAAGTGTTTGATGGTTTGTTTATGGTTTAAACCTAATTCTCATTTTAGGTGATATTCTTAAAGTAGCAGCGTTGAGCTTCTCTGCAGTACTGGACTTTTGATTTTCTACTGCATTAACGAATATTAATGATTATCAATCCTCCAAAGTCATTGAAGGTCAAATTTTTAAAAGCTTAATTTCTCAGTGCTGAAATTTATAACCTTTTTTAACATTTAGAAATAGGACTTGAGCCCTGTGGTGTAAGGCCCTCATTCATTTTCTTTTAAGTTTTTAATTATTTATTTCAAAGTATATTTAATTAATTATGCTATTACAGTTTTCCCAATTTTCCCCTCTTTATCCCCTCTCCACTCCCAATTCTCCAGCATTCCCCAGCCCTTAGTTCACATCCATGGGTTGTACATACAGGTTCTCTGAGTCCTCTGTTTCCTGTACCATTTTTTACCTCTCCCCGTTTGATGCCTACCAGCTCTGCTTCTTTCCTGTACCTTTTCCCCTCTATTCCTCCCTTCCCCCTCCCCACTGAAAGCACTTCATGTGATGTCCATTTCTTCAATTCTGTTCCTGTTCTATTTGCTTAGTTTTTGTTTTCATTGCTTTTCTTTCTTTTAACTTTTTAGGTTCATTTGTTGATAGTTGTTCGTTGTCATTTTACTGTTCACATATTTTATTTTCTTTTTCTTAGATAAGTCCCTTTAACATTTCATATAATATGGGCTTGGTGATGAAATCCTTTAACTTGAGATTATCTGGGAAGCACTTTATATCGGCCCTTCCATTCTAAATGATGCTCTGCTGGATAGAGCAATCTTGGGTGTAGGCCCTTGCCTTTTGTGACTTCAAATACTTCTTTCCAGCCCCTTCTTGCCTGCAAGGTTTCTTTGTGAGAAATCAGCAGGCTCTCTTATGAGCACTCCTTTGTAGGTAACTCTCTCCTTTCCTCTTGCTGCTTTTAAGATGGTCTCTTTGTCTTTAATCTTGGGTGACTTAATGATGATGTGCCTTGGTGTGTTCCTCTTTAGGTCCCGTTTCTTTGGGACTCTCTGGGCTTCCTGGATTTCCTGGAAGTGTATTTCCTTTGCCAGATTGGGGAAGTTTTCCTTCACTCTTTGTTCAAATAAGTTTTCAATTTTTTGCTGCTGTTCTTCTCCCTCTGATACCCCTATCATTTGGATACTGGAACATTTCAGGTTGTCAAAGAGGTTCAAAAGTCTCTCTTCATTTAAAAAAATTTTTTTTTCTTTATTCTGTTTGGTTGGATATTTCTTTCTTTCTTTTGTTCCAAATCGTTGAGTAGAATCCTGGTTTCCTTCCTGTCACTGTTGGTTCCCTGAATATTTTGCTTTATTTCATTTTGGGTATCTTTCATTTATTTTTTCATTTTTCGACCAAGCTCCATCACTTCTGTGAGCATTTTGATTACTAAGCCTTTAAATTCTCCATCAGATATGTTGACAGTCTCCTCCTCACTTAGCTCTCTTCCTGAGGCTTTGCTCTGTTCTTTAATTTGGGCCATATTTCTTTGTCTTGGTGCAGCTGATATGTTGTAAGGGGCTGGCCTTGGGTATTCACCTGGGCAGGTCAACCCTGCTTGCTTCACTGGGGCACTGCCTGTGGGGAGGGGCCTCAGAGGGAACAATGCGGCTGGCCTGCTTGTCTGTAGTGCACTTTCCAAGACGCTTATGTGAGACTGGGAGTTTCTTCCATCACCGCAGCCGCCGCTGTAGTCCAGTCAGCTCTGAGTCTCAGTTTCTCCTTAAGTCAGTCGCTGCTTTGCCACAGTTTCTCTCAGCAGCAGCCTTACCGATCTGGTTGTTCTGTTTGACTGTTTCTTTCATTCTGTGCTTGTTGGAGTTCCATGCAGTTTGATTTTCTGTCACTTCTGATTGTTTATTGACTTTAGGTTAGTTGTTACTCTCCTTTGGTTGTGCGAGGAAGTGAAGGGTTTCTACCTACACCTCTGTCTTGGCCAGAAGTTCTCTAATTATGCTTTTTATTCTGTGTACCTTTCCCTTCCCTCCCCACTGATAACCCTCCGTGTGATCTCCATTTCTGTGGTTCTTTTCCTGTTCTAGTTGTTTGCTTAGTTTGTTTTTATTTAGGTTCAGTTGTTGATAGTTGTGAGTTTGTTGTCATTTTACTGCTCATAATTTTGATCTTCTTTTTCTTAGATAAGTTGCTTTAACATTTCATGTAATAAGAGTTTGGTGATGATGAACTCCTTCAACTTGACCTTATCCAAGAAGCACTTTATCTGTCCTTCCATTCTAAATGATAGCTTTGCTGGATATAGGCAAGTCTTGGATATAGGTCCTTGCCTCTCCTGATTTTGAATACATCTTTCCAGCTCCTTCGCACCTGCAAGGTTTCTTTTGAGAAATCAGCTGATGGTCTTATGGGAACTCCTTTATAGGTAACTGTCTTCTTTTCTCTTCCTGCTTTTAAGATTCTCTCCTTATCTTTAATCTTGGGTAATATAATTATGATGTGCCTTGGTGTGTTTCTTCTTAGAAGAAACACACCAATTTTGGGGGGACTCCCTGAGCTTTCTCGATATCCTGGAAGTCCATTTCCTTCACCAGATTGGGGAAGTTCTCCTTCATTATGTTTTCAATTTCTTTCTCTTCCTCTTCTCCTTCTGGCACCGCTACGATTCAGATGTTGGAACGTTTAAAGTTGTCCTAGCGTTTTCTCAGCCTCTTCTCAATTTTTTAAACTTCTGTTTCTTCATTCTGTTCTGGTCGAATTTTATTTCTTCCTTTTGTTCCACATCTTTCATTTGAGTCCTGGTGTTCTTCCTTTCACTGTTGATTCTCTGTACATTTTTCTTTATTTCACTTTGTATAGCCTTCATTTGTTCATTTTGCAACTGAACTCAAATAATTTCTGAGAGCATCCCAGTTACTAGTGTTTTGAATTCTGCATCTGATAGGTTGTCTCTCTTTTCATCGCTTAGTTCTTTCTCTCAAGTTTTAATCTGTTCTTTCATTGGGCTGTATTTATTTGTCTTGGTGTACCTGTTACGTTTGTTGTAAGGGGCAGAGCTTTAGGTATTCACCAGGGTGGGGCACCTCACTTTGCTGTGTTGTGGTGTTGTCTGTCTGGTTGAATTTTTCTTTAACTCTTTGGTTGTCGGACTTCCATGCAGTTTGATTTTTCTGGCAGTTCTGGGTGTTTTTTGTTTTAAATTGGTTGTATCTTTTGGTTGTGTGAGGAAGCAAAACGTTTCTACCTCTGCCTCCATCCTGACTGGAACTCTCTCTTTTCCTTTATTTTCTGATATACACTGCCTCACTTTGGCTAAACCGTCAGTGTAGGTATCAGGAATCAATAATTAATATCAGAATCAATCTGACATCCACTGAGGATCCTGACCCAGGAAAGAAAGCAATAAGGATCAGGTTACATGGCCCCAGGGCTTGGTCTCTATCTTCTCTAGCTCTCTTTATTGTGAGTTGCGCCCGTCATAGGGCAGTATGGGTTCTGCTTTTCTTTGAGTGTCAAATCCCAGGCGACCTGTTCACAGCACTTAATGACTGCTCATTTTATCTGCTAGAAACAGTGCGTTTTCCTTTACTCTGGTTGACAGTTTATTCTTTCATTCATCTGTTTGTTCCATTGTTCATTCATTGCTATCACACACTTAGAATAACACTGGAAGTCTTGGTCATAGCTTATAAGGATCCTGGTTTCTTCGGCCTCCATTCCACTCTCTCCCCAGTCTCCCAACTACCCTCCCTACGTGTCAAACATCCATAAGTCCTCAGGACCTTTGCACTTCCTAGGATGGCTCATTAGCTCCATGCGGCTCAGCCTTCTAGCAGGCTAGCCTGGCCCTTCTTACATGGTAACTCAGCAAGTTTCTAAGAGAGGAAGCACGCAACACCTCGTAAGGTCTAGGCTGGGATCTGGCACTTGGTCACATCTGCCACATTCGACTGGCCAGGGCAGATCATGGGGCAGGGCCAGATTCAAGGGATGGGGAAGTAGACCCCACTTCTCGATGGGAAAAGGTTCACAGTCAGAGAGCGAAGAGGTATGGATAGAGGAAGGGAGAGGAATTGTGACCATTTTCGTAACCTACCATGTTATCATTGCTTTCCTGTAAGGAGGCCTGTGAGAAATCCTCCAGGGGTAGGAGATGGAATTTTTGTGTCATCTTATCCCTTTTAGATTTTGAACCATTAAACAGTAAAGAAATAATTTTAACTAAGAAAAAAACATGGGATTCAGAGCACTATTTCTTGTTTTTAAGGGGACATTTATGTGCATGCTGATCTTCATGGAGCTACCAGCTGTGTAATTAAAAATCCAACAGGTAATATATTTCTTTCTATTCCCAACTTTTGATTCCTTTTGTTAAAATATTTTAGTATAAGACAAAAATTGTGAATAAAAATAAAGGAAGACACTCTAAATGAAAAGAGGGTCAATCTATCAGTAAGATACAACAATTATAAACATAAGAACTCAACAACTAGAGCCCTAGAATATGTGAAGTAAAATCTGACAGAATTGAAGGGAGAAATAGACTTCATGAAGACTTCAGTAGTTTAACAATTAACAAGGAAATTGAAGATTGGAACAACACCAAGTTAACTAGACCTGATATATCTGTACTACACTCCACCTAACAACAGTAGATTCTCATTCATCTCAAGTGCACATGGAACATTCTCCGGGCAGACCATGTGACAGTCTGTGAAACACAGCTCAGTACATTCAAAACTGTTAAAGTCCTACAAAGTAAGTTTTCTGACCATAATGGAGTGAAATTAGAAACTACCAATAGAAAAAAATTTGGAAAACGCACAAATGTATGGAAATTATACAACACACTCATAAATAAACAATGGATCAAAGAGAAAGAATCACTAGGGGTGTGTGAGAAAATACTTTGAGAGAATGCAACAAAAACAATGTATCAAAATTTATGGGATGCAGCTAAAGCAGTGCTTAGAAATTTATGGTGGTAATACCTATAATAAAAGAGGAAAGATCTCAATAACAAAATTGTAATCATTAAAATCTAGAAAACAAAAGCTAATAACCCATAGTAAGGAGAGGAGGGAAGTAATGGAATGGAAATGATTGAAAGAGACTAGAAATATAGTAAAGAAAATCAGTGGAACTATAGTTGGTTTTTTGAAAAGATCAGCAAAATTGATAAACCTAGACTTAACAAAAAAAAAAAAAAATACAAGAGAACATTCAAGTTCCTAAAAGCAGGAATAGAAGAGGGGACTTAACAAATCAGAAGGGTTTGGAGGAATTTCTATGCATAGTTGTACAACAGCAAATTAGATAACTTTGATGAAATGGGACAAAAATCTTAGAAAGACACAGACTACCAAACTGACCCAAGGTGAAGTGGAAAATCAGAACAGACGATTGAATTAGTCATTTAAAAAACCCACCCACAAAAGAAATCCCGGGCCTTCGTGACTACACTGGGTAATTCTACCACATTTTTAAAGATGATTAAACATCAGTCCTTTACAAAGTCTTCAAAAAAAATAGAAGAAATGGGAACACTTTTTAACTCATATAAGGCTATTTTACCCTAAAAACACAGCCAGACAGACATCACAAGAAAAAAACTACAGATCAGTATTGCTTGTGAATGTAGGCACAAATCCTCAACAGAATAATAGGGAACTGAATCTAGCAACATAGTAAAGCATTATGCATCCTGACAAAGTGGGGTTTACCCCAGGCATGCCAGGTTTGTCTTAAGATGGAAAATTAATTAATATAGTAAAACATATTAATAGAATAAAGGATAAAAATTACACAATCATCTCAGTTGGTACAAAAAAAGCCTTTGGCCACAATTCAGCCCCCACTGATAAACAGTCAACAAATGAGGAATAGAAGGGAATCTCTTCAACTTGGTAAAGAACATCTGAGGAGAACCCACAGCTGACAATCATATTTAACGCTGAAGGACTGAAAACTTTCATCACAAACCAGATGCGCATGCCTGTTTTTGCCACTTGTGTTCAACATTTTGTGGAGCTTCTGATTAGGCCATTAGGCAATAAAAAGAAGGAAAAATACCCAGATTGGCAAGGAACAAATAAAACTGTGTTTGCAGTTAGTTGATCTTAAAACCTTAAGGAATCCACCAAAAATTATTAATAAACAAGTTCAGCAGTGTTTAGAATATAAGAACAATTACAAAAGTTAGTTTATTTTCCATGCTGCAGTAATGAACAGTACGAAAAGGAATTTTTTAAAGATTTTCTTTCTTTATTTCTAGAGAGAGGGTAGTAAGGGAGAGAGAAAAACATCAGTGTGTGGTTCCCTCCCATGCGTCCCCAATCGGGGACTGGCCTGCAACCCAGGCATGTGCCCCGACTTTTAATTGAACCAGTAACTCCCTGGTCTGCAGGCTAACACTCAATCCACTGAGCCACGCCAGCCAGGCCCTAAAAGAAATGTAATAAAATGACCATTTATAATAGTATTAAAAAAAATAAAATACTTAGGAGTAAATTTGCCAAAAATAAATGTAAGACATATACCCCAAACTATAAAAAAACCACTGAATGAAATTAAAGAAGACCCAAATAACTGGAAAGAAGTGTTTATGGGCTGGAAGTGTTAATGTTCTGGTGGCAGTACTTCCCGCATTAATCCATAGGTTCAATGTGATCTCCCTCAAATTGCAGCTGCCTTTTTTAAAAAAACAAATGGACAAGCTGATTTTAAAATGAATGTGGAAATGCAGAGGACCCAGATGAGTCAAGTCATTCTTGAAAATGGAGAATAAAATTGGAGAACTCACACTTCCTGATTTTAAATCCTCCTGCAAATCAGTAGCAATTAGAACAGTATGGTACTGGCCTAAGGATGGACAGACAGATTAATACAAAGTTGATTGCTATTCCTTAGTTGATTTTCAGCAAGGTAACAAGGCCATTCAAGGGGGGGCGGGTAGAATAACCATTTCAAGAGATGGTGCTGGGACAACTAATATCAATGTGCAAAAGAATGAAGGTAGATCCCCTACTGCACATCCTTTAGAAAAGCTAATTCAAATGTCTCAAAGACCTAAACTTAAAGGCTAAAACTATAAAGCCATTATAGGAATATAAGGCATAAATCTTCACCATCAGAAGATTATTGCTTATATACGACACCAAAAGCATAAACAACCAAAGGGGGAAAAACACATAAATTGGACTAAATCACAATTTAAGATCTTAATTTAAAGAACACTATCAGGATAGTGAAAATGACAGCCTACAGACCAGGGGGAAATATTTGCAAATCATTTATCTAATAGCACCAGGACCCAGAGGACTCTTGCAGTAGAAAGACAGAAAACCCAATTTAAAAATGAGCAACAGATCAAACAGACATTTCTTTAAATATATACATAAATAGCTAATAAACACATGAAATGCTCAGCGTCATTCATCATTAGGGAAATGCATTTCAAAACCACAATGAGACAAGTTTTGATGAGGATGTGGAAAGGTTGGAACCTTTATACACTGCTGGGGAGAACAGAAAATGATGCAGCTGCTGTAGAAAAGAATTTGACTATTCTCCAAAAAGTTAAACATCGACTTTACCAATTCTACTTCTAGATATATAACCTAAATAATTGAAAATACATGTCCACACATAACTTACCTGCAGATATTCATAGCAGAATTGTTTATAATAGCGAAGATATGCAAACAACCCATATGTCCATCAGTTGATGAATAAACAAAATGTAGTATATTCATATAAAGGCATATTAATCATACTTAAAGAGAAACAAATTACTGAGATGTGCTCTAGCATGGATGAACCTTGAAAACATGCTACCTGAAAGGAGCCAGACATACGATACCATTTATAGTTGATGGTTGAACCAGTGGAGGGGGGGGTTAGGGACACTGACCTGTGCCAGTCCCCGCCCTGTCTCCCTGCCCTCATGCAGTTGAAAATCCATGTATAGCTTTTCCATGTATAGACTCCCTCAAAGCTTAACTAACAGCCTACTGTTGAGCAGAAGCATTATCAATACTATAAGTAGTTGATTAACACCTATTTTGTATGTTATGTGTATCATATACTATATTCTTACAGTAAAGTATGCTAAAGAAAAGCAAATGTTGTTAAGAAAATTATAAGGAGGCCCTGGTTGGTGTGGCTTAGTGGATTGAATGCTGGCCTACGAACCAAAGGGTTGCTGGTTTGATTCAAAGTCAGGGCACATGCCTGGGTTGTGGGCCATTTCCCCCATGCAGGGCACATGAGAGGCAACCATACATTGATGTTTCTCTCCCTCTTTTTCTCCCTCCCTTCCCCTCTCTAAAAAATAAAATAAATTTAATCTTGAAAAAAATTAAATCATAAAGAAGAGAAAATACATTTAAAGTATTTATTGAAAAAAAATCTGTTTATAAGTGGGCCCACACATTCAAACCTGTGTTATTCAGGCATCAACTGTATATGAAATTCCAAAATTGGCAAATCCATACAAACAAAATAAGTGATTGCTAGGGGCTGAGAAAATGGAGAGTGACTGTTAATGGATGTAGGATTTGTGGAATAAATAATACAAGAATGAGCTCTATGTTTGCATACTTGCCACTGTAAGTCTGCTTTTGCCCCACACTGTACCTTTTAAAAGGGTGAATTTTATGGTGTGTGAATTATATCCCAATTTTAAAAGATTTGAAATCTAACTAGAGATATGTTATTAATAAGCTCTTTATTGTAATGATCTAGGCAGTCTGTAGTAATTCTGGAAATCTTCACATTTTAACTAGATTTTAAAAATTATCTTTTTTGGAATAAAGTTAGAATTATTGATGTAAGTGAGAAGATATACTCTAACTTGTTTTATTTACGTAAACATTTAAAAGCCTACTCTGCAATGAACACATTTTTAATAAAAAGTGTGACTTTTTATAATATTGAAATAAAAATATATGTTAGTATTTGAGATATAAAAAGATTGCACCTGCCATGTATGTGATTTTCTCTTGCTCCGTGCAAAGTCTGTCCTTTGGCACTGAAGCACTGTGGCATGTTGTTGCAGGAGAACCGATCCCCCCTCGGACCTTGACTGAAGCTGGCACAATGGCGCTTTGCTACAGTGCTGCTTGGGATGCCCGAGTTATCACTAGTGCTTGGTGGGTGTACCATCATCAGGTAATAATGGCTCTGGTCTTTTATAAAATTTATTAGGAACTACCCTGTACTAAATTTTGAGGGCATAGACGTGAACAAGGCTAAATACCTCCGTTGATGGAGCTGACGTTTTGGTGGTGGAGAAAAACATAATGTCAGGCAGCAATTGCTATTAAGATTTTTTTTTTAAAGCAGAGTAAGGTGATGTAGAGGGATATAGGCTACCGTTTTGAGTAAAGCATCTATCTGGGAAGGGAAGGTTTGAGCAGCAAAGATCTAAATGGGGAGAGAGAGAGTGATCCATGCATTACACAGGGAAGAGAGGGTTCCAGTTACAACTGCTATACCGACCTGAAAGGCCTTTGTCCTACTCATATTTGTTGGGACTTTCTGACTTCTCTTTAGCCCTTCCAGAAAACTAGGTATGTCCAGTGGTTTTGTTTTCAGCTGATTTCAGTAGTTGTCCCTCTTTGTGGTTAGTACTACTTTATTTGATGATACTTCATTCCATATTTGGGTTCACACTGTTATTAGTACACATTTTCAAGGATTATACTCAATAATGATATACTTTTATGAGGTCCAATGCTCGCTTGGGTAGCACATATACTAAAACTGGAACGGTACAGAGATTAGCATGTCCCCTGCGCAAGGATGACACGCAAATTCTGAAGCGTTCCATAAGGTCCAAAAGCTTATGGTAAACAGAGTTCAATACCATTACACTTCCTTAGATTTAGTTTCATTTTATATTTATTATTTTCTGCTGTGCTGTGATACTGGGTTTTTAGGAAATTAATATCACATCTGAGATCAGATTTTCTGCCTCAGTCTTGTTACGAAAGTGACTTTAATTCTTTTGTGACTAAGTTTTTCAGTGTGCTTTTAATCTCTTGCCTAACTATAGCTAACAGATACTCTCAGATTTGGGGATTTCATAGATGTTTAAAATTTTTTTAAATTGTGGATTTATCTTGCTCACTTTCTGTTTTGAAAAATTAGAATATATTTTAAAAAATTAGAATATATTTTTAAAAATCTGGTATCATTTTTATCTCCTAAAATGAAAGGTTTTTTTATTACCCCCCAAAAAAGTATCTCAGAAAAGGATTTTGTTTAATAAATATAGTTGAATTTTAGTAAGTATAGTTTTATAGTAAATCTATTAAACTGTTTCTTCTCATTATATCTCACACCAGGAGAAACATGTAGACCAGTTCTGGCTCTAACCCAAAGCATTTAAAAATTATCAATGTAGCGTATTTTTTATTACATATTTTCCCTGTGTTACAGGAAAGGGTATATCATTGAAGAGAGGTATCTGTACCATCAACGTTTAGAATTTTCCCTAAATTACAAACTTTGTGGTGCTGCTAACTTGAATATGACTTTACTTTCTCAAAAACAAATTTTTACAAGTATTTCTGAAGACACTATAATGTATTACTCTTCTCCTCAGGTGTCTAAAACAGCCCCAACTGGAGAGTATTTGACAACAGGCAGCTTCATGATACGAGGTAATGACTGTCCGCGGGTTGTGAAGACAGGTTTGAGGACCATCTGCTGATGCCCTCAGGACTGGCACACTTTGATTGTATACGTATGAAGTCTGTTATGAAAGAGGAAAACTTTCCTCTGCTGTGGCACATTTAACATGGGTCATGTTATCTCCATATTTTTTCAGTTGATGGGAATGTACTTTCACTTAGTTTAAAGTTGTATGGGTAAGAAAATATAACATGACCCTTTTTCTAGAAATTGATTATTCAGGGTCTGACTAACCCAAAGAATAAGAGCAGTCATTTTTCAGTCTTAATACCTGTTTCTTACATAATGCCAGTTTCTATAAGTTGGAAGTGTTCCTTCATGACAGAGAAAAGACAAAACAGATGTGACTTGTTGGTGTCAGATATCTTGCAAGCATAGAATAAACAGATTTATAAACCACTTATGTATATTGTCTTTTGTAGGAAAAAAGAATTTCCTTCCTCCGTCGTATCTAATGATGGGGTTTAGCTTCCTCTTTAAGGTACTCTTCATCTTCTTCAGTATTTTTTTCTGATTTTCATTAGCCTCACCTAAAGTTCTATCAGTGAGAAAGAACTGTTTCCATAGGTGGAGGAGTCCTGTGTTTGGAGACATCGAGGTGAACGCAAGGTCAGAGTGCAGGACGAAGACATGGAGACGCTGGCGAGCTGCACGAGTGATCTCGTGTCGGAGGAGCTGGAGCAACTAGGTAGTTCCCAGACTGTATGAAGTAGCTCACAGTGTTTTCTGTGGCCGTTCGGCTTCTCAGTTCCTACTTAGAAAATCATGTCTTCTTTGGGATAACCGAAGTTTCCCAAAAATTTCAAAAAAAACCACCTTTGCTATTTTAGTGATTTTTTGTTTTTGGAAATGGTAAATATGTTTATAATTCTAGTAAATTATATAATAATTGGATCCATTACTAATATACTTGAATATGTTTATATAATAAAACTTCGGTATTTAATGGGTAACATATAAATGTGAATGAGCATTTACTTTTGGGTTTATGAATTTAAAGTGATACAAAGATGAGTTTATAACAAGTACAATTTCCTTTATGGTAATTTAGCTTGATTTAATAATATATGTGCTTCTAGTATAGAGCAACGGTGGTTTCTAAACTAAATTTACCTACTGACCCACAGGAAATAAGGAAAATATCTAAGTTATTGTTATAGTTAGTGTTTGTCCTGAGATCGTTCTGTTTTAGGGATAATACTGTATTGTTTCATTTGTGACTACTATTATACTACAAGATTTCTGTTTTTAAAATTTTCACCCTGTTCCTGATACTATATAAAGTGCTTTGTCTACATTACTTTTTATTGAATTCTCACAACCATCCTTGTCGGATGAGTGGTGGGACCGCTGGTTACAGGTGAGACAACCAGACCGTATTCTAACTGCTGGACAGTGTTCCTCCTGCCAGAGTGTGAAACCTGCTGTGTGCCAGCTACGTAATGTGTATAATCTCATTTCACTTCTCCTGTGCTAATGATAATGAAAGCAGCAGAGTTTATAGACTTCCTTCTGGTGTCCTCCTTTTTGGAAATACCTAACAAAGACAGGTTATCATCTTTATTTTAGATGTATAAAATGTGTAATAAATTTACTGTAGTAAAGCATCTTGGAAATCATTTATTCCGGTCAGTTTATGACACAGAGCATCCTTCTGTGTCAATCAGAGCACCTTTTGAGGATGATCAAGGCAGTTTCTGGTGATCTTTTGGAGAAACAGAAAGAGTCAGTGAAATACATTATGGCGTTTTCAAGAAAATCATCTAGCTTTTCGTTGTGGTGGTAGCACTCTGACTGTCCTGGTGGTGATTCTGCAGATGGAGGGGACAGTAGCAGTGGAGACGATAAAGAGGAGTTACAGGAAACACCCGTGCAAGTAGAACTTGTGACTCAGGTCGACCAGGAGGACGTTACTCTTCAGAGTGGTGGAGAAGAGCACAGTGAGGAACTGATGCAGGAAGAAAGCTCTGAAGATGAAGGAGAGTCAGAAGAGGTGGTAAAAGATCAGGAATCTGCTGGTGAAATGAAAGACAAAGGGGAAGAGACAATAAGTTATCCTGACACTACCATTGACTTGTCCCACCTTCAGTCCCAAAGGTAATTTTAAAACTATAAATTTAAGTTTTATTTTGTAAGCTGTGAATGGTGAAGAGTTAATCCTTAAAAAGATAATACCAAGCTTGACCTTAGTATGTTTACCCTTCATTGTGGATTGGTCTTTTTATCTTTTCACAGTTCGATCGGGGAGGGAGATTTGTTTAGATCTCTCTAAACAAGTTCCCAAGACCCAGGATGGAAAAATGCAGTAAATGTAAAAGTTGCCAAACTTGGTCAAAAATGAAATAATGGTTATAAATGCTAATAATATAAGAAAGGCATTTCCATCCAAAACATATAGTATTTCAGTCTTTACTGTCTTACTGATCACCAAATAAACAAGTACCATGGTTATAAAAGCATTACCACTGGAGTAGTTAAGAATGGCTTAGGAGTCAGACCAGACTTGAGTCTTAGGGTGCGTCAAGTGACTTTGCGTCTAAGCTCCAATTTTCTTCTCGGTGAAAATGGAACATTATTTACGTTCCTTGGATTTTGGTGACGGTTAGGCGCATGTAAAGCATCTAGCTGTGCCAGGCACATTGTAAGCATTGAGTATATGTTAGCTATTTAAGAATAAACTAAAAAGTGTGAGGAAAACGAACAATTTAATGATTTTTCTTCTATTTTACCAACTTTGAAAATCTGTAGGATTGTCAGTAATTAAAGAGTATGATGTGGGAATGTTTTGAGACTTTGTACATGAATGCCTTCTATAGGCCAGTGGACGTCTCTTTTCATAGGTCCTTCCAGAAATTGGCTTCAAAACAAGACTCTTCTAATATGGTAAGCTGTTTTCAGAGTTTTATGAAGAACATCATGGCCTTTTCAATGAATAGAATAAGTTTCTACTTTTTAATTTTACTTTTTGAAAAATTAATAGTAGTGATATTGTTTGTATTTACTTATTTTTTTAATAGAGTGACAGTAAATTACAGAGCCGGAGACATTTGTCAGCCAAGGAAAGAAGGTAAATGTATTTATATTATCTAACTGAAAAGTAGACAGTTACTTTTTGCTGACAATTCAATTAGGACAAATTACCTGGCTGTTCTGAAGATCTTATTAACGTTACCAAGATTCAACATAAATCTTACTGAGTTGTTAGTATTCAGCTCCAATGGGTTTTTCTGATTTAGACCCTATCTGTCACTAATTGATGAGACGGGTCATGTGACCTAAGACAGCCATTTTACTGCATAAATATGTACAGTAGTAACTACAATGTATTAAATAGGCTAATTTTGGGATAATATTGACAGGAATAAATAGGAATACTTGAAATTAAGTAGGAACGTTTTATATAAGAGGGAAGACTTTTGGTCTTGTTTTTAAAAATAGCAGGTCTCAGGAGGCAGATAGAAAGGTAGAGGCAGAAGAAGTGGGGCCCCTGAGATACCTGCGGTGGGTGAGGGAGATTCGGGCTGGTATTCGAAGAGGTACAATACAAAGTTCATGCCATAAAGAAGCTGTTGAGTCCTGGAGCCAGGAAGTAGCCATAAATCTGTGAATACATTTGACCCATGAACAACGAGAGGGGTGAGAGGTGCTGACCCCCACACGGTAGAAAATCCTCATCTAACTACAGTCGGGCCTCGGCATCTGTGGGCTCCTCACCAGGAACTGCAAACACAGTTGGCTCTTCAACAACATGGGTTTGAACCCATGAAGTGCATGGGTCCACTTCTCTGGGGCACGTAAGTGCAAACCTGTGTTGTTCAGGGGTCAGCTGTAGTGTTGTCTGAAAGTGATACAGTAGTTGAGTAAGAAACTGCTGTGAGTTCAGGTGTTTTGGGAAGTACTGTCAGAAGTGTTTCTTTAAAATGTATTTAGCATTTAGGTAAATGAAGGTAATAAGGCAGGACTTGAAGACATCAGAGAGAATTACCATGAATAAAGGGGAGCAGGAATTTGGAGGCAATATGCAGAATGCTTTGAAGAAATGGTAAAAAAAAAAAAAAAAAGACTGTGCCCTGGCTGGTGTGGCTCAGTGGACTGAGTGTTGGCTTTTGAACCAAAGGGTTGCTGGTTTGATTCCCAGTCAGGGCTCAAGCCTGGGTTATGGGCCAGGTCTTCAGTTAGGGCACACAAGAGGCAACCACATACTGATGTTTCTCTCCTCTCTCTCCCTTCCTTTCCCTCTCTCTAAAAATTTATAAATTAAAAAAGACTGAGGTAGAAGGCACAGACAGTTCATGTTTGTGACTGGTGGGTAAGATTGGCAAAGTGAATTTGGACCGTGTGTGGAGAACTTAGAATGACAAGCTAAGTATTTTGGATTTTATCCTGAACGTAGTGTGAGGAGGACTTTTGGAAGATTTTGAATGGAAATGTGACATAGGTAAATATTTAAGGAAGATTAATCTAGAAGTTCCCATAGAACAGATTATTGGGGAAATCACTGGAGGAAGTCAGGGTCGGGAAGTGATGAGGACCCGGCCTAGAGCTGTGGCACTGGGGATAGAGATTGCACATGAAAAAGACCACGGTAAAAGAATTTCCCTTTCCTTCGTAATCTGCTTACTTTTTATCCATTGATTCAGCCAACCAATCAACAAATATTTTATTGACTATCTATGACCTGACAGGGCCACACTGATTAAAAAGACCACAAGTCCCAGTGCCTGGCTCTGCAGGTGTGAGGCACTCAGTGTAGCCACTGAATTAGGGTAAGGCAAGGGTGACAGTGTATTGAGCCTGGCTGACAGAAAGAGTGATAAATCCATGAGAGGAAAAGTAAAGGTTTTCTCCTGAGTGATGGTTTGCACTTTTTTGTATACCGTAGCCCAGTGGTCATCGAGTTAAGCAGAAGCCATGGTCTTTTCCATGTTGTACGTGTTCCCGTCCCCGTGCAGTTTTTTTAGGACACTAAGAATTTGAAATTCTAAAAATCAGATGTTTCCTTTTCACGTATTTTTAGGGAACTGAAGAAGAAAAGGCTTCCAAGTGACTCAGGGGATTTAGAAATGATGGAGGGAAAGGACAGAGAAAAAGAAGACACTCTACACATTGAAACTCATCAGATCACGAGCAGAAACGCCCCGGCTGTGCAGCCAGTGAAGCGAGGACAGAAGGTAATGAAACCTCGGGGTGAGTTGTTAGAGGCGGTACTGTGTGGTTCCCAAATAAAGGTGAGAGGTTCCGCTTAATTTTTTGAAGTTTAAGTGAAACATGATGTAGGCAAAAAGTAATCTTATGTGACATCCTTTGACAGAAAAGATACTGGAAATTTAGGCATCCTTTGAAGTCCTGTCGGCAGAAGGTCTATTTAATGTAGAAGCGGGAGATGGTGGTTTGCAGACACTCAGGTAGTAGAGTGGTAGGCTTGTATTGATAAATTAGATTAATGGATTCTTTTTCAATTATTAATGCACTTTGGATTAGAAATCTTACATTTTTTATTTAAAGGTGGGTGATGGGGGAATAGGTAGTGCTTATAGAATATGCTTTTTAAATGCTGTAGCAGTGTAAAGAAGGGATTGTCAGCTGACACATCAGTGTATTGTTTAAAAAATTTCCTTTGAAATCTTAATAAAGATCATGTTCAATGATTTTCATTCAGAGCATCAGAATTTCTTGGATGTTTTTCAGTGGGCCTCAAATAATTATGTCCAAGCACATCACACACGTGGAACAGAAGAGCACCAGTTACGGCTCCATAAGTTCAACATGACTTTAGTCGGGATTGAGGTTTTAATTTACTCGATGAAGTAAATCTAACGAGTAAATACTAGAGAATAAGGAAATCTTGAAAAGGAGACTGAGGAGGGCGTTTCCCTACTGTGTTTAAATCCTTTAACGTTATAAAACAGCATTGTGTTAACATAGGAAAGGCAGATAGACTAGTTAAATAGCATAAAATCTGGACATGGGGCCATTAGTTACATATTTTAAAATTCAGTATGTGATAAAATAATACAGATTGTTTGGGAAGGCATGAACTATTAAAAATCAGTAGCTAGTCTTGTTTGAAAGAAAAAAGTAGATTCCAGGTGGAGGGAAGAACCCATCAATAAAATCGAAAGACAGACAACAAACCTGATAAAAGAACATGCTTATGTAAAAAAAAAAGGGGTTTTTTTTCACCCATCAAATTGGTAGATGACGTGTATTCGGTCTCATTCAGTAAATGTTTGCAAGCACGTCATGGGAATTCCAACCAAGAGGCCCAACAATGCATTTGCTTGCTGACTCAGCAAGTCTGCTTTTAGAAATATATACTAAAACAAAAAGTCACGTGGTTACTGGGGATATTCATCAAGCTGATATTTATAATAGCAAGAAGAGTGAAGATAATCTTGAATGCCCAACAGTAGAAAATAATAAACAATATTGTATATTTATACAATGAAACATTCTGCAGATAGATTAAGTTCCAAGGCAAAATCTGATGGCATTTTTATTGTTATATTAAATTTTTAGATAATTTTGTGAAGAACTATCACCTTTAGTACTTTGAGTCTTCCTGTCCTTGAATATAAGCTATAATTATGTAAGAATACTTTATATTCTTCAATAAAGATACATTTTCCTCTAGAGTCTTACCCATCTTATCTGTTCCTATGTAAAATTTTTCTTCCTTTTTGTAAATGGTTTGTTTTTTGATCTTTCACTTCCTAGTTATTATTGCTGGTCTGTGGAAAGATAGTCTTCATATTGTAATAGTCAGTCTTACTGAACTTTAAAAATACTTCATGTGTATACAGTCATTAATGGCTTTTCTTCTTTTCTAATCTTATTATCTGTTAGGACTTTCCTCCTGTGTTTTGCACTGCCTCCAAACAGCCGCACGCAGCGCTGCGTAGGGGGATGCGGTGTGCGCCCTTGTCCTTACACTGGGGGGCTCTGTTGGAGGGCGTGGGCACTGGGGGGGGTGTCCCATGAGTTGTTGGTAGATGTTCTTTGTGAAGAGTTATTTTTAATAATGATGAGTTAGATTTTACTAAACGCTTTTTCTGCATGTATTATTTTTTCTTAATTAGTTAATGTGTTAAATTACTTGAGAAAATCTATTAAATTGTCCTCTGATTTCTCATACTGTCTTTGTCTGGTTTTGGTTAT
Organism: Sturnira hondurensis; assembly: GCF_014824575.4. NCBI lineage: Eukaryota > Metazoa > Chordata > Mammalia > Chiroptera > Phyllostomidae > Sturnira > Sturnira hondurensis. Next base: position 7,180,638 of record NW_028077960.1, read on the forward strand.
ACCAGCTTCAAAAAATAAGTGTGGGACTTTCCCACTTTTTTGCTCTCTAAAGCATTGTCCAAAATGGGCATTGCTTGTTCCTTGAAATTTAGTAGTATTTGTTTGTAAAATTGGGCCTGATATTTAGGCCCAATTTTAACCTGATATTTTAACCTGCCCTACCTTTGCAGGTAGGTTTTTAGTACTAATTAAATTTTCTAATGATTATAATAAGTCCATGCAGGTTTCCTGTTTTATACATAAGCATACAAATGGTAGTGTCTGTAGCTGGTACAGTTTGTCCCAAGTCTTCAGTTTCCCTAAGCTGTATCTTCCAGGAAACTGTTTTCCATTTCTTGGTTCAATTTATTGGTAATATTGTTCATGTTAAGGTTTTTTTGAGGTATAATACACATATAGTAAAATGCACAAGTCTTAACTGTTTTTAGCTCAGTGAGTTCACTCTTGCCCCTTTCTAAATAGGACCCTACCCCCCAAAATTACTCCCTTTTTAAAATATTTATTTTAGAGGGAAGGGAGGGAGAGAAACAGCAGTGTGAGAGAGACGCACTGATTGGTTGCTTTCTGTACACACCTGTGTCGGGGACCGAACCTGTGGCTTAGGCTGTGTCCTGACTGGGCATGAAATGGCAATGGTTCTGTTTTCAGGACAGTGCCCAACCAAGTAACTGAGTCACACTGGTCAGGGCCAAAAAGTTATTATTAATCACTATAGGTTATTTTGCTCGTTTTTAGCTTTATCTAAAAGCAACCATGTGGAGCATAGTCTTTTTTTCTGGCATGTTTCACTCAGCATTTTGTGTCATGTGTGTTGTATATGTTCATATGTGTTGCTTAGTAGTGTTCCATTGTGTGACTGCCACAGTTTATCTGTCTACACTGTTGTTAATAGACATTCTTATCTGTGTCTTTTAGGTCCAAAGCATGCATTTCTCTTGTGTTACAGTGAGAATTAGAATTTCTGGGTTCTATTGTGCATGTTTGGCTTTCAGTAGGTAATGCCAGTTTCCAGAGTACCTGTGCTAGTTTCTCAGCAGCAGTGTATCCAAATTCCATTTGCTCCATATCCTAACATTTGGTATTGTCAGATTATTTTTTGATCATTCAAGTGTATATATACTGAAATCTTATTTTGGCCTTAATTTGCATGTCCCTGATGACTAATGCTACTGAGCACTTTGAGTTCTTTGAAGTCCAGAATACACGTCCTTTCTTGATGAATGTATTACGAATACTTCTCACATTTTGCAGCTTTTTTTAACTCTCATAATAGTGGTTTTTGATGAGCAACATGTTATTTTAATGAAGTCTGACTTACCAGTCTTGTATAGTTAGTATGTTGTGTATGTTTGTGTGGCCTATTTTAAAAAGTCTTTAAAATTTTAGATATTTGTTTTGGGCCACAGCTTAGACTTATCAAGACAAAAAAATCTTTGGAGATGAGGCTTAGGTATCTCTAGTTTTAAAAACCGTTAGCATTATTTGGATGTGTAACCTAAATAAAGAATCCATGAAAATTCAGTCTTAAGAGTGTCGACAGTAAGTACGCAGCCTGCTTTGCTGCTTCCTGTTCTCCTCTATTTGTATATACTGACTGCAACCCAGTGCAGTGACTTGCTGTTATTACTCTGTCCTGTCTTTACCTTATAATCATGCTTTTCCTATATTCCCAGATACTATAAAATGTATTTCCTTAAGACTTTCAAGTTTTGCTTTATTTCTTCCTCACAGTTCTTGCTTAAGCTAAAAGAAATTTCATTCTCAAAATTATCTTAGAAATAATTTGTGCCTCTCATATAGCATTTAGAATATGTTGTGTTAATTTATCCTTACTCTTATATGTATCTTCTTCTCCCCCCAGATAGTAAATTCCTTGAGGGATGGGAAGTATGATTTATCTGCCTTTGGACTCATGCCTTACTCAATAAGTATCTTTGACAGAGAACTAAAGAAATGCCTTTTCTTTACAAACATATGTTGTCACTTTTTTACTGCTGAATTTTTTCAACCAAAATCTTGATTTTATAGAGTAAAATGAAAAAAATGAAGGAAAAATACAAAGATCAAGATGAAGAAGATCGTGAACTCATTATGAAATTGTTAGGAGTAAGTAATATCTAAAAACATTCTCTGCCTTTGCTTTTCAAGGGGCATCCAAACCCCTGCCTATTTATATATGCTAGGCATTCCATACATTTTTGTTAAAATAGTGACAGTATTGAAAATGTTGACATTAACTGTTTTTCCTCTATGTATTGAAGTCTGCAGGTTCAAACAAAGAAGAAAAAGGGAAGAAGGGTAAGAAAGGAAAAGTGAAGGATGAGCCAGTGAAGCAGCAGCCGCAGAAATCCAGAGGCGGATTTCGGGCCTCGGACAGCATAAGGAAAGAAACTCCATCCCTTCAGGTTCTGACTCACGAAATTCAAGACTTGGCTGTAGATGACCCACACGATGACAAGGTGAGGCTACCACACACGTGTGGACTTTCCTTCTTAGTTAGGGGGACCAGACAGCCTTGGGTTCCCAGGGCATGGGACTTACCAGGGCTAAAACCAGAATGAGTAGTAACCCTGTCCTTCATGGAAAGTCACCCTAGAAATACAACCTACAGGACTAAAATTCCAGGCACCAGCATAAAAAATGGTAGTGTTGATAGCTGATAAAATTTATAACAGGTTTTTAGAAAATACCGGTTTCCTGGACACACTTTATTTGATGCTATTAGGAACTTTAAAGACATAATTGGGATTGTCTTGAAGATGAGTGTAAAATAAATTTGCATTTCTTGAGGTTTTTTACAGGAATAGGTGCTGCATTCAGTATCTTACATCACGTTGAGAGTGGTTACACAGTTAAAGTGCCAAGTGCCCTGTTTGCAAACCAGTGAGAAGTTAACATTTTTCTAGTTAAGATGGTTGCCTGATTGTTCTCTCAACTGAATATAAGCCCAGCCCTAAGTATATCTTCTTGCATGAATATATATGGTCTGTCCAGGAGGTATCCAGTCATGTAATACGAGGTTTGTCAGGGAAAAAAGTTCAGCCTTTGTTGAGGTAACCAGAATCGTTTGAGTGACATCAGTGTAACCTGGCAGTCAGGGAGAGCGGACTGGAGTGCGCATGTGTGAGCAATGATGACTTCACTGTACTAGTCAGTGTGGCGGGGGGGGGGCGGGGAGGTGGGGCGGGGGCGGGTAGATGCCATGGAGTGAGTGTGTATTGTGTAGCCACTGCATTCAAAAGAATGAGTAGAACAATAAATCTGCATCATAGTTTGCATTAAGCTTGAACATTCCTCCACGGAAATTGTTTGGATGATTCAGAAGACTTACAGGGATGATGCAATGAGTGAAACACAAAGTGTGGCACAAATGCTTCAAAGGTGGTCGAGAATCTGTTGAAAGTGATCCATGTTCTGGAAGACCTGCAACAAGCAGAACACCTAAAACTGTTGAATGTGTTGAACAGTCAGCAATGAACAAAGGTTGCCAACTGACAGTGCGAGAATTAGAAGCTGATCTGGGGATTCCAAACACTTCTGTGTCCAGGATTTTGATGCACGATCTTGGCCTGAAACGTGTTGTGGCAAAATTTGTTTCATGGCTTCTGCTACCAGAGTAGAAGGAACATCGTGCTGTAGTTCTTAATGATGATGGGAGAACTGTGTGAGGTCCTAACATGCCTACCTTGAAGGGGACTGAGGCATCATTGTGGTGTGTAATGTTTCTTGTATCTTCTTCAATAAGTGTCTGTTTTGCATATCAGATGGCTGGATACTTTCTGGGCAGATCTCGTGTGAAAAATAATAGAGACATTTTTTAAGAAGATACAAGTAATGTACACTGGACTATGATGTCTTGGTCCCCTTCAAAGTATGCACCTTGGGACCTCACACAGTTCTCCCAGTGGCCACCAGCTACCCAATTGTATTTTCCTGAATCTCATCAATGGTCTGAAATCTCTTCCCTTTCAAAGGTGGTTTTAGTTTTGGGAGAAGCCAGAAGTCATAGAGTGCCAAATCTGGGCTCTAGGGGAGCGAGTTACCTGGCTGATTTGATATTTTTCCTAAAAATTCTGCATGAGACGTGAAGCGTGAGTGGGCTCATTGTGATGAAGATGCCAGTCTCCAGGCTTGCCAGTAGCGGCAGCCTTCTGAGTCATCTGGATAATTTCGGGGAGGAATGTTCAGGTTTAACATAAAAATTGATGCACATTCATTGCTCTACTCACTCATTTTTTTAAATATTTTATTTATTTATCTTTAGAGGGGAAGGGAAGGAGAGAGGAAGGAAACATCAATGTATGGTTGCTTCTCGTGCATCCCCTGCAGGGAACTGGCCCCTGCCAGAAACTGGCCTGCAACCCAAGCATGTGCCCTGACTGGGAATCGAACCGCGATCGTCTGATTCGCAGGCCCGTGCTCAATCCACTGAGCTACACCAGCCAGGGCTCTACTCACTCATTTTTAACGTGAGGGCCACACACTACACATGCGCACTCAGTGGCGTCTACCACCCCCACTGACCAGCACAGTGAAGTCATCATTGTTCACACATGGGCATCCCAGTCCACTCCTGGGCTGCCAGGTTATGTTGATGTTGTACAAACCATTCTCGTTGTATTAACAATGGCTAGACTTTTCCTGGACATACTTTGTCATCCATCTTCTTGAAATTCTGAGCAAAGGACTTGTTTTTTAAATTTGTAAAAACTTTTGATTCAGCCTGTATTTTTGTATGTGGTTGTTAAAGCTTTGGTTACTATTGTGTGCTCTGTTGAGTGCAGGTAATGCTCATGGGGATTGTAGCTGTTCTGATGTTTTCTTTTTTCCCTGAACAGTGTTGTTGTTTAGTAATATTAAAGCTCAGTTTGGTTCTCAAATTTTAGTGGTCTCATACTCATAATTCTGTAAGCCCTAGACTCACAAGTATTCATTAAATGTGTTAATTTTGAATGTTCTTCAGGGATAGGTTATATCCAGATAGGGTTTTTAATGTGAGCAAGCAAACAAAATGACCATAAACCTTATTTTAATATGTGAAAATTTATCCCAAAACTGTTCAACTAAAATGTAAAAGTCTTTTTGCAAAAATTTTCCGTTTTCTTTTTCCCTGGCAAATGTATCAGGCCTATTTTCATCTTAAGTTGTCTTTGTTACATTCCCCTCTTTAGCCTATGCTCCATGGCAGTGACTTTTCCCTCAGTGTGCCTCAGGAAGTTTTAAAACATGCAGCACCTTCCTATTTAGTCAGGGGCTTTGACCTCTTTTCCTTAGTCCCATAAAAATTGATAGTAGCCATCCCATAGTGAATCAAAACTATACCTGGTTTTTTGTCAGATCAGCAAAAATTGTATTTTTTGGTGTGCCACTGAATCTTAGTATTTGGTTTGTGTGTCTGTGTGCCATGAGATGGAAGTAGTTGAAAATCGCTGCTCTATGGAAAAGTTTTTTTATTTTAACCTCAGAGAACAGTCCCTTTTCTCTCTGAATGGCACTGCGTTCTGAAATAGTAGACACAACCTTGGAGTCCTTATCCTATCGGTAAGATGCGACAGTCTTATTAAATCAGTTTCTTTTTCATAGTGTTAATTGTGTAGAATGTCAATTTAAGTTATAACTGACATTTAAAATTTTATGTTTGGAGCAGGAAGAGCAAGATCTGGATCAACAGGGAAACGAGGTACGATTTTGGGTCAGGGCCCCTACTAGAACGCATTTGACACAAATCCGAACTAATTAAAACCAAAAGGCTAAGAAAAAACTCTGGAGTCAGACTTTCTGGGTTTCAGTCCCAACTTTGCTTCTGTGTGTCTGCTCCTTCATTTGAAGAATGGGGGTAATAATTGTCCCTACTAGGAGAGAGGAATTTTGAGAACTAAGGTAATTTGAACTTTAGAACAGTTCATGATACATATTAACACTACTTTAGCACCAAGCATTTTGTCTCCAAATATATTCATGTTGTTAAAAATGTGGGTAGCCTTGTTTTCATCCCTCCCAGATGGGAAACTATAAGCCCTGGGAGTTCTCCTTAAGAAGAGGTAAGAGAGAAGCCTATTCTAGACCGGATTCTCAACTGCAGCCCTACGAATATTTTGGGATGGGTAATTCTTTGTAGTGTTGGTAGCTGTCCCACCCTCGGTCTCTACCTACTACTAGGTAGATGCCAGTAGCACTCTATACCCACTCCCTCCTCCCCACACACTCCTCCCCGCGTTGTGACATCCACAGATGTCTCCAGCTGTTGCCCAGTGTGTTCTGGGGGCAAAAGCCCATAGTCCAAAACCTCATAGTCCACTGGTCCAAAAGTATCAGTCCCATTTCCATGCAGTGAATTTAAATGTACTTGTGGTCATTGGTATGCTTCCTTTTAATTCATAGGCATTTTCTGCAACCATTTTTTTCTCCTTTCTCTTAAATGGATTTTTTTTTTTTTTTTTTTAAGATTTTATTGTCTTTAGAGGGGAAGGAGAGGGAGAGAAACATCAATGTATGGTTGCCTTTCGTGCATCCCCTGCTGGGGGCTGGCCTGCAGGGAACCGGCCTGCAACCCAGGCATGTACCCTGACTGGGAATCGAACCGCGATCCTCTGGTTCCCAGGCCCGAGCTCAATCCACTGAGCTACACCAGCCAGGGCTACAAGTACCTTTTTGAAAGTCATTCTCGTTTCTGGAAATGCTAGGCAAAAACATACCATTGTTCTTAAACTTTTTGGAGCTGTAAAGCAGAGCTAAGGACTGTTTATCAATCAGAAAAGGATAAAAATGTGTTGAAATACTAATTTGACAGGTTTTAGAGTTTTCCTTTTTAGAACTGATGTAAATTCTTAACGTTTGTCTCCCTTTTTAGGAAAATCTCTTTGACTCTCTGACAGGGCAGCCGCATCCTGAAGATGTGCTGCTGTTTGCCATCCCCATATGTGCCCCTTACACCACCATGACGAACTATAAGTGAGTCTTCGTCAGTTTCCTCAAAAGAGCTGGCATAGTAGTGATTTATGAATTGTTTTGTAATCTATTTAGTAACATATACAATTCCTTTTTAAAGATACAAAGTGAAACTTACTCCTGGAGTTCAGAAAAAGGGAAAAGGTATTTACATTTTTTTATGAATTACGATTTTAAACATTTCTTGACTAAAGAGAAGTATAGTCTTATATTTTATTTTTACAGCTGCAAAAACAGCCTTGAATAGTTTCATGCATTCCAAAGAAGCAACAGCAAGAGAAAAAGACTTATTCCGCAGCGTAAAGGTAAAATATTTCTCCAGAACTTTCTGAAGATTCGCAGTGCAACTAAAAATGTCAGCAGTTACTTGCTATCTTTTATTCTGACTTTATTTAGTAGATGCAAGGTGCAGCCACTATTTTGGTAGAAAATGCTGTCTTCTTAGAAGCAGTATAAAATAAGTAAAATCATTTCAGCGATTAATTTTAGAAATGCTTTTCTATTGCTAGCAGTCATCACATAATTGTCATACAGAAAAATATGACTGACCACATAGAATGTGAAGATACTCAGCAGTTCTTGGTGTTTTTTTGGTTTTTTTTAGGACACGGATTTATCAAGAAACATTCCTGGCAAAGTCAAAGTGTCTGCACCCAACCTTCTGAATGTAAAAAGGAAATAGCTGGGATAAAGCCAGTTTTACGGCCTTCTGGACATTCAAAAATGAAAACACCATGTAACAAGACTTCCGCTTTTAAAAATGAACTAAATATTGCCTTGCTATACTCACCAAAAGGACTTACTGTTTTATTCCAGTTTTACAGAGAGGAGACACTGTCTATTGTAGGATTTCCTAAAGTATTTGGGGACAGTTAAATGCTAATTATATACATCTGTAGTTATTGTACAGTATTCTTGGAATTTGGGGTGTTATTATTAAGCATTCACTTCCTACTGTGAAGTAACTGAACAGTGAAGCGGTTCGGCCGCACAGACTGTCCGGTGTCGTCTGCAATGTATAATGTCCAGTACATCCATTACAGGCCAGTACCAAGGGGGGGGTTGTTTGTTTTCTTTTCTTGGTGATGGTGGTTGGTTTAAAAATTTTGGATTAAGTCTTGAAAATCCTAAATATTGAAGGAGTTCATTTTCTTCCATTTTATATTTGTCAAAAAGTACATCAGACCAGATATAAAATACAAGTAATTTCCATTACTCAGGTTAAGGAATAATATCTAGAAGTAATTGGTATTGATCACTTCCAGGCATTTACATACCCTCACTTTTCACATTAATTTCTTTCCTGTAATCTCATTCAGTTCTGTGCCATTTAATTACCCACGTCTACTAGGAATCAGTAGCGTGTTACGATGACCCTTAACCTGTAATGTCAGAAGTGCACTTGTAGGCTTACCACGAAAGACTCCAGACCCAGCTTTCCTCTGTCTCATAACAGAAGGGAGAATAAAGTCATACCTTATTTCCACTCTTCTATAAACTACAAAACTGTTACTTTCTAAGTGACCAGACAATAGCTCCCTACAGTCAACATGACCACTTCCTCCAGACCCTATACCAAAGCGTTTAAGGTCAAAGTACGAAACTGCTGTTGGTCCTTCCTTCCTTTTCCCAGTTTCTCAGTCCTCCTAGTGAGAGTATTTTTCCACTTGAAATCACTGTTTAAGTAAACTTTATAATTATGTAATCTCATGTTGTAAATATGAGATAGACTATTCTTGCCATTTAAAAAAGTAACTTCAACTTGGGCTGGTGAACACAACACAGTGTACAGAGGGTGTGCTGTGGAACTGTGTGTCTGAAACCTGTGTAATTTTGTTAACCAGTGACACCCCGAAGTTCAGTTAAAAAGGAAAAAAACTACTTCACCATTTTAAGTGGTAAGGATAATTAGCATACTGTTCCTACAGATAATATATCCTGAAGTTAAAGTAAAAAGCCTAAGTATTAATTACCCTTTGCTCTAACAGAAGACAGTTACTGATGTTAAATACATTTATTTAGACACAAAAATAGGTTCTCTAGGCCATTCACATGCACATCAAAATCAAAAGGCTGCAGAACTACAACAATGCATGTAACTTTACAGATGACGCCACTCTTGGATGTTTCCAGAACTGCTGCTGTCCGTGCTCGGCGGCAATCAGAGGCTGTCTGTGGGGCCTTAGGACCCAGAGGTGTTGTTACTACCAAACCTCTGATTCACACTGTGCAGCAAGTGTTTGGGAAGGCAGTTCCATGCGCTGGCTAACATTTCTTTAAAGCAAATGACTGCTTCTAAACTTAGCCTGGAAATGAACAAGGAAAGAGAAAAATAATTTCACTTTACTGTTTAGAAGTACATTCACTTGAACCATTAAAATAAAAAGAAAGAAACCATTTTCTTTTAAGATTTTCACAGGAAAATATAACTGATTAGTTGTGTCGTTCAAGGCTTGTTAGTACCCTTAAAAAGTTACTTGCCTTACAAGAGATTTTGGCTGAACTGAAAATATTAGTACTTCATTACTGTGTGCCTGCAAAGTAGATAAGAACACATTAAAAAGCGAGTACTTCACAAATAAATTTCAGCAGTGTCATAAAGTGTCCTTTCACAAAAGGTCATATACTTACAGCTCTGTGATGGACAAGAAGATTGTTGGCGCATCCACCAAAAACAATCACTTCTCCTTCGTCACTGGCACAAGCTGTATGCCATAATCTACATTCAAAACAAGAGCTTGAGTTTGAAGTCACCCAAAACACCGCAGAACAGAACTGATTTAGTAAAGACTAGAGCTCTTGAGTTCAGACCAATGTCAAGGTCAGAAACATTTTTCTTAAGGAAAAATAGTCAAAGGTACAAAAATCAATGTCTGTTATGATTCAGTGGATGTCAGCATTTTCTCTCTGGTCCAGTGAAGGGTTTGAACTAAACAAACTGTTCTCTAGGTCTTTATTAGCAATAAAAACCTTACGGGAGATGAGTGGTATATGGCCTCTCCTTCCTCTTTTCATGGGCTGGGCCACTTGGCCTTCTACCAAACATCTGAAAGATGCTGAATCGGCCTGAGTAAACATGTATCTGAAGGCCTGGTAATTCAGTGGAAGAACATTTGTCACATAAAGTCTTAGTGGCCTGACTGTACTTAGGTTAAAGGCTTAGGGGAAAATGCAGGCTCATGTATCTAAAGATGCTTTTAAGACCTAATTTGACCACCATTTCCTTTTAGTCTTTTTAACAATCCTTTGAGAGTAACAACAAATAACTGTTTAACAGTCTCTCCTTTTTTGATGGTTTGACTTCCTAGTCTTTGTTTTGAAGTGCTACTGAAAAGCTAATAGAAACTTACTGATTTTTGTCCATATGCATTCTTTAAAGTTTTGAAATTCTCTCCTTTCCAGTTCCTTTTTCTTTTTTTTAATGACAAATTCAGGTGCAGTTCAATTTACTTGGGCAAAGAGCTTGATTATAAATGTTAATTATATCGGTAATTTGTTGATAAAGAAAGGAAAAGAGTTAAAAAATCAAAATCCAGCTGTATTTTTCACACAGATGATGGAAAAGAAAGCATCTGATACTAGGATAACATTTTTTTTCTTTCAAAAGGTGTATTAAACCTTAGTGAATGCTAAGGTATTTAGTAGAAGAATGATGGATTTAATGCAGCCAAATTTTCCTCATTCTGTCTTGTACACCTCTAGGGACTTCATTACTTTAGTATAAGAATTACCTTTTTAAATAGTTCATACCTTGGTCTGTCCGTATAGGGATGATTAAACTGTATCCATTCATTTTTACTAATGCAGAAAATCCAGGCATCACCTAGTCGAAACAGAAGAAATCTATGAAGTACGTTATTCTATCAATGCAAGAGAGGTAATAAATCAGACTGTGAGTAGACAGAGAAAGTGTATTTCCTTTTTTCCTCTGCAGTTAACCAAGTAAACCCTTTGCATGTTACAGCCCTTTGGCAGGGCTTACAGTGTCCCGGGGCCCTTCGTCACAGACTGGATGTATGTCACAGCGTGCAGGCCGCGGGGGTGCCAGACAGGATCAAAATTAACAGCAAACCTGCCAACAAACCCTATGGCCCTGATACATCTAATGAAATAGACTTTCTTGAACTATGTATATATTATTACATATGAATGATATACAGGCGTTTCTTACATTTTTAAAGGACTTACTTAGTGGCTGTTTATCAGTGGTAAATCCTCCAAAAAGAAAGAGATGGTCTGAAGAAACTGGTGTTAGTGAGTGCCAAGATCGGCCAACTGGGCACATGCCTTGTGGAATTCTGAAAATAACAGCTATGTTATAATACCAACATCTAAAAGCAGAGAAATACTGAAATTTTCTTTAAAATTTATATGGAATTAAAAAGAGACTTCAAATTTAAAAAGGCTTTTTTGTATTAACTACATGCTTTATTTAGAATGGACTATTTTCTTTGACAGTCAACTTCAGACTTTTTCAACAAACACTGAGTGCACACTGTGTACAGGCACACAGTTAACAGGATCAGGAATTAAAATTCTTCCATTAAGGGTCTAATGATCATGTTTGTTTAAATTCACAGTTACAGACAATTTAAGCAAGTACATTATATACTAATAATAGAGAATAAGGAAAAAAGCCATTGAAAATGTTTTGGAAAACTTTTCTAAAGAATTATCTAATGCAATACCTACAATTCAATCCACTCCCATGCATCCAGATCAAGATAGTGCAGATCATTCATTCTAGCATCCTAAAAAAGGATAATCATGTAGTCACCATTCGGAATAATTCAGAGGCAGCCACTGAAACAGTTTGCACACTCACTCGGTATCTGCCTCCAAACACAAAGCCTTTGTTTCCCACAGTGGCACAGGCATGGGCAGCGCGAGGCGAAGGTGCCGTACCCTGTTAAAGTCAGGTGAGCAGTTTAATAAATAAGTGAACTTTTAATAAGTGCCAGAGTCTTCACACCTCAGTGTATGAAAAAACTCATATAGTAATGGTGCTGTGTTAAGTGCTTTGATAAATTAATTCGCATAATCCTCATATGTTCTATGGTTAAACAGTCATTGGCTAACTACTTGAGTGGCAAACCACTTTCCACCTAAGAATGTACAAGACACTTGTGCTTTTAAGCTAAACTGCAGCCTTCTAGTCAACAGCAGTACTAAAGGCTGACCACCACAACTGGAAATTTTAATTTTGTATTTCTGAGGTGTATTACTGAGTGGGCTAGTAAATAAATAGAATGCTTACTTTGTTTTTTATTTTAAAATAAAAGCTAGCACATTATATAACATCTGTATCAGAGGAGAAAAAAACCGGTATTTGAGTAACTGAAATTCCAGTGTAGTGCTAGGTCATTTATTTGATTACAGACAATACCACTCAACATCAATTAGATAACAGATGCTGGTTTGGTCTATACATTCATTAAACTTTCCTGAGTTGTGGAGTCCTTGGAACATATGAAAGGTGAGACTCTTCTCCAGAAAACAGGAAGAATGAACTGTCAATCTTACGCCACCTCCCAACTTCCCTCTGAGCAGGCCTGCTTTAGCCATCCATTACTCCTCAGGAACTCACAGTGGTTACAGGCTGGCTCCAGATAAATGTTTCAGTATCCAAAATGTGTACATGATCATTCCATCCTCTCGGATGACTTGAATTCTACAGAAAATAGTAAGAGTCTCTGAGTTATTTTACAATTGCTCTTTACAAATAACATTTATAAAATTACATAGCCTTGGTCTGATTTATTAACAAAGCAAAGTGAACAAAACTACTACCAAATAAAATATATCATTTCAACACACTAAGGCCATATGCAAATATGAAACTTCACTTACCCAAAAAGATGTTTCATCGAATTCAAAAGTTCCCAATACTTTATCTTCAGGTAAATATCCATACCCTCCAAAAAAGATTAACCTATTTTATTAAGAAAATAGACAAATTCAAATATCCATTGGTTAAGATATAAGAGATTTTTCTACTATGTTAAGTGAGTTGAAAAGGCACACGATTATACGAAAATAAATAGTGACGGCTAATATGTCTCAGGTGCCGTGTTAAGTGCTCTGGTGTATTAATACACTAATCCTCCTGTGCACTATGGTGACAACAGTTACCAGCTAAGGATACTTGAATGGCAAACCACTTTCCACGTAAAAACCCCAACCTGTAGTGCTGCTAACTCACTTGTTTTTATATACCCAGACACCAAGTTTGTCCTTTGACGACGGAGGCATTCCTTGGCAATCAATCCTTTCCCACTGTAATACTCTGTCTGTAGACCTTAAATCCAGCATGTAGAACTGTCAGAAGCAATGAGTTCAGTTAGATTTGGTCATGTGAAAGAAACTCCAACTTTGGCATTTAATTTTACTGTGATTTATAATAATGTCATCTAATTCAGTACTGTTCAAGGTGTGACTACAGACTGGCTGCAAAACTGTTAACTGAGTCTAAATAGGGAACTTGTGCCAGAATATAAATTACCTAAGTCACTAAGCATCCCATTTAGTTCAGCTAACTTTTTTCCATAGCCACATTTTTGAAGCAATAGATAGATACTGGCTTACATAGGCACTTAGAGCGGTACTGATCTAATTTGTGGGTATCAGGACAGTATTACCAAAAAATCAGACTCAGCAATTTAACCTCAAAATTTAAGATCAATTTAACAAACGTGTTAAGTGCCTACTTTAACTCTAGGGGCTAAGGACAAATCTTAAAATATTAAGTATCGGTCTACCTTTAAGGGTTCATTCACAACCAGGTAACTGAATAAATGTGACCATTCCCAAACTTCCTGGTGATCGAACTTAGTGCGCTCAGCCCCAGCCCCGTGACACACTAATGACTACTATTTCTCCAGCCGCCCTGGAGGCGGCAGCAGCTTCTCTCTTTCCCAAGCTTCCCCACGTTGTGTCAGAATCGTTTCTCCCCCTCGGCCCTGACATACTGAGCGGTGGCCAGCCTATTGCAGTGCCTCAACAAAGCTTTTAGGCACAGAACTCTTTCTTCACACAAAACCTTTAAGTAAAAGCCTAACATAAAAGGAAAAATGGAGCTACACTTGTTAAAATGGTGGTGGAAGGGCTGGCCTGGAGCCACCCAACACCATTATAAGCTTCCCACGGGGGCCTTAGCATTCATAGGAGCTCAGTTTAAACCACACCAGCCATGTGGCATTCCCACGAGCACACCTGGCTTTTGTGCGCCACTGCATCTTGGTACGTGTAGCTTGGCTATCCCTTTGAGTTGTATTCATTTCAAGCCTCACCTCTTGGGTGAAAACTTGACTTTTTCTGTTCCTCCATTTATCCGAACATGATGTCAAGGATTCTTTTTCGGATTCAGAAATATTTACTGAGCTATTACTATGAGCCAGGCTCTGTGTATGTGCACACCACATGCTACTGGGGTCATTTACTGCCCCTCTAGAATGTGAGCTCCAAGAGGCACAGACTACGTATCAATCATCTCTGTCTCCCATGGCTCCCAAGTGCTCAGCAAATAGGTGCCCATTAAGTTGCCAAATAAATGAATTTGTAAGAGTTTACCTATATCATATGCACCTTTCTGACTTCACCTCTCTCTTCCTGGCCTGAGAGAACAACTGATATCTTTTTCCTATTTGGGAAAAAGCATGAACAAAGTCTGAACAAGAGCATCTCACAGTGCCAGATCATAGGAAGGCTAGTGTACAAAACGTCGTCGGTGTTGACTGACCCTCATGGCTTTCTGCGGGCGGACTGTTCGATTTCACCCTGCCGCCCACAATCACCTCAGGTTCACTTAATTCACTGTTACTCATCTAACACTCCAGGTTTCTAAAAGAACAGGTAGCTGCAAAGAACACAGAAACAACCTGGGCAGTTACTGCACAAAGGTTACCAACCAAAGGTGATTTGATAAATGGCCTAGGTAAATACAGACTGGCAGACTAAAATGCACATTCCTACCACAATCAGGTAAACACATTCTTTTAACTGGAACAGGAATAACTATGGGTTAACCTTAAAAGTCTCAAGTTGTCTGAAAAAGAATAAAACTGCCTTGAACTGGAATCCTTAGGAACACTAACCTTATTCGTATTGCCTCTTGAATGGTGCCCTCCGAACAGGTACAGCACCCTGTCTACACACACAGCACAGCTTCCTGACATAGAAGGAGGAACATCACCTTCAGTGTTAATTTTTCTCCTGAGGGGAGAAAAGCAATGTAAATAAGCCTCTCATAAAGGAACTGGAAAAGTATTTTTTCAAGTATTCCCGCAATAAAAGATAGAAGAGGAGGCTGACTCGATCATGTCTAGGGTCTTATCTGGCTCTCAAATAAATTCAAAGAAGGAGCTCTTCCCTGTCCGTTCCATAGGCTGCACTGGCCAGCCCTGCACGGAGGCAGAATGCATGCGCTGAAAAGCCTCCAGGTTACATTATTTTGGGAGCATAACATTTTATGTTTTTCAGACTGAACTTTTCATTCATTGTCCACAAGTTGTTTTCGTTTTTGAGTGAGCCAGGAAAACACCAACTTTAATAGGTTGTTCAAGATCTGTTCACAATATCACTTTATATTAAGGTTTTAAGTTCTAGTAGGCTTTTAAAAAATTACAGAGCTGATTCTCTTTTTAAAAATATGTAGAATTCTGTATTAAAGGAATACTATTATAAACTCCCAATTTTCCAGAAAAAAGATGGTTAACCTAGCTCAGTAATGGGCCAGCTCAGATTAGCTAGGTACAGAAATAATCCTATTTTTAATTTAACTCTAATCAAGTGGGAGTATATTCCAGTTCTGAGATCCAGAATATGTGCAGTGTTTGTACAGCACAATGTTCTCACAATGCAAACCTTGGGGGAAGACTACTTTAGAACGCCTCAAACATGGTTAACCTAGCCTTCTGAGAATCACATTAATTCTACCAAGGACAGATATTCCTGAGTACCACTTTTAAGAGACTAGCAAAAGATCCTATCAGAATAGCCCCAGTTTGAATAGAAGGTAAATTTAAACTAGTTTTGTTTTGTAAACAAAACACTATTTCAAAGAGAATTACATAGAATATTTAATGTTAGAGATCACTAAAATATACCACCTTTATTTCTAATAGATACAATCTATAATGTTTCTCATCCAAGATACCATGTAACAAAAGATATAACATCTTAAAAAATACATATGTGATGCTTCTGAAGTGATGCTAGACCAAACCAGCACAATTGTTTTCTTTTTGTTTGCAACATTATTTGAGTGTTTCCCCTTATACATCAAGTTACCATCTTCCCGTCTCCATGTTGTAGATCCACAGTTCTTCTCTAGGCAGATAGAAGTCATATAATCCTCTGACTTGGTTACTCTAAGAACCAAAAAGAAAATTGCAAATATAAAAAATAATCAGTATTCTAAAGAGGCACTACTGTGTTTTTTTCACATTCATCTTATTTGAGATGCTGAGAGATATGCAAAATAGGTCAATAAGTCCACCAAATGCACAGTCCTCCCCACCCCATGTCACAAACTCCTGCCAATGCTTTCTATAGACAGCTCCTATTTCAAATTTTTGATAGAACAGTTGCAATGGTGCAGAAAGCTAAGAGACCACCAGGAAATCTTCAAGGCCACTTGATCCTGAAAAGACCATGCACCAAATGTCAGCTGCATGACTTCAGGAGAGATTACCTGTACCATGGTGAGCAGACTGAAAAAAGGTCTACCCTTTAATTCCTCACTCACTCTGACATGTGAGGTATAGTTTTTCCAGCCATTCTTTCCTTTGACCCACCCATTCTCTACCAAGATGCAGAGAGGGTAGCACTGCAAATATGAAAACATGTAAGTCCTTCTGCAAAATTGTAAGTTCCTTATTCTCTATTTCCCTTCAGGTAATAATTCTTAGACTAAATGAACCATATACTAGAACTAGCCTACAGCTACCTATGGATTGCTTTAACCCTTACAATGATCCCTAGAAGTAGTTGGTATTTCAAAAGAACAGGCTTTTTAGAGAGGTAAGCAATTTGCCAGGTTACTTAGCAAGTAATGGTAGAACCAGGATTTCAGCCTCCTTTCCCTGAATTTGTAGCTTCAACTGCTGCTCAACCTCTCCAATCTTTGAACCCCGCTGGCCACTTCTGAACAATGTCAGCATGCAGTAAACAACTGCAGTTCTCTGAGAATGGGTGCCAGAGTCACAGAGCACGTGGAATAGAGCACCTGGCTATGTAAACATTTCACTTTCCGCTCCACCACTTTTGCAGGGAAAGGCTAGAACATAGCAGGCTAAACCCGAGATCAGCGTAGGGAGGACGACTGACCGCTGTATACGAAGCTAAGGTTCACTGCCTTCCATATAATCTCCAAAGGCTTCCTGTGCCTACTCTCAGGGTTCTAACCAAAGTGTGGACAACCTGTCTTTGAACCACCCCATCAATATCCAGGCCTTCAAAAACACCATCAGAAATCTTCCATCCTCACCACCCTCCTTCTCCCCATGCCCAAAGAAACATCCCATTCCCTCAGTGCTGCTGACTTTTACAAACAGAATTTCGAATAAAGTAGTTTAGACTGAAGCATGATTGACCAACAGGATTGCTTTTGTCCTTGTGAATTATTTACATTTCAGTAAGGATCACCACATACCTTCCCTCTTCCTCTTAACAAGTACCCTCTAAACACCTATTCGTTGGAGGTTAAGGAAAACACAAATTAATGATTAGCAAAAAACTCCCAAAACGTTTGTGGTTCAATTACACGAAGTCATCAGGACAGCTAAGGCACTTTGTCCCATCTGTCTTCTGAGAGTATCTCAAAAGTGTTCCACGAAGGTCAGCCCAACGGGACCATGAGCTGATACTGCCAGAGTCACAAAGCAAGTCATCCAAGACACAGGAGTATCGGAATAGATTGCAATCGAATACGGGAGGGCGGGGATTATTTTTAGGAGGGGAGGGGATTATTTTTAGGAGGGGAAGGGGCTATAAAGAATATTTTTGGTAGGAATAGCTTGGAGCCAACTGAATAAATGAAATAAGATTCTAGAATGTGGGGTGTTATTAGGAAGTTCTAAAAGCAAAAGAGCTGGAGAACTAGTGGGCAGGGGGCAGACAGCAGGGACTTCGGCGGGGAGGCTCATGCACGGGGCGGGAAGACATGCAGCTGGCTCCGCAGAGGTAAGCAATCACATCATCATTAGGGGCCAAGGAGCTGTTGATGTTCTGGTTACTGGTGGAGCTTTTCCATTAACTTTTCTAATACGGGTGTCTTCTGAAACTTTTAAGCCCTTTCTCAGCTGAAACCAAAAGGAAAACAGCCTTAAAATATCCGAACACAGTGTGACGGCCATCTGCACAAGCTGCAGCTGTGGGACGGGTGGGAAGGTTGCCTGTGGCCAGCGGCACCGGTGGGCCAGTGGCCTCGGCTCACAGGCAGACCCAACAGAGAGTAAGAGTGACATCACACACCGTCACGTCTTACGCACACCCCCAACTTTTCAAATAAAAACACGGCTAGTTGTCAGGCACGCCAACGTGCCCTCCCCAAAAGATCGCTTCGAGGTCACAGAGCATTCGGGGCGCCTGAAGCAACAGGGCTGCGGGGGCAGAGCGTGCTGTGAGAGCGGGCGTGGGGGTGACAACAGCCCGGAGGCCTCGGACGGGGCCGGGCACTCGTGAGAAGGTTCCCACGCTCAAAAAGAACAACGACGCGCAGAATCGGGACGTGGGGGCGCGGGAGGAGGCCAACCTGGCCCGCCCGCCCGCCCCGCCACCAGAACCCAGGTGACACCAAGCGACGCCCGCCAGCCCGGGCCACCCACTGACCTTGTAGCCGCCCCAGACGAACATGTGGCGCCCGTCGCTGACCGCTACGTGGCCGCTGCGCTCGGCGGGGCAGGCGAGCTCCATGGACTCGTAGCTGTCGTAGGCTGGCCCCGGCAAGTCGTCTGCCCGCAGGTCCTCGTTCCCATCAGCCATCTTGAGGCTGCACTCCCGTCCACCGACAATCCCCACGGCCGCCGCCGTGAGGGGGGGAAGAGACAAAGGGAAAGGGAGAAGAAACGGACGGCTGCGAAAGGGACTGGGGGAAGCCACTCCCTCGCCGCGGGCGCGTGCACCGGCCCAGCCCCCTCGGGGACGGCCCCTCGGCCGCGGGGTGGTGCTGACGGTTCGCAGGCGGGGAGGCGAGGGCTGGGGCGGGCGAGGGTCCGCGGAGCGCAAGGACCAGCTCCTCGCCCGTCCGCCCCGCCCCCCGCTCGCCTCACGCCACCGCTAGCTCCTGTTTACGCTGCGTCTCCGCCGGACCCGCCCGTTCTGCCGGCGCCACCTGCTGGGCTCCGGAAGCTCGGCCCGCGCTCCGCGCCGGGTCCTCCCGCCGCCGTTCCTGCGCTGCTCCGCCCGGCCCGGGCCCTGAAGCCGTGACGGCGAGTTCCGCACGCAGCAGAGCTCCGAGCCCTGCAGGCTCTGCCAGGATACGCTGGGTTGTAGCCAAAGCGGTGCTGAAACGGCCCAGCTGGGGTGTTTCTGGTCTCACTGCCCCGGTTTATGTGGACCTGCGGAGACCGCCGGCCCCGCGGTGCCCTCTCGGGAGCCGGCCGCGGTGGGTAGGCTCCGGGCGCGCAGCCCCGACCCGGCTCAGCTCTTGTGGTTCAGCAGGGATCTTGATTTAGTGCGCCCGACACCCTTATCACCCTGAAAATTATTGTCTTAGTTTATATTAGTTTTCCTCACGCAATATACACACATACATATACACACGTGTGCATGCATATATGCATGTATATATGTGTGTATATATATGTGTGTATATGTGCGTATATATATATATATACATACACACACACACATATGTACTGAGTGAGTTTGTACTGGTGCAAAGATCACCTTGTGCCTGTGCTGACAGTATGACGTTCTAAAGAATATTTTAAGCTTCTATCCAAAGGCTAATCTTTTTAAAAGTTGTGCAAAAATACTACTTGAAAAATGCATACTTATTTTGATGTGCTATTTTCAGTATATCATACCAAAAATGATAATACCAAAAAAGAATCCTCCCTGACAACTGGAATATCCCAAGAGACATAATAAAGATGGTCAGAAATTCTTTTTCCTTAAGAACCAGACTGGAGACCTATTTTGTGAACCACCAGAACGAAACCTGGAATCACCTTTCAAACAGACATGCTATAAGGGAGAATTCAGAGCTAGTGTTAGGAAGCTGTCATTGCCTTGGGCTCCCGTATACTGATCCCCTGGAGGTCAAGAACCTAGAAGCTGACAGTAAACCATCAGCTGGTGAAAAGTGAGGAATTAATACTTCTTGTCTAACGAACTTTACTATCTCCTAATAGCAGGAGAGCCCTGGTTTAAACAAAGTTACAGAAATTGAAGGTGAAGATCAGAATTCCCTGCCACCCCCACTATGAGGCTACCTCAAGACATAATTTTTGGAGTAGCACAGTATATTAGGTCAAATGAGTATAGCGCCAGTTACCTGTACCGTAGAAAACACAATATACAGATTTTCATTCTCTAGAAGACTAAATGCTGTGTATTTGAGGGGCTAATGCAACTTTTAATGTTCTATGTAAACCGTTTAAAAATAGAAGTGCGTTTCTAAGAGGCTAGAGAAGGAATTCATATAATCCAGAAGCCATTTTTAAAAAGTGTTCATTCCACTCAGTGTCACCTATCCAGTAGGTTTTGCTATTTTCCCCTTAAATAGGAAATGCTGATACTGGAGCTCATTGCAACAAAACATTACTTATAAGATGCATATCACCTGTGAGATTCACTCTCAATCTTTTATTCAGCCTAAAAATAGTAAGAACAATGAAAATTTACATTGAAATATTGTTTGTACAATCAACTCTAATGACTGGTTCACACTAACAATACTGGGAAAATAGTAAATCTATAGTTCGTATAATAAATAAAATGTAAACAAAATGTTTCAGTACATAAATAGAAGCTTTACACATCTAAAATACAATACATATATATAAAATATATCTCTAAAATGTATTGAGATACTTCAAACTACTATAATTTTCATTATAAATTACACATATATTTCAATATTTGCTCTCACATTTTAAATTTCAGAGATAATTTGCATAGTGGTATTGTGGAGAGTAGTTTTATATACCAAGCCTTTTAGTAATATATTGTTATTCAATGGAAGGATATAACTGATAATATGCACAATTTCTTAATTATGGCAAAATTGCTCTTTTTAAAAATGTAAAGCTACAGTGTTTTATTTCTGTTTAGGCAGTTAATACTGAAAATAAATAGGAACATAACACATTTTCAACATCCTTAAGCATCGACTTTGTAGAATGGGGTGGGCCAAACTGAGGGGTTTCAATAAAGGCAAATTACTACATTACCATTCCACTTCATTATTTATGAAAATTACTGTAGAAGCACTCTCCCAAGGCAAAATATATATAATGTGTCTCAACAATTAATAAATATACTGCTTCTCAATAATTCAAAGCCTGTATGACAAATAAACCTCCATTTTAGAAACTTTAAAACATGGTCTTTTTATATATATATATATATATATATATATATATATATACACTAATATATAGAGAGACTACAGACTAATAGACTATAGACATGTTAGTCCATCAGTCTTTATAAATATATATATAGATAGGTATATATCTGTCTATCTATATATATCAGTTTGGACAAACTAATAAATTAGAGATAAGGGAAAGCAATTGAATGGTTTATATATATAGACTAATATAGACTATAGACAATAGACTATAGATATATTAACCTATTAGTCTTTATAAATATATAGATAGGTATCTCTCTCTCTCTATATATATATATATATTATATATATATATATATATAATATATATATACTAATATATATATATATTAGTATGAACAAACAAATTAGGGGTAACAGAAAGCAATTGAATACATTTATTTCCCTACTCAAATAAAGGTCGAAGAAAACCTACAGAAGGAAAAAGGGGAAGTCGCATTAATGCCTGAGACCGCTCTCCCAGATGAGTTCCAAAGGGCAGGCTCTCAGTACCTAATACCACACCAGTGTTTGCCGATTTTATAGTTGGGCCAGCTGTATTAGGAGATGTTATTTAAGATGTTATTTAAATAACTGAGTCATTTAATGAGAAGATTTAGGTAATTATAAAGTGACTTGAGAAAATTTATTCTTTTTAAAAGTTGGTATGTCCTGTTTTTATGTATCATTATCATTAATTTATATGTCATTATGATTTCTAAAGTCCTTGAGTAATTTCTTATACCCCTCAAATTTGTACAGTCTTCCCAGTAATGGATACACAATGACTTAAATCTCCTACAACTGTACTTACTTTCAGAAAGTATATTTTTTTCTGCAATTTATAAAGAATTTAGTTTAGAAATATAAACGAATCTGTCATTAACGCCTCATTCCCATATATCCCATCCATGTAATCACTTTAACATAGCACTGTTGCTTCAAATTTTATCTTCTAAAGAAAGGCTCCAGTGTGGGGTATAAATGTACAGTCTGATTTAAATGTTTAAACACACTAAATATACAGAGTGTATAACAATTTAATTCCTACTGATCCGCTGACACTTAGTTTCTGTTTCTTCTTTTTGGGCTCTTTGTTCATCTCGGTGCTTAGCTGCAGTCCAAAATGTGATTTTTTTGAGTACTTGTTGCAGAAGTTTAGGAGGTAATAAAGATATTTGACTTTCTAAAATTACAGCATTTTTACCAATGCAGTCAAGGCATGACCTGTAAATGAAACATAGCAGAATTATTCACTTTTAAGTAATCAAGTGTATGTGGGTAAGTTTCTTAAAAATAAAAATCATGAAAAAGTTTTTCCATACTAACGTGTTTCCTTTGTGTTGTCTGGAGCATGGCAGGGCAGGTGTGCTTCCAGAGCACAGCCAGCCAGCCGCATGCTGTCAAAGCACAGAGACTGCCTCTGACCAAGACCCCACGGAAACAGATGACAATTTAGCATGCATAATATTCTTTAAGTAAAGAAGTTTCCGACTTAATTTCAAAGCAGGTTAGTCTGTAGCAGACCCTTTCTCACCTATCCTTGCAGCCCAATACCCGTTTACTCTGGCTTTTTTCTTCCAGCGCTCCAAGATGAGGCATCTGATATCCATGCTTGCGTAACAAGACGGGGTCCTCCCTTTACTTTGGGACTCTCTGTAAGTCCCAAAACTACTTGTCAGGGAGTCCCATCAGCTGTCTGGACTGGGAGGGCCCAGGGAGCGGATTTGGAGACTCTAGCGGCTGCTGAGTGATTTGAGGACTCTTCTCCTCGGACTCTCAGCACCTCCCGTCGTCTTCACACTTGATTGGATCACTGTGCTTTCTGGTTGAGGTTACAATCACAGGTCACAATTTAGTTCATCAGGAATTAAGGTGACTTCTGGTTTACAGAGTTGTGTCTGGTAAAGGTGCTTTTGGGTTATTGTGACATTACAGATCTGTCTGGCTGAATGGGGGGAAAAGCCTCCATTTTGGGAAACAGCACTTTGGGGCAAGTTTTGGCTCATTGGTTGACCTATACTTATAAACCTGTGACTAAAAAGAAAGTGGAGTTTATTGTAATATTGTTTGGCTTATGTATTACATAATATAGACTCAGGAGAGTGCTGACGGTTGAATGTGTCTTTGAATTACTGTAACATACTGTAACTACAGCTGTTTTGTCAAAGATCTGGGAAGTGGGACAAAATGCCTCAATTAGAAACTTATGAGTTTACATAATCAGGATGCAGGATTAAAAGGAAATAGACTAATGGTCCAGAGAAAAGGGAATTTGCCTGTGAAAGATAGCAGAAGCTCAGAATAGAGGAACCAGGAAGATCTGGATATCGTGGCTGCTGTGAGCGTGGTCAGGGTTCCCACGGCCCCTCCAGCCCCAGGGGATCTTCCTCCTTCCTTGGCTGAGGGAACTGGGGAAAGTGAGCCTGAACTGGTATCAGTTGTCTTGAACCTGTCAGGGAACTAAATTCAGTGGCAGAAAAGCCCCTACCAGGGTGGGGCAATACTCTTTGTGAAAACTTCCAGGGGGAGTAGGGCCAGAGGGCCACCTCACTCGATGTTATTGGGAACATACTCCATTTTCTACATCAGATCTGTTAAACCGGAAAAACTTTGAAAGGACCAGGGTATATACCCCTTTAGAATGGACGAAGGAGTGCACCAGGCTCTTGAGTCCCTGAAGCTGCACCTGGCTTCTGCACCAGCCCAGAGGCTTCCAAACCTACTAAAGGCCTCTCAGTTATACATTCATGAAAGGCAGGGCATTGCCCTAGGAGTCCTCACCCAAATGCTTAGTGACATTATGCAACCCATCGCTTACTTGTCAAGGAAAACTAGATCACACTGTCCAGCAGTGGCCAGCCTGCCTGAGGGCTGTGACAGCCACCTGTGAGCTCTTACAGGAAGCTGAAAATTTTCCCTGGGACAGCCTATCACCATTTATGCACGTGTTGAACCTGCCAGAGCAAGAGGGAAATTTGTGGCTCACTGCTGGAAGAAGGGGCAGGTACCGAGCCATTCTTCTCAACAATCCCAACGTCTGCCTAAAAACTGTAAGTAAGGTAAATCCTGCCTCTCTTCTCCCAGAGTCTGACTTGGCTGCGCTAATACATGACTGCGCTGAGATAACTGATGAAGTACACTCTAGCAGAACTGACTTACAGGGCTATCCTCCTGAAGAGGCAGGCTGCACTCTATGCAGAAGGAAACAGCTATATGGACACAGGAAGCAGAAGGCTGGGTATGCAGTTGTGAGTCTGGAAGGAACAGTAGAGGCAAGGCCTTGCCGCCAGGAACCTCTGCTCAGAAAGCCGAACTGACTGCATTGGCGAGGGCACTGGAATTGTCACTGAAAAGAGCATGAATGTGTACATCAACTCAAGGGAAGCTTTCCTAATTTTGCAACCATATGGCCACATCTTGAAGAAAAAAAGAACTGTTAACCTCCAATAAAAAGGAGATTGAGCGTGCCACAGAAATTTTAAAATTATTAGAAGCTGTTCTAGGTGGCCGTAACCTGTAAAGGTGGCAGTAATGCACTGCCCGGGGCACCAGAGAGAGGACGCTGAAGTGACGAGAGGAAACAATCTGGCTGATCGAGCAGTGAAAGAGGCCGCTAAAGGGACGTTTACAATGCCTTTGGTACCTGTTCTAGATTTGTCTAGTTTGACACTAAATATCTGGCTGCAGACTTAGAGAAAGCTGAGAGCTAAAGTTTTTTAAAATTTTTGTATTTATTTATCTTTAGAGGGGAAGGGAAGGGGGGGGAGAAATATCAATGTATGGTTGCCTTTCATCTGTCCCCTGATGGGAACTAGCCTGCAACCCAGGCATGTGCCCTGACTGGGAATCAAACCGTGATCCTTTGCTTCACAGGCCCGCGCTCAATCCACTGAGCTATACCAGCCAGGGCTTGAGAGCTAAAGTTTTGATGAAGAAGGAGCCAATGGTGGATGGGGAAAGAATAAGAAAGAAGCTATATTACCCCCTGAGCATTTTGGTAGAGCCAGTCACGAAGCATGTGCATGAGGCCACTCACTATGGAAGGGACTCACTAACCACCTATGTCAAACCATGGCTCACAGGTCCTGGAATCGCTGAAGCCATATGAAAAATAATTGTTAGGACTTCCGCCAAGATGGAGGCATAGGTGGAAACACTGTGCCTTCTCCCACAACCAAGTTTGACTACAACAAAAGTTTTGGAGAACTAGAACACACCCAGAGACCAGAACACGGAATTATACGGAAGTCCGACAGCTATGAACTGTTCAACGGGGATGGTAAGAGAGGTGGAGCTAGCAGCGGAGCTGGGTCAGGCAGGACAGATCCCCCGACCTAGACGCTAGGCGCGCAGGCAGCCCAAAGCCAGTCGGTGGCCAGCCCAAAGCCAGTGCGGAGCAGACTGACCAAGGTCGCACATTCGCGCACAGTGAGACGGACAACGCAGGCCCCAGGGGACGAACCCAGTGGTGGAGGGCCGACAGCGGTGGCACACTCGAGTGCAGTGGAACAAAACGCGTGGGCCCGGTGACGGTGATGGCTGCAGTGCCGGTGGGGGTCACGGCAGCAGGCGGCGGAGGGAAGCCATTGTCCCTCTTTGACCCCGCCCCCACATACAAGGTCACAACCCAGAGACTGAGTTGCCCTGCTCCGGTGAAAACCTAGGGCTCCGATCCTGCTACTTAACAGGCACGAACAGCCCAAAAGATGGTGCAAGAGGAACTGAAAGTCCCAGAGCCAATAACCCTAAGCGACCGGGAAATTGCCAGCCTCTCAGAAGCCCAATTTAAGACACTATTTATCAGGATGCTCACAGAATTGGTAGACTACAGTCACAAATTAGAGAAACATATGAACGCTAAACTAATTGAAATGAAGGAAGATGTCCAGGGTACCAATAGCTATGGAAAGGAAACTGGGACTCAAATCAATGGAATGGACCAGAAGGAAGAACAAAACATCCGACCAGAAAGGAATGAAGAAATGAGAATTCAAAAAAATGAGGAGAGGCTCAGGAACCTCCAGGACATCTTTAAACGTTCCAACATCCGGATTATAAGGGTATCAGAAGGGGGAAAGAAACAGCCACGAGTGGAAAACGTATTTGAACAAATAATAAAGGAGAACTTCCCCAGTCTGGCAAAGAAAATAGACTTCCAGGAAATCCAGGAAGCTCAGAGAGTCCCAAAGAAGTTGGACCCAAGAAGGAACTCACCAAGGCACATCATAATTACATTAGCCAAGATTAAAATGAAGGAGAGAATCCTAGAAGCAACAAGGGATAAGGGGACAGTCACCTACAAAGGAGTTCCCATCAGACTGTCAGCTGATTTCTCAAAAGAGACCTTACAGGCAAGAAGGGGCTGGAAAGAAGTATTCCAAGTCATGAAATCCAAAGACCTACAGCCAAGATTGCTTTATCCAGCAAAACTTTCATTTAGAATGGAAGGACAGAAAAAGTGCTTCTCAGATAAGGTCAAGTTCAAGGAGTTCATCATCACCAAGCCCTTATTATATGAAATGCTAAAGGGACTTATATAAGAAAGAGATGATGAAAAATATGAACAGTGAAAGGACAGCAAACACACAGTTATTAACAACCACACCTAAAACAAAAGCAAACTAAGCAGACAGCTGGATCAGGAGTGGAACCATAGAAATGAAGAACACATGGAGGGTTAGAAACAGGGGGGTGGGAGGAGGAGAAGGGAGGAGAAGGCACAGAAAATAGCATAGATGGTAGGTAGAAAATAGATAGGGGGGAGGGCGAGAATAGTGGGGGAAATATAGAATCTAAAGAAATTGAGACACGTGGTTATAAACTAAGGGGGGGAGAATAGTGGGGGAGGGAGTGTGTGGGTGGAGGGGAATGAAGGGGGGAAACAGAACAACTGTAATGGTATAATCAATAAAATATATTTTAAAAAAAATAATAATTGTTAGATGTGTTTTGTGCCAGAACAACCCCAAGACAGATCCCCATCCAAAGAAAGAAGGGAAACAATACCAAGGACAGAGCCCCCTTGAGGACTGGCCAATAGAATTTACTCAGATGCCAAGGGTCTGAGAGTGGAAATATTTGTTAGTCTTTGTTGACACTTTTCAGGATGGGTAGGAGCCTATCCCACTAGAATGGAGAAATCCTTGAGGTAGTGAAAGCCTTTCTGAAGGAAGTAATTCCTCGCTTTGGCCTACCTGGCAGCATCCAGAGCAATAAAGGACCTGTTTTTGTTTCAGAAATTACACAGAAGGTTAGTAAATTTCTAGGAATCAAGTGGAGACTCCACACAGCATGGAAACTTCTTGGAAGGTAGAGAGATGAGTCACACTGTGAAGAAAGACACAGCCAAGCTGTGTCAGGAAATTCATCCATTGGGATCCGGCTTTGCCTATTGCCCTGCTCAGGATATGGGTGGGTCCTCGAAGTGGGATTCTGTTAAGTCCTTATGAAACCATTTTAGGCTACGATTGGAGTGGTAGAGACGTATATAGATCAAGAAGTGAAGATAAAGAAATATGTACATTTAAGGCAGATGTTAGCGGTAATTAATTACCTTGCTTGTATTACTGACCTCTCCCCTGACAGGTCTGGCTACATTCCTTTGAGCCTGGAGATAAGGTACTACTCAAGACTTGAATGACAGCATCTCCAGAAAGCCAACTGGAAGAAAAGTGGACTGAACCTTGGGACATACTCCTTACCACCCCCACCGTGGTGAAGTTGGCAGGAATAAAACCTTGGATTCATCACCCAAGTTAAGAAAGCACTGGAGGAACAATGGACCACTGAACCACAACAAGACCCCAAGAAGACTTTTGAAGTCATCTTTCAAAAACAATGACATATTCTTTTCATTACTTTCTGTTTAAATTCATGTTTTGGAGAACGTGTTCCTTTCAAATTAGATGAGAATATTTGAGTGTATTTAGCAAAATGTTCTAAATATCTCTGACTTTTCTCTTGCAGGAGAAACTTATGTTGAACAAACTTTCACTACATGTCTTACAGGTGTTCGTACTTCCTTGGAAAGCTTCTACTGATATTTATAATTGGGGACCTGTGGTAACTCTCAAAGACAGGGAAATGTTTTTTTTAAAAGCCACTAAGGTGGCCCCAGCTGAAGGCATACAACTTTTTTCAACAGTGCTAAAAGCTGTTTTGTGCTTTATCATAGCTTGTTATTGCATACAATGCGCCCCCTTGTATGGACCTGCAACTAAATGCATTCCTACGCCCCTACCAGACAGTCTAATGCTAAGTTACATGCTCAACAGCAAAATGAGAACTTCCACATGAAACCGATCTCACAGAAATAAGGTATTTTAACTGGGGGGGAATGATGTGAGACTCAAGAGTGTGAAAATTTTATTTTTAGGTAATAGTCAGTAAGCGTAATAGTTAATGCATGTGAAAAGCTTTTGTTTCAGAACTGTAGGTAGGCCCACCCTGACTCCAGGAGACCACAAGCATTTGGCCTTTGTGCTCCAGGAGAGACCAGAAGCAGCAAGGTGGTATCTGAGCCACTGTGTTCCAGGGAGAGACAGTCTGCCCCCGAGGACACGGATAAAGAAAACTGCCCAGGACACAGATAAAGAAATGACTAGACTACAGCTTTTATCTGATTAACCTCTTTCTTGAATTCCAGAAACACTTACCTATACTTTTTTCCCTTGAATTCCAACCCCTTACCTACACTTTTCTTCTCCTTATAAAACGGGTCAGTTGAAAATGGAATTTGAGGAGGTCCGTTAGGGCACAGACCTATCATCTTCTCAAATCACCAACCATCTGAATAAAGTGCCCACGAAGATTCGATCCCTGTCTCCACTTATTGGGTCTGGGAGGTGACAGGCAGCACAATGGCTTATCTGGCTTCACAAATACAATTCCCTTTTTATCTTAAGCAACCTGTAAGAGGGTTTTGTACTTTAAAACCAAAAGAAACTAGATTAAGGTAAGAACCATCAAGAAAGCATCTTTCAACTAATAAACTTTAATTCAAAGAAGTAAATATTTTATAAAAGTTGTGGAAATAGCCCTGACTGGTGTGGCTCAGTGGGTTGGGTGTTGTCCTGCAAACCAAAAGGCCGACAGTTTGATTCTGGTCAGGCGCAGGCCTGGGTGTAGCCCAGGTCCTCAGCTGGGGTCCTGAGAGAGGAAGCCAATCTATGTCTCTCTCACACATCAGTGTTTCTCTCCCTCTCTTTCTCTCTCCCTTCCACTCTCTCTCTTCTTAAAAAAAGTTGTAAAAATAATAGGTTCATTGGATTCTGCTGTGGTTAATCTCAGTTGTCATTTTTTTTAAAGGTTTTATTTATCCATCTTAGAGGGGAAGGGAAGGAGAGAGAGAGAGAAAGAGAGAGAGAAATGTCAATGTATGGTTGCCTCTCGTGCATCCCCTGCTAGGAACCGGGAACTGGCCACTGGCCTGCAACCCAGGCATGTGCCCTGACTGGGAATTGAACCGCAATCGTGTGGTTCGCAGGCCCGCACTCAACCACTGAGCTACACCAGCCAGGGCTCAGTTGTCATTTTTGTAAGGATTTACACTCTAGGATTTTACAAAGATTTACACTTCTTCCGCACTTTCATGAAGACTTTTCTCTCTGAAAATGCTCACTGAGAATAGTGAAAATTTTCTACATCAATACAGAAGAAGTACAAGATGAAATGAGTCTTATTATCTGACGCAGATTTAATTCTGCTGCTACGGAAACAGCATAGCTCCTGTGCCCCTTCCACGAGGGGGGAAGGGAAGAGTCAGACGAGGAGACAGACTCATGACCTTCCATTCACTGATTCAACAGATATTTACTAGTGTGCACCACATATTAGTACTGGCTTAGGAGTAGGAAACCCAACACTGAGAAGAACTCTATTTCAGCCTTCAAGATTACAATTTAGTGAAAAAAAAAAAAACAATAAATGTGCCTGGGATAAAGTGAAACTCCCATGACAGGCACAGGTCCTATGGAAACCAGAGAGAAGAATAACCGAGACCGCCTTCGGAAGCCAGGCAAAGTTGCCAGATGGGAGGTCCGCGCTGAGACCATGAGTCTCAGTAATTTTGTTCCAGGTGGAGAAACCACACCTACAAAACCCAGTGAGGTGAAATAAGATTTATTACAGAGGAACCATGTCCGGTTCACCTCTGTTGTTCCCCAGTGAGTACTAAAAGCCTTCCAACTTTGAATTTAAAATAAAATGGTCACACTTGCTGCACTGTGGACAACTAATTGTGGTGCACATGCCTCTCAAAATCAATACGACTAAATACACGCGCTCAAGTTGTGACGCGCTCAGCATCCAAAGGGCCTGTACCCAGGGGCAGAAGCACCGCACTACTCACAGAGCACGGTACCAAGAAACCCAACTTAAGGTCACCCTGAGTCCCAGCCTCAAATACAGTCCCACCCCGTTCGTCCTTTTGCTCTCTCCCATTTCTATACCAGTTCGTCTTCCCCATCACTGTTTATCTTTGGGGAGGACAGACTGTTCCAGGATGTGACCACTGCCTGCCCAATGAGCGGGACCTGGGCCAGAATGGGGAGTGCTTCTCACAACCCTCCCACCCGCCTTGGAAACTGTCTGATCCTAATTGATGTTTGTTACATCATAAACCAGGAGTGTTCCCCTACTTTGCACTACTGGTTCCTAGAACAAGGCCATTATCTTGAGCTGCACAAACGTGTAAAATAATTCACATAAGTAGCAGCATTCACATTGGAATACCTGTTACTGTCCGCCCCTTTATCCCATATAATTCTTTGGTGCCTGTCAAGTGGTGTGGGGATCCATCTCATTTTACAGCCACCCAAGATGTACCTCCTATATGAGTTTCCCTCGACAGATTCCATTAATTACGAGACTGGAGTGGCCAGCCTCTTTCTTCAGTCTTCCCCGCCCTCTGCTCACAGAGAAGATTTTCAGTCCTGTGACCTTCTCCCTGGGTCTGTGTGTGCTGACAATACCACCTCCCAAATCTCTCCTTTGTGCTTTTCAGAACACCAGCTGTGTCTACAAACACCCCTGCTCCTTCTGACTTTCTGTCCTAGCTTTAATTGAAAGTTAAGAAAATTGCTTTGTGTGTAGCCTTCCTGAGGAAAGAGTACAAATTTTCCCTCCCCTCCCCTTTCACAGTCAAGGAGCCAGTGTTAATATTCCGCTTCGAGCCTGCTATCACTTCACTGCCACGCACTGCCGTCTACTAACCTCCTTCCTATTCATCACCACCCCCCGACCGCCACCCCCCCCCCACGCATGTTGAGGACTCTGATCCTGGCTGCCACAATCTTGTCTCTTGACTGATTTTAGCATCTTTGTGGAAAACCCTTTTATTCTTTTTTTATTAAAAGATTTTATCATTTACTATTAGAGAAAGGGGGGAAGTGGGAGAAAGAGGAGAGAAATGGAATGTGGGAGAGCTACATTGATCACTGTCCCTCACACACCCCCTACTGGGGACCTGGCCCACAACCCAGGCATGTGCCCTGACCGGGAGTCCAACCAGCAACCCTTTGGCTCACAGGCTGGCACTCAATCCAGCTGGCACTCAATCTACTGAGCCACACCAGCCAGGGAAAAAACCTTTTTATTCTTTATGACCTCACTCAGGATAGTTCGACCTCTGAAATCTTAAACTTCCATACTTTCCTCTTGGACCATAATCCTTGCATCCTTTTAATTTTTACACTCCTTTATCTTTTGACTCATCTTGGTTCACCAAATAACAAGATTCCTCCAGTTTTAACTTTCTTTCCTGTCCAGCCTAGTCCATATGCACTTCATTCTCTTACCAAGAATCTTAATCCCTCTCTCCACTGTCCCTCTTGTTACACCATTCTGGCTAAATTCCAACCACGAGTAAACCCTGCGAGTACCTCCTTTCTGCACCTGCACCCTGGCTGCTCAGTGCCGCGGGAGAGGACCATGCGTCTGCCCTCGCATCTCACTGCTCTCTG
This sequence comes from Sturnira hondurensis, assembly GCF_014824575.4. NCBI lineage: Eukaryota > Metazoa > Chordata > Mammalia > Chiroptera > Phyllostomidae > Sturnira > Sturnira hondurensis. The sequence goes on from NW_028077960.1 coordinate 7,213,110, forward strand.
GTTCTAGTGTACCTCAGCTGCGCCGTCTTTGGTGCTCAGCACTGCTCTGTCCCAGACTCCAAGTCAGCATCTTCTCAGCCACGTCAGCAGCTATTTCAAATTTCACCACTCTTCTTAAATTCACATCTTCATCTCTCTTCTTTCTTATCAGACGACCTCACTATCAGCCAAAACTACCTCAATGCCCTGTCCCCAACTAACAAATCAATTTTTCTTTATACTTACTTTTTTCCCTTCTATTTTAAAAGTATTCTTGCTGCAGCCAAGGGGCAATTCAATTTACTTGTTCAATAAAATACACCTCCTGAAGACTATGCTCTGCTCATTTGCCTTCACTTCCTGTGTTTCCAGCAATTTACTCCCATTGGTTTCTTCCCCTCAGAATGTGAACAAATATGCTCAGTCCTTCCTTGGTCCTGGTGTTCATACCTGGAAGTCACCTTGGCTTCCATCTTCATCTTACCAACAACTTCCTAGTATTGCCAAACTCCAAGGCATGTTTCTTAATTCATTCCTTCCTTCCTTCCTTCCTTCCTTCCTTCCTTCCTTCCTTCCTTCCTTCCTCCCTCCCTCCCTCCCTCCCTCCCTCCCTCCCTCTCTTCATTCCTTTAATTGATTTGACAGTGAAAGAGACGGAGAGACAGAGAGAAAAAAAAACACTGACTTGTTGTTCCACTTATCTATGAATTCATTGGTTGATTCTTGTATGTGCCCTGACTGGGGATTGAACCTACAACCTTAGCATATTAGGACCACATTCCTGGCATATCAGGACTGAGTTACCCAGCCAAGACCTCCTAGGCTCTTTTCAATCCAGATGTTCTATAATCTCTTTACAAGTGGTCTCTCCATCTTCAATTCTCTCCTCCTGCAGGTTTTGTATTCCCATTATCTCCTGGTTCACCTTTGACATTTCTGGTCACTTTCTGCCTCCTTTTCCTCTACCTGCTCCTCAAATATTATGAGCTCTTAATGCTCAGTTGTTGACTTCATCCTTATGATAGTAAGGATGAACTCTTACTTCCTGGGCAAAGCGAACCCACATTATTTACACTCCAACAATCTTTAAATCATTATGTCTAGCCCAGACCTCTATCCATATATTTCCTATTTGATGGATAGCTCCACTCAGAGGTCCCCTAAGGACTTCAACTTTATATGTCCTAAACCAAGTCTATCATTTCTACCCCATCCCACCTTGAACTCCACTGCCTTCTCCCCATTCTCTCTACCACTAATTCTTCCCTCCTCTTTCAACGACCACACCCACGTTTCTCTTCTAAGAACCCCCACCTCCCTCTCTTCTCTCAGACTCTCACTTCGTGCCTGACCACTGCAACAGTCTCTCCCAACTTTTCTAACCCAGTCACATCGCCCTCCAGTGTCTCATCCACACTGCTGCCAGGGGAATTTTCTAATTGTTGGTGTGATTATCTCATTCCTCGCTTCAAATTTTTCAGTGCTTCCTGATCTCCTACAAGATCATGTAAACTCCTCCGCATGAGAGACAAAGTGCTTAGAAGACATACGGGTTCTGACTTCTTGTCCAATCTCATCTCTTACAACCCCCCCCTCATACTTACATCCCAGGAATACCCAAGAAGTCAGTTTCCAAGGCACATCATACATAGTGTTAGCATCTCTGCACTGCCTGTTCGTAGTAAATTCTTGTCTCAAACCCGTCTGCTGAACAGCTTCCCTAGCCTTCACAATCTCAACCATGTGGAGAGAGAGCCTTCCTCTCTAGTATTCTCATAAACTGTCTATATGTGCTTCTTAAAGCAATCTTCAATTTTCTACTATAGTTGTTTGAATGCTTGCCTTCTATATCATTAGCAATTTAAGAGAAAGGTCATGATTTTCAATTTCACAGCAATGTGCCTCCCCATGGTGGGCACTCAAATACTGTATTTCTTGATCCTTGGATATGGGGAATGTGCCATCTACTTAGGGAGAGCGGTTATGTTGCTCACAGCAAAAGTTAAGTAACAAAACACTGCAGTATAAATTACCAGAGTAGCAATTCTTAAACTTTGCCTGCACATTAGAATTACCTTGGGAGCATTCAAGAATTCCAAAGTCCACATTACACTCCAGACCAGTTAAACCACAATCTGTGGTGATGAAACCCAGGCATCAATATGTTTTAAAGTTCCACATGAGAGTCTAATGTGCTGCAAGTGTAGGAAACACTGTGCTGACAGAAAGGGCAGTTAAGAAAGATTTTAGGGAGGTCCAGTTTGAGCTAGTTCATTGGTTTTCAAGTGATTCAAGCTGTTAGATGTCTGGAAGTTTTGGCATACTCCCTGACATACAGCATGTCACCTCTCTCTGCCTCCGTCTCTCTGTCCCTGGTGCCTTCACCCATGTTACTCCTACTGCACACAATACCCACACTTCTTCACTAGGCAACTTGTACTTCACTCAAACCCTTCCACCCAGCCTTCACCAGCAGGAACAGGGGCTTCTTCCACAATCCTCCCATTAAATGTTGCATACATTCTTTTTATTTATTTACTTTTAATATTTTATTGATTATGCCATTACAGTTGTTCTATTTCCCCCCTTCATTCCCCTCCACCCTGCACACCCCCCCACCATTCCCCCCTTTAGTTTATGACCATGTGTCTCAAGTTCTTTAGATTCTATATTTCCCATAGTATTCTTGCCCTCCCCCCTATCTATTTTCTACCTACCATCAATGCTACTTATTCTCTGTACCTTCTCCCCCCTTCTCCTCCTCCCACTCCCCTGTTGCTAACCCTCCATGTGATCTTCATTTCTATGGTTCTGCTCCTGATCCAGCTGTCTGCTTAGTTTGCTTTTGTTTTAGGTGTGGTTGTTAATAACTGTGAGTTTGCTGTCCTTTCACTGTTCATATTTTTTATCTTCTTTTTCTTACATAAGTCCCTTTAACTTTTCATATAATAAGGGCTTGGTGATGATGAACTTGAATTTGATCTTATCTGAGAAGCACTTTATCTGTCCTTCCATTCTAAATGAAAGCTTTGCTGGATAGAGCAATCTTGGTTGTAGGTCTTTGGATTTCATGATTTGGAATACTTCTTTCCAGCCCCTTCTTGCCTCTAAGGTCTCTTTTGAGAAATCAGCTGACAGTCTGATGGGAACTCCTTTGTAGGTGACTGTCCCCTTATCCCTTGTTGCTTCTAGGATTCTCTCCTTCATTTTAGTCTTGGCTAATGTTAATTATGATGTGCCTTGGTGTGTTCCTTCTTGGGTCCAACTTCTTTGGGACTCTCTGAGCTTCCTGGATTTCCTGGAAGTCTATTTTCTTTGCCAGACTGGGGAAGTTCTCCTTTATTATTTGTTCAGATAAGTTTTCCATTTGTTTCTCTTTCTCTTCCTATCTGGTACCCTTATAATTTGGATGTTGGAACATTTAAAGATGTCCTGGAGGTTCCGAAGCCTCTCCTCATTTTTTTGAATCCTTGTTTCTTCATTCTTTTCTGTTTGGTCATTTCTTTCTTCTTTCTGGTCCACTCTCTTGATTTGAGTCCCAGTTTCCTTTCCATCACTATTGGTTTCCTGTGCATTTCCCTTCATTTCAATTAGTTTAGCCTTCATATGTTCCTCTAAGTTGTGACTAAAATCAACCAGTTCTGTGAGCGTCCTGATCACCAGTATTTTGAACTGTGCATCTGAGAGGTTCGCTATTTCTTGGTCACTTAGAGTTATCAGCTCTGGGGCTTTGAGTTCGTGAGCCATATTTTGGTCTGTTTGTGCCTGTTACATATGAGGAGTGGAGCCCTAGGTGTTCACCAGGGTGGGGCAACTCAGTCGCTGGGGTGTGACCCTGTTCGTGGGGGCAGGATCAAAGAGGAGCAATGGCAGTCCCCTCTGCTGCTTCCCGCCACTGGGGCCTGCGTGGTCTGTCTCACTGCTCGCTCCTTTGCTGGTTTATCTACGTGCAAATGTATGACCGCGGTAAGCCTGCCGCCTTGCGCCCTCACTGGGTCCGCCTGTTGCTACCCCACACCTGGGACCCATCCACGGCTGCCTGGGTGCCTGGGGTTGGGGGATCTTTCCTGCCCGACCCTACTCCGCTGCTGGCTCTGCCCCTCTTACCAGTCTGGTGAAACAGTTTGTTTTTGTCGGACTTCTGTATAGTTCAATTTTCTGTGTTTTGGCTGCGTTTTTGTTTACTAAACCTTTGTTATTCAAACTTGGTTGTGGGAGAAGGCACAGTGTTTCCACCTATGCCTCCATCTTGGCTGAAGTCCATACATTCTTTTTAAAGCAAGAGTATATGAGCTAAGTCTCTTGTCAGTTATACCACCAATTTAATAACAGCTTTGAAGTTATAAAAAAAGAAATTGTACTAATTTAAAAGCATGTATATATGTTTACATTTTGACTTCAGAAAAGTTAAAATAAGGAAAAAGTCAGGCTTAGAATCAAGGAAATACAGTATGATTAGTATTCCCATATGAACTAAATGCAATTTTATAATCAGAGCAAAAATGTGAGTATACTATATATTTTCTTTTAAAAATAACATTGGCCCTGGCTGGTGTGGTTCAGTGGACTGAGTGCCGGCCTGCAAACCAAAGTGTCACCAGTTTGATGCTCAGCCCAGAGCACATGCCTGGGTTGCGGGCCAGGTCCCAGTAGGGGGCACATGAAATGCAATTAAACATTGATGTTTCTCTCCCTCTCTCTCACCCTCCCCTTCTCTAAAAATAAATAAAATCTTAAAGAAAAATACAAGTAACACTAGTGTATGTTTCACCATTACAAATTTGAATTATACTCTTAGGATGATTTAAACATTTAAAAAAATTCAAGTCATAAACTACCTGAAAAATATTACAAAGTTTTCCCCAAATCAGGCAGAGATAATTTATCATATATTAATAGCATATATATTAAAAATAATGAATTTCAGCTCTGGCTGGTGTAGCTCAGTGGATTGAGCACGGGCCTGTGAACCAAAATACTGCTGATTTGATTCCCAGTCAGGGCACATGCCTGGGTTGCAGGCCAGGTTCCCAGTAGGGGGCACTCAAGAGGCAACCACACACTGATATTTCTCTCCCTCTCTTTCTCCCTCCCTTCCCCTCTCTCTAAAAATAAATAAAATCTTTAAAAAAATAATGAATTTACTTACCTGAGTAGTGAATAAGGTTGTGTTTGAAAGATCAATAAATCATTACAGTGACCCTAATCAACATAAAAAGGAGTTATCAACATTTTTTATAAACATAACGATGCCAAAGAATGGGGGGGCAGGGAGAGTGGGTATGGTAGGTACAAGGTGAGTAGGGCAGGGGAGAGCAATGGGGGGAAAATGGAGACAACAGTGATTGAACAATAAAAATTTTTGTGAATAAAAATAACTGCATTAATACTGAATATTTTTATTTTATAAATATAAAAGAAATTATATAAAGCTGCAAATAAATCTCTCTCTGGCTATGGACACACATACATACATGCACATATAAACATAGACATATATACAAATATCTATGTCCACACAAATTTTAGAAACATGGTTACCATATTTTCAGTGACCCAATTTTTACCTAACCGCAGTCTATATGACCAAATTTAAAAATCAGAAACATGTTTTTCTCTTAGAACAGTAAGTTTAAAATGACAATGTAGTGGTTTTCAAACTTTTTTGTTTTTTAAGCAGAACTTTTTTCTTCCAAATTACTCTTATTTTTAAATCTTTTCTTTACCCCATCTCCCTTTTCCAGGCAGTCCCAGTGTAACAGGGTGCAGCCAGGGGGCCCCCAAGTAGGGATTTGTAATGGGGTCCAGAACTCAGGGTGTCCAGAAAATATTAAAAATATAGGATGTCCTCACCCCCACAAGTCTGAACTGGGGGATGGGACACATGGAGCAGGGCCCCTGAGAGCTGTTCTGCATAGCAACAGTTTTGCAAATAACCTCAGGCATGGTCATTTAACATATCTATAAGGTTTTTTTTAAAGATGTATTTATAGAGAGAGAGAAGGGAAGAGAAGGAGAAAGAAGGGGAGAGAAGCATCAATGTGTGGTTGCCTATCATGCCCCTTCTACTGGGGACCTGGCCTGCACCAGGCATATGCCCTGACTGGGAATCGAACCACAACCCTTTGGTTTGCAGGCCCGAGCTCAATCCACTGAGCTGTACCAGCCAGGGCTATCTATGAGTTTTAACTGGTTTCATGGACATGTTAAATTGCTGTAGCTGTGCTTTGAGCCAGGAAAATGAGAGTGACTTCCACCCAGGATGTAACTAGGAGGCAGCTCCCCCTGGTTACAGGGCCTGCATGAGAGCTTGGAGATGACTGCTTCCATTCCACGAGGCCACACCTGTCCAGACTTACTTTGGCAGCCCAGAAAAGCTGGAAAAACATGGGAATGCTGGCAGGTGTAGTCCACTGTGGGAAGGGTCAGAAATGGGGCTGCAGAGGAAGATTGGCGCTGGGATTTAAACCCAGGCATGGCAGCCATGCTAGAAGAGAACCATGCAGCTTCGGGGCTCCCTTTGCCACACAGCTTAGGAAGCTGGGAAGCAAGATGTAGCAGCGCTGCAGAGCTCTCTCTCAGCAGCTTGGAAGAATGCAGGAGAGATGCTGTGGGGAGGAAAGGGGTGAAAGGACTCTTGCTGGTGGGCCAGGAGAAGGTGCCATATGGGTTTGGAATAAGAATTGGAGATCGCGGTGACACAGCTGATGGTGCTGGGATCCGAGAGAGGCCTGCCAGCTGAGCACAGATTACTGGGAAGAACCGGGGGCTACCTGAGCCACAGACTTCTATTTCTTTTCCTGAGATACGGTACCCAGGAGTGGGTAAAGGGAAAGCAAGGACTGTATATGTTTGTGGGTGTTTTAAGGGACTTTGGGATCTTAACGGAGACATTGTCATTATTCCTAAGTCAGTATAACTTTTGAATAAATAACTCCTTTCCTTTTCACCAATCTCTGGCATTGAGAGCTGTAATTCCCTGGCACTGGGCAAGGCAAGCCTAGTGCAGGGGGGCCCTGGGAGAAAGGGGAGGTCCATTCAGTAATAGTATTCCCCCCACCCACCCCACAGGTCCATTCAGTAACACCAGGACTTTCTGGGAATTCTTCGCTTGAAGATCACAGATCTAAAAGATTTTCTGAATATAATTTTCTTATTTGAAAATTAGTGTGGAAAAATCAGCAGAAATTTTCCCTAATCCTTTCAAATAGGTCTTTAGACTTTTGTAATTTATGATAATAATTTTAATCAGAATTCCTATTTCAATGATAAAATTAAGTCTTAAGTGAAGACTTCTAGTGCCCAGAAAAAGATGAACCACTAAATTTGCTTCTTAATTAAATGCAAAGTTGTGGTTTTCATCTTTTATTGAAGCAGTGCATCCTCAGCCAAAGAAAGTTCTGAAACTTTCAGTATACATAACTTTTAATTTTAAGACCTAAGGACTATTAAATAAACCAGTTACCTGGAAAGAAGCTACCTATTTCAGGGTTTGCCATGCTATTCTGTAGGAGAAACTCTGGAAATAACTACACCCAAGGAGATGAAAGGGAATGGGCCCCTCCTTGGCTGGACCCTGGCTTGCTGTACTCACCCCCTCCATGGAGGCTCAGACCTGCTATGCCTAAGTGTTCATCCAACCCAGAGAAACCAGTTCTGAAATCCTGTCCCATCACATCTAAAAAAGGAGAATGGCCACCCTGCTCTGAATTTCCCAAGGTGCTAGGAATTAAAGAACAATACCCTCCAAATGCTACCCATTTATTCCTTTGACCTTAGTTTATGAGATTTTGAAACAAATACTTTCATGCAAATGTAAAACAGGTGAAGCAGTGGCAAAAGATGCATATAATAAAAAGAAAATCCACTAAGCATTTCAAAGTAGTTTCCTCTTGAGGAAAAAAGCTAGCATTAATGATGTTCTAGTTATTGTCAGGTGGCAAATTTCATAAGCACTTCTTACACTAAGTTGTTTACATATACATCATATATTCTTTTTATGTATCAACTATTTCAATAAAATGATAAGCACCCATACCATGGGAAAGCTCAGAGAAAACATGAAAAACCATCCTTTGAGACCTTTTCTTAATAACTTGACTAATGAAGTTAATAGACCTATTTTGATTTGCAAACCTAAGATCCTGAAATACTTCACAAAAGCCACTTACTCTGAAGATTAGTCACACCACAGAGTAACATTTCATGCCTTTCCACATTTTGCAATGTGGGGATACTAACATTCTTACTGAACAACCATTTAGGCTGAATGACACAATTAGAGGAAATATTTAGATAAGAAATTTTCTTACTGTATCCAAGGAAAGTAAATCATCTTTGCTCCCACCAAATACCATTATTTCATTTTCTTTTCCCAAACAGGCAGTGTGCCATAACCTATGATTGAAAAGTATAAACAGTGAAATACTATCAAAGAAGAAACTATATCACAGATACATATCTTCAGTTGCACAGTCTAAAATGTAATGTATTTCAAAAGGCACCGAACTCCAAAGTTTGGAGTTCAATATTCTCAAAGAAGACAGACTTTGAAGATCCTTCTAGGATCATCAGAGAATTAGATTTTAGAGTTCATTAAGTCACATCATTTCAGTTAAGGAGATGATCCCCAATAACTTTCCCACTTTATCCCACAACTTTTTCTAATCTAACTCAGATATTAAAATAATTTATCACAAAAACATTTTAAAAAGAACTGAACAGCAGAAATAGACACCTTTCCCATTTTTCTTACTACTATCTGCCATGCTCCTGTCCTCGTTACTGACTCCTGTTCCCTCTTCCCCACCACCTAACAAATCCAATTTGGCATTTTCTTTTTATTTACATCGTCACACTGCTTATCACTCTGGGTACAGAATACCACACCTGTTCCTCATCTTTCTGTCTGCAGTGTCAGCTACATATTGGTAAGTATTTGTCAAATATTGTTTTTAACCATAGACATCTCCTGATTAAGATGCACTTGTGCCATTTTTCTTAACCTATATTTATGACCAAGAACTATTTCTGTTTTCCATAAAACTAAAATGAACTCTTGCTTCTCCCCAAATGAACCCTCTACTTCAGCCAACTTTATTTATTTGCTTTTCTTAAAAGTAAAGCTTCCATCTGACTCTGTTTACCCAGTTTCCAAATCTTAAAATGAGAAGTCATTCTCCCATGGCCTAAAATAAAAACAGGCTCAAAATCCCCAAATGGAGCAAGGAGTCCTAGCTCCACACCAGGCCCTCCAGCCCAGGATTCCAGTGCCAGGAAGGTAAGTCCCCACAACTTCTGGCTGTGAAACCCAGTGGGGATCCAGTCTGTGGAGGAGGCTGCTGGAGCCCTAAGCAGTTCCTCTTGGGGAACCCACACACAGACTCACCTATTCAGACTCGCTCCCTCTGAGTTCTAGCACGGGGTGGCAGCTTGAAGGGCACCAGTGGCATATAGGGAGATATTGCAATGTCTGGCATCAGGGCAAGCGCAGCCCATTGTCTCTCTGCTGAGCCCTCCCCCAACGAAGCCAGTAGTCTGGTGCCCTAGCTGAGATGATATCAACCTGGCTAACACTGTGTGACCCACCCTGGAGATCCACCCGATTTAGGGGCCCACACAAACTGCTTTGCCATAAGATTGGCTGGTCTTCACTCCTAAATCCTATCAAACAAGCAACAGATGGCTTCAGTGAGCCCTAGCAGCAGCCAGATTAGTTATAGTTTGGCTTCACTTGGGAATATCCAAACCCAGCACAAGTAGCAGCCATATCAGATTGCTTTATAGCTCAAGCAGGGTGCCCTGGGTAAAACACAGGTGGGAACAGACCTTGGCCTGCAGCACCCAGGAAACCCTGGGGCCAATGAAGCCAGTGAACAGCTATAGACCAAGTTGAAGCACCACCACCCTGCCCCTGCACAGCTGATCCTCCACAGAGAGTGGAGGTTGGTGGTCAGTGGTCACAGTCAGTCCTAGCAGCTGACTGGCCTGGGTAAACTCCTCCCATTGATCTCCCAAAGGCAACCAAGGCTCAACTACAAGAGAAAGGTGTACTCAGCCCACACAAAGGGAACATTTCGAGTACCCATCTTGGGTGATAGGGGAGGCTATGCCACTGGACCCTACAAGACACCTACTACATTAGGCCATACTAGCAAGACACAGACTCAAAAGACTTCTACCTAATACATAGAAACAAACATAGGGAGGCTGCCAAAATGAGGAGACAAAGAAACACGGCCCAAATGAAAGAAGAGATAAAAACTCTAGAAAGAGAACTAAACAAAATAGAGATAAGCAATCTATCAGATGCAGAGTTCAAAACTTGTTATAAGGATGCTTGAGGAACTTAGCGAGGACCTCAGCAACATAAAAAAGACCCAGTCAAAAACAAAGGATACAATAATCGAAATAAAGAAAAATTTACAAGGAAACAAAAGGAGAATGGATAAAGCCAAGAATCAAATCAATGGTACAGAACATAAGGAGACAAAACAACAACAACCACCACCATGCAGAACAAGAAGAAAAAAATTTTAAAAATGAGGATAGTATAAACCTCTGAGACAACTTTAAGAGGTCCCACATTCACCTCATTGGGGTGCCAGATGAAGAATAGAAAGAGCAAGAAATTAGAAATCTTTCTGAAAAAATAGTGCAAGACAAATTCCCTAATCTGGTGAAGGAACTAGACATTGCAAGTCCAGGAAGCAGAAAGAGACCCAATTATGATGGATGCAAAGAGGCCCACTCCAAGACACATTATTAAAAGGCTAAAGGTTAAAGATAAAGATAGACTCTCAAAAGCAGCAAGAGAAAAGAAGTCAGTTACTGGAAGTTTGCCAGATGGGAGGGAGAGGAGGAGAATGGGTGATGAAATAAAAAAAAAAAGAAGTACAAATAGGTAGTTACAGAATAGCCATGGGGATGTACAGCACTGTACAGGAAATGGAGTAGCCGAAGAACTTATATACATGACCCATGGACATGAACAATGGCGGGGGGGGGACTGCCTGAGAAAGTAGGGGTTGCTGGGTGGAGGGGAGTAAAGAGGGAAAGATCAGGACAACTGTAATAGCATAATCAATAATATATAATTTTTTAAAAATTCCCAAATGTTGCCCAAACTGGCTGTCACCCTCTCTGTTCAGCACTTTCAACATTTATGTGTTCATTTTATAATCTAACTTACATTTGGTGAAAAACTGCTCTATATACTGCTTTAATTGTTTGATGTATCTTTAGCTCCCCACAAAAAGATCTAAGATGAAAAACTGTTGCACTGGTGTGCTGGACCCAGTTAATTGGCCAGTTAAAGCTGACTGTGCATCTCCATTCGACTCCATGTTCAGTGACATCACATTGGTAGCTTGAAACCAGCCAGGGTGGAAATCAGCAAATGCTACATACTATGGCTTTTTTAAAATTTGGTTTTTCCTGGACAGCAGTGTTAACTGTTTACCAGCACATCACTGGAGCTTGGGTAGTCTAATTATATGCTTCTCTTTAAAAATGCCTATAATGGTGTTCTATATCCAGCAGGTGACCAAAAACTTTGGATTAACAAAAGCAAACACAAAATGCCACCATAATTTATTCAGTGATCAAATAAGCAAATTATTTTATAAAGGAGTAGAGTATCTAACATTCTTTTGAAAATGGTCTGATAGCACAGATCCATCTCCAGTTTCACATTATTTATCAAGAATACTTGTACGTTTTTAAAAAACTCAGTATTTCTGAGGGATTAAACTATCAGAATAAAAAATACACATAAATTTCTCAATTTTAAAGGATAAATTGAGTGTTTACAAAGTCATTGCTTTAATTCTGAAAGTGCTTTATTTCTCTTAACAGACCAAATTGCTGAATCAACAAATTCCCCAAATAATTACATATTATCACCTTTTATTACCACATAACTTATTTTTAGTACATTAATACTTCTTACTTAACTTCCACAAGTGCAAACAGTGAGATTATGTACAACTTATTAAAGGCTTTCCTCAAACAATCATGACACATTCAATGACAAATGCACTTCAGACCCAGGATAGAAGTGAGTCACTAGACACTCTGTTTGGGAAATACTCTGCCCAATTCTCCCACTTGTATGTTAGACCATAATGTGATACAAATCTTCAGCAACATTCAGGTTATGTTTTGGGGTTGGAGTTGTGAACAAGAAGAGGGACTGGGTAAAAGAGATAGAATATGATGGAGTACTCATATACGGGCAGCTTAACTTATTGGAGAGAAGGTCAGGTAACCTTGGCAATGCTCATGGGATACAACAGTATCTAAGGCTCTATAGACCAACACCTTATCGACACCTTTTACAAATATTTAAGAAAGTTCTGTGCTGATGGCCACCTACACAGATGATCAGACATGGATATGTAGATGGCTTTTCAACCAAGTACTGTTTTATCTAGTGAGACCTTTAGAGGAAGACACAACACTGGAGAAGAGTTGTTCTCAACCAGGGCCATTTCTGTCCCCAAGGGGACATTTGACAATATTTGGAGATATTTTTGATTGTCATAACTCCAGGTTGATGGGGGACAGTACTACTGGCATCTAATGGGTAAAGGACAGAGATGTTATTAAACATCCTCCAATTCACAGGATGCCCCTCACATTAAATAACTTGGCCCAAAATGTCAATAGTGCTGAGGTTGAGAAACCTGATGTAGAATTACAAGAGGAGAATTGGGCAGCTTACATTTCAAATTATAGCTTGGAAAGTTTGCACAAAATTCATTTAGATGTTAAATAAATTCTTACTTTCATAAAAAATTAGTATATATACACACATATATGTTCTCCTTACACTAAACTGTATCCCACCTGTTCTCCTCCTCACCTCATACCTGAAGATAGATCTGCCTTTGTCTTATCTGCCTTATGGAAACTCTGGCCTGGACTTCATCTTCGAAGAACACTGGAAAGCCTTTCCTGCCTCGATTTTGGTGACATCTAGTTTGCAAACTGATGTTTTTTCTACAGACTGATAGTTTATGTCCTCTCACAGCTGCTCTAAACTTATCACCTAAACATTCTAACAAAGCATATTATTTAGATGGCACATTAGTTGAATTTACAAAATCTCTTTACATAGCTCAGTTCTAACTAGTATATTATTGATCATAGTTGTGCTGCTTTACTCATTAAGGGCTTAAATATGAAATAGCAATTAAAAAATTAAACATTCTTACTACCACTTTGGTCTATAATTAATGCATTCATACAATCAAACAACTGGAAGAGAACGAGGAGCTTATCTAGTCCAGCTCTCTCATTTCACACATGAAGAAAATGATGCTCAGTTTCATAAGTAACTTTACCAAAGCCAAATGCTAAGTAGGAGCTGAGCAAGGACTAGAACTCTGGGCTCCTATATCATAATATAAAACTCTTTAAATTAAAATATATATTAAAAAAGTGCTCACTTCAGCAGCACATATACTAAAATATATATTAAAAAAGATCAAGAATTACTAAAATAAAACATTCAAATGAATTTCTATACATGAAAATATAAGAATCATACATACAACTATGATAAATTCTAAATATATTATTTATATTAATATAGGTACATACAATTATATATATATAAATATTTTCAGGTCTTTTTCTCAAGTAAGTTACTTGTCATATATTAAATTACTGAAAGGCATGTCATTAAGTTGATTCACACTAGAATAAATAATCTATAGTAAAAAATCTAAAACACATGGCATGAAAAAGAATAAAATCTATTACTAATTAGGATAATTTAATGTGCCAAATCTGAATTTCCTATGGATATGTTTATTACACAATTCGATCAAATTAGAAAAAATAAGATTTACAGTACTAATGTAGCTTTCTTTGTAGTCTAATAATAGTACATTGTTTCTGTAATTTTTATAGAAAATTATACACTACAAATTTTTTATAGAAAATTATACACAAATAATGTTTTCTTTTTCAAAAATTTCACATAAATGAATATAAGTTAATAAAGAAAAATAATAATCTGCCACCTATTTGATTGACATGAAAGCAATTTCCCCATTAAACTGATCTAAACCTCGTCCATAAACAAATTACTACAACTAAAGCCAACCCCATTCATGTCTACTCATTAAAAACAGTATAATTATATGTTACTATCAATTTCTTAGCCTTTTCATATTTATCAGGGAATATTAAGCATTCACTTAAAAGGATAATAGTTTCAAATATGCAAGTATTGGGTAGAAACTGAATAGATCATTTCTAACAATCAGATATCATTTAAGCAATCATTAAATTATGTATCATCAAGCTTACTTGAAAAAACATCTTTCCTGGTGATTTAAGGTTTTAATAGCAAACACTATAAATTAAAGGCTATATTTTAATATTTAAAAAATTCTTGACTAGTTTACTATTGTTTGTTAACTTCTAGACTTACCTGGGTCTTGTTTTAGGTAAATGTGTCAGTTGTTTCCAACAATTTGTTATGACATTATGAATCCAACCATCACCTGCAATATTATGCCAGTTCAAAAATTAAGGTTAGATTCGTTGGAATAAAATTTTACTTTTTTCCCAAATTCATCATGCTGCATCTACATAATGATGTTTTGCGTGTGCGCATATTTTCTCATAAAAATTTCAGATATGTAAAAGTAGAATGAACATATTATTGAACCAACACATATCCCAGATTCCACAACTATAAAAATTTTGTCACATATGCTCCATTTATCTCTCTTTATTGTTGTTGTTGCTGAGTTATTTTAAAGTAAATCCTAAATCTCCAATCATTTTCCCTATGCATACTTCAGTAAGCACTGCTTTAAAAAAAGGAAAACTTTTATATAACTACAATACTGGCATACGTAACTACAATGACATTATCACTGTGAAAAAACCTAAAAATTATTTCTTAGCATTATCTAAAACACATATGTCCACATCCTAAGCAGAACCTATAAAGGAAGAAACTGACTGGACTGAGTTAGGACATTTGCAGATGGGTACTAGACTTATTGTGGTGATCACTTTTTGTACACCTGAAACTCACACAATATTGTATAACAACTATAATTGAAAATAAGTTAATTTAGAATTAAAAATTAAAAAACTTTAAGAGTTAGGACATTTAATTCCCCATAGGTCAATGACCAAAATCAGAAAATAGGAATTAAAAACAGTAGTGCTCATGAAGATATATTAACCCCTAGGGAAATAGATAAATGCTAGTTTTTTATTATATTCCAAATATCTTTTAATTAAAGCCCCCAGAAACTGAAGAAGCATAATATTCTGCAAAAATTAATATCCCCTACTAGGAACTGCTGTTTCCAACCAATCTCTGGCATTTGTTGGCCAGCAGGCTGCCAGATACACCAGCTGATGCTCAATAAATTTTTGTTGAAAAAAATAGTTTTTTCCAGATCCTATATAAGATTATAGAAATGGCTTTAATGCTATACAAATTCTCTTAATGAAAATATCTCTAGCCTTAGAAAACCTTTGAGTTAAGAAAACATAAAACATTTAGTATGTCAAACTAAGAAGCAAATATTCTTGGTCATTTGTTTATCCTAATGGTATAATTTTAATTTTAAAAGAAAAACTGCATTTCAAAACCCATAGCCATTGGGACTAGCAGTGACAGGAGTTAAAAAAAAAATTCTAGCTAAGCACTTTCCTTTACAGTTTGGGAACAAAAAGAGGAACAACAGGTCTTCCCACCTTATATTTCCAGAGCATTCTGGAAAAGGCTGCTCTTCTAATTCCCATTGCAGCCTACAGTATAAGCATCTGGATCAAAGTCTGGAGGACATGGAATTATAGACTATTTTAGTCGGAAGGGGCTTTAACTCACCTAGGTTCAACCACCCTTCCTTCTTTCTACACCTAGGGAACAGGAAAACAAGGAGAACCAAGGAGAACAGAAACAAAGGGGTCTTCCACTTTTAATTTTCAATGCAAGCATATAGTTGGGGACAAAATAAAGGTAAACCATAAAAGCAATACAAAGGAAGACACTTTAAGTATAAAATACAACTAAGAAAAAAATGAGGCATTAAAAGATTGCAGAGGAGTAGGCGGAAGCTACACTCCCCGCCAAAATCAGATTTACAGCTAAATTATGGAGCCGTCAACCTGAATAACCAACAAAATGCTAGCTGAACTGAAATATAACCAAGGGTTCAGAGAAGCCACACAGAGCCTGGTAAGAAGGGTGGAGACATGAAAAGGGCTAGCCCCTGCACCCAGGTGCAATGGCTGAGACTCCAGAGGGATATTGCAGCTGCAAAACTTCCTCCCCTGAAGGGTGTGGTATCTCAACCCTACACAGGGATTCTCAACCCAGAGCAACAGAGACATGAAGAAGAGCCCGCATAGCAGCTGGTAGTGAAAAATCAGAGGGGATTCTGTCCACCTGGGAGACCTAGATGCCACCTTCCCAGGGACAAGCACTCCTGTTGTTACAGCACTGCCTGGTGCCTAACTGCTGGCGAGGCCACTCTGTCATCCTGGGGTCCTGCAGAGGGGAATTTGGGCTGCACCTAGCAATGACTTTGGGGGCCCTCTTTTTCTGGGGAGGCTCTTGGAAGAGACTCAGAGAGTGAATAAACTGTGTGGCTTTGGAAAGAGGGCCTATCTCTCCCACCTCAAGTGCACTGCCAGTGCCCATCTCCCTCCTGTCGAATCACTTGGCTGGTTCTATTCTGCTGAGTTTAGCTGAGCAAGGAATTCATAGTGCCATGCAGAGCCAGGATATTCAGAGCATGTTTTCCAGCAAAGCTTTTCTCCAGGAACCAGACAGGTGGATCCTGGGGTGTGTGGCTACATGGTGAGGGGTTGGGGCCACTACTATCTCACCTGTGAGCTCAGCTCATGATGCCCTCGGAAGGGGAAGAAGTGCCCTGCTCCCTCCTCCAGGTTTGCAAGCACAACCCTCAAGAGGAGACTCTTTGGATCAGCTCTGCCAAATCCCTGGTACCCTGCCTTGCTGGGCTCAGTTCCATGAAAGAAAAGGGAGAGTGGCTAAGAGTTGGGACATTCAGAGTGTGAGCCCTTTGGAAACTACTGTCTGGGACTGGGATTAAGTGCTTAGCCCCCTTCTGTGGGCTGGGCCAGTATCATCCCCAATGGGAGACTTGATACATTCTCCTTGGTGGCCCTTCCCAGCTGAGTAGATGGCTGGCTGCACCCAACCTGAACCTATAGCCCATCGTGGGGGAACTAGAGTTGGAGACTCTGGCAGAGACTGAGTGGTTTAGGCCGCTTTCCCCTCATTGAGTACCTGAATGTGTGACCCCCAAGTAGGGGACCAACTAGCCCAGTCTGTTGCCCTGCCAGGCCAAGCTCACCACCTGTGGAAGGGTCTGTGGATTGCATCCAGCTTGGGCCTACTCTGTAGTCTTTCTTCTGAAAGCTCTGAAGGAGGTGGAGAAGCCGACAAGTGCAGGCAGACCTCAGGGAGCCTAGGTTCTTTTACGGATCTGCCCCCAGTGCTAAGCAGGAAAAATCCAACCACATATACAAATTGGGCCCTTGCATGCACACCAAAGACCAGCAGATGCAGGCACAAAGAGTGAACAGTGTGGTAGCTTCAGACAGGTAGCCCTAGGCCAATTACATACAATGTCTGACATTGACACGTACCTGAACCCTGCCCAAGTGGACCCAGAAGCAACACAACCAACAGTGCATTTTAGACCACACCAGAGCTAGACCCCACGAGTCACACAAGAGGCACGCCCAAAGGGGGAATTTCAGCAGGCACCAGATTCTGCTGGGAACAACTCTACCTTGGTGGGGTGGCCCCTGGACATCACCTCATATGTGATGATCAAGGTTTATCTTTCTACTAAACCATCCCGAAGGGTTAATTCCAACCATGAAAGGGCCAACAGCATTCAAGACTCAACCACAACAGGAAGGTGCACATAACCCACAAGGAACACTCCTGGAGTATGAAGATCTGGTGATCTAGAAGATTAGGCTACTGGGCCCAACAAGATACCTTCATCAAAAAGCCCTTATATCAAGTCTGGGAATCCAAGAGATCTACCTAATACACAAAGACAAAATGAAAAGAAGAAGAAATATGACCCAAATTAAACAATAAGAGAAATCCCCAGAAAAAATAATTAAGGGAAATGGAAGCCACCACAATACCAGATGTAGATTTTAAAACAATGGTTATAAGGATGTTCAAAGACCTTACAGGAAGAATGGGTGATCTTAGAGAGAACTTAAAAAAAGAGATAATAAACATTAAAAAGGACATAGAAACCATAAGAAGAACCAATCAGAAATGAACAATAGAATGTCTAAAGTGAAGACTATATTAGAAGGAATCAACAGCAGGTTAGATGAAGAATAGCACCAAATCAGCAATTTTGAGGACAAGATAACACTATGCATTCAAGCACAGAATCAAAAAGATAAGAGAATTCTAAAAAATGAAGAAAGTCTAAGAAACTTCTGGGACATCAAGCATAACAACATCCATTTCACAAGGTTACCAGAAGAAGAAAGTGAGCAAGGGATAGAGAATCTGTTTGAAAAAAATAATGACTAAAAACTTCCCTAAGCTGGTGAAGGAAAAAGTCACACAAGTTCAGGAAGCACCAGAGACTGCCAATCAAGAACCCAAAATGGCCCACACCAACACGCATCATAATTAAAATGCCAAAGATTAAAAACAAACAGAGCATCTTAAAAGCAGCAAGAGAATAACAATTAGCAACCTACAAAGGAGCTCCCCTAAGACTGTTGGATGATTTTGCTACAGAAAAATTTCACGCCAGAAGAGGCTGGTATAAAATAAGTCAGGGTGATGAGAAGCAAGGACCTACAACCGATACCATTCAATCCAATAAGGCTATCGTTTATAATTTAAGGCAAAATCAAGAGCTCCCTAGACAGAAAAACAAAAACCAAAATGAACAGAAACAAACTAAAGGAGTTCATTACCACCAAACCAGCATTTCAAGAAACGTTAAAGGGCCTGCTTTAAAAAAAAAGAAAGAAAAAAAATAGAGAGAGAGGAATATAGGTATACAAAATAAAATGGCAATAAACATTGATAAGTATCTATCAATAATAACCTTATATGTAAATGTATTATATAGTCCTGTCAAAAGACATAAGGTAGCTGGATGGATAAGTAAACAAGACCCACACATAGGCTGCCTGCGAGAAACCCACCTCAGAACATAAGATACCCACATACTGAAAGTGAAGGATGGAAAAAATATTCCATGCAAATGGAAACAAACATAAAAAAATAGCTGGGGTAGCAATATTTATATGTGACAAAACAGACTATGAAACAAAAGCCACGACAAGTGACAAAGAAAGTCACTACAAAATACTAAAGGGTCCAACTGAACAAGAGGATATAACCCTTATAAACATTTACACAACAAATACAGAAGCACCTACACATATAAAGAAAATCTTGGTGGACATTAAGGGAAAGATCCACAGCAATACAGTCATAGTAGAGGATTTTAACACCCCACTGTCATTAATGGATAGATCTTCCAGACAAAAATTAACAAGGAAACAGTTACTTTAAACAACACACTGGACTGGGTAGATTTAATTGATATTTACAGAACATTTCATCCCAAAGCAGCAGAATACACATTCTTCCAAGTGTTCACACAAAATTTGCAGACAGACCACATGCTAGGACACAAAATAAGTCTTAACAAGTTCAAGAAGATTTAAATCATGTCAAACATCTTTTCAGACCACAATGGTATGAAACTAGAAATCAACTACAATAAAAAAATTGAAACACATGGAAGCTACATAGCATGTTATTAACCAATGAATGGATTAACAATGAGATCAAGGAAGAAATGAAAAATTACCTAGAAACAAATTAAAATAAACACATAATGCAAAATCTATGGGACCCAGTAAGAATAGCCCTGAGAAAGAAGTACATAGCATTAAAGGTCTACCTAAATAAGCAAGGAAATTTGCACATAAACAATCTAACCCTTCACCTAAAAGAACTAGAAAAACAACAACAAATAAAGCCCAAAGTAGAAGGAAGGATATAACAAAGATCAGAGCAGAAATAAATGACATAGAGAAGAAAAAATACAAAAGATCCATGAAACCAAGAGCTTGTTCTTTGACAAGATAAACAAGATTGATGAACCTTTAACCAGACTCATCAAGAATAAATGAGAGGTCTTTCCAACATGGAGGTGTAGGTGGAAACACTGTGCCTCCTCGCACAACAAAAATTAAGGGCAACAAAGATTTAGAAACAAAAACACAACCAGAAGAACAGACAGAAAATTGAACTGTATGAAAGTCCGACAACCATTCAACTGGACCAATAAGAGGGGCGGAGTTGGTGGCGGGTGGAGAGGGGTTTGCAGCAGAAAAAGGCAGTGGCTTTCAGATCCAGGAGCACAGGCGGCATGGAACAGACTGTGGTCACTCATTTGTGCGCAGATAAACTAGGCAAAAACGGGCAGCAAGATAGACCACGCAACCCAGGGATCCAGTGCCGGGAAATAAAGCCTAAAAGCACCAGTTGAAAAGGTGCCAGGAGAGACTCCCAGCCTCACAGAAGAATTTGTTGGAGAGACCCACAGGGTCCTAGAATATATACAAGCCACCCACCCGGGAATCAGCACCAGAAGGGCCCAATTTGTTTGTGGGAAGTGGCAGAGGGGACTGAAATCTGAGAGACAGCGGAACAAGCATCATTGTTCCCTCTGGGACCCTACCCCCACATACAGCATCACAACCCAGCAACTGGGTTGCCCCGCCCTGGTGAACACCTAAGGCTTTGCCACTCATACATAACAGGCGCAACCTGACCAAAAAATTATGGCTCAAACAGAAGAACAAATCAAAAAAGCCCTAGAGCCAATACTTCTAAGCGACAAAGATATACCCAACCTAACAGATGCACAGTTCAAAACACTGGTGACCAGGATGCTCACAGAATTAGTTGATTTTGGTTGCAAGTTAGATGAAAAAATGAAGGCTAAAATAATTGAAATGAAGGGAAATGTACAGGGAAACAATAGTGATGAAAAGAAAACTGGGACTAAATCAATGGAGTGGACCAGAAGGAAGAAAGAAACAATAGAAAAGAATGAAGAAACAAGAATTCAGAAAAATGAGGAGAGGCTTAGGAACCTCCAGGACACCTTTAAACATTCCAACATCTGAATTATAGGGATACCAGAAGGGGAAAAGGAAGAGCAACAAATGGGAAACTTCTTTGAACAAATAATAAAGGAGAACTTCCCTAGTCTGGCAAAGGAAATAGAAACTTCCAGGAAGTCCAGGAAGCTCAGAGAGTCCCAAAGAAGTTGAACCCAAGAAGGAACACACCAAGGCACATCATAATTATATTAGCCAAGACTAAAATGAAGGAGAGAATCCTAGAAGCAGCAAGAGATAAGGGGACAGTCACCTACAAAGGAGTTCCCATCAGACTGTCAGCTGATTTCTCAAAAGAGACCTTACAGGCAAGAAGGAGGTGGAAAGAAGTATTCCAAGTCATGAAATCCAAAGACCTACAACCAAGACTGCTCTACCCAGCAAAGCTTTCATTTAGAATGGAAGGACAGATAAAGTGCTTCTCAGATAAGATCAAATTCAAGGAGTTCATCATCATCAAGCCCTTATTATGTGAAATGTTAAAGGGACTTATGTAAGAAAAAGAAGATAAAAAATATGAACAGTGAAAGGACAGCAAACTCACAGTTATTAACAACCACACCTAAAACAAAAGCAAACTAAGAGAACAGCTAGATCAGGAGTGGAACCATAGAAATGAAGATCACATGGAGGGTTAGCAACAGGGGAGTGGGAGGAGGAGAAGGGTGGAGAAGGTACAGAGAATAAGTAGCACAGACGGTGGGAAAAAATAGACAGGGGGAGGGTAAGAGTAGTGTGGGAAATGCAGAAGCTAAAGAACTTATGACACATGGACATGAACTAAAGGCAGGGGAATGTGGGCAGGACGGGGTGTGCAGGGTGGAGAGGAATAAAGGGGGGAAGGGGATGACTGTAATGGCATAACCAATAAAATATATTATTTAAAAAAAATAAATGAGAGGACCCATCATATATAATCAGAAATGAAAGAGGTGAAGTAGCAACTGACATCATAGAGATAAAAAGAATTATAAGAAAATACTATGAACAAATATATGCTAATGAGCTGGACAACCTGGAAAAAATGAATAATTTCCTGGAAACATACTGTCTTCCAAAACTGAATCAGAAAGAATCAGAAAACATGAATAGACCAATTGCAACTAATAAATTTGAAGAAATAACTGGAAAACTGCCAGTAAACAAAAGTCCTGAACCAGATGACATCATAGGTGAAATTTAACAAACATTCAAAGAAGAAATGACACTATCCATCTCAAACTATTCCAAAAATTCAAGAAGAGGGAACACTTCCAAGCTCTTTTTATGAGGACAGCATTATGGTAATTCCAGAACCAGATAAAGATGTTACAAAGAAAGAAAATCATAGGCCAAATCCCTGATGAACATAGATGCTAAAATTCTCAACAAAATACTAGCAAATTGGGCTCAGCAATACAGTAAAAGTATCACACACCACGATCAAGAGGGATTTATTCCAGAGATGCAAGGTTGGTACAATATTACAAACCAATAAGTGTGATATATCACATAAACAGAATGAAGGGTAAAAATCACATGATCATATACAAAGATGCAGAAAAAGCATTTGATAAAATCCAGCACCCATTTATGATAAAAACCCTCAGCATAGTGGGAATACAGGGATGATACCTCATCATAATAGAGACCATATATACAAATCCACAGCCAATGTCATGCTCAATGGGCAAAAACTAATTGGGTTTCCCCAATGATCAGAAACAAGACAAGGATGTCTGCTTTCACCACTCGTATTCAACAGAGTGCTGGAGGTCCTAGCTACAGCAATCAGATAAGAAGAAATGAAAGGCATCCAAACTGAAAAATAGGAATTAAAATTGTCATTATTCACAGATGACACAATATTGTACATGGAAAACTTTAACGACTTCACCAAAAACTACTGGATATAATAAATGAATTTTTAGCAAAGTAGCAGGACACAAAATTAATATTCAGAAACTGGTGGCATTTTTATACACCACCAGTTTCATTATTACACAGTTCAGCAATAATGAACTATCAGAAAGAGAAATTAAGAAAGCAATGTCATTAATTATTACAACAACAAAAAAATAAAGTACCTAGGAATAAATTTAACCAAGGAGGTAAAGACCTGTACTTGGAAAATTATAGCACATTGAAGAAAAAAATAAAAAAGATGCAAATAAATGGAAACATGTACCATGTTCATAAGTGGGCAAATTAACATCATTAAAATGTCCATAGTACCCAAAGCAATCTGCAGATTCAATGCAATTCCTATTAAAATACCAATGGCATATTTCACAGATCTAGAAGAAATATCCTCCAAATTTACATGGGACCAAAAAAGACCTTGAATAGACTCAGCAATCTTGAGAAAGAAGAGCAAACATGGAGGAACCATGCCACCTGAAAATAAACTATATAACAAGACCATAGAAATCAAAACAGCACAGTTCTGCTATAAAAGCAGATATACAGCCCTGGCTGGTGTGGCTCAGGGTCTGTGAACCAAACGATCACCAGTTCAATTCTCAGTTGTGGGCCAGGTCCCCAGTAGAGGGTGTGTGAGAGGCAACCACACATTGATGTTTCTCTCCCTCTCTTTTCCCACCCTCCTCCTGTCTAAAAATAAATAAATAAAATCTTAAAAAAAAACACAGATAGAGATCAGTAGAACACAACAGAGAGCTCAGAAATAAACTCATACACAAACCCACACATTTATGGTCAATTATTATTTGACAGAGAAGGCAAGAACACATAATGGAGTAAAGGCAGTCTCTTCAATAAATGATTTGGGAAAATTGGATAGAAAATTGCAAAAAGAAAAGAAAAGAAACTACAGGAGAGAAGATGGTGGTGAAGTAGGTGGGAGCTGAATCCACTTGCTTGTGCTCCGAACTGGGGCACTTAGCTGATCTTCCGAAAGACAAAGTGAACAGCCAATAGAATCTTAGCTGATATGAAGTTTGGAAGTCAAAGTGTACAGAGGACGCTTCAAAATGGGTGGTTTTATAGATGGATAGGGAAAGTCCCCTGGTGCAGAGCCAAAAACTGTGGCTGCAGCATGGACATAGAAGAGATCCAGGTCAGTGATAGCAGCTTAGTGGCTCCCTCCCCTCCCAGGGTGGGTAAATCCCAGACCCCCTTGAGGAGAGACTTGAATGCCTGAAGTCTCTTGGGTGAAGGGGGAAGGCAGCAAGTACACAAACTGCTGGCGATGGACCCACACTGGGGTAGCAGCTGCAGGCCATGGCAGTGTCAGAGAGTGGGGGTGACCTGGGTGGCACCTGGAGCTGGGAGAAAAGGTGGTCCACAACTGGCCATGATTGAGATAAGACTCTGGACTTGCTAGAGAGTGGAAAGCTGGGCAGTGGCTCAGAGCAGCAGCACCCACAGAGACTGTTTTCAAAACCTGAAATTATGTATGCTGGGCAGATACCTTGTGTGCAGCTGCCCAGCCAACAAGGAAGGAGGATTGTGGGTGTGATCTGGTCCCACTCAGTGCACCTTAGGATTGATCAAAGGGATGCAAAGCGAGATGGTTTATCAGTGCCAGCCCAGCACAACTGCGCAGAGAAGACAGTGTAAGCTACACAGTGCTCTGAGGGTGTGGGCTGGAAACTGGGCAACTGTGATTACTGTAGCCCAGACTGAGCCCCCTTCTGTGCAAACAGTTCGAAAGGGAAAACTGAGCCCAATCTCCCATTGACTGCAGGAGCCAAGAAGACTTACAAAGGTCAAAAAGTTCAAAAAGTTCAAAAAGTTTTTGAACCTGCAAGTTCAAAAAGCCAGAGAGTCCCAATTAAGATGAAAGCAAAAGACTCCCAGTACAAGACATATCATACTTAAAATGTCCTATTTTAAAGACAAAGAGAGAACCCTAAAGCAGCAAGGGAGAAAGAGATAATATTACACCAGGAAGCTCAATAAAGCAAGCAGCAAATTTTTCAACAGAAACACTACAAGGCAGGAGGGAATAGCAAAAATATTCCAAGTAATGAAATGCAAAGGCCTGCAACCAAGACTACTCTACTCAGCAAGGCTGTCATTTAAAATGGAAGGTGAAATAAGGAGTTTCCCAGACAAAAGAAGGTTAAAAGAATACACCTCCACCAAACCAATATTACAAGGCATACTAAAGGGACTGCTTTAAGAAGATGGAGGAATAGAGTGAGAGAGAAGAACACAGGTACAACAGGAAAAACTGCAATTAATAATACCTATCAGTAGTAATCTTAATTGTAAATGGAATAAACACTCTAATCAAAAGACATGAGAAGCTGAATGGATAAGAAAACATACCCGCACATATGCTGCCTACAAGAGATGCACCTCAACAAAAGACTTACAAAGACTGAAAGTGAAGGGTTGGAAAAAAAATATTCCAAGGAAATAGACGAAAAAAAAACAGGGTAGCAATACTCACATCAGACAAACTAGACTTCAAAACAAAGGCCACAAAAAGAGACAAAGAAGGCCATTTCATAATTCTAAAGGAAAGAATCCTCCAGGAAGTTATAAACATTGTAAACATATATGCATCCAACACAGGAAAACCCAAACATGTAAGGAAAATCTTGGAGGACATCAAAAAAGATGTAGACAATAATACACTTATAGTAGAGTATTTTAACACCCCACTGTCAACAATAGACAGATCTTCCGAACAAAGAATCAACAAGAACATTGTGGCACTGACTGACACGCTAGATGAAATGGGCCTCACTGATATGCATAGAACTTTTCATGCTAAAGAAGCAAAACACACATTCTTTTCAAATGCACATGGAACATTTTAAAAGACAGACCATATGATAGGACACAAAACAAGACTCAACAAATTCAAGAAAACTGGAGTCATATCAAGTATTTTCTCTGACCACACGGGACTGAAACTAGAAACCAACCTCAAGGAAAAAAAAAAAAAACAAAGACACTCAAATTCATGGAGATGGAATAGCATGCTATTAAACAATAAATGGGTCAAGAATGAGATCAAGGAAGAAATCAGAAAGTTTCTGGAAACAAATGAAAATTAACTCACAACAACCCCAAACCTGTGGGACACACAGAAGGCAGTCCTGAGAGAGAAGTTCATCGCGATACAAGCCTACCTCAAAAAGACAGAAAAATTTCAAATAAACAACCTAACCCTACAGCTCCAAACACTAGAGGAACAACAACAAACAAATACCACAGGAAGTAGAAAGAAGGAAATAACCAAGATCAGAGTAGAATTCAATGACATAGGACTAAAAGAACAACTCAAAGAATAAAAAAATCCATAAGCTGGTTCTTTGAAAAGATAAACAAAATTAACAAGTCTTTAACTAGATTCATCAAGAAAAAAGAGAGATGGCACAAACAAATAAAATCAGAAACAACAGAGAAGAAATTACAACTGATACCACAGAAATACAAAAGATCATTATAAATTACTATGAATAACTATATGTCAACAAATTTGAAAACCTGGGCACAATGGACAAATTTCTAGAAACATATAACCTCTAAAACTGAGTAAAGAAGAAATACAAAGCCTGAATAGACCAATATCAATTAGTGAAATTGAAGCAGAATCAACAAACTACTGGCACACAAAGCCCTGAGCCAGAAATATTCACAGGAGAATGTTACCAAAAGTGTAGAGAAGAACTAACCCCAATTCTTCTCAAACTACTCCAAAAAAATCCAAGAAGAGAGATATTCCCAAACTCTTCTTATGAGGCCAATATTATCCTAATTCCAACACCAGATAAAGACACAACAAAGAAAAGAAAACTACAGGCCAATATCGCTGATGAACACAGACGCTAAAATTCTCAACAAAATATTGGCAAACTGAATCCAGTAATATGTTAAAAAGATCATACACCATGACCAAGTGGGATTCATCCCAGGGATGCAAGATTGGTATAATATATGCAATTCAATAAATGTAATACACTGTATAAACAATATGAAAAACAATACTGACATCATCATATCAATAGATGCTGAAAAGCCTTTGATAAAAAAAAAGCATCCATTTATGATAAAAACACTCAGCAAAGTAGGAATACAGGGAGCATATCTCAATGTAATAAACACCAAATATGAGAAACCTACAGCCAACATCACATTCAATGGGCAAAAACTAAAAGCTTTCCCACTAAGATCAGGCACAAGACAAGGGTGTCCACTTTCACCACTTCCATTCAACAGAGTATAGGAAGTGCTAGCCACAGCAATCAGACAAGGAAAGGAAATAAAAGGCATCCAAATTGGAAAGGAGAAGTAAAGCTGTCATTGTTTGCAGATGATATGATAGTATACACATAAAATCTGACAGACTGCACCAAAAACTACTCAACCTAACAAGTAAATTGGCAAAGTATTGGGATAAAAGTCAACATTCAGAAATCGAAGATATTTTTGTACACCAACAATAAAATGTCAGTAACAGTAATTAGGAGAGAAATTCCATTTACTAAGGCAACAAGAAAAAAATTATTGGTAAAGAATTTGGTAAATTCTTAGTAAATTCCATTTATTAAGGCATAAACTTAACTAAGGAAGTAAAACACCTGTACTCAGAAAACTACAGAACACTGAAGAAGGAAATTAAGGAAGATACAAATAAATGGAAGCACATATACTATTCATGGATTAGAATAATTAACATCATTAAAATGTCCATACCACCCAAAGCAATTCATAGATTTAATGTAGTCCCTGTCAATATACCAATGATATATTTCACAGATGTAGAACAAATATTTAAAAAATTTATATGGAACCATAAATGACCCTGAATAGCCTCAGCAATTTTGAGAAGGAAGAACAAAGCAAGAGGGATCAAATGATATCAAACTGTATTACAAAGGAAATATAGTTTCCTTTCTAATACAAAGCCACCGTAAGCAAAAGTTTGGTACTGACATAAAAACAGACACAGAGAACAATGGAACAGAACAGAGGGCCCAGAAATAGACTTATGTCAGTATGGTGAGTTAATATTTGACAAAGGGGGCAGGAACATAAAATGGGGTAAAAATAGAGTCTTCAATAAATGGTGTTGGGAGATCTGGGCAAGTACATGCAAAAAAAAAAAAAAAGAAACTTGACCACCAACTTACACCACACACCAAAATACACTCAAGATGGATAAAAGGCTTACATGTAAATTGCAACACCAAAAAAGTCCTGGAGGAAAACATAGGCAGGAAAAGTTCTTATATCCCATGCAGCAATATTTTCACCAATACATCCTTTAGGGCAAAGGATATAAAGAGAAGAATAAACAAATGGTACTGTATCAAAATTAAAAGCTTCTGCACAGCTCAAAGAAAATAGCAACAACATGGAAAGGGAACTAACCAGATGGAAAAACATATTTGCCAATGATACCTCAGAAAAAGGTTTGATCTCCAAAATATATAAAGAACTTACACAACTCCACACCAGGAAGACAAACAATCCAATTTAAAAATGGGCAAAGGACCTTAACAGACAATTCTCTAAGGAGGAAACACAGAGGACCCATAGACACATGAAAAAAATGTTCAACATCACTAGCCATCAGAGAGATGCAAATTAAAATCACAATGAGGTAGTACCATTTCACACTGATCAGAAATGGCCATCGTGCCGTAAACAAAGCAACAAACAACAAATGTTGGAGAGGTCGTGGGGAAAAGGGGACCCTATTTCATTGTTTGAGGGATTTCAGACTGGTGCAGCAACTGTGAAAAACAGTGTGGTATTTTCTCAAAAAAAGGAAGATGGAACTGCCTTTTGATCAGCGATCCTACTGCTGGGACTATACCCTAAGAATCCTGAAATACCAATTCAAAAGAACCTATGCACTCCAATGTTCATAGCAGCGTTATTTACAATACTCAAGTGCTGGAAACAGCCTAAGTGCCCATCAGTAAGTGTGCAGATAAAAAAATTGTAGTACATTTCCACACTATGCAGCAGAAAGAAAGAAGGAACTCCTACTCTTCGTGACAGCATGGATGGAACTGGAGAGCATTATGCTAAGTGAAATAAGCCAGGCAGTGAATGACAAATACCATATGATCTCTCTCTCCTATATGTGGAACCTTATCAACAAAACAAACAAATGAGCAGAATAGAACCAGGGACATGGAAATAAAGAACAAACTGACAGTGATCAGAGGGTACCTAGGAGGTATTTAATGTGGGGAAAGAAGGGGGAAAGGCAAGCAAAGGAACATGAATAGAAGACTCAGGGGCACAGACAATGGGGAGAATTGACTGTGGGAGCGGCTTGTGGCAGGGTAGAGGTGAGCAATAGGGAAGAAGGTGGGACAACTAAACTGAACAACAATAGATTTAAAAAAAAGAAACTACACCATCAATTTACGGCAAGCACAAAAAGAAATTCAAAGTGGATAAAAGACTTAATATAAGCCACAAAATTATAAAAATCCTACAAGAAAACATAGTAAGACATCTCTTGGAGCAATATTTTTGCCAATATACTTCCATTGGGGAAGGGAAACCAAAGAAAATAAATAGATGGACTCCATCCAACTAAAAAACTTTTGCACAACAAAAAAAACCATCAACAAAAAGAAAAGGAACCCACTGAATGGAAGAACGTATTTCTAATGATACATCTGATAAAGGATTAATTTCCAAAATATATAAAGAACTTAGATAACTCAAGACCAAGAAGACAAACAACCCAGTTATAAACGGGCAAAGAACCTGAATAGACATTTCTCTTAAGAGGAAATGAGATATCATTTCACACCTGCCAGAATGGCTATCATCAAAAAACAACAAACAGGTGCTGGCAAGGATGTGGATGAAAAGGAATGCACTGTTGCACTGTTGATGGGAATGCAGACTGATGTAGCCACAAACAGTGCAGAGTTTCCTGAAAAATTTAAAAATGGAACTGCCTTTTGACCCAGCAATCACACTTCTAAGAATATAGTCTAAGAATCCAGAAACACTAATTAAAAAAATCTATTTACCTCTATGTTCACTGCAGCATTATTTACAATAGCCAAGATCTGGAAATAGCCCCATTGCCCCATTAGCCCCAGACTAGATCAGTAGATGAGTGGATAAAATGCTGTGGTACACTTACACAATGGAATGCTATGCAGCTGTAAAAAGGAAGGAAATCTTATTTGCAACAGCCTGGGGGGACCTGGAGGTTATTATGCCAAGTGAAATAAACCAGTCAGAGAAAGACAAATACCATATGATCTCACTTATATGTGACATCTAATGAATGTAATAAACTGGTGAACAAAATAGAAACAGAAGCATGGATACATGGAACAGACTGACAGCTGTCAGAGAGGAGGGGTGTTGGGGTGTTTGTTGAGCACAAACAGCCTAAGTGCTCACTGTGTTTGGGGTGAGGAGTGTTTGTTGAGGGGTGAGGGGTGTTTGTGGAGCACAAACAGCCTAAGTGCTCACTTACTGATGGACACTTGGGCTGTTTCCAGCACTTGATTATTGTAAATAACATGGCTATGATGAAAGGAGGTGAAGGGATTCACCAAAAAACATATGTAACACACAGACACAGACAGCAGTGTGATGACAGAGGTTAAGGGGCTAGGTTGAGGTGGCAAAAGAAGAAGAAAATGGGGAAGAAAAGAGACTTTGCTTGGGAGAATGGGCTCAGGATACAGTCTGTAGATGATGTTTTATTGAGTTGTACAATTGAAACCTGTATGGTTTTGTGAATCAGTCACCCCAATAATTCAATTAAAAATATAAAAATAAAGAATGAAGAATAATTTGGGGGGAAAAGTTTAAAAAAGAAAAAGTAAGGTAGGCTAAATATGAATTTACTTACTCAATGGAATATTGTCCGCACTTAGTCCACCAAACAGGAAAAGCTTATCATCAGCTATTGGTGTTAAAGTATGCCATGATCGATGTTTAGGGTTTTCTCCACTAATTAAAATCCTGTGGGAAAGGACAAATATAAAAATCCAAGTCGTGTTAGTTAAAATAAAAGGTTTTCAATCACTAGTTTAAAATTTTATGTAGGTGGGATTACTAAAATACCACCTATATAAGATTTATAAAACATTCTTAAATTCACCCTGGCTGGTGTGGCTCAATGGATTGAGCATTGGTCTGCAAACCAAGGGGTTGCTGGCTCCATTCCCAGTTAAGGGCACATGCCCAGGTTGTAGGCCAGGTCGCCACTAGGGGGCATGCAAGAGGCAACCACACATTGATATTTCCCTCTTTCTCCCACCCTTCCCATGTCTAAAAATAAATAAATAGTTTAAAAAATAATAGAACATTCTAAAATTCTTAGTTGAGTTTAAACAATCTTTCCACTTACTGTCTATTTTATCTGGTCACAGAACACAGTTTAAAAATTAATTCTTAGATAATTCACAATGCATACTCAGAATCATTCTTGTTGGTAATCAGTAAAACTTCAACTTTTTCAACATAATTATTTTCATGTGTATAACTCTTAGCTGTTGTTTCATGTTTAATTTTGTGTTTTCAGCAGATTTCCTCAATAATATGGAATTTTGCTGTTGTTTCTACTTTGGTCAATTTATTGTAGAATTTCCCAAAATATTATCTTCATCTGAAAATTCTAACTACTCTAGCTTCAAAATAAAAGCATATAAGTCATTTCATATCCAGGGAAAAAAACTCTAAAAATTTCAAACAAATGCTGTTTTTATTCCTTAAAAGACAGAAACACAGTAAAAACATAAGCACGAAAGTGCTTTAACTAACTTGGAAGGTGAGAAGGCACTATTCCCCAGCATTCTGGAATGCTGCAGAATGACACAGGCCATTTGTAGAAAATATAATTTTTTTCCAAACTGGAAATATTTTTATTGACTATAAAAATATTTTGGTTAGAAAACATTCAACAGCCACAAAAATATATATATATGTATTTTTTTTTTTTGCAATTTGATTTCCTTATTTTTAGAGGGGAAGGGAGGGAGAAAGAAAGGGAAAGAAACATTACTGTGTGGTTGCCTCTTGCATGTCCTGCACCTGGGAACCTGGCCTGCAACTAGGCATGTGCCCTGACTGGGAATCAAACCAACAACCCTTTGGTTCACAGGCAGTTGCGCAATCAATCCACTGAGCCACACCAGCCAGGGCCACAATTTTTTTAAAAATTTTTAATTATATTTCATTGATTATGCCATTACAGTTGTCCCCTTCCCCCCTTCATTCCCCTCCACCCTGCACACCCCCCTCCCCCATCATTCCCCCTTTAGTTTATGTCCATGCGTCACAAGTTCTTTAGATTCTGTATTTCCCATAGTATTCTTGCCCTCCCCCTGTCTATTTTCTACCCACCACCTATGCTACTTATTCTCTGTACCTTCTCCACCCTTCTCCTCCTCCCACTCCCCTGTTGCTAACCCTCCATGTGATCTTCATTTCTATGGTTCTGCTCCTGATCCAGCTGTCTGCTTAGTTTGCTTTTGTTTTAGGTGTGGTTGTTAATAACTGTGAGTTTGCTGTCCTTTCACTGTTCATATTTTTTATCTTCTTTTTCTTATATAAGTCCCTTTAACATTTCATATAATAAGGGCTTGGTGATGATGAACTCCTTGAATTTGATCTTATCTGAGAAGCACTTTATCTATCCTTCCATTCTAAATGAAAGCTTTGCTGGATAGATTAATCTTGGATGTATGTCTTTGGTTTTATGACTTGGAATACTTCTTTCCAGCCCCTTCTTGCCTATAAGGTCTCTTTTGAGAAATCAGCTGACAGTCTGATGGGTACTCCTTTGTAGGTGACTGTCCCCTTATCTCTTGCTGCTTCTAGGATTCTCTCCTTCATTTTAATCTTGGCTAATGTAATTATGATGTGCCTTGGTGTGTTCCTTCTTGGGCCTAACTTCTTTGGGACTCTCTGAGATTCCTGGATTTCCTGGAAGTCTATTTTCTTTGCCAGACTGGGGAAGTTCTCCTTTATTATTTGTTCAAATAAGTTTTCTACTTGTGGCTGTTTCTTTTCCCCTTCTGGTATCCCTATAATTCAGATGTTGGAATGTTTAAAGGTGTCCTGGAGGTTCCTAAGCCTCTCCTGATTTTTTGAATTCTTGTTTCTTCATTCTTTTCTGTTTGGTCATTTTTTTCTTCTTTCTGGTCCACTCTCTTGATTTGAGTCCCAGTTTCCTTTCCATCACTATTGATTTCCTGTGCACTTCCCTTCATTTCAATCAGTTTAGCCTTCATTTGTTCCTCTAATTTGTGACTAAAATCAACCAATTCTGTGAGCATCCTGATTACCAGTATTTTGAACTGTGCATCTGAAAGGTTGGCTATTTCTTGGTCACTTAGAATTATAGGCTCTGGGGCTTTGAGCTGTTCTTAAGTCATAATGTTTTGGTTTGTTTGCACCTGTTATGTATGAGGGACAGAGCCTTAGGTGTTCACCAGGGCGGGGCAACCCAGTTGCTGGGTTGTGATGCTGTATGTGGGGGCAGAGTCAGAGAGGGAAAAAAATGGCACTTTGCTCCGCTCCCCTCTCTCTTAGATTTTGGTACCCTCTGCGGCTTCTCACAAGCAAATTGGACCCCTCTGGTGCTGGTTCCCGGGTGTGTGGGCCCATGTACCCTCCAGGACCCTGTGGGTCTCTCCAAGGAACTCTCTGTGAGCCTGGGAGCCTCTCCTGGCCCCTCGACCCCGAAAGTCTTTCCAATTGGTGCTTTCAGGCTCTAATTCCTGTTGCTGTGGCCCTAGCCTGAGCGGTCTGTCTCATTGTTCGCTCCTTCGCTTGGTTTATCTGCGAGTGAAGGTGTAACCATGAATGTGTGACCGTGGCCAGCCAGCTGCCCTGCACCCTCACTGGGTCCACCTGTTGCCACCCCACGCCTGGGATCCGCCAACTGCCACCCCCTGGGTTGGTCCGACCGAACTCCGCGCCTTTTACTGGTCTGGCCGAATGGTTCGTTATTGTCGGACTTCCATACAGTTCAATTTTCTGTGTTTTGGCTGCGTTTTTGTTACTAAAACTTTGTTGTTTTTAAATTTAGTTGTGCAAGGAGGCACAGTGTTTCCACCTATGCCTCCATCTTGGCCGGAAGTCCCACAAAAATATTTTAATGAGAGTTATACAATCCTGTCCTCAAGCAATAAAAAATAATAACTTGATATATATCTTTCCAGACTTTAATATACACAGAAATATTAAAATATATCAATGGGATCATATATTCCATTCTGTAATTTTTTTCATTCAACTAGTATGTTGTAGAATATTTACATGAAGTAGTTTCCTTTGGTAATGGAAGCATCTCAGCCTTTTGGGCAAATGTAGCATGATTTAAGCAATCCCTACTTGTGGCCATGAAGTCTGACCTCAAGTTTTTGTTTTTATAAATAATGTTGCAGCAAACATCTTTGTGTACACACACACACACACAGATATACTTGTCCAATTCTTGTCTTTAGAGAAATTCTGGATCAGTGTAGAAATTTATATTTTAAACATATTATCAGAATACCTCTCAGAAAATTAGTACCAATTTTCTACTAATAATGGAAAATTTGTACAAATACTTCCACTAATTATTTTGTTGCAACCTAGCAAGCACTGATCATTTGTAATTGCTCTTATCTGATAAGTGAAAACTAGTTTTATTTCTATTTCTTTAATAATCTATGAAGTTGAACACTTAAAAAATAATTTTGTCTATTTGTATTTCTTCTATGAGTTGCTTATGCATGTTCTTTGTCCACTTTCCTATTGGATTATTTCTTTTTCTTGCTGACTTACTTCTTGTGGATCTTAGCCCTCTTTGTTAAAAATACTATAAATACTGTGTAAAGTATATGATTGTCCAACTACTATGTGGAACACCTGAAACTAATACAAAATAATATTAAATGTGAACTGCAATTAAAAAATAGAAATAATTAAGAAAAATTCAAAATGAAATTAAAAAATACTGTGTAGGTCAAACAAACATAAAAAAATACTATAAATACTACTTCTAGTTTATATTTTTTGCTTACATTTTCCAATTTGCCTTTTAACTTTTTGTGATATATTTTTCTACATAGAAATAATAAATTATTAAGTAGTTTTATCAACCTATCTTTTAATTTAATTAACCTATCTTTTAATTAGGGGTTTAGCCCTGGTTGGTGTAGCTGAGTGGATTGAGTGCGGGCCTTCGAACCACAGTATCGCAGTTCGATTCCTAGTCAGGGCACATTCCTGGGTTGCAGGCCAGTTCCCAGCAGGGGACTCATGAGAGGCAACCATACATTGATATTTCTCTCCTTCTTTCCTTCCCTTCCCCTCTAAAGATAAATAAATAAAAATTTAAAAAAAAAGAATTAGGGGTTTAAATCATTTTTAGAAAAGCCTCCTCCATACTGAGATTCTAAAGATAATCTGCACCCTGGCTGGTGTGGCTCAGTGGATTGAACATCTGCCTTTGAACCAACGGGTAGTTGGTTTGATTCCCAGTCAGGGCACATGCCTGGTTGCAGGCTGGGTTCCCAGGTATGGGGTGTGCAAGAGGCAACCACACAGTGATGTTTCTTTCCCTTTCTTTCTCCCTCCCTTCCCTCTCTCTAAAAATAAATAAATAAATAAAATCTTTAAAAATAAAGAGAACTTCTTAGCTTAAAAAAGAAATATAATCTGCTATATTTTCTTCTCCCACTTTTGTTCTTTTATTTTTAACGGCATTTATACTTTGGAATCATATCTAGTTCTGAGTTCACTTTATTATAGGAACAGCTAAATTGATAGCTAAATATATGTATTCTACTATTAAATATAGTCATAAATTATGAGCCATAAATAAAATCTGACTTCTATCCACTCCATATCTGCTCACCTGTGATGACCACATTAAAGTTACTTCACTTCTACTGACCAGTCTTCAGGTATACACAGTATAAAACCAGTATTTTTACATAATCAATTTTCAACAGCTAGTATCCTCATGTTTTATATAGTTCAGTTAAAGAACAAACTCTATTTAAATCTATATATTCTTTGCTTAGGCATATAATCTGAAGGGAAAAAATAATAGTTCAGTTTTAGAACCAAAATTTGGATTATGGTGCACCCATATACACATAGAGAAATGCCTGAAGGTAAAAACAAACCAATTACATACCTACCTGCCAGACCAAGTCCAGGTATCCAAGTTCAGGTAGTGCAAATCATTCATCCTAGTTTGCTAAAATAAAAGTGTGTTAAACTGGTCAGTGTTTTACAATTTTCAAAAGGTAAATTTTGTTTAAATAAGTTTATATTATAAATAGATTATCTCTATTTTACTTAACATCATAAGTTTATATACTGGGGAACAATACTAAGCATTAATAAAATTAAAATAGAGCTACCAAATTAATGTGTCAAGAGGGAAACATGTAAATGAGTTTAAACCACCAGGAATTAGATGATAACAAATTAAACTTTTCTAATAATACACTAAAGTAAAGGATTCTCATCATTAAAATATCATTTATAATCATCTGTGATTGTTCATGTGTGGCTTGTTTGGGAATAGAAGATAGATTTTCTATTGAATAACACCATAATCTCTAAATTATTTGAATGTTCAGTTGTTCTATAAATTCAGGGGATAAGTTTTATAAGAAGCGTCACACATAAAAGGTTATTTCCATCGAAAATACTAACCAAAACACGTCCACCAAAGATATAGCCCTTATTTCCAAGAACTGCACAGGTGTGCGCGGCCCGTGGCTGTGGGGGAACTCCACCCTAGAAGCAGAGATGGGAAAATGGAGCACAAAGGTTTGGAACATGTGAAATCATGTCGCATGTTCATGCTCAGTATGAGAAATACATGACTGCTAAATCACTACTATTTATGGAACTCAATTAGAAAGCCTAATGTAAAAATTCACTCTAAATGAGCAATTTTCAACCTGTATGCTGCAAGAATTTTTAAAACATGCAATATCTGACTATTTAGTCAGGGGCACTGACTTCTTTTCCCTTAGGTTGTGAAATAAACTGACAACAGCCAACACAACAACAGCCATCCAGTGTGAATACATCAAAACTATACCTATTTTTTGTCAGGCAAAAAAATACAGTATTTTTTGGTGTGCTGCAGAATTTTAGTAATTAGTTTGTGTGCCATGAGATGAAAAAGGTCAACTATTGCTGCTGTAAATAGTAATAATTACGGACAAATACCATAGGCATACATCATTTTGTGGAGTTTTACTTTACTGTGCTTTGCAGATACTGCATTTTTTTACAGACTGAAGGTCTGTAGCAACCTTGTACCAATGAAGTCCATCAGTGCCATTTTTCCAACAGCGTTTGCTCACTTTGTGCCACATTTTGGTAAGTCTCACAGTATTTCAGACCCTTTATTATTGCATTTGGTATGATGATCTATGATCAGTGATCTTTGATGTTACTATTGTAATTGTTTGGGGGTGCCATGAAATGCACCCACATAACATAGTCAACTTAACAGATTAATGTTGTGTGTTCTGACTGCTCCACCAAACAGCCATTTCCCCATTTTGTCCCTCTCCTGAGGCCTCCCTATTCTCTAAGGCAAACAATACTGAAATTAGGCCAATTGATAACTACACAATGCCCTCAAAGTGTTCAAGTGAAAGGAAGAAGCACACTCTCTCACTTTAAATCAAAAGCTAGAAATGATTCAGCTTACTGAGGAAAGCATGTCAAAAGCTGAGACAGATCACAAGCAGAGGGAAGGTTAAAGCAGAGGGAAGGCTAAAGCTAGGCTTCTTGCACCAAACAACTAACCAAAATGTGAATGCAAAGGAAAAGTTCTTGAAGGAAATTAAAAGAGCTACTCCAGTAAACACACCAGTGATAAGAAAGGGAAACATTCTCATTGCGAATATGCAGGAAGTGTTAGTGGTCTGGATAGAGGATCAAGCCAGACCAAACCTTCCTAAGCCAAAGCCTACTCCAGAGCAAGGCCCCAACTCTCTTCAAGTCTATAAAGGCTGAGCAAAGTGAGGAAGCTACAGAGGAAAAGTTTGAAGCTGGTAGGTTGGTTCATGACGTTTATGGAAAGAATCCATCTCCAAGACATAAAAGTACAAGATGTAGCAGTAAGTGCTGATGTAGAAGTTGCAAGTTATCCAGAATAGCTAGATAACATAATTAATGAAGGTGGCTACGCAAACAGCAGATTTTCAGTGTAGACAAAACAGCCTTATATTGGAAAAAGATGCAATCTAGGACTTTCCTAGCTAGAAAGAAGTCAATGCCTGGTGTCAAAGCTTCAAAGGAGAGGCTGATTGATTCTCTTGTTTGCAGCTAATGAAACTCGTGACAATGCTCATTTACTATCTGAAAATCCTAAGACCCCTAAGAATTATGCTAAATCTACTCTATCTGGGCCCCATAAAGGGAATAACAAAGCCTGGATGACAACACATATGTTTACAACATTGTTTACTGATTTTTTTAAGCCCAATTTTACTGTTGAAACCTACTGCTCTGAAAAAAAGAGTCTTTTCAAAATATTTCTGCTCATTGACAGTACACCTGGTCACCCAAGAGCTCTGATGGAGATATGCAGTGAGATCAATGCTATTGTTTTCATGCTTGCTAACACAGCATCCACTCTGCATCCCGGGAATCAAGGAATATTTATTTAAGAAGTACATTTCATAAGGCTATAGCTGCCACAGACTATGATTCCTCTGATGGATCTGGGCAAAGTTAATTGAAAACTTTCTGGAAAGAATTCACCATTTTAGATACTTTTAAGAACCTTCATACATTATGAGAAAAGGTCAAAATATCAACATTAACAAGAGTTTGGAGGAATTTTATTCCATACTCATGAATGACTTTGAGGGGTTCAAGACTTCAGTGGAAGAAGTAACTGCAGCTGTGGTAGAAACAGCAAGAGAACGAGAATTACAAGTGGAGCCTGAAGATGTGACTGAGCTGCTGCATTCTCATGATAAAACTTTAACAGATGAGAAGTTACTTCTTATAAAATAAATATATTAATGAAAAATATTTTTAAAAGTTATTTCTTTAAAATATATTTTAGTGATTATGCTATTATAGTTGCCTCATTTTCTCCCCTTCATTCCCCTCCATCCTGCACACCCCTGCCTACCCACATTCCCCCGTTTAGTTCATGTCCATGTGTCATACTTGTAAGTTCTTTAGCATCTACATTTCCGATACTATTCTTGCCATCCCCCTATTTTCTACCTACCATCTATACTACTTATTCTCTGTACCTTTTCCCCCTCTCTCCCCCTCCCACTCCCCTGTTGATAACCCTCCATGTGATCTCCATTTGTGTGAATCTGTTCCTCTTCTAGTTGTCTGCTTAGTTTTTTTTTTTTTAGGTTAGGTTGTTGATAGTTGTGAGTTTGTTGTCATTTTACTTTTCATATTTTTGATCTTCTTTTTCTTAGATAAGTCCCTTTAACATTTCATATAATAAGGGCTTGGTGATGATGAAATTCTTTAATTTGACCTTATGTGGGAAGCACTTTATCTGCCCTTCCATTCTAAATGAAAGCTTTGCTGGATAGAGCAATCTTGGATGGAGGTCCTTGTCTTTCATGACTTGGAATACTTCTTTCCAGCCCCTTCTTGCCTGTAGGGTCTCTTTTGAGAAATCAGCTGACAGTCAGATGGGAACTCCTTTGTAAGTGACTGTCTCCTTATCTCTTGCTGCTTCTAGGATTCTCTCCTTCATTTAATCTTGGGTAATGTAATTATTACGTGCCTTGGTGTGTTCCTCCTTGGGTCCACCTTCTTTGGGACTCTCTGAGCTTCCTGACTCCCTGGAAGTCTATTTCCTTTGCCAGATTGGAAAAGTTCTCCTTTATTATTTGTTCTGATAAGTTTTCCACTTGTTGTTCTTCCTCTTCCCCTTCCCCTTCTGGTACCCCTAATTTGGATGTTGGAACATTTAAAGATTCCCTGGAGGTTCCGAAGCCTCTCCTCATTTTTTTGAATTCTTGTTTCTTCATTCTTTTCTGTTTGGTTGTTTCTTTCTTCCTTCTGGTCCACTTCATTGATTTGAGTCCCAGTTTCCTTTCCATCACTACTGGTTCCCTATACATTTTCCTTTGTTTCACTTAGCGTAGCCTTCATTTTTTCATCTAATTTGCTACCAAATTCAACCAATTCTGTGAGCATTCTGATCACCAGTACTTTGCACTGTTCATCTGGTAGGTTGGCTATCTCTTCATCACTTAGTTGTATTTTTTCTGGAGCTTTGATCTGTTCTTTCATTTGAACTTTCTTTGTCTTGACGCTCCTGTTATACAGTGAGGAGCAGAGCCTTAGGTGTTCACCAGGGCGGGATAACCCACTTTGCTGGGTTGTGATGCTGTATGTGGGGGAGGGGTCCAAGAGGGAACAACAGCCCTTGCTCCACTCTCTGACCGATTTCAGTCACTTCCACCAATTCCCCCAAG
Source organism: Sturnira hondurensis (assembly GCF_014824575.4). Lineage (NCBI taxonomy): Eukaryota > Metazoa > Chordata > Mammalia > Chiroptera > Phyllostomidae > Sturnira > Sturnira hondurensis. Next base: position 7,253,681 of record NW_028077960.1, read on the forward strand.
CAAATTGGACCCTTCTGGTGCTGATTCTTGTGTGGATGGGTTTGTTTACGTTCTAGGACCCTGTGGGTCTCTCCAACGAACTCTCCTGTGAGGCTGGGAGTTTCTCCCACTACCACCTCAACCCCCACAGGTGTTTTCAATCAGAGCTTTGAGGCTTTATTTCTCTGCCCTGGGACTCTGGGTTGTGCAGTCTGTCTTGCTCCCCAGTTGTTTTTCCCAGTTGATCTACACGTGAATGTAGGACCACCCAGTCCGCAATCTACCTTGTGTGCCACACCCCTCCCAAATCCCAGGCCTCATTGGGTCTGCCCGTGCCCGGGGTCCACCAGCCACCGCTTTTTTCTGCCACAACCCCTCTGCCCCTCCTACTGGTCTGGATGAATGTGTCTACTTTAACTCCTTGGTTGTCAGACTTCCATACAGTTCAATTTTCTGTCAGTACTGGCTGTTTTTTGTTTCTAAATTTTTGTTGTCCTTATTTTGGTTGTGCGAGGAGGTACAGTGTGTCTACCTACACCTCCATCTTGTCCAGAAGTAAAAAAAAAAGTTATTTCTTATGGATGAGCAAACAAAGTGGTTTCTTAGGATGAAATCTCCTGGTGAAGATGCTGTGAAGATCTTTGAAATGGCAACAAAGGATTAAGAATATTACATAAACTTAGTTGGTAAAGGTTTGAGAGGATTGACTCCAATTTTGAAAGAAGTTCTACTCTGAGAAAAATTAAATCAAACAGCATTCTGTGCTAAGAGAAAGTGTTCATAAAAGAAAGAGTCCATTGATGTGACAAACTTCACTGTTGTCTTATATTAACAAACTACCACAGCCACTCAACCTACAGCAACCACTACCCTGATCAGTCAGTAGTCACCAATATTCAGGCAAGACCTTCCACCAGCAAAAGATTATAACTTTCGGAAGGATCACATGAAGCTAGCTTTTTTGGCAGTAAAATATTTTTAATCAAGGTATTTTTAGATATAAAGTATTTCCAGACGTAATGTTATTGTACACTTAATACACAACCATATAGTATAAAACATAATGTTATTTGTTCCAGAAAACCAAAAAATTTGTGTGACTCACTTTATTGTGATATTCACTTTATTGCAGTAGTCTGAAACCAAACCTGCAATATCTCTAAGGTATGACTATACTCTTTAAGGATGAAGTTTATTCTCCCCAATCTTTACTTTTAAGCATTTTTGTTAAATGCTTGACACCATTTAGCAAAATAAGATTTTATGTAAATTTTATAGAAGGATTTTAAAATGATATTTTAAAAGATTCTCTTTCTCCCCTCCTCCTTCCCTCCCTTTGTCTCTCTTTCTCTCACACACATACACACACTCACAGAGTTAAAATTGTAAGTGAGTAGAACATAGTGTGATGATTTCAAAGACTCTAAAATAATAAATCTGTCCTACAGAACTCCTGGTGCTTCAAATTCCACAATAAGAATTTCATTTTTTGGCTTAAGCCAAACAGTGCTTTATCGCTTACTAAAACTCTTCACATTAACTGATAACACTTCTCTATACATTACTTTGAATAAATACAGCAGATCTTTTTTTCAGAGAAGTTGTGTATTGGTGAGAAAATAGAATATAATGGAGTAGATGAATTAGCAAGATTTGAAGGAAAAATTTTCTGCATAATTTCCATGTGTTCATGGTGGGTATATATTTGTGTATATATTTCACTCCAAGTTCTGAAAGAACCCAACATTTTCAGCTCTTTGACTACTAAATGTGGGCATGGGAAACTTAAACCCTACATTCAATATCATAATTCCCTAGACTTCTCAGGTTGACTTGAGTAACTGTACTGACATCTACATGGTAAGAAATAATTCACATATTACCTATATAATACTTAAATAAATGAGAGAGAACTATCTGAGTTGTGGTTCCCAGCCTTTCCAGAAAAACAAAATTTTCATTATTACCCCATCTCTGATTTGAAATTTGGAATAATTCTTCTACTATAAACACATTTATTATGAAATAAATATAAAATTTCTCCTTTAACTTATACAACATATCTAACAGCCAACCAATGTTTCTGAATAAACTGTGTCCACACATTTTCAAACAAAACAAAAAAAAAACGATGTATGTTAGTCTGTGTGCCTAACTGCATCAGTAACGCTCATTGTTTATTAGGTTGTTTGAAATGCTGAAAATAATTCAAAGATCCCTGTTACTTCTATATTGCTCTTACAAAAGTAAAAATCTCATGTAGGAAAACATGTCCCACCTTCCATTTTATAGATGACACACTAAATGGCTTGTCTAAAGCACATTGGTCTTTCCTGACACAATTCAAATACAAATTTAGTTTTTTCAACTTCAACATTGATAACTGTTCCCCTCTACCATGTTGCTTGTCATTTTGAGGTAGATATTTGAGAATAATGAAGTAATTTAAGAATGTCTCTAAAAAAATTAAGAGAACAGATTTCAGCTCTAACCATGTCAGAAAAAGTTTCAGGTATAATATAAATAATATAAGAATTTGCTTGGCCCTGGCTGGTGTAGCTCAGTGGATTGAGTGCGGGCCTGTGAACCACACGACCGCGGTTCGATTCCCAGTCAGGGCACATGCCTGGGTTGCAGGCCAGTTCCCGGCAGGGGACACACCAGAGGCAACCATACATTGATATTTCTCTCCCTCTCTCTTTCCCTTCCCCTATAAAGATAAATAAATAAAATCTTAAAAAAAAAGAATTTGCTTGAAGACACTATCATGGAAATTACAGTGAAAATACTGTTGAGGACTACCTAAAATTGCATTATCTGCAGATGTCTTGTGCAGAAGTCATGTGCTTCTGTTGGAACAGAAGGAGGAGAAGGAGACAGATTAAGGTAAAGAGGGAGAGGAGTCAGAAAAAGATTTAAAGTCAAGGAACTAATTATAAGCAACCTCAGTGGCTTCACCTAGGTGTGGTGAATAAAAATTCAGGAGGGATACCTCGGGAGCAAGGAGTCCTAGCTCCACACCAGGCCTCCTAGCCCAGGGTTCCAAAGCCAGGAAGATAAGACCCCACAAGTTCTGGCTGCAAAAAACAGTGGGGATTAAATGGTGGAAGAAACTTCTGGAGCTCCAAGCAATTCCTCTTAAAGAGCCTACATATGTTCTAACCTAACTCACCTAATCAGATTCACCTCCTCTAGACTAGCAGGTTGAAAGGCACCACTGGAATACTGGGAGCGACTGACCTATTGGGCCTCAAGGCAAGCAGAGGCCATTATCCCTTTTCAAAACCCTCTCCCTACTGGGCTGGCAAGCTGGTACCATATCTGAGATTCCATCAACTGAGATAACACTGTTTGACCCACCTTGGAGATCCCCAGAGGCTCTGCCCCACCCAACTTATAGGCCACCCAAGCTGCTTTCCCATAAGAGTAGCTGGTCTTAGCTCAAGCTTCATGACTTCCTAAATCCTCTCAAACAAGCAACACCTGGCTTCAATGCAGCAGCCAGTCTAGATTCACAGCTTGGATTCACATGGGAATCTCTAAGCCCAACATAAGTAGCAGCCATCTCAGATTGCCTTATAGCTTAGGCAGGGTGCCCTGGGCAAAACACAGGTGGGGGCATACCTTGGCCTGTACCACCTAGGAAACCCCAAAGACACCCAAAAGGACAGCTACAGACCAAGTCATATCACCACCACCCTGTCCCTGCACAGCTGATCCTTCACAGAAGGCAAGAGGTTGGTGGTCTGTGGTCACAGTCCTTTCAGCTGACTGGCCTGAGTAAAATAAATCTCTCCCACTGATCTCCCAACAACAATCAAGGCTCAACTACAAGAGGAGGGTGTACTCAGCCAATACAAAGGGTGCACCTCAAATACACAGCTTGGGTGATAGGGGAGGCTGTGCCACTGGATCCTGCAGGACACCTACTACATTAGGCAACACTACCAAGACAGGGAGTCAAAGCAGCTCTACCTAATTCATAGTTACAAACACAGGGAGACTGCCAAAATGAGGAGACATAAAACATGGCCCAAATAAAGGAAAAGTTCAACACCCCAGAAAAAGAGCTAAACAAAAGGGAGATAAGCAATCTATCAGATGCAGAGTTCAAAATACTTATTATAAGGATGTTCAAAGAACTCAATAAGGACCTCAACAACATAAAAAAGATCCATTCAGGCCCTGGCTGGTATGGCTCAGTGGATTGAGTGCTGGCCTGCTGATTTGATTCCCAGTCAGGGAACATGCCTGGATTGTGGGCCAGGTCCCAGTAGGGGCCATGTGAGAAGCAACCACACACTGATGTTTCTCTCCCTCTCTCCTTCCTTTCCCCTCTCCCCCAAAGTAAAAAAAAGTCTTTAAAAAAATGATCAAGTCAGAAATTAAGGATATCCTAATTGAAACAAAGAACAATTTACAGCAAAACCACATTAGATGAGATGAACAAATCAAAACTCCAGAAAAAGAGCCAAACAAAAGGCAGATAAGCAATCTATCAGATGCAGAGTTCAAAACACTTATTATAAGGATGCTCACTCAAGGAACTTAGTGAACACCTCAGCAACACAAAAAAAATCCAGTCAGAAATGAAGCATACACTAATTTAGATAAAGAACAATTTATAGGGAATAACTGTAGATTGTTGGATGAAGCCAACAATCAAATCAATGATTTTGAACATAAGGTAGCAGAAAACAAACAATCAGAACAAGAAGAAAAAAGAATTCAAAACAATGAGTATAGTGTAAGCAGCCTCTGGGACAACTTTAAGATGTCCAACATTCACATCATAGGGGTGCCAGAAGGAGAAGAGAAAGAGCAAGAATTTGGAAATCTATTAGAAAAAATAATGAAAGAAAACTTCCCTAACTTGGTGAAGAAATAGACATATAAGTCCAGGAAGCACAGAGAGTCCCAAACAAGAAAGACCCAAAGAGGCCCACTCCAAGACACATCATTGGCATAATTAAAATGCCAATGTTTAAACACAAAGAGAGAATCTTAAAAGTAGCAAGAGAAAAAAAGTTAGTTACCTACAGAGGAGTTCCAGTTCCCATAAGACTTTCAGCGGATTTCTTAAAAGAAACTTTGCAGGCTAGAAGAGATTGGCAAGAAATATTCAAAATCATGAAAAGCAGGCACCTACAGCCAAGATTGCTCTACCCAGCAAAGCTATCATTTAGAATGGAAGGGCAGATAAAGTGCTTCACAGACAAGAAAAAACTAAAGGGGTTCAATATCACCAAACCATTATTATGTGAAACGTTAAAGGGACTTATTTAAGAAAAAGAAGATCAAACTATGAACAATAAATGGCCAAAATACATATCTAAGAACAATTGAATTTAACAAAAAAACAAACTAAGCAAACAAGAACAGAGACAGAATCATGGATACAATTTTGAGGGTTGCCAACTGGGAGAGAGGTATGGGGGAATGAATGACGAGGTGAGGCGATTAAGAACAAATAGGTAGTTATGGAATAGCCATGGGGATGTAAAGTACAGTGTAGGAAATGGAGTAGCCGAAGAACTTATACACATGACCCATGGACATGAACAATGGTGGAGGGACTGGCTAAGAGAGTGGGGGTGTGGTGTGGATTGGGGCAAAGGAGGAAAAATCAGGATAGCGTAATCAATAAAATATAATTTAAAAAATAAATAAAAGACACAAATCTTAAAATTCAAATGCTAACTAAAGGAAAATTTACTCAATAAGTATAAATGGCTGACAGTTGATCAATTCCAAAAGTAGAATTGGGGTGAAGAAGACAGAAGGGCAATGGAAACCTGAAATTCACAGCTTGGACAAAGAGGAGGCTAAGGAGGGTCCTGCCTTGTAACACCTACTAGTTTACAGAGAACCTCCTATCATTTCCATCAGCAGTAGTTGGACTACAAGAAATTTTAGTCATGTATGCACATTAGCAGACAGTTTTGTTTTTTCCTGTTCAACACTTAATTCTGCACAGTTCTGGTGAGTTTATTAGCCACAGTAACCTGCTTTCTAAGGGGCAGGCCTGGCCAATCATCCTCTTGGCAACAGAAACAGATGTGAAGAGTGGGAAAATGCCTGCATAGAGCCAGACTTATTTTCTAGAACTAATATGTAAGCACTGAAATAATACAACACCAATAAAAAGAACTGCTTGGGTAACCAGGACCATACTCACACCTACATGAGCCAACCAGTCTGCAGCACACAGAATGAAACTAGCGCAAAAACAGGGAGAAGCAGGCATAGAAAGATGAAAAATAATGGCGTTGAGTAACTTGCTCCAGTTCCTGAGTTCCTGGCCCCTACATCTCTTCCTTCCACTGTGTGAGCTCCTCCACAATACTCTTTCCAGCTACATGAGAATTCACTACTGCTTAAACTAATCTGATTCCTGCTGGTTCACTGGCACATGAAGGAGTTAATAATGTATAGCTTGTAGCCAAGCTACAACTGCATGTAGCCCTAACCTCAAAGGTTTCTGAGACATGGAGTTTTAAAAAATTCTGAATTTGGCTATAAAAGGACTTTTTACAAGAACCTTCCTTGAATCAAGGCATCATAGTAGTGAGTAAACAATGATGACAGCACCTCTTGACAAGATTTTTTAGAAAACCTGGCTAACCTGGAGAAAAACATGATTAGTGACAGTACTCAAGAGAACCCCTATGTATGTGATTACAAACTCAATTATTAAAATCCAAATAATATAGTAAAAACATATAGTTTAAATGTGCCAACAATTATATAAATGTAAAGGTAATGATTTATATAATACTTACTTTAATTTCTGGTTGAAGCCAACTCTTTGTCTTTGTGTCAAATACATGAACATCATTATGCCATCCCCAGAATATCTGCGCTTCCTAAAACAAAAATTTTAAAAATATTTAAGAGATTTTATAACTTTTAAATTGTTATGGTTTCACTGCATAGTCACTGGTGAAATAACAGGCACCTTTACAAAAATGGAGTCATTACCAGATTCACAAAGCAAACGCATGCATCAGGGGCTCACAAAGTGTGGTCCCCAGACCAGAGCTGCACCACCTTGCAACTTTTTTTCTCATAAGATTGCTGGCAGTATATAATAATTTACTTGTTAACAATTTTCCAATCCCCTCAAAGGATTGTCTCTTTTAAAACTGCAGACAACAGAATGATATTTACATTTTGAAATCTGTTTTTCTAAAGTACACGCTCAGAAACCCTAATCTTTGCTATTTTAAACTCTAGTGGACTACGGGCCTTTTTCAAAAAAGTTCCAATCACTTCTACTTAACCAAGCGATTTGCTGTTAGAAGCCAAAGTTATACTTTCTTCTTTGTTTTCTAAGAGATAAAATTGTTGGCAAGGCAAAGATTAGCAGTTATATTGTACTTAGCACCTTCCAGATTGTTATGATCCTCTGTCACAGCTCACCTCTGTGCCAGGTTTATGTTTTATGTCAGAAATAAGCACTTTTGTCAGGACTTGTCAAGGTAAAAAAATTACTCAGTTTAGAACCTAAACAATAAAAATCCACTGAACACCGGAGTCAGAAGATGGCAGAGAAGTAGGTGGGGCCTGAGCCCACTTGCTTAACTGGGACACTTAACCGATCTTCTGAAAAACAAAGTGAACAGCCAATAGATTCTTAGCTGATACAAAGTTTGGAAGCCAAAGTGTACAGAGGACACTTCAAAATGGGCAGTAAGGAGGTTCTATAGGCAGACAGGGAAAGTGCCACAAACCAAGGCTGCTGCAGGGACCACATTGGACAAGAGGCGGGTTAGTGACAGCAGCCTAGTGGCTCCCCTCCCTCCTAGGGCAGGAAATAGCACTCACCAGGAGAGACTTGAACGCCTAAAGTCACCAGGGGGGGAAAGAAGGCAACACACACACACACACTGCAGGCAGCGGGTACCCAAGCTGAGGCAGCGGTCACATGCCAGGACAGTGCCAGAGGGTGGGGGTGATCGTAGAGGCACCCGGATCTGGGACGAGGGGTGGGCAGCGCTGGCTATGACTGAGATAGACTCTAGACTTGCCAGAGAGTTGGAGTGTGCGGAAAGCCAGACAGTGGCTCAAGCAGCAGTGGCACCCACAGAGACTTTTTTCAAAAGGGGAACCAAGGCACATGGGGCAGGGACCAGGTGGGCACAGCTGCCCAACCAACAAAGAGGGAAAACTGTGGGCTCTATTTGCTCCCACTCAGTGCACCTCAAGGACTGATCAAAAGGATGCAAAGCAAGGTTTATCAGCGCCACCCTGGCACAACTGGGCAGAGTGGAGAGTGTGGGACCGCACAGAACTCTGAGGGTGTGGGCTAGAACCTGGGCACCTGTGATTACTGTAGTCCTGACACAGCCCCCTTTCTTGCCAAACCACCAGAAAGAGAAAACAAGGCCAAACTCCAGCCACCCTGCAGGAGCCAGGAAGACCTGCAAAATCGAGTAGGCAGGCTTGACAACCAGCTGGGGGCTTTTTTTGTTGTTTTTCAGGAGTAAGACTATAAGACCTGGAGATGAGAGAACACCAGAAATAGATGCAGAAAGAAGTGAGAAGTAGAACACCAACAGCTGAGACAAATTTCACCTTGACTCTCATCAGAACTTGCATATTTTTTCTGTCTTCTTTCTTTTAGTTTTTTTGTTTCGTTTGTTTGTTTCTTTTCTCCCTCTCATACTGCATTTAACTTTTCTTGTTTTACTTCACTCATATTCCTAATAACTCATTACTCTTGGTCTCTTATTGTTCATTCTTTTTATTTGGGTTATATATTTTTTATTATATTATTGTTATTCCAAATCCAACACAGCACCCTTCCCTGGTCTTAATCCATTCCGTCATCTTCCTGACCTTTCTTACTGTTGTGGTAAACTTTATGACCTTTCCATATGTCAACAAATTTGAAAACCTGGGCACAATGGACAAATTTCTAAAAACATATAATCCTCCATAACTGAGTCAAGAAGAAGCAGAAAACCTTAATAGACTGTTATCACTTAGTGAAATTGAAGCAGTTTTACTGCTTCAAAAAACTATCAGCACACAAAGCCCTAGGCTGGACGAATTCACAGAAGAATTTTACGAAACATTTAGAGAACAGCTAACCCCAATACTTCTCAAACTACTCCAAAAAATCCAAGAAGAGGGAAGACTCCCAGTTTTTTATGAAACCAGTATTATCCTAATTCCAAAATGAGACAAAGATACAACAAAGAAAGAAAAATATAGGCCAATATCGCTGATGAACATAGATGCAACAATTCTCAACAAAATATTGGCAAACCGGATCCAGCAATACATTAAAAGATCATACACCATGACCAAGTGGGATTCATCCCAGGGACAGAAGAATGGTACAATGTATGCAAATCAATAAACATAACAGAGCACATAAGCAGTACAAAAGACAAAAACCATTTGATCATATCAATAGATGCTGAGAAAGCATTTGATAAAGAACAGCACTTATTTATGATAAAAACACTCAGCAAAGTGGGAGTAGAGGGAGCATACCTCAACACAATAAAGGCCATATACAAGAAACCTACAGACGACATCATATTCAATGGACAAAAACTAAAATCTTGCCCTGGCTGGTATAGCTCAGTGGATTGAGCACAGGCTGCAAATCAAAGGGTCACTGGTTCAATTCCCAGTCAGGGCACATGTCTCGTGTGCAGACCAGTTCCCCAGTGGGAGCCACGTGAGAGGCAACCACACACTGATGTGTCTCTCCCTGTCTTTCTCCCTCTTTTTCTCCCTTCTTTTCCCTCTCTATAAAAGTAAATAAATAAAAGCTTTTTAAAAAACCTAAAATCTTTCTTCCTAAGATCAGGCACAAGACAAAGGTGATCACTTTCATTACTTCTATTCAACATAGTATTGGAAGTTCTAGCCACAGCAATCAGACAAGGAAAGGAAATAAAAAACATCCAAATTGGAAAGGAGAAGTAAAGCTGTCACTGTTTGCAGATGATATGATAGTGTACACAGAAAACCCTACAGACTGCACCAAAAAACTACTCAACCTAATAAATGAATTTGGCAAAACCACAGGATGCAAAGTCTACATTCAGAAATCAAAGACATTTTTGTACACCAACAATAAAATGTCAGAAACAGTAATTAGGAGAAAAATTCCATTTACTAAGGCAACAAGAAAAATAAAATTCTTAGGCATAAACTTAACTAAGGAGGTAAAAGACATATACTCAAATAACTATTAAACACTGAAGAAGGAAATTAAGGAAGACACAAATAAATGGAAGCACATATACTATTCATGGATTAGAATAATTAACATCATTAAAATGTCCATACCACCCAAAGCAATTCATAGATTTAATGCAGTCCCTGTCAATATACCAATGATATATTTCACAGATGTAGAACAAATATTTAAAAAACTTATATGGAACCATAAATGACCCCAAATAGCCTCAGCAATTTTGAGAAGGAAGAACAAAGCAGGAGGAATCAAATGATATCAAACTATATTACAAAGGAAATATAGTTTCCTTTCTAATACCACTGTAATCAAAAGTTTGGTGCTGACATAAGAACAGACACAGAGAACAATGGAACAGAACAAAGAGCCCAGAAATAAACCTATGTCAATATGGTGAGTTAATATTTGACAAAAGGGGCAGGAACATAAAATGGGGTAAAAATAGAGTCTTCAATAAATGGTGTTGGGAGATCTGGGCAAGTACATGCAAAAAAAAAAAAAAGAAACTTGACCACCAACTTACACCACACACCAAAATACACTCAAGATGGATAAAAGGCTTACATGTAAATTGCAACACCAAAAAAGTCCTGGAGGAAATCATAGGCAGGAAAAGTTCTTATATCCCATGCAGCAATATTTTCACCAATACATCCCTTAGAGCAAAGGATATAAAGAGAAGAATAAACAAATGGTACTATATCAAAATAAAAAGCTTCTGCACAGCTCAAAGAAAATAGCAACAAAATGGAAAGGGGACCAACTGTATGGAAAAACATATTTGCCAATGATACCTCAGAAAAAGGTTTGATCCCCAAAATATACAAAGAACTTACACAACTCCACACCAGGAAGACAAACAATCCAATTAAAAAATAGGCAAAGGACCTGAACAGATACTTCTCCAAGGAGGAAACACAGAGGACCCATAGACACATGAAAAAAATGTTCAACATCACTAGCCATCAGAGAGATGCAAATTAAAATCACAATGAGATATCATTTCACACTGGTCAGAATGGCCATCATTAATGAACCAACAAACAACAAGTGCTGGCAAGGTTTTGGAGAAAAGGGAACCCTAGTATACTGTTGCTGGGAATGCAGACTAGTGCAGCCACTGTGGAAAACAGTGTGGTACTTTCTCAAACTGAAGATGGAAGGGCCTTTCAATTCAGTGATCCTATTGCTGGGACTATCCCCTAAGAATCCTAAAATACCAATTCAAAAGAACCTATGCACTCCAATGTTCATAGCAGTGTTATTTACAATAGCCAAGTGCTAGAACAGCCTAAGTGCCCATCAGTAAGTTAGTGTATCAAAAACCTGTAGTACATTTATGCAATGAAATACTATGCAACAGAAAGGAAGAAGGAACTCCTACCCTTCATGACAGCATTGATGGAACTGGAGAGCATTATACTAATGAAATAAGCCAGATGGTGAAAGACAAATACTGTATGATTTCTCCTATAAGTGGAACCTAATCAACAAAACAAACAAATGAGCAGAATAAAACCAGAAGCATAGAAATGAAAAACAAACTGATAGTGACCAGAGGGGATATATGAGAGGAGTAACAGAGCTATGAAGGGGAAGGGGCAAGTAAAGGAACATGAATAGAGGACTCATGGGCATGGACGATGTGGGGGTTGACTGCAAGAGTGTGGGGGGCAGAGTAGGGATGAGCAGTGAGGAAAAAGGCGGGACAACTGTAACTGAGCAAATTAATAAATAATTTTTTTACTGTACCAGTGGGAAAAAAATCCACTGTACACCAAAAATTTCAGGACATGAGCACTAGCCTAATTGTACTAGAAGAGAAAAAAAAGAGAAAGATTTCACTGATGAGTAAAAATATATACAAAGGGAAGTTATATTTCTAAAATTATCAGTAATAATGTAAGTAGCCAAGCTTTACAGATATTTTATATTAAAAGCTAAAAAGCCATGTAACTATAGGGAGAATTAAAAAACACCCATATACAAAGAGATATATACAAAATGTGCATATACATTAGTAACATACAATAACAGTATATGCTAGTAAAAGGTAAAACTAAAGAGTTACTGTGCATTTTGGTGGTGAATCAATTATTTTGAATCAATGTTTTTCAAAATTATCTTTTAAAGATTTCATTTTTATAAATTATGACATCTTTCATTAATAACAGTTTATTCTATAACCAGTAAGAATAATTAGGAAAGGTAATATCACCACCAACTTACTCAGGTGTAAGGCCATCAGAGCTGTGTGGTTCTAGTACACATATCTAAAAGCAGGTGTATGCCAGCAAAAGCCATTTTGGTACCTGTGAACAGAGTTTTTCTAAGTTGTGCTAAAGCCTCCACTTCTAACAGAAGCAGGTATAAGCAATTAACTATATAAGAAAAGAAACTTCCAGTTTCCGTGAAGGTGAGAGAACCTTGCCCAATTTAATCCAAAATCAAAAGAGAGAAAACAAATTTTTTCATAGTCAATTATAGCAAATTAAAATGAGATAGAGTGGGCTCATTATTTCTAAACACTTTAAGGCAATAATAAATTAGAGGAAACTATTAGCAGTGATTACTCTTACCCAAGATGCATCATGAACATCAAAACAGTCTTGGAGTTCACTGTGTCTCCTACACCCATAGCCACCAAAATATATTAATCTGAAAAACATATACAAAGACAGGAACACCCTTTAGAAGTTCTATTTCCACTTTGTTCATAGAAAGTTTAATGAGATCATCTCTCTCACCCTAACAACCTAAACAAGCTAGATAGTCATGTGCTGTGTAAAGAGGGTTCAGTCAATGATGAGTCACATGTATGACAGTGGTCCCATAAGATTATTATGGAGCTAAAAAAATTTCTATTACCTAGTGATGTCACAGCCATCACAATGTTGTGCAATGCACTGCTCACATGTTTATGATAATGCTGGTAAATGAACCTACTGTGCTGCCAATTTACAAAAGTATAGCAAATATAATTACAGTATATAATACGTGGTAAGTACAGTGCATAATACTTAACCATGACAATAAATGACAATATAATGGTTTACATATGTACTATAATATACTATCATTATTTTAGAATATACTCTAATTATTAAAAGTAAGGTTACTGTAAAATGGTTTGCTGATTTATGCCAGCAGCAGCTTTATATATTGTTTATCTATTTTGTTAATTGTATCAAGACTTCCGGCCAAGATGGAGGCATAGGTAGACAAATCGTGCCTCTTCCCACAACCAAAAGAAAAAAACAAATTTTAAAATGAAAAACAATCAGAACTGACAGAAAATTGAACTGTATAGAAGTCTGACAACCAAGGAGTTAAAGAAGAAACATTCATCCAGACTGGTAGGAGGGGCAGAAACAGGCAGCCAGGTGGAGAGGACTCAGGGCAAGGTGGCGGCTGGAGGATGGAGGCTGGCAAGGCAGCAGATGGAAGACCTCATCATCCCACATTCGTGTGCAGATAAACCGGGAAAAACAACTAGGAGCCAAGACAGACTGAGAAACCCAGGGTTCCAGTGTGGGAAAATAAAGCCCAAAACCTTTGACTGAAAACACCTGTGGGGGTTGAAGGGGCAGTGAGAGAAAATCCCAACATCACAGGACAGTTTGTTGGAGAGACCCAGAGAATCCTAGAACATACCCACCCACCCAGGAGTAGCACCAGAAGGGCCCAACTTGATTGTGGGTATCAGGGGAAGTGACTGAAAACCAGCAGAAAGCAGAACAAGCGGCACTGTTCCTTCTCAGGCCTCTTCTCCACATACAGTGCCACAATGTGGGTGGCCCTGCCCTGGTGAACACCTAAGGCTCCACCCCTTACTACATAACAGGCACACTGAGAGTCAAAAAAAGGTCCAAATGAAAGAACAGATCAAAGCTCCAGAAAAAATACAACTAAGCCATGAAGAGACAGCCAACCTATCAGATATACAGTTCAAAATACTGGTTATCAGGATGCTCCAGGAACTCTCTGGGTACTTCAACAGCATAAAAAAGACCCAGGCAGCAATGAAGGTTGCATTATGTGAAATAAAGAAGAATCTACAGGGAACCAATAGTGACAGGAAGGAAACCAGGACTCAAATCAAGGGTTTGGAGCAGAAGAAAGAAAGAAATATTCAACCAGAACAGAATGAAGAAACGAAAATTCAAAAAAATGAGGAGAGGCTTGAGAACTAACAGGACAATTTTAAATGTTCCAACATTGACCAAGAAATTGAAAACTTATTTGAAAAAATAATGAAGAACTTCTCCAATCTGGCAAAGGAAACAGACTTTCAGGGAGTCCAGGATGCTCAGAGAGTCTCAAAGTAGTTGGACTCAAGGAAGCACATACCAAGACACATCATAATTACATCACCCAAGATTAAAGATAAGGAAAGGATCTTAAAAGCAAGAGAAAAGCAGAGGGTTACCTACAAAGGAGTTCCCATTACACTACCAGCTGATTTCCCAAAAGAAACCTTGCAGGTAAGATGGGGCTGGAAAGAAGTATTCCTAGTCATGAAAGGCAAAGACCTACAGCCAAGATTACTCTATCCAGCATAGCTTTCATTTAGAATGGAAGGGCAGATGAAGTGCTTCCCAGATAAGATCAAATCGAAGGAGTTCATCATCACCAAGCCCTTATTATAGGGAATGTAAAAAGGACTTATTTAAGAAAAAGAAGAAGATCAAAAATACAAACAGTAAAATGACAACAAACAAACAACTGAACCTAAAAAACAAAAAACGAACTAGTCAAATAACTAGAACAGGAAGAGATTGACAGAAATGGATTATTAGCAGGGCAGAGGAAGGGTGAGAATGGAGGAAAACATACACAGAACAAGAAGCATAAATGGTAGGTACAAAATGGACAGGGGGCATTAATAGTATGAAAAATGAAGAAGTCAAAGAACTCACATGTATGACCCATGGACTAAAGGGGGTAATGATGGTGGGATGTACATGGCAGAAGTGAAGGAAGGGTAGGAAAAAATGGGACAACTGTGGTAGCATAATCAATAAAATATATTTTTTAAAAAGAGAGTAAGGACCCGAATAAAATCAGAAATAAAAGAGCAATAACAACTGATACTACAGTAATACAAAGGACTGTAAGAAATTACTATGAACAACTATGTGTCAAGAAATCGGACAACCTGGGTGAAATGGATGTTTCTAGAAACACACAATCTTCCAAAACTGGATCAGGGAGAAGCAGAAAACTGGAATAGACCACTAACATCTAGAAAATTAAAGCAGTAATCAAACAACTACTGACACAAAAAAGCCCTGGACTACATGGCTTCACAGGGGGATTTTACCAAACATTCAAAAGGAACTAACAACAATCCTTCAGAGATTACTCCAAAAAATTCAACAAGAGGTGAGACTCCCAAACTCTTTTTACAAGGCCAGTACTATCCTAATTCCAAAACAAAGTAAAGACACAATGAAGAAAGAAAACTACAGGCCAATAACTCTGATGAACATAGTTGCAAACATCCTCAACAAAACAGTAGCAAACTGGATCCAACGATACTTTTAAAAGACCATACACTATGATCAAGTGGGATTTATTCCAGGGATGCAAATCAATAAATGTGATACATCACATGAACAAAATAAAAGACAAAAATCACATACATGATCATATCAATAGATGCAGAAAAAACATTTGACAAAATCCAGCACCCATTTATGACAAAAACACTTAGGGAAGTGGGACTAGAAGAAGCATACTTCAATGTAATAAAGGCCATACATAAAAAACCTACTGCCAACATCATACTCAATGGGCAAAAACTAAAAGCGTTTCTCTTAAGATCAGGAAAAACACAAGGCTGTCTGCTCTCACTACTCTTATTCAATATAGTATTGGAAGTTCTAGCCGCAACGATCAAACAAGAAGAAGAAATAAAAGACATCCAAATTGGAAAAGAGGAAGTAAAACTGTCATTATCTGCCAGCAATATATTGTACACAGAAAATCCTACTGGCTTCACCAAAAAAACTACTCGACCTAGTAAGTGAATCTGGCCAAGTAGTGGGATACAAAGTCAATATTCAGAAATTGATGGCATTTTTGTACACCAGTAATGGTGTAGTATTCCTGAAGAGAGTACTACAAAAATGGTTCAAGAAAAATTGAAAATCTGAATAAACTAATATAACAAATAAGGATATTGAATCAGTATTCAAAATACCTCCCAACAAAGAAAATTCCAGAACCAGATGGCTTCACTTGTGAATTCCACTAAATATTTGAAGAAGGAGAATTAATACCAATACTTCTCAAACTGTCCCAAAAGTTGAAGAGGAGTGAACACTCTCTAAAATCATTTGATGAGGCCAGCCAGACAACGATAGTACAACAACAAAAACACTGCACATCTCTGATAAGAGATTAATACCCCAAATATGTAAAGAATTACAAGTCATCAACAAAAATGAGAAACAACTCATTTTTTTAATGGGCAAAGGACTTGAATCGACATTTCTTTAAAGATATACAAATGGCAATAAGCACATGAATAAGGTAGTGGACATCATTAGTCACTGAGGAAATACAAATCAAAACCACAATGAATATTACTTCATACCCACTAGAATACCTATTATAAAATGGAACAAAGAACAAAAGTAAAAACAGAAACAGAAAACTGCAAGTATGGGAGAAGTTATGAAGAAATTGGAACACTTGTTCATTGCCAGAGGGAATATAAAATAGCATAGTAACTATGGAAAACGGTTTGGTGTTTCCTCAAAAAGTTAAGCATAGAATTATCATATGACTTAGAATTCTACTCTTAGATATACTGAAAAGCATTCACACGGGGACTCAAACAATACTTGCAAGCCAATGTTCATACCAGCCATATTCACAATAGCTAAAACATGGAAACAACCCAAGTGTTGATGAACAGTAGAATATACAAAATGCAGTCTGTAATGGAATGTTATTCCAATTTATAACAGGAATGAAGTTCTGATACATACTACAGCATAGTGAACTTTGAAAACATTTTGTTAAGTGAAATTAAGCCAGATACCGAAGAACAAATATTGGATGATTCCACTTATATGAAATACCTATATTGGGCAACTTCATGGAGATAGGAAGTAAAAGTTACCAGGGGTTGGGGAGAAGGGGAAAGGAGGGGTATTGTTTAATGGGTGCAGTTGGCCCTCCATACCTGGCAGTTCTGCATCTGAATTTGACCAACTGTGGATCAAATATATTTGAAAAAAAAAGTGATGTTGCCACTGACATGTGCTGTGTAGTTAAGCTTACAATGGTTGCATCAGTACTGGACAGTGCAAACTTTTTTTCTTATCATTATTCCTATCCAATACAGTATAACAATTATTTACATAGCATATATACTGTATTAGATATTTTAAGTACTCTACAGATGATTTAAAGTATATAATACCCCAAATATGTAAAGAATTACAAATCACCAACAAAAAAGAGAAACAACTCGTTTTTTTAATGGGCAAAGGACTTGAATTGACATTTCTTTAAAGATATACAAATGGCAATTTGCATAAGTTATATACGAATATCACACCACTTTTTATACAGGACTTGAGCACTGGCAGATTTTGTCCCCCACAGATACCTAGGCATGATGACTATCATAAAGTTTCTGATTTGGAGTGATAAAACATTTTGGAACCAGATGATGATGGGTGAACAGGACTGTGAGTGTTATTAATACCACTGCATTGTACACTTAAATAGATTAAAATGGCAAATTTTATATTATATATATTTTACCACAACCTTTTTAAAAAGATACAGTAAAAAGTAAGTCTCCCTCCTACTCTCACCCAATTCTCCTGCCTAGACAACCACTGTTGCCAGTTTCTTGTACACACAAACTAGAAAAACTTTAAGGAACCAAAAATACTTTGTAGATTTGGGGTCCATTAAGTCCCAGAAAAACAAAAGTAGAAAACCGTGGCCTATTGGCTTACAGAAACATACTTCATTTCTCCTAATTGTTCACAATGCAAGCCTACCCAAAGCTCAGAGTTCAGTTTTATTTTAAGCTTCAGTTCCTATAATGTTTTTTCCAAAGGGTCATGACAAAAAAATTAACATCCAGAAACAAATCGACAAAGTTATCCATTACTCTTCCTAAAAAATTCTAAATGTCTGCTAACAGAAATCAACAGCGTGCTGAAATACTTGTTACAACCAAGCAAGATTTATATCTGAAATACAAATACATAAAAAATACAAATTAGCCCTGGCCTGGTAGCTCAGTTGGTTAGGGCCTTGTCCTGATATGCCAAGGTTGTGGGTTTGATATTCAGTCAATAAACATCCCTTCCACATATGGGCACTTAATTTGTGCTGAAAGTGGTACCGCAAAGCAAAGGAGAAAGTATGATCATGGCAGTCAATGCTGCTGGATCAACTGGTTATCCAGTGGGTTATCCAAATGGAAAAATAAAACCTGACCCCTCCCCCGGCTAGGTGGCTCAGTTGCTTGGAGTGTCAGCCCTACACCAAAAGGCTGCGTGCAGGTTCAATTGCCAGTCAGGGAACATACCTAGGTTGTGGGTTCAATCCCAGTCAGGGTGCACGTATAGGAGGCAACTGATTGATGTTTCTCATATCAATCTCTCTCTCTCCCCCTACCTTCTACTCTCTCTAAAATCAATAAACATATCCTCAGGTAAGAATTTTTTTAAAAAGCCTGACCTTTACCTCATATCACAAAAAACAATTCCAGGTGGACTGTGGATAGGAATGGGTAAAGTAAAATAATGAATGTTTTAAAAGATAACATAAGAATATCTCAGGACCTTGGGGAATGAAAAGTTGCTAGGGTACAAAAGCACTAATCATAAAGAAAAGATTGGTAAATTATACTATATTAAAACCAGATTAGACCACTAAGAGAATGAAGAGAGATAAACCCAATGGAAATGTATACCTTCATGTACCAAAATACATACAAGAATATTCATATTACTCCCAAGAGTTAAAAAGTGAAAATGACCTAAATATCTGTCAATAATAGAATGAATAAATATACTGTGTAGTATTGTACTTAATAACATATAGGAAAGAAAGAAAACTATAGGTAGACAAAACATCATAGATGAATCTCAAAAATATAATATGAATAAAAGCATAAACTCTGTATGATTCCATATATGACACAAAAAATAAATTCTGTACAATTCCATATATGACACAAAAATAATAAATAATACAGGATGTTAGACATTAGGATATGGTTTCCTCTGGAAAGGAGTCTGAGCACAGTGGTTAGTAGTGGGCATAAGGAAGGTTTCTAGAGTGCGAATAATATTCTGCTCTTTATTTGGGTAGTAATTATATAAGTGTGCTCATTTTGTGATAATTATTTAAGGTGTACTAGTTCTATAGAAATGTTCTGTAACACTTCAAGCTCTAAACTAATGAAGTATTTGTGCATTAACAGAGAGAAAATAAACAAAATAGAATAAAACCTAAAAGTAGATCCAAATATCAAAAAAATAGTAAATACATAACAAAAGTAGAATCTGAAATAACTGAGTTAGAGATGAGATAGTCATTCAAAAAAGATAAACCTGAATCCATATCTCACACCATTCACAGGATAAGTCCCAAAATTTATTAGTGATTTAAATGTAAAAATTAAATTTAAAAAGCATCAGAAGAATATGTGGGAGAATTAGATTATAATCTTAGAGTGGAAAAAGCCTTTGCAATCAAGGCTCAAAATCCAGAAGCCACAAAATAAATTATTGATAAGTTTATCTAAATCACGGTTTTGAAAAGCTGTTTAATGTATGCAGAGCTCACTTTTAAGTAAAGTCAAAAGAGGGTGACAAACTGGAAAAAAATTTCATATTGCACAAACACTAATCTCTTTAACACATAACTATAGAAACTTCTAGCAACTGAGATTATAAATGCCAACAATAGAAAATAATTAGTGAAGGACACGATCAAACAGTCCAGAAAAAAGAAATAAAAATTTCCCTTAAGCATATGAAAATGCATTCAAGTTCACAAAAATATGTTTTTAATGAAAATCAAAATATCACTGAGACATTACTTCTCAGCAAAACAAAACAGCTACATTTGTTTGCAAACTCTTGGCAAGACTGTGGAGAAATAAGCATTCCATTGTTGAAATACAAAACAGCACAACCTCTATGGAGAAAAAATTGCAAAATTTATTCTTATGGGTTGAATTGTGTCCTCCCAAAATTTGTATGTTGAAGTGCTATTCCCCAATATCTCAGAATGTGACCTTATTTGAAAATAAGGTCTTTACAGAGGCAATCAGATTAAGATGAGACCGACAGGCACACACAGGGAAAACGCTATTGTGAAAATGAAGCAGAGACAGGAGAGCATACTACATGCCGAGGAACACCAAAATAATCACCAGAAACTAGGGGACAGGCATGGAATAGATTCTTCCTCAAAACCCAGAGAAGGAATGAACCCTGCTGACACTTTGATCTCAGACCTCTAGCCTCCAGGACTGTGAGACAATATATCTGTTGTTGAAGCCACTCGGTTTATGATTCCTTGCTACAGTAGCCATAACAAACTAAGCATCTACAAAATTATAAATGCATTACCTTTTGACCCAGCCATCTAATTCTGGAATTTCACTCAATAGATCTATCTGGTATGTACACACACACACCCACACATACACATAAAGATACCCATTAAGGCATAATTTATAATAGTAAAGGACTTGAAACAACCTACAGAGTAAAGGTTAAACAATGGTATACATATTCACAGAGGAGAATACTACAAAAGTGCCAAAAAAAAAAAAACCCCACAACAACAACCCACAAAGAACAAGCTTTCTAACTAGGGATACAGAAAGATGAAAGATCTCCATTTCACTTTTAAGTAAAAGAAGTAGCAGAGTGCACACAGTGTACAGAGAGTATACCAACATTCATGTGAGAAGGAGGGGCAAAAAGAGGAATACATATGCACACATACATATTTGCTTCTATTTGCATAAAGTAACACTGACGGCAGTGGTTTCCAAACTTGTCTGCATCTTGCGACCACCTGAGGAACTTCAAAATAGTCATATTCCCAGACACTGTAATTTAATTATTTGGGGTATCACCTGGGCTTTGGAATTTTTAAAAGATCATCAGATGATTCCAATGACACAGTTTTGGAAACCATTACCATAAAAATACAAAAGATATAAAGAGAAGTAGCTATTTGTGAACGGGGAGCAGGGATAGGAGTGGGAGCCAAAGCTTTCACTGCAATATTTTAAAATATGGTATGAATCCTGTGAATGGGTTATTCAAAAATTTTAATCTGTAAATAGATTAATAAACTATTTAACTATACATTATAGTTTATTAGAAACTATAATAAACTATTAAACTATAAATTAATTATTTGGTGTTTTAAAAATTATTTTTAATTTATAGTTGCTTCTACATGTTTATTTTTATTACTTAGGTTTCTAGGGTTTAAAACTGCTGTTACCATTAGCATCAAAACAAGTTTGGGCCCTGGCTGGTGTAGCACAGTGGATTGAGCACAGGCCTGCAAACCAGACGGTCGTGGTTCGATTCCCAATCAGGGCACATGCCTCGGTTGCAGGCCAGTTCCCAGCAGGGGACTCACGAGAGACAACCATACATTGATATTTCTCTCCCTCTCTCCTTCCCTTCCCCTCTAAAGATAAAAAAAGAAAAAAACAAGTTTGGCCCTGGCCCATGCCGCTCAGTTGGGTGCAAGGTCCTCCCAGATGCTGAAAGGCTGTAGGGTTTACTCTGGTCAGGGCACATATCCAGGTTGCGGTTCGGTAGGTTGCGACACCTAAACCAATCGAAGTTTCAGAAGTGATGTTTGTCTCTCCAATCAATGTTTCCCTCTCCCCCACCCTCTCTTTCTCTCTCACCCTGCTTCCTCACCCCACATCCCCCTTCACTCTCTAAAGCAATAAAACAGCACCTCCTCAGGTGAGGATTTAAAAAAAAGTTTGTAATTATATGCTGAAACAAATCAGACTCTCAAGTTTTCTTGACTTTGGCCTCAAGCTATGATCCTCATGTAAGTGTGGCTAATGAGATGATTTTGATGCATTACCTGTCTTTATATACCCAGCAAGAAAGTTTATCACGTGGTGTGGGTGGTTTCCCTTCAAACTTGGTGATTTTTTCCCAAATGTAGGTTCCATCTCTGGTTCGCAAATTAACAAAATAAAGCTTTAAAAAAAGAGAACACCATTAACAGACAGGGCACTTGAAAATTAAATCTATATCTGAGGATTATGTGATCCAAAAGATAATAATATTACTTTTTTCTTTCTAACAAGTAAAATTTTAACTGTGGAGCTGTTTTAGAAGCAAAAAATGATATACGAAACATACTGAAATAGATCTTTTCCCATCATCCTCTTGCCCTATAGATATCAATTAGGTATGTAGTTAAATCTGTAACAGAAAGATATGGAAAAAAAGCACTACTTCATTTTCACTCTAAAACCTTATAATCATAAACACAAAATTTTCTACATATATCTTCTTTTTAAAATATTTGTAAACTTGTGAGGTGAAGTGATACACTAAATATTACACATTTTGCTGCCCTCCTGAATTGAAAAAATATATTACTCGATTGCTGTATCCTTTGTCATCATATCCTCCAAAAATGTACAGCTTTCCATTAATGCAAGCACCACAGCTTCCTGACATGGAGGTAGGGAGTTCTCCTTCCATGAGGTGCATTGTCCTGCAGCAAGAACGACATGGAATTTCATAACTTTCCAAAAGGCAAATTAAAATTCCCTTTGAACTCCATGAGTCCTTTTTAAATGAAAATTGTCACCGACGAGTATAATTAAAATATAATGGTAGCTAATACTGCAAAAATTCTAAGATCCGCCATACAGGTTTTTCGATGTACTGGAAAATTACAAAATCTTCACATGTGTCATCAGAATCAAGAATTAGTTAGCAGAACAAAACCTTCAGAGACAGCCTTAGAATTTTGAGGAATGGTAAAGGACAAATGGTGGAGAGAGGAAGGGAGTAGGGGAAACAAAGAGCCAGAGAAAATAAAACATTGAAAGAAAATGAAAGGGAGAAATAGATGTTGCAGTATGTTCTAAGCAGGGCTGTAAATTCCCAAGTCTATGAAAATATTTATAACACATATTAAGACTCAACATTCTACAATTTAAAATTACTTACCACAACCCACTATCAATATCATAGGTCCAAATTTCATCATTAGGCAAATATACTTCATTGTCTTCAATAGACTAAAAACATAGAATACATAAAATTATATTTATCAAATGCATAGTAACAATTCAATAGTTCCTCAGGATGGGAAAACCTGCAATTAAAATACTGCAAAACACAAAAAGCAGGCTCAAAAGTTGTTTTCAACATAAACTGTTAGATCAAATGAGAAAAGGAAAAAAGACATTTTCTAAGAGAAAATGGGCAAACAAAGGTTTAGAATACAAAATAACAAGAACATGAACCTTAAGAAAAAGAGTGAGGACAATTAAATCTCAAAAAGAGATTTTGAGTAAGGGAAAACAGCAAAATAATAATACTCAAGAGTAGAACACTGAAGACTATCAAGCCTGGGAGAAAATGAATACCAAATAAAGGCAGTATGTTTTGTGTGAAGGGAAGGAATTAAGGAAGAAATTTTATCAGGTGTAATTAAGAGCACTGTATCAGAAAAAAAGTGAAATCTTACCAATTGCAACAGTATGGATAAATCTAAAGGTATTATGCTAAATAAAATAAGTCAGACAGAGAAAGACTAATACCATGATTTCACTTATACATAGAATCTAATGAACAAAATAAACAAACAAAATTGAAAATACAAAGGACAGACCTGGCTGGCGTAGCTCAGTGGATTGAGCGCGGGCATGCGAACCACACGATTTCGGTTCGATTCCCAGTCAGGGCACATGCCTGGGTTGCAGGCCAGTTCCCAGCAGGGGACTCACGAGAGGCAACCATACATTGATAGTTCTCTCCTTCTTTCCTTCCCTTCCCCTCTAAAGATAAATAAATAAAACCTTAAAAAAAAAGAAAATACAAAGGACAGACTGATGGTTGCCAGAAGGAGTAGGCTTGGGAGACTGAGTGAAAAAAGTAAAGGGATGAGAAGTACAAATTAGTAGTTATAAAATAGTCATGGGAGCCCTGGCTGGTGTAGCTCTGTGGACTGAGCACGGGCCTGTGAACCAAACAACCGAGGTTCAATTCCCAGTCAGGGCACATGCCTGGGTTGCAGGCCATTTCCCAGCAGGGGATGCGCAAGAGGCAACCAGACATTGATGTTTCTCTTCCTCTCTCCTTCCTTTCCCCTCTAAAGATAAATAAATAAAATCTTTAAAAATAAATAAATAAATAAAAATAAAATAGTCATGGGAATGTAAGGTACAGATAGGGAAACTATTGGGGGGAACACTTTGTAAAATATATGATTGTCTAATCACGAGGCTGCACACCTGACACTAATGCAAAATAATATTGCTTATGAACTGCAATTGAAAACTAAAATTTAAAAAAGATAACTATCAGATATATTGATTCACTGAAGATATTTTTAAGTGCCAACTATGTGCAAGACATAGTGTTAGGTGTTTATTATTGGGTTGGCCAATAAGTTTGTTACATTTTTTTAGTAAGATGGCTCTAGTAACAGTTGTCTTTAACTTCATCGAAACAATTACACCAGATTGTATTGTGACAGCTGTCATATCGGTGGGCATTTAAAAAAACATCAAAATTGGTGAATATTTGTGCAGCCAATTTAATACTGAAGATGGAAGAAAATAAGCAACATTTTCATTATATTATGCTTTATTATTTCAAGAAAGGTAAAAACACAAATGCAATGCCAAAAAAAAGATTTGTGCAGTGTATGGAGAAGGTGCTGTGACTGACTGAACATGTCAAAAGTAGTTTTCGAAGTTTTGTGCTGGAGATTTCTCACTGGATGATGCTCCACAGTAGGATAGACTAGTTGAAGTTGATAACAATCAAATTGAGACAGTAATTGAGAATAGTCAATGTTATACCACATGGGAGATGGCCAACACACTCCAAGCTTCCAAATCAATACTTATTGGTGAAAATGAAAAATACAGAACAGGCTGACAGGGTCCAGAGGGGAGAGGGGAGAGAATCATAGGGGAAAAGGGAATGGACTCACATGAACAAGTATAAAGGACACATGGACAATAACTAAGGTGGGGGGCGGAAATGGGAGGCAGGCGGGGAGCATTGGGGGGGCAGGGCTGGGAATATAAGACAGAAAACTGTACTTGAACAAGAATTAAATAAAAATAAAATTTTTTTTAAAGTGTGCCTTTTATTTTACAGAAAAGACTGAACAGACTTTTTGGTCAACCCAAAACAAACAAACTCTAAGGCTTAAGATAAATTTAACTAGTCCTAATGATAACTCTGAACAATCTCTAAAGAAGCCAATAACATAATTAGAATAGTACATTCTGACAGTTATATTGAGAAGAGAAATATGAACAGACTAACAATCTTATTTACATTAAGTAAAGAATTTATGGGTTGAAACAAATCCTTAAATAAATCTGTCATAATTTCTTAGAATAATTCAAAAATAGTCAAATGTAAAAGATAGCAGTTTAAGAATTACTAATACTGCGTGATACATAAATTATTAACATTCTAAGTAGATTTAGCTAAATTTTCATTGCTATGTCAAATTTTAAAAATAATATCTTGACTACCAGGTATCTCTCCTGCCCACACCCCCTAATATCTCTCTTTACTCTACCTCTCTTCACACACACAAGCACACACACACAAACACACAACAGAAAACCATTTTATTAATTCCAAGGCAACATCCATTTATGTCTCACTGAGGAAGCCATGCTTAATGCTCAATAAGCTAAGCATTAAGCCATGCTTTATAAGATAAGTAAACAAATACTTTGAAAAAGGAGAGTTAATTTTATGATTCTAATGTTTAATCACATCAGGCTCCAGCTTTGTGTGTACACCTTTATAACAAAAATATTACAAAGATGGATTCTGTCATTACTCTGCTTAAGTGCCTTCAATCCTTCCCTAGTACTCACAGGGTAGTCTAAAATTCTTAAGATTCTGTACTATTTGGTACCTAGTATCCCTCCAAAGTTCACCTTGTCTTTCATTCATTATGCTCTAGTCTTCTTTCAATTCCTAAGCCTCCATAAGTTCCCTGCTGTAATAGGGACTTCAACTATGCTTCTCTCTCTAGGAATGCTTCCTAGAACTTGTCTGGCTAACTAACTCATTCTTTGGGAACATCTTAAATGTCCCTGCTTTACTACTAAAACGGGGTTAAAAGATTAAGTTCCCTATTATATGCTCCCATACAATCCTGTACTTCTCCTTCAAAGTCCTTGGCCTGAATCACCCACACCCACCACCCCCACTAACCTATAAGTTTCATGAGGGCATGGATTGTGTTGATGTTGTTATAATGTGATTCTCAGAGCCTAACACAGTGCCTGATACATAAAAGGAAAATTGAGTATTTATTGATTGAGTGAGTGAATGGGTAAGTGAATGATACCTGTTTAATTAAACTGACTGCAAGGCCTGATTATAAAGAAAAGTCCTTTTCAGTAATCTTTAAAAGGGGTGGTATAAACTGTCTGGTCCTTGTATAAGAATAGACACATGGATCAATGGAACAGAATAGAGCCCAGAAATAAACCCATGTCTTTATGGTTAGTTAATATTTGACAAAGGGGGCACGAGCATACACTGAATGCCCTAGGAGATATATCGGCAAAAACATTGCTATGTGAGATATCTGAAATTTTACTGTTTATATTTTCCACTAGGACTTTTATGGTATCACAACTTATATTAAGTCTCTTACCCACTTTGAGTTTATTCTGGTGTATGGTGTAACTTGGTGGTCTAGGTTAATTTTTTTTTGCATGTACAAGTCAGTTCTCTCAACACCATTTATTGAAGAGACTGCTTTTACTTCCAACAAATGTAATTTCAACTCCTTAACTGTTAAGGAGTAGTTACATTTATACAGTCCTAAAATTACATTTGGCCCTTTGAAGGCAACCGAGAGGCTGATTGTGGCCCCCAGTGAAAATGAGTTGGACACCCCTGACCTAGGACAAGAGAAATAAAGAAAAAATAAACAAATGGGACTATATCAAATTAAAAAGCTTCTGCGTAAAGAAACCATCATCAAAAGGAGAAGGAACTGACTGGATGGGAGAACATATTTGCCAATGATATATCAGACAGGTCTTGATCACCAAAATACATAAAGAACTCACACAACTCAACACCAGAAAGACAAACAATCCCATGGGCAAAGGACCTGAAGAGACACTTCTCTGAGGAGGACATACGAAAAGATGCTCAACATCACTAGCCATCAGAGACATGAAAATTAAAACCACAATGAGATATCACCTCACACCTGCCAAAATGGCCATCATTAATAAATCAACAAACAAGTGCTGGTGAAGTTGTGGAGAAAAGGGAAGGAACCCTAGTGCATTGTTGGCAGGACTGCAGACTGGTGCAGCTACTGAGGAAAACGGTATGGAGTTTCCTCAAGAAACTAAAAATGGAATTACCTTTTGACCCTGCAATTCCACTGCTGGGAATATACCCTAAGAAACCCAAAACACCAATTCAAAAGAATTTATGCACTTCTATGTTTATAGCAGCATTATTTACAATAGCCGAGAGTTGGGAATAGCCTAAATGTCCATCAGTAGATAAGTGGATTAAAAAATGATGGTATATTTACACAATGTTACCATGTGGTAACACAGCAGGAAAAAAGAAGGAATTCCTACCTTTTGTGACAGCATGGATGGATGTGGAAACTACTAAGCTAAGTGAAACAAGCCAGTTGGTAAAAGACAAATACCACCTGATCTCACTTATGAGAGGAATCTTATGAACCAAATAAACTAATGAGCAAAACAGAACCAGAGGCAATAGAATCATGGAATAGACTGGCAGCTATAATAAGAGGGGAGGAGGGAGGAGGGAGGTGGGGACTGTTTGAAAGAAGGTGAAGGCATTAGTAAAGGAACATACATGAGGGATCCATAGACATGGTCAACAGTGTAGGGACTGACTATGGATGTGTAGGACGAGCTGGATGGAGGGGACTGAAGGAGGCAAAATTGGGACAACTGTAATAGTATAAAGAATAAAACATTAAAAAAATAAAACCCAAATCAAACTGAAAAATACAAGGCATGGTACAAAAATACAAATGAAGCACAGACTCGAAAAATTTGGACCTAGTTCCTTTTCTCTCAGATTTTACTCCAAAAGTATCTCTTCTATTCTACATCATCAAGTTTTCCTCCTCTACTAGATCATTCCTATGGATGTCATCTTTTTTTTAGTATATTTTATTGATTAATGTATTACA
Source organism: Sturnira hondurensis (assembly GCF_014824575.4). Classification (NCBI taxonomy): domain Eukaryota; kingdom Metazoa; phylum Chordata; class Mammalia; order Chiroptera; family Phyllostomidae; genus Sturnira; species Sturnira hondurensis. Next base: position 7,282,341 of record NW_028077960.1, read on the forward strand.
GTGTCCCAATCTTTTTCTCCCATTTATACCCCTCTGCCTGGTACCCCCATTCCCTGCAGCTTTCCCCTTACTCCCTTAGTTCATGTCCATGGGTTGTACATATAAGTTCTTTGGCGTCTACATTTCCTGTACTATTCTTAACCTCCCCCTATTTTGTGCCTACTATGTATACTTATTCCGTGTACCTTTTCCCCCACTCCCCCACTCCCCACTGATAACCCTCCATGGGAACTCCATTTCTGTGATTCTGATCCTGTTCTGTTTGTTTAGTTTGTTTTTGTTTTTATTGGCTCAGGTATTAATACTTGTGTTTGTTGTCATTTTATTGTTCATAGTTTTAATCTTTTTCTTGGATAAGTCCCTTGAATATTCCTATAATAAGGGCTTGGTGATGATGAACTCCTTTAACTTGATTTTATCCGGGAAGCACTTTATCTCCTCTTTCATTTTAAAAGATAGCTTTGCTGGATAGAGTAATACTGGGTGTAGGTCCTTGCCTTTCATGACTTGGAATTCTTCTTTCCAGACCCTTCTTGCCTTCAAGGTTTCTTCTGAAAAATTAGCTGATGGTCTTATGGGAAATCCTTTGTAGCTAATTCTCTTCTTTTGCTGCTTTTAAGATTCTCTCCTTCTCTTTAACGTTGGGTAACTTAAATATGATGTGCGTTGGTATGTTCCTCCTTGGATCCAACTTCTTTGGGACTCTCTGACCTTCCTGGACTAGTATGTCTAGTTCCTTTGCCAGATTGAGGAAGTTCTTCATTATTTTTTCAAATAAGTTTTCAATTTTTCCAGCTTCCTTTTCTCCTTTTGGCACTCCTATGATTTGGATTTTGGAACATTTACAATGGTCCCAGACATTCCTAATCCTCTCCTCATTTTTTTTGAAGTCTTTTTTCTTCATTCTGTTCTGGTTGGATGTTTATTTCTTCCTTTTGTTCCGAATCATTGATTTGAGTACCAGTTTCCCACCCTTCACTGTTGGTTCTCCGTATATTTTTCTTTATTTCACTTTGCATAGCCTTCATTTCTTCCTTTATTTTGTGGCTGTACTCAGTCATTCTGGTGAGCATCCTGATTATCAGTGTTTTGAACTCTGTATCTGATAGGTTGGCTACCTCCTTGTCATTTAGTTCTTTTTCTGGAGTTTTGATCTGTTCTTTCTTGGGGCCACACTTCTTTGTCTTGGCACACCTATTCCATTGTAAGGGGCAGAGCCTTAGGGATTCACCAGGGTGAGGCATCCTACTTCTGTGTTGTATCACTGTATGTGGGAGAGAAGTTACAGAGGGGACAATGCTGCTTGCTCTGCTCCCCCCCTTCCAGTCACTTCCCCCACTTCCCTCAAGCAGATTGTGCTCTTTCAGGTGCTGCCCTGGTGCTGATTCCCCGGTGGATGGGCTTGTGTACATTCTGGGACCCCATGGGCCCCTCTAATGAACTCTCCTGTGAGACAAGCAGTTTCTCCTGCCACTGCAACCCCCACAGGTTTTTACAGCCAGAGATCTTGAGACTTTATTTTCCAACACTAGAACTCTGGGTTGTGTGGTCTGTCTTGCTCCCCAGTTGTACTTCCCAGCTTATCCACATGTGAATGTGGGACTGCCTGGTCTGCCAGTCACTACCTTGCCACACGTCTTCTTTGCCCCAGCTGCCTGTTCCCACCCCTCCTACCATGTGGATGAATGTTTCTTCTTTAACTCCTTGGTTGTCAACTTCCACACAGTTTGATTTTCAGATAATTTTGTTTTTGGGGTTTAAATTGGTTGCTATCCTTCTTTTGGTTGTGCGAGGAAGGTAAGCATATCTACCTACACCTCCATCTTGGCTGAAAGCCCCTCTCTTCTATATTAAAAAAAAATCCCAACTCTCTCCTAACTGCTTCTATTTCTCTGCTTCCTTCAGAAATAGCTTCCATACTGATTACCTATGGTGGATGTTTTACCTCTCATCCTCTTGTCACTTCAGATTAATCTTGCTGCTGAGCCTATTACTTCACTAAAATTACTCTTGTCAGGGTTTTGCTAACAGAGGCTTAGTTAACTGATTTATCCAGCAATATAGCCCAGATAGATAGAGTATATAGAAAATAAATTAACAGACAAGGAGGAAAAAAACTGTATCTAATCAGCATTACATTAGGATGTGATTGAAAGAATGAGAAAGAGGCAATATTTGAAGAGACCAGGCTGAGAGTTTTCCAAATCATCAATCCTTGAAACTATGAAGTCCTAGGAATCTCTAACTGGACACCTTATAGTAAAACTACAGAACATCGAAGAAAAGATGTTCTTTAAGTCTGCTAGAAATAGGACAAATCATCTTCAAATGAATAGCAATTGATGACCAACTAAATTCTCATTACTAGAACATAAGACTAAGTAATAATTAACAATTGTGTTTAACAAAAGCAACTGTTGACCCGGAATCCTATACCCAGTGAAATAACTTTTAAAAACCAAGGTGAAATAATTTTCAGACAAACAAAAGTTGAGACAATTGGTCAATAACATACTCTCATTTGAAGAAAGTAATAGCTGTGCTACTTTAAGCGAAAGAATATGTTCTGAAATACAACAAAGAATAGTATTACAAGAGATTGGTAAATATGTGGATAAATTTAAATATGAAAAAAGAGGTAAACATTTTTCGGTGCCTAACTGGGGTAGGGGAAGGTATGGAACAGGATAGGAATAACTAGGGAAAGGGGTGACCAGACTTAAAACTTTTGAAGTACCTGAACTCTTTGGGAAGAAGGAAAATTATTGACTTTGAGCTTTGTGGAGTATTCATGTTGACATAAGTACACTAACTAATATATGGCTAGAAAATTATCATATAATTTCTATACAAGGACAGAGAAAAATATAGGAAGAGAATAAAAAGTACAAACAGTCCTTAAAATCAAGAAGAAGTGAAATAGAGAGAGACAAATATAAAGTACATCTGAAGAAAAAAAAAGTATATCAGAATTACATTAAGTGAATATAGGCTTAACTCTCCAGATAAAATACACGTCAGACTGGATAAAAATAAGATCCAACTATTTTCAGATTATAAACCACATCTAAAATATAAAGATACACAGTTTCCATTAGGAGGTAGAAAAAGATACACCATGCAAATACCAGCCAAAAGAAAGATGGTGTGGCTGTGTTAACACTGGCAAACAGATTTTAAGGCAAGTAACATTACTACAGATAAAGAGGATCATTACAAAACATGAAAATGTTCAATTAACCCAAAAGATCTGAATTCATATCTACCCAAAAAGGTAGCCTAAAAATACATGTAAAGTAAAAACTGACAGGACCATAAGAAGACACTAACAAATTAGTGTCTAATGTAGACACTAATCTACATTAGAGCAGGAGTTTTTAAACCTGTTACAGTAACTGAAAGAGCAGAAAATAAAATAATCAAAAACAATATAGGAGATTTAAACAACACAATTTGCAAACTTGATAAAATAAACATATATAAATACTTCATATGATATAAAAACAAAGTGTATGTTTATGATAATGGGTCACATAGCTTAGTCCTTAAAAGCAAGCCTCAACATATTATCAAATAGATACAGACTACATTCTCCAAAGTATAACACAATTAAGTTAGAAATTAATAACAGAAAGCTAACTATAAAAATAACATAAGTTTAGAAATATAAAATATTTCCTAAACAACTTATGGGTCAAATAAATAATAATGGGAAATATAAAATATCAGAAGAGTAAAATGACAAAATATTAGTAATTCTTGCCAAAACTTGAAGAAGACAACTAAAAAGATATTAAGAAAAAATATAGACTAACATACTTAGTTAAAATTTTTAAAGCCTTGCCCTGGCTGGTGTGGCTCAGTGGACTGAGTGCTGACCTGCAAATTGAAAGGTCGTGGGTTCAATTCATAGTCAGGGCACATGCCTGGGTTGCAGGCCAATCAATGTATCTCTCCCACTCTCTCTCCCTTCCATCACCCTCTCTAAAAATAAATAAATAAAATATTTTAAAAAATTTTAAGTCTCAAAAAGAATGAGTTCAGCATCCAACTTCAGAAGCTCAAGAAATAACAGCATAATCAACCAAAAGAAAGTAGGAAGAAACAAAAAGGAATAAGATATTCATGAAATAAAAAAATACAGCAGTCCCCGGCTGGCGTAGCTCAGTGGATTGAGCGCAGGCCTGCGAAGCAAAGGATTGTGGTTTAATTCCCAGTCAGGGCACATGCCTCGGTTGCAGGCCAGTTCCCAGCAGGGAACTCACGAGAGGCAACCATACATTGATACTTCTCTCCTTCTCTCCTTTCCTTCCCCTCTAAAGATAAGTAAATAAAATCTTTAAAAAAATACAGCAGTAAATATCAAGTAAACCAAAAGTTGGTGTTTCTGAAGGTTAATCTACCTCTGGTAAGATTATTCAAGGAAAAAAAAGGAACCATTTAATTTTAGGAATGGAAAGGAAACATACTTACAGAAATTAAATAGAAGATATTATGAGTAATTAAAGTTCATGCCAATAAATTTAAAAGCCTAAATGAAACTCAATAGATTCCTTGGGACGGAGATAGGGATAAGAAAATGACAAAATTGGGCCCTGGCTGACGTAGCTCAGTGGATTGAGTGCCGGCCTGTGAACCACACAATCACAGTTCCATTCCCAGTCAGGGCACATGGGCCAGTTCCCCGCAGGGGACACACCAGAGGCAACTGTACATTGATATTTCTCTCTCTCTCTCTCTCTCTCCTTCCTTTCCCCTCTAAAGATAAATAAATAAAATCTGGAAAAAAATTTAAAAAAAGAAAATGACAAAATTGTATCAAACCTGACTCAAGAAAAATCTAAGCAGTCCCACAGCTTTAAATAGATTGAATCACAGAGTTAAAATCCCACAAAGTACAAAGCCCAAATAGTTTTATGGATTACTTCTTTCAAAGATTCAAAAACAAAATAATTCAATCTTACAAAAGCTATTCCAGAATATAAAAGAAGGAGCATTACCCAATCCACTTATGAACATAGATGTAAAAAATCCTTTAAAAAATTATCAGACGGGATCCAGTAATGTACAAAAAATGAAATATATTACACTAACTTGTGTTTAATTCAAGGAAAGTGACATTGGTTTAATAATACATATTAGCATAAATCATCACATTAACAGATAAAAAGAGAAAAAAAACATTATCTCACTGTAATGTAGAAAAATCTCCAAAATTAAACATTTAAACACTGAAAATCAGATAGAAGGGAACTTCCTCAACTTAAAAAATGTCCATCTACAAACAAACAAAATTCTAAAGCAAACATAAAACTTAACAGTTAATAGTTGAGCCCTGGCTGGTGTAGCTCAGTGGATTGAGCGCAGGCCTGCAAACCACACAATTGCAGTTCGATTCCCAGTCAGGGCACATGCCTGGGTTGCTGGCCAGTTCCAAGCCAGGGACTCACAAGAGGCAATCATACATTGATATTTTTCTCCTTCCTTTCCCCTCTAAAGATAAATAAATAAAATAAAATAAAATAAACAGTTAATGGTTGAAAACAATCCTTCTGAGATTAGGGACCACAAAAAAATGGCTTCTATTAAACATTGTACTTAAGGCCCACCAATACAGTAAAGAAAGAGAAATAAAAAGGAACAAAAATTAGAGTGTAAGAAACAAAACTGTCATCACTTGCAGATTATACTGCTATCTACATAGCAAATAAAAAGAAAACTGACATATGAATCACGAGAACATAAATTGAGAAGGCTTGCCAGAATCCAAAGTATTCAAAAGTCAATTTTATTTCAAAACACCACCAACAATCAGGAAATTTACTTTTAAAAAATTAACAACAGAAATTAAAAATATAGCCCTGGCTGGTGAAGCCTAGTGGATTGAGCACGGACCTGGAAACCAAAGGGTCATGGGTTCAATTCCCAGTCAGGGCACATGCCTAGGTTGCAGGCCAGGTCCCTAGTGGGTGCCACATGAGGGGCAACCACATTATTGATGTTCTCTCCCTCTCTTTCTCCCTCCTTTCCCCTCTCTCTAAAAATAAATAAAACCTTTTTAAAAAACTTTCTTGAAAGATATCAAAAAGTCCTGCATAGAGAGATATACTACATAATTGTATTAAGTCTCAATATCATAACAGATTTACCACCCTGAAATGATCTAAAGATTGAATAGAGAAACATAAAACCCAATAGGGTATTTTGTTTGACAATCTGACTCTGAAGTTTATACAAATGAGGAAGCAGTGTGGAAACCAATGGGCAGTTCCTCTACAAGTTAAATGTAGAATAATCAACCATCTGACCCAGCAATTCCACTGCTGGGTACCCAGAATAACTGAAAACAGGGGCTCAAGTACTTATATGCCAGTCTGCATAGCAGCATTATGCACAATACACAAAAGTGGAAACAACCCAACTGTTGAATAAGCAAAGGGTGGTATATGCACACAATGTAATCTTATTCATACTTATTAAAAAATATGAAGTGTTGACACATACTACAACATAGGTAAACTTTGAAAACATGCTAAGTGAGATAAGCCAGACTTTTAAAAAGACATATGGTATATGATTCTTTTTATATGAACTATCCAGAAAAAGGCAAATTCATAGACAAAAAGATTAAAAGTTACCAGGAACTGGGATAAGGAAGGAGGGAGAGTCTGCATAACGGGCACAGAGTGTCTGTTTGGAGTAATGAGTTTCAGAATCAGATAAAGGTCACACTGTACAACACAGTGAATGTAATCAATGCCACTAAATTGCACTCTACACTATGGTTAAAATGGCAAATCACATGTTTTATATATTTTACTACAATAAAAATAGTAAAGAAAATTTATACAAAAGAGAAAAAGGCCCTAATTAACCAAAATATTCCCAAAGAACAAGACAGGGTGGGGATAAGGCTTTTACTGCTCAATATTTAGACTTCTAATAAAGCTGTTGTAATTTAGATAATGTGATTCTGTCACAAGAGTAAACACAAAGAGCCCTGACTGGTGTGGCTTAGTTGGTTGGGTGTCGTCACATAAAGTAAAAAGTTGCCAGTTGAATTCCCGGTCAGGGCACATGCCCAGGTTGTGGGTTCAGTTCCTGACTGGGACACATACAAGAGACAACCAATCGAAATAACATAAAAATGGGTTACTCTTATTAAAAATATAATAAAATTGGATCCCTATCTGAAGCCAAAAAACCCCAAAAAATCTGATTTAAAAAAAGATTTAAATATGAAAAGCAAAACTAAAAATTATTTAGAAGACACTATAGGAAACTTCATGATCTCCACATCGGAAAAGATTTCTTAAGGAAAGGACAAAGCATTAAGGAAAAAATTGAAATCACACTAAAGTTAACTTCTGTTGGACAAAAGACAATCATCAAGGAAGTACAAAAAAACAAGCTACAAACTGAGAAGACATATTGAACTCACGCAGCTATATATTTAAAGAATTCTTATAAATTGGTAAGAAAAGACAACCCAATAGACAAATGAGCAAAAGGTATGAAGCAGCATTTTTACAGCAGAGGAAACACAAATAGTCCATAAAGTTATGAAAAGATACTCAACTTTATTAGTAATCAAGGAAAAGCAAACAAAACCCACAACGAAATTTCTCTCCCTCTCTCCTTCCCTTCCCCTCTAAAAATAAATAAATAAAATCTTAAAAAAAAGAAATAGATGTATATGTGGTAAAACTATAAAGAAAACAGTGATTAACAAGAAATCAAGATAGTGGTACCCTGTGGGGGTGGGAGGAATACTATAATCAGAAAGGAGAAACAGGAATCTTCTAAGGCACTGGCTCTAGTCCATTTCTTAATCTGGAAGTCAAACATGTTTACCTTTTAATGATACTCATCTTACACATTCGTTTGTACATACATTTTAAATTTTAAAATTAAGAAAATAAGCCCTGTCTGGTGTGGCTCAGTGGATTGAGTGCCGGCTTGCAAACTGAACAGTCACTGGTTCAATTCCCAGTTGGGGCACATGCCTGGGTTGCAGGCCAGGTTCCCAGGTTGGGGCGTGTGAGAGGCAACTGATAGATGTATCTCTCGCACATTGATGTTTCTCTCCCTCTTGTTCCCTCCCTCCCTCCCTCCTCTTCTCTCTTAAAATAAATAAATAAAATCTTAAGAAATATATGAAGAAAAAAAATCTTAACAAGTGAATATTAATGCACTCACAGGATCAGACAGGCTGAAGAAGCAGCCACTGATCTACATGAGGAGGAGCAAGGTCTGAAACCATGCCAAAACACAGGTCCAGTGAGCACCACACTGCAGCTTGCAGCAACACCTTTTATGCCTGGGACCTTGATCATCCTACAAATTCTATTGCTGGGTAAGGATCCTCTTCAGGTCTTGAGTTTTCTATCTTTACTCCTGAACCCAAATCGACTACAGATTCATCTAACAGAGTCTGAGCCACTTGCCCATAACTTAGCTGCAAGTGAGGCTGGAAAAGCAACTGGCACTTAGGTTCTTTTCATTGGGCACCTGCTATACCCTATTCTAGACAGTAGGGATATAACAGGGAACAAAATCCTTATCTGTATAGAATTTACATCCTATGGGGGTAGGTAGGAGGAAGTCAGACAACTGAAATAAATACCCCCGTAAGACTCCCTCAGCGGGAGATACTACAAATGGAAGAAGGAGTATCTAAAAAGAATAAATGTCTTCCACGTGACATAGATGGTGTATGTGACCACCTATGAATATATAAAGTGGAACTATTACATTAAAGAGAATACATACTCAAGGCTTTTGCTACACCTTGCTAAATTTCTACTCAAAATGGTTATATAAATTTATACTCTCATTACTAGTGTAGGAGTAATTCATTTCCTTAAGCTCTTCTCAAAAATTCTTTTTAATATTTGCAAATTGGAGAACAAAAATCTTTATTTTCAACTGGGTTGCTTTGATTCACATTGTATTTGTATTCCTTCTTTTGTAAATTGTACATATTCATTACTCATTTTTTCATGGAGATTGAAATCTTTATTTTCACTGGAACTTTACCTATTATATGTTGCAAATACTTTGCCCAGTTTGTCATTTGCCTTCTCACTTTACAGTGAGACTTACTGCATTCAAAGTTACTATTGAAAAAGTACAGAATAATTTTGTTTAAGTTCGACCTATCAATGTTTTTCTTGTATAGTGTTTCCCAATTCAGTTTTTCCTTTCCCAACTCAAGGTTTTTACAAGAGTCACATCTTTTTTCCTGGTTTAGTATAGCCTAACTTTTCTACATTTAAGTCTTCGATCCTAAGTCTGTAATATCATTTATCATTTTCCTTCAGCTATTCCTGGACCATTTATTGAATAAGAGATTGTTTTTGTAGATTTGAAATGCTACCTTTTAACTACAGAATAGCCTGTATGCTTGGCTTCTTATGTAATTTGTTTTTCATTCCCCATGTTCTCTCAGCTTGCATTGGGACTACTGATTTAAATATTAAAGTATTGTGATATATAATTTAATATCTGGCACTATAAACCTTCCACTTTCATTCTTTTCAAATATTTCCTGAATTGACCTCTCTTGCCTTTAAGTCCATATCCAAAATAGGAATGTGTGTTGAAGTATATTATTTACTGTAAGAAAAAGTTTAGAGCAAAATGTATTAATGCCAACTGTATTGTAGAAATAAAACTGTTCATATGATTAAACCTTAAAAGGAAAGCATGTCATCTGCAAACATCCTGAAACACTGCTTTTCCTCCCAAATTTGGGAAAACTAACTCACAAATATTAAATGTTCCTAGTAGTGCCACTAACATTTGTATGAATTTCAGAAATGTTGATAGGATATGGGGAACTAAGAGAAAAGAATATTTTGACACCAATTAAAACTTACCACTTTTTCCAACATTGGCACTCTTATGTTTAAAGGTAGGGCTGTTCTCAGATACAACGGCCTATAGAATATGTTTGACAACAGAGTAGTAAGTAATTTAGTCATTCAAAAATTTTCAGATGTATGTCGATTTTAACAAATATGAAAAATTGTTATTAGAACATACAACCTGGAATCATCTGATCATTATTCTTAACTACTGACTATTGATTTGGGTTACTTTCAGATTCTGTCCAGTGACCTTTTAGCTATCTTCCCTATTCTGGCCTTTTAGCTATCTTCCCTTCAAAAGGATCTAAATAAAACAATTGTTGGAATAATTCTTCTCCCCATGATATGTCACCTCTTCTTTTTGCCTTCCTCTCTTTCCTTTCACTTACACTTTAGACATATTTAACTGCTGATAATCACTGGACTTTAAAAAGTAACAGTCTTGGACTAAACCTGTGTGGTACTTTCCAGGGTGGTTCTTACAGCACACACTACTCACTGATCAGTAAGTAGTAGGGAAAGAAGCATTTTTATTCACTGACCAACACCAAAAGACTTGGAATTGTATCAACTATGCAATTTTCAAGGTTAAAATGAGATATAGAAAATTCAGGTATTTCATTTATGGGCCTAAAAGAAATCTATACTGTCACCAAATATAACACAAACTTTTATTTTAACTGAAAAAAATTTTACTTAACTTTTACATTAAGAATCAAAATAGCAGATGAAGACAAACACCTCTACATCTTCAAATGGCAGAGCTCAAAAACAATCAAAATATTTCTTTGCATAAAACCATCATTATGTCTAGACTATTTTTTCATCAAGAACAAATGGTGGCCCTGGCTGGTGTAGCTCAGTGGATTGAGCACGGGGCTGTAAATAAAAGGATCGAGGTTGGATTCCCAGTCAGGGCACATGCCTGGGTTGCAGGCCAGTTCCCAGCAGGGGACTCAAGAGAGGCAACAGTACATTGGTATTTTTCTCCCTCTCTCCTTCCCTTCCCCTCTAAAGATAAATAAATAAAATCTTTTTTTTAAAAAGAACAAATGGTGGAAACATTAGACATTGATAAACCATACTTACCTAATTTATGTTCACTTATCATAGAAAAAAGTAGCCTTTGGGAATCCAATATACCTGGTTGGAATTTGCTATCCTTTAAGTCAAGTGGCCATTCAAGTGATTCATTCTCACTGATTCATCATTATTATTATTTTTAAACGAAGTATTACTTACTTTATAAGGTATGGTAAAGATTACATATGATTAGGTATATGAAGAGTTCCTAGCACATACCAGATATAGTAGTCACTCAAAGGTTGGTTCTAATTTTCTTATCCTGATACTGCACCAAATAAAAAATAAACACACAAACAAAACAGCAAAGACCAACTTGGATCTGAGGACCATTTAACATAGACAGTATGTACTTTATTTCAGGGAGTGATTCAGTCACGTTACACCTGTCACATAATAGTATCGAGACAGTCAGAAAACGCAGGTTCTACTTCCAGTAGAAGTTCCAAATGGCTCACTTATAAAAAAAAATCTGTAAACTAAAGGGCTGGCATATGCTCCTGAACTGCTTCCCAGCTTCAGAATCCTTGACTCTATAATCCAATGACTACAAAAACAAAACAAATACATTCAACCCTCCATTGTAGTAAGAAATTTGAAGCATGTTCTTCAGTACACTGTCGCTAATATGAATGAGTCTATTTTGAAATTTGAAAAAAAATCGTAATTATCCATTTGGCAACAGTGAAATTTCCAAGCAAATTTGAAGATGCGTGTGGCCAAATGACTCAACATTCCATTCCTTGGTATATATGCCCTAGAGAGTGTATATGTCCTTGGTAAAAGAATGACACTAAAAACTGCTTAGGAATATTTAAATGCTTCGGTGATTTCCGATTTTTTAAAATTTATTGTGCCGCGGCGTTAAAGAAGTATTTATACAATAATGCAGCACGGCGTCCTAGGTATACTTTTCCGTCTCCGCAAGCATTTAAAGATCATTAACCGCGCAGTAACTGATTCAGTGTTGGGTAAACCCGGGTCACTGGACAGCAGCGAGGGTGGGAAAGAGTGGGAATGGGAAGAGCCCCGGAACCGGGTTTGAAGGCTTTCCTAGCCGGCGGGGTGGCGTCAAGCCCCGGCGCGGCCCGGACAGCGGCCCACGGAGGGGCGGGTGGCGGCGAACAGGCGCTGGAGGCAGCGGGCAGGCGCGGGGCGGCCGGGCCGCCAACCACCCCGCCTAGAGGCCGCGTGTGGGCGGGCGCTCGGCGTCCACTCGGTCCGCGAGTCCGCCCCGTCCCGCCTCTTCCCCTTACCACGTAGCCCCCCCACACGTAGAGGAAGTTTCCGTCCACCACGGCGCAGTGGCCGCTGCGCTCCTCAGCCACGCAAAACACCTGCGAGTCCTCCATCCGCGCCGTCACTGGGCCCCGCCGCTCCACACGCTGCAGCCCCGGCCCACGGAGCTGCCTCTCCTGCCGCCCGGTTCCTCCACGCAGGAACGGAACGCGTCGAGGGTCGAGATTGGAGGAAGGCGGAAGCAGTGCGTCTGCGCTGTCCTGCAGCCGCCGGAGAGGACGAGCCAAGCGCGGCAATGCCAGGGAGGGGTGCCTGGGCTCTGCGGAAGCCTGCCTGCTGCGGGCCAATTCCGCCTCCCTGGGCTTGTGTTATTTTGTTAGTACCCCGAACTGTATCTTATTCACTGGATAAATCGGCTTCTGGTCCACAGGGGCTGATGTAGCAGTGACATGAGTCAGCGTATTAATAAATACTTTGTGTTTGTCTTTTGCACTCAGCCTCCAGCAGAGATGGTAATTCACAGGAATGGTGTGTGTGTGAGCCTTGGCTGGATAGCTCAGTTGATTAGAGCATGGTCCAACGTTGCAGCTTCCATCTCTTGTCAGGGCACATGCAAGAAGCAGCCAATGAATGCATGAAGTGGAAACAAGGAATCTGTGTTTTTCTCTCTCTCCTTCTCAAATCAGTACACTCTTTTGAAAAATACTGAAAAAACAGCCCTGACTGGTGTGGCTCAGTGGGTTGAGAGTGGGCCTCCGAAGCAAACAACTGTGGTTCCATCCAGGGTTGGAGCACATGCCTGGGTTGTGGGCCAATTCCCAACATGGGACGCACAAGAGGCAACCATGTATTGGTGTTTCTCTCCCTCTCTCTTTCCCTTCCCCTCTAAAGATAAATAAATAAAATCTTTTAAAAAATACTAAAAAACAGTGTATGTGAACTTCATAGACTTTTTTAAAAGGAATTTTCTGAAACATACTGGCAAACTAGGCCTGGAGGTCAAATCCTGTCTACCACCTAATTTTGTAGAGCTCACAAGCCTACAAAATTTGAGTGATTGAAAAAAATTCAGAAGAATGATATTGTGTAACTCATGAAATTCAGATGGACAACAACAATTGTCCACCACATGTGGACAGCCAGTCCCACATCCACATGTGGTGGATAAAAATTTGGGAGGGATATCTCAGGAATGAGTAGTCCCAAACCCACACCAGGCCCCCCAGCCCAGGGTTCCAGTGCCAGGAAGACAAGTCCACATAACTTCTGGCTGCAAAAACCAGGAAGGATTGAGTCAGTGGAAGAAACTTCTGGAGTCCCAAGGAGTTCCTCTTAAACAACCCACACACAGACTCACTCCCTCTGAGCTCCAGCAGTGGGGTAGCAGCTTGAAAAGCACCAGGGGTATACAGGGAAAAACTGAAGTGTCTGACATCAAGGTCATAGTTGGGGGACGGCTTTCTCCCAGACAGAAAGGTGGGCAGAGGCCATCGTCCCTTTTTTGACCCTCCATCCACAAAGCCATAGAACCAGCCAGCTGGTGCCATATCTAGATTCCATCAACCTGGCTAATCTGTTTGCCCTTCCTTGGACGTCCCCTACGGTTCTACCCCACCCAACTTATAGCTGTTGACAGTGGCTTTTCCTCAAGAATGGTGGGTCAAGCTCATGCATCACAGTTTCAAAAATCCTTTCCCATGAGCAACAACAGCCCTCAGTGAACCTCCGATCCCTATACCTTTTGCTAAATGGCCCCAACCCCGCACTAGCAGCAGCCAGCCTAGATTCACAGCTTGGCTTTGCCTGGGAATCTCCAAACCCAGCACAAGTAGCAGCCATATCAGATTGCTTTACAGCTCAGGCAGGGTGGCCCCTGGGAAATCACAGATGTAAGCTGACCTTGGTCTTCACGACCTGTGAAACTTCAGAGCCTGCACACCCAGTGGGCAGCTACAGACCACATCAGAGCGCTTCCATTCTGTCCCAATGCAGCTAATCCTCCATAGAGGGCAGAGGGTGGTAGTCTGTGGTCACAGCCAGTCCTTGCAGCTGACTGGCCTGGGTAAGTCCCTTCCATTGATCTGCCAACACCAATCAAGGCTCAACTACAAAGGAGGGTGTACTCAGTCCACACAAAGGCCATACCTCAAGTACCCAGCTTGGGTGATAGGGGAGGCTGTGCCACTGGATCCTACAGGACACCTACTGAATTAGGCCATACTACCAAAACAGGGAGTCATAGCAGCTCTACCTAATACATAGAATCAAACACAAAGAGACTGCCAAAATGACAGGAGACAAAGAAACATGGCCCAAATGAAAGAACAAATTAAAATTTCAGGAAAAGAGCTAAACAAAAGGGAGGTAAACAATCTATCAGATGCAGAGTTCAAACACTGCTTATAAGGATGCTCAAGGGACTTAGTAAAGACCTCAGCAACATAAAAAAGACCCAGTCAGAAATGAAGGATACACTAATTGAGATAAAGAACTGTATCTCAATTTACAGGGAAAAACTATAGATTGTTGGATGAAGCCAACAATCAAATCAATGATTTGGAAAATAGGGAAGAAAAAAATCAGAATAAGAAAAAAAAGAATTAAAAAAAAAACAAGTGTAGTGTAAGCAGCCTCTGGGACAGTGAAGTTGCCTATAAGGTCTATTTTGAGAAATCAGCTGACAATCTTGTGGGAACTCCTTTGTAGGTAACTTTCTCCTTTTCTCTTACTGCTTCGAGGATTCTCGCCTTAATTTTAATTTTGGGTAATCTAATCATGATGTGCCTTAGTGTGTTCCTCCTTGGATCCAACTTCTTTGGGACTCTCTGAGCTTCCTGAACTTCCTGGAAGTCTATTTCCTTTGCCAGATTGGGGAAGTTCTCCTTTATTATTTACTCAAATAAGTTTTCCACTTGTTGCTCTTCCTCTTCTCCTTCTGGTACCCCTATAATTTGGATGTTGGAACATTTGAAGATGTCCTGGAGGTTCCTAAGCCTCTCCTCATTTTTTTGAATTCTTGTTTCTTCATTCTTTTCTGGTTGGATATTTCTTTCTTCCTTCTGGTTCACACTGTTGATTTGAGTCCCAGGTTCCTTCCCATCACTATTGATTGCTTCCCTGTGCACTTTCCTTCGTTTCACTTAGCATAACCTTCATTTTTTCATTTAATTTGTGACCAAATTCAACCAGTTCTGTGAGCATCCTGATCACCAGTATTTTGAACTGTACATCTGATAGGTTGGCTATCTCTTTGTCACTTAGTTGTATTTTTTCTGGAGATTTGATCTGTTCTTTTATTTGGGCCATGTTTTTTTTGTCTTGATGGGCCTGGTTCGTAGTGAGGGGCGGAGGCTTAGGTGTTCACCAGGGTGGGGCAACCCACTTTGCTGGGTTGTGACACTGTATTTGGGGAAAGGGTTCAAGAGGGAACACTAGCACTTGCTCCGCTCTCTGTCAGATTTCAGTCACTTCCCCTGCTTTCCACAAGCAAATTGGACCCTTCTGGTGCTGATATCCAGGTGAGTGGGACCCTGTGGGTCTCTCCAACAAGCTCTCCTGTGAGGCTAGGAGTTTTTTTGGATGTCTCAACCCCCACAAATGTTTTCAGTCAGTGGTTTGAGTCTTTATTTCCCTGGGCTGGGACCCTGGGTTGTGCAGTCTGTCTTGCTTCCCAGTTGTTTCTTCTGGTTTATCTACACGTGAACATGGGAAGGTTCAGTCCGTAATCTGCTGCCTCATCGGATCCTCCTGCTCCTGCCTTGCCTGCCAGGGTCCTCCAGCCACCACCTTACAGCAAGTCCTCTTTGCTCTGGCTGCCCGACTCCACCCTTCCTACCTGTCTGGATGAATGTGTCTTCTCTAACTCCTTGGTTGTAGGACTTCCATACAGTTGGGTTTTCTCTCAGTTCTGGTTGTTTTTCTGTTTTTAAATTGCTGTTGTCCATCTTTTGGTTGTGTGAGGAGCCACAGTGTGACTATCTATGCCTCCATCTTGGCCGGAAGTCCCCATCTCTTTCTTTCTCTCCTATTCTATCTGCCAGGAACACTTTCCTCCCTCTTCACCTCTGTTTGCCTAAACAACTTCCACTCATCTTTCAAGCCTTAGCTTATACTTTACTTTTTCTTGAGAACATTCCCTGATTCTCCCAAATCTGAGTTGGGGACCCTGCGAGTTTCATGTCTGCTGTAATGCATCAGAGAGGAAAATTAGCATGCTTAATGGGAAGAACATGCATAAATCTGTAAAAAGAATTATTCTAGTAGCAGTAGGGCTTTAAAGCCAGAGGGGACTATGAGATTATAAACCTTCTTAGAATTCACAAAAATCTTGGTGAGGGCTTTGGAATTCTAGTACAGGTAGAAAGAGGATTCCTGGGGCAGAGGTTACATACATTAGTAACAACAATGACTACTACCGCTATTACTACCACTTATTGAACACCTAGCTGCGTGCTTACACCAGAGCAGTGCTGTGTGCTACCCACCTTTTTGCCTTAAGCCCCGACTGTCCAACCATCCAAAGTGAATGTTCTAATGAACAACTTACATTATTCACTCCTTGCTTAAGATCCTTTGGCCTAACAGTTCAAGTTCAGACTCAGCATGACAAACAAGACTGTGTGACTAGCTATTCCACCTTTAGCCATGGCTGCACTCCACAGTCATTCTCTAGTCATACAGCAAAGGTGTCAAACTCACTGTCACAGGAGGCGGGCCCACATCAGCCTTGCAGTTGCCTTCAAAGAGCTGAATGTAATTACAACTCTTTAACAGTTAAGGAGTAGTTACATTTACACAGCCCTAAAATTACTTTGGCTCTTTGAAGGCAACCACAAGGCTGATGTGGCCCCCAGTGAGAATGAGTTTGACACCTCTGATTTACAGTTTGTCAAAAAACTAATGTCTTCCTTTGTGAACCTCCACATGTGGTGGGACCGGCTGTCCACCACCTAATTTTGTAGAGCTCACAAGTCTACAAAATTTGAGTGATTGAAAAAAACTCAGAAGAATGATATTATGTAACTCACCCCTTTTCCCAGTCTGGATAAATGTGATTTCTTTAATTCTGTAGTTGTCAGATTTCCAGTCAACTTGATTTCTGATTGTTCTCAGTGATGCTTATTCTACAAGTTAGTTGTAATTTGATGTGGTAATATGACAAGGCAAGCTGTGTTTACCTATGCTGCTATCTTGGCTGGTAGTTTGTTTATCTATTTTTATTTCCTCTCCTTTCTTGAAACCAGAAAAGTTGGCAGTTGTGCTGCCTGTCACCTACCAAACCCAGTAAACAGAGACAGAAGTTGGATGTTTATGAGCACTTTATTCAGATGGCCTGAGATCTGAGAAGATGGTGGGGTTGTACCCTAACAGATGGTCTCGAATCCCATTTTCGACCAACACTTTTTATAAAGAGAAGAAGAACGTAGGTACGGGGGTTGGAGTACAATGGCTCAGAGACCATCTTGACGGCTTACAGTCTTCCTGAGGCACAAAGGTGGCACTGCTTATGGCCTCCTGGAGTCAAGGTGGGTCATCACTTCAGTTCCTAAAACAATAGCTTTTTACATACATTGATTACTAAGCTTATTAGCTATTAACTGAAAGTAAAAATTTTCCAACGTCTGAGAACCCATCATTCTTCCATAAAAATTTTGTCTTTATAATATATTTCACTGAAAATATACAGAAAACTAGGTCAAAATCACTTTTCCCTGTGATATTACATTACCAATTTAATATACAGTTAGGTATTTTGTTGTGGGTATGCTTTCAATTTTGTTTTTTCTTGTATATTTTTTGAACATGTTAAACATCATGAGTTGACTGTTAAACCTGCAGTACAAAGAAAGTCTCATTGTCATCCTTATCCCTTCCTGCCCTTTACGGTTAACCATGTTTTTGTGTCTAGTGTAGCCTTCCAGATTTTTTTCTTTTTTTAAATTCTCACTCTAGGATACATTTATTGATTAGAGAGAAGAGGGGAGAGAGACAGACAGACAGTCAGAGAGACAGAGAGAGAAACATGGATGTGAAAACAAAACATTTATATCTGTTGCCCCACCCTGGATCCTGGTCTATAGGATGACCCTCCAACCAACCAAGCCACACTGGCCAGGGCCTGAGGGTTTTTTTTTTTTAATGCAAAAGTAAGTATATGTACACACACACACACACACACACACACTCACTTCCCCTCCTTTACCATACTTTGCTTGTGTGTGTTTTTTAAGTTAACCATATACCCTGGAAGTTAATGTACAACAGTACTTCATAATTGCCCTCATGTTTTATAAGGCTGTGTGCTCACCTATAAGCATTCCATGGTTTTATGTAACTCATTGGACAAGTCTTTTGAAGTGTGACAGATTGACAGTCTACTTGCTGGAATCAGACTGAGTTCAAATCCTAGTTCCACTTAATTTTGAAACTTTGACTTTGAGCCAGCCGTCTACCATTTTTGTATCTGTTTTCTCATCTGTAAAATAAGGACGTTGAAAAAGTAACACAATTCATTAGCCTTTATGAGCATACTGCAGTTAATACACTTACAACACGACAATTTATGGCGCATAGGAAACCCTCAACAGTTAAATAAAAAAAGTGACAGATGGGAATGTTGATTTTTAGCAATTTCGAGGGAATGTCAGGGAAAATCAAGTGGCGACACAGAGTACTTCCAGGGCCTTGTAAAATAGAAAGCGTGAGTATACAGGACCCTCTGGATCCCGGGTAAGTTCGACTGGAGTCACGGAGGGTCGAGAGTAAGCCATGAGAGTGACTCAGTGATGCACTCGGGATAAGGTAAGCACATTTCCAACCAGACCCAGGGAAGGACGCTCTCGTCCTTCAGTGTAGGGCAAAACGGAGTTCAGGGTCCTGCCCTCCTTCAGCCTACATTGTTTGGGACTGCAGCCGCCAGACAAATGGAGCCGCAGGGCTCACAGGGAGAGCCGCACCCGCCACTCCCGTTGCGCCCCAGAAGCAAAGTATAGTCCGCGGGAGTAGCGGGTGAGCCACCGCCATGCAAGAGCGAAGGGGCGGAGCGCACGAGGGAAGGGGCGGAGCGCACGAGGGAAGGGGCGGGGCCTCGGCGGTGGCGCCAAAACGCTAACATGGCACCGGAGCGATTGAGAAGTCGGACCATCGCTGCTTTCAAGCTTCGAGGCTTGCTGCTCCGGGGGTGAGTGGGATGGGTACTTTGCGGGACCAGAGCGGGGGAGCCAGGGCCAAGCCACCGCAAGGGGCAGCGGGCGCCCCGCGTACTGGGAGAGGTTTGACTTTAAATGACAGAGACCCTTAAAAAGTTCTAAGAAGCTAAGTGCTTTTGGCTGTGGTCAGGTTGAGATACCTTCCTAGGTTTCTCCGACGCTGGCACGGTCGGAAAGCTTCACTTAGGCGGGACGAGGCTCCCCTCCTGCAGGTACCAAACTGAGCCTGAGAAGTGGCGATTCGTGTCGCAGCAGCGGTTTACTAGCACTGTGACTTTGACACTGTCAGTCCATGAAGTCTGCCTCCGGGAAATGGAAATCAGAGCAGTGCTGCAGAGCGTGGTCACTGAGACGACAAAGGAGAGACCTGGGAAAGCCCATATGCAGTCGGTAGTTGACAACTGATATTGTTGCAGAAGTTCTAGGCCCTGCCAGCCTTCCTAAGTTTGGATCAGGTACTACTCCTGAGAGAATTCCTGGAGAGTAAAAAGTTTGATGTTCCTAGGTCTCCTCCTGGGTCGTTTCTTTTTTTAAAATATTTTTTAATTTAATTATTGTTCAAGTACAGTTTTCCGTCCCCCACTCCCATCCCAGCCCCCCGCCCCGTGCTCCCCACCTCCCTCCCTTTTCCACCCCCCTTAGTTGTTCTCCATGTGTCCTTTATACTAGTTTCTGTGTCTGTTTTCTTTTTCTTCCCCCCACTCCCTCCTTTCCCCCTTCCTCCCTTCTTTCCTTCCTTCTCTTAAGAACTTCTCTGATAGATTTCCTGGCCATATCCGTGTTTTCTAGGACCTACAGAATGAATCTTTCCAAGATTTTTCTTATTAAATCTGCTTTAAAAGAAAGAGAATACAGTATTTACATCTTTGAATGCCTGCCAGATGGGATATACTTTCCTGTAGCAGGTTTTCATTACTCTTGTGTGTGAAGAGTTTTGGGAGGTTTTTTGTTTGTTTTTATAATGATGAGTTTTATGGGACTTTCAACTTTGGGTTTGGGTTAGTAGTTAACAAGGGCAAGAATGGATATATTCTGGGAGAAAATAATGAATTTTATTCACTCGATCCTTGACATTTTGAAAATATAAGCAATTGGTCAATTTTTCTTTCTTTTCACTTAGAATTTGACCTAATATTAAGCTATCATTCATTAATTAATTGTGAGAAATATACTGAAATCTATTAGCTGAAAAGCACTGTGCTCTAGGGTAAAGACAGTAGAAGAGAGTAAGACACTGTGGAGCTTGGGAGGCAGACAGTGCATTAGTTATTTATTGCTGCGTAACAAACTCCCAAAACTTACTAGTTTAAAACAGCACATACTTAATATTTTCTCACATATCCCGTCAGTCAGTAATAAGCAGGCTTAGCTGGGTGCTCAGCTTCCAGGTCTCTCTCAAGGCTAAGGTGAAGTTGGGGTCATCTCTAATGTCAGTAGGGTAGGATTCACTTCCAAGCTTTTTGGTGCTTGGTAATATTGAGTTCCTCCGGGATTGTTGGGCCCAGGGCCTCAGTCCTTGCTGGCTGTTGGTTGGAGGTCACCCTTATTTCCTTATTATTTGGGCTCTCCAAACATGGTGCTCGTTTTATCAAACCCGGCAAGAGAGTTGACTCACAAGATGGAAGTCAGTCTTTTGTAACCTAATCATGGAAGTGACATCTTGTCACTTGTAAAATTTTACTTTTAAAATTACAATATAATCCAGTAAAATATTCTCTCACTTTTGCCATATGCTATCAGCGAGGCAAGTCACTAGGGACAGCCTTGTACTCAAGGATTGCATGTGGATGTGAGCCAGGATGCATGGAGTATTAGAGGTCATCTTACAAGTCTTTATCTACCATGCATATTAAATAATTCACAATTATTTAGCTTCAATTGTGAAAAGTATTTGAGGAAAAAGTTCTAGTATAGTGTATACTTGGGTGTATAAATAGCTCTAAAGTCAAGGAAGGGCTTTATTGAAGATTAGTTTGAGCTGAGTGTTAAAGGATGAGCAGAATTTAACTAGGTGAAAAAAAGTAGGGAGAAATGACCATTTGAAGACCCTGAGTCAAGAGAGCACCAGAAAAATCAGAGACACTGGATGAGCCTAAAGAGACTTGGCAACGCCACATCCTCTATAGCTTAATGGGCTTTAGTCTATTCTAAGAGCTGTCCCAAGATTCATCCAAAATGCATGTGATTTTAGGGACTCAACATCAAATACTTATGGGCCACCTTCGGTGTGCTTAGCACTCTGCCAAGGGATGACACTGTTCCATTTCTCAAGGAGTGTCATCTATTGATACAATAAATTGGAGGTATGTGACACCCACACATGAAACAGTAAGCAACCTGAGATATAGAACAATTGTGTGATGCCTATAATAATATTGATATAAAGTGTAAAGTTGTGTGCTACATATAGAATGGCATGTAATTAGCTAATTGTTTAGTACACAGTACTCATTTTGAGCACAATTAGTGTTTAAATTAGGGAATCGTGTAGTAATTTTTTTTAAATTTCAGCTTTATTAAGGTTATTTTGTTGTTGTTGTTGTTGGAGAGATTCATGTCATTTAACATGAGTGTTGCTTAAGTGTCTGTTATGTTCAGGACGTTGAAGCAGAGATAGTTCTGCCTTGAATGTAAGGGAATAAATTGCACGAGGCTAATGTAATGTGTCAGATCTAAGGTACATACAAGTGAGACTTCACAGTTTCAGGAAGGAAGGGGAGATTGCAGCAGGTAGGGCTGGGATAGGAAGGCTTCTTACCAGAAGGATGTGACTTGGGGCTTTAAGAACAGTTATGCTGACAGGGCACAGAAGGGAGAACTTGCTCAGTGCAGGAAAGGTGGGTACTGCTTGTAGGCAGGAGTGAATGGATCTTGATTTCAATGCCAGATTGATGAGTGTTTGCCAGTTTTTATCATAAAATGTTTAGCCTTAATTACCAAATCACCTGCCTCCTCTTTTCTTACTATCTCTTATCAGCGAAGCTATTAAATACCTCACAGAAGCTCTTCAGTCTATCAGCGAAGTAGAGTTTGAAGATGCACTGGAAAAAATCATCGATGCAGTTGAAAAGCAACCCTGTAAGTAACATTCTGGTAGCTCTTAAATTGTTAATATACTTGTACAGCCTCAATTAGAATTATAGATTTATTTTTATATATTTTATTGATTATGCTATTACAGTTGTCCCATTTTCCCCTCTTCATTCCCCTCCACCCTGCACACCCCCTCCCACCCACATTCCCCACCTTTAGTTCATGTCCATGTGTCACAAGTTCTTTAGCTTCTACATTTCCCATACTGTTCTTGCCCTCCCCTGTCTATTTTCTACCTACCATCTATGCTACTTATTCTCTGTACCTTTTCCCCCTCTCTCTCACTCCCCTGTTGCTAACCTTCCTCGTGCTCTCCATTTCTGTGGTTCTGTTCCTGTTCTAGTTGTTTGCTTAGTTTGCTTTTGTTTTTGTTTTAGGTGTGGTTGTTAATAATTGTGAGTTTGCTGTCATTTTACTGTACATGTTTTTTATCTTCTTTTTCTTAGATAAGTCTCTTTAACATTTCATATAATAAGGGCTGGGTGATGATGAAGTCCTTTAACTTGACCTTATCCTAGAAGCGCTTTATCTGCCCTTCCATTCTAAATTAAAGCTTTGCCGGATAGGGTAATCTTGGTTGTAGGTCCTTGCCTTTCATGACTTGGAATACTTTCTAGCCCCTTCTTGCCTGCAAGGTCTCTTTTGAGAAATCCGCTGACAGTCTGATGGGTACTCCTTTGTAGGTGACTGTCCCCTTATCCCTTGCTGCTTCTAGGATTCTCTCCTTCATTTTAGTCTTGGGTAATGTAATTATGATGTGCCTTGGTGTGTTCCTTCTTGGGTCCACCTTCTTTGGGACTCTCTGAGCTTCCTGGACTTCCTGGAAGTCTATTTCCTTTGCCAGATTGGGGAAGTTTTCCTTAATTATTTACTCAAATAACTTTTCCACTTGTTGCTCTTCCTCTTCTCCTTCTGGTACCCCTATAATTTGGATGTTCGAGCATTTAAAGATGTCCTGGAGATGCCTAAGCCTCTCCTCATGTTTTGAATTCTTGTTTCTTCATTCTTTTCCGGTTGGTTGTTTCTTTCTTTCTTCTGGTCCACTACATTGATTTGAGTCCCAGTTTTCTTCCCATCACTATTGGTTCCCTGTGCATTTTCCTTCATTTCACTTAGTGTAGCTTTCATTTTTTCATCTAATTTGTGACCACATTCAACCAGTTCTGTGAGCATCTTGATCACCAGTATTTTGAACTGTGCATTTGATAGGTTGGCTATCTCTTCATCACTTAGTTGTATGTTTTCTGGAGTTTTGATCTGTTTTATTTGGGCCATGTTTTTTTTGTCTTGACACACCTGTTACATACGAGGGGCAGACCCTTAGGTATTCACCAGGGTGGGGCAACCCACTTTGCTGGGTTGTAATGCTGTATGTGGGGGCAGGGTCCAAGAAGGAACAATGGCTCTTGCTCCACTCTCCATAGGATTTCAGCCACTTCCCCCAAGCAAGCTGGGCCTTTCAGGTGCTGATTCCCATGTGGGTGGGCTTGTGTATGTTCTAGGACCCTGTGGTTCTCTCCAGTGAACTCTCCTGTGAGGCTGGGGGTCTCTCCTGGTACCTCAACCCCCACAGGTGTTTTCAATTGGTGTTTTGAGGCTTTATTTTCCCATGCTGGGACTCTGGATTGTGCAGTCTTTCTTGCTCCCCAGTTTCTCCTGGTTTATCTGTGTGCAATTGTAGGACCACCCAATCAGCCAGTGGTCTTGTGCGCCATGCCTCATTTCCCAATTGCCGTCTTGCTGGGTTTGCCTGTTGCCATTCTGAGCCCAGGGTCTGCCAGCAGCTGCCTGCGTGCCCAGGGTCTGTCCGCTGCCATCTTGCACTCCATTGTGACCGTTTTTGCCACGACCCCTCTTCGCCTGGCTCTGCTCCTCCTACTGGTCAGGATGAATGTGTCTATTTTAAACTCCTTGGTTGTCGAACTTCCATACGGTTCAATTTGCTGTCATTTCTGGTTGTTATTTTGTTTCTAAATTGTTGTCCTCATTTTGGTTGTGCAAGAAGGCACAGTGTGTCTACCTACGCTTCTATCTTGGCTGGAAGTCAGACTCATAGATTTAAATGGAAGTGGAGGATTCAGTATTTTTAAAAGATTTATTTGTTTATTTATTTGTTTGTTTATTTTTAGAGAGATGGGAAGGGAGAAAGAGAGAGAGAGAAACATCAATGGGTTGCCTCTGGCAAACACCCTGACCTGGAATCGAACTGCAACCTTTCTCTTTGCGTGATGAAGCCCAACCGACCAAACCACACTGGTCAGGGTGATGATTCAGTATTAACATGTCCCAGCCTTATGGGACATACCCCTGGTAGCACGCCTTCCCAAGGGGTAACTTCTTGTTCTTTTGGAACCTCAGAGACCCTTATACAGTTCTTCCCCCTCATGGAGCTGTCACCAGCACATTTCTGTGCTTACCTGCTGATTTTGATCTGGGCCTTTATGCTCACACTGGTCTTGCTGTGCGTGTCTACAACTTTGTCTTACTTAACTTAGGTACTCCTAAAAGGTGGGGCGGGGGGAGTAAGGGAGCAGGACTAACTCCCTTCTTCAGCCTTTCTTCAGGGATCTTTTTACAGTCTTTTTGCCACAATTTTGAGCCTACAAAGCAGGAATGCTCTTCCACCAAAAAGAAAAAACCAAAAAAAGAAAAACAGCCCACTGTTTCTGCAGCACTAAAGGAGAGAAGTGGGTGCAGCTTGCTGTCATATGATGGATAGATGTTAGTTTCTTCAATTACATAGAAAGAAATCTGTTCTATGATATAGGAAAAATGCTGTTATATATCATGGTCACTTCTGAAGGCAGAATTTTAAATATAACTTTGTTTTCAAAAGTTTCTTTATAGTTGAAAATTTAGAAAATGATTAAATTTAGAAAATTAGTATTTGTAAAATTAAGGTGGCACATGATATTTTGCCTGAGAACATACCAAAGTGGTTCGGGGTGCCCAGTCTGGAATCAGGCCTGGGTTTGTGTTGCTCTCCAATCCTCCGGCTATGTTCTCGGTCAGGTTGTTCAACCTCTCAAAGTTGCACTTCCCCATCTGTAAGATATGGGCATGTGAACATCAGTCATAGAATGTCGCTCTAATGGGAGAGTGCTTGTAAAGTACTGAGCATGGTGCCACCCACACATTTACTAAGGGCTTAATAGGGGGTAGCTGTTACTGTTATTATTGGCTACTGAAACAGAGCACATATGATAAAGTTATACTAATGTAAACTTTAAACTAAGAGCTTACAGTTTTACTAAACAATAACTAGAACAGGAGGGCATCTGACTGTATATTAAGGTACTACAAGTATATTAGAGTGTGGAAAATTAAGGTGTTTGAGGTATGGCTTTTGTTAATGTTCTAATATTTTTTTCTTGCTAAAAACTATCTAATAAGAACCTCCAGGTGTGTCTTCAGATTATTTGTAAGAAAAAAGCTCTCTGTGGGAAGAACTAATTTTTACACTTGTTTTTAAAACTTGACTTTGAAATTCTCTTTTCAGTGCCATCCAACATGATCGAACGATGTGCAGTGGAAGCAGCGGTCCAGGAATGCAGTCAGTCGGTGGATGAAACCATGTGCGTGGGAAAAATAACACCCCCCATGTCGGAGGGGTTATTGAGTGCTCATTTTAAAGTATTTTCATGGGGAAATTAATTAGTGGTCAACATTGCTATAGTGGTTATATCTTAGTGTTTCCTTTAAAGCGATAGCCTACATTATAAACCTCATTATCAATGGACTCCTCTCTACTATTTTCTGCTAGGGTTTGAGATAATTGTGTAGTTTGTACCATGACTACTTTTTACCTCTCACCCAGCATTGTATTCTGTAGGTTATAAATGAAGTAAATATTCAGAAATATAAGTGACTTTTGCTTTAAGGAAAGTGCTGAACCCAGAGGAGCTCAGAGGTTTAACTCGGATCATGTGGTGAATTAGTATTTGTAAAATTAAGATGGCACATGGCATTTTGCTTCTTTGAAAATCCACAGAGTTTAACTGGGGAAAAAACATCTGGGAAAATATTTCTTCTATTTGGGGAAATGTAGATAATTGAAAGGATTCATTCTATCGTTTTGGTCAGTAGTTATAGTTCCCTGTCAGAACTAAGAGCTGCTAAAACAATAGAGAAAGTGTGGAGTTTTAACTTTATTGTTGGAGACTCCGTATTTAAGATACTAGAGTACAGTGATATACCCTTGAAGCCACCAATAAAAATTTTAAATGATTGTATCAAAATGTAAGGATGATAATCATAAAATAGGCATTAAAGTTCCCAGTTGTTTTTGTCTAGTTGTCAATATTTATTTATATGTTCCACTCAGCCAGTGTAGAGGTCCAGTAGGTACTGAATGGTAAACAATCTTTACAACTTCAGTTGTCAGAAAGTCATAATATAGCAGGAGAAAGGCTCTCATTCTTATAAATGAAGAAATGCCGTAATAAGTTCAATAACTTGCCAGGATTGATCCACTAGAAAATGGTGGAGCTGTGCGTGCGTGCCAGGCTTTCTTCAAGTCGGGGATTCTCTGCTCCTCTCTCCTTAGTGCTACCACGAGGATAGCAGGAATGTTTTTGACCATTTTCCGTTTTGGAGGTAAACATATAATTTATGGAAGTGTTTTTTGGTTAGAATATTTATGCTAGTGCTGTGAATTTTTTTAAACCTCTTTCAAACTAGGTTATGTTTTTAACAGTATCTGAAAGTAAAAGTATTTGTTAATTTTCCTTCTTTGACTGTGTTTAGGATGTTACCAAAATTTGGGGGGTTCTTTTTCTATTTCACACCTTTTTCTGGGACATATTTGCATAATATTTTGGAATAAGAATTGTCAAAAATGATTCATATCATTTAATAATATTGCTCAAAAAGTACTACATAGGGGGAGAGATTTTATTTGAATATGACTTTTTGTATCTAAATGTTCTTTTTCAACACATAACATTACTCATTAGAAATTAACTTGACTATTTTTGTTTGCTTGGAATATCGGCAATGCTTTCTTGTGTTTCGGGAGGAAAATGCACAAGCTAAATCTTTGACTCCCATATTTTTATTATTTTTAATGCACAAGCTAAATCTTTGATTCCCATATTTTTATTATTTTTATTATTTAATATTTTATTTATTTATCTTTAGAGGGGAAGGGAAGGAGGGAAAGAGAGGAGAGAAATAACAACGTATGGTTGCCTCTCGTGAGTCCCCTGCTGGGAACTGGCCTGCAACCCAGGCATGTGCCCTGACTGGGAATCAAACCTCGATCACGTGGTTCCCAGGCCCATGCTCAATCCACTGAGCTACACCAGCCAGGGCTATTATATATATTTTTAATTTATTTCATTTTTAGACAGAGGGGAAGGGAGAAAGAAAGAGAGAAACATCAATGTGTGGCTGCCTCTCACGTGTCCTGGCCTATAAGCCAGGCATGTGCCCTGACTGGGAACTGAACCAGCAACCCTGTGGTTCACAGGCCAGCACTCAACCCACTGAGCCACATCAGCCAGGGCCATATTATTTTTGACAGTATAAGAAATTGTGTATGCAACCTATAAAAATAGCATGCATGTGTGACATGAGATTATAATGTAAGTTTTTCATCTAGAATACTTATGTTTTAGTAAATCAGATCTATGTTTTTGGGATGTTTTTCAGAGAACATATTTTCAATATCATAGGAGCATTTGATATTCCACGCTTTGTGTACAGTTCAGAAAGAAAAAAGTTTCTTCCGTAAGTATTTCATCTATTGATTTTAAGCTAATTTCCAAGTGCACATTTTTCTCAAAAGGTATGTAGTCTCATATTTCATTTTTATCCTACCTTGGTTTATTCTGATAGTCATAAATAGGCATTCTTTTTTTTCTAGTCTATTAATGACCAACCACCCTGCACCAAATTTATTTGGAACAGCAAGAGATAAAGCAGAACTGTTTCGTGAACGATACACCATTTTGCACCAGGTAGGTTGTGGGGGAGGGGAGAAAGAGACCATTTCCGCTTAGGTAAGACTTGAGGATAATTGAAGGATGGAATTTTGTAGTCTAAAGTTTGTCATTCAATAGACTGTTATTGGGCTCTCTCTGTTTGAGAGCCCAATGTAAGGGATATAGGAATAAAAGGATATTTTCCCCTTAGCAATCAGGATGATAAAAATAGTAGCTAACATTTATTACATGCTTTTGATATGCCAAGCATTGTTTATCACTTTATGGACATTATTTACCTTATTTAATCATCATAATAGCAATGTAAATATACATGCCATTATTCCCATTTTACAGGTGAGCAAACAGATCTAGAGAAGTTTAATAACTTGCCCAAAGATCCTATCTAGTAAGTAGAGACAGGGTTTTAATCCAGTCTGTCTGAGTCTGGAGCCCAACTTTCGCCTACTACTTTAGACTTCCTTCAGGGAGCTCATCGTCTATGAAGTTAGAAACATTTGCACAAATAAAATATAAAGTAGAATTTTATACATGCTCTACAAGAGATATAAATATGCAGTCAATGGAAAAATCAGGGAAGTCCTCAAGGAAATGACGGCACTTGATGTGGGCATTGCTTGCTTTGCTCTTGTGGCAGTAGGGAAAATGTGGTGTGAACACAGGCACAGCAAAGGGAAAAAGTGGACTCTGTTCAGGACATAATGAACAATCAGTCCACTTTGTGTGGAGAGGAAGGCTCATGAGGAGGAGCATTGTGGGATAACTGGGAAAGGCAAGTGGAAGCCAAACTGTGGGTGTCCCTTGGATGGCATTCTTGAGAGCTGGGCTTCTGTTCTCTTGGTACAGGAGCTTTAGACTATCAGAAAGACTCAATTGAAGCTGGGTTTTTTTTTTAAGGCTTTTTCTATCAGAAGATTTTTAGGGTGAGTTAGAGCATGAGAGAAGACTCACAGGAGTCTGTGATATTAGTCCTGGCATAAATGATAGCCAGGATGAAGGATGTGGCAAGTGCAGTAGACAAGGGGACAGCACTGGGCCAGCGGAAGCCATAGTTCATGGTGACTGGCTGGATGTGAAGGAGAAGGGGGAGAGTGAGGACTCAAAGATGGTTAGGGTTTTGAATTTGAAAGAGTACGATAAAATGTTAACAAATAGGAACAAGAGAATGTTTGAGGAAGATGATGACAGGTTCTGTTCAAAACATTTGAGTTAAGTTCATAGTAGGCTATTGGGTAAAATGTTTGTATGGACCAAAGAAATCCATCTGGGTAGAGAGAAATTTAGGGTGTATCTGCTTGCAGTAATAGATGGAACTGTTCAGGGGTGGGATCCTGAGAGGAAGATGCAATGGAAAAGGGAACAGAGTAGAATTGGGGGGCCGGGCGAGGATGGTGTCATGGCAGAAACAAAAAGGTTCAAGGAGAAGAGGATTGGCAACAGGCATAAGCAGTGAAAAGGCTGAAGAGAATGAGCACCAGCATATCTGTTCGGTCCTTCCTTCGCCTGTGTAAGGGTGCCAGGCTGACCTTCCTGAAATGGAGCTGTGATCATGGCACAACTTTGCACAGAATTCTTTCCAGGAAATCTACTGCCTATTGAATTAAATGCAAATTATACTCAGTATTTGAGATGTCACACATTTTTGGCCTAATCTCTACTTTTCCTCTAATCATACCATGCTGGAGCCAATACTGAACTTTGGAATTATTGTTTGTTTTTTCCACTGTTCTGTGACTTTGCTCACACTATTTGCTCTTTAGACAGCTCTTCCCTTTTATCTCTGTTGTTGAAACCCTCCTAATTCTGGGAGGCTGTTCTCGAATTCCTCTTCTTTTCTGAGGCCCTTCTTGATCTCCAGTTTGTTGCAGTTTCTTGCTGTTCGAACCACTGACTCCTTACTAGTTCCCCTACTCAACTTCCTGGTGCTGGCCCTGCCTCGCATTGGCGTTTATCCCTGTTATCAACTGGAGACTCCTCGTTCGTTTCCTCTGCCCCATTAGGTGCAGTGCTTTTCAGACGGGATGCTTGGTAAATACTACATTGCTTTTCTTTTTAAAAATTATGTTTTAAATCCTATTATATTATTTTGAGTGTGTCACTTAACCCCCTGAGCCTCTTTTCTTCTCATCTGTGAAATAAAAGGGTTACATTTTATTTTAGTCCATTCATATTTTCATCACAATTGTCTTCCTGAAAGAAATTTGATTTTATTGTTATTCTACTTCAACATCGTTGTTTTCGGACTTCTGGCCAAGATGGAGGTGTAGGTGGAAATACTGTACCTCCTCGTACAACCAAACTTAAGGACCGACAAAGATTTAGAAACAAAACCACAACCAAAACAGACAGAAATTTGAACTGTACTGAAGTCTGACGACAATGAACCATTCATCCAGACCAGAAAGAGGGTCAGAGTCAATGGCTGGTGGAGAGGGGTCCCGGCAGAAAAAGGCAGTGGGTTGGCGACCCAGGCGCGAGGAAGAAAGCAGCAAACCCAGTAAGGTGCACAAGGTGTTTGGCTGACGGTGGACACACATTTGTGTGCAGATAAACCAGGCAAAAAACAGGCAGTGAGACAAACCGCACAACCCTGTGCTTCCCCAGCGATGGGAAATAAAGCCTAAAAGCACTGATTGAAAAAACTTGCGGTGGTTGAGGTGCTAGGAGAGACTCCCAACCTCACAGAAGAGTTTGTTGGAGAGACCCATAGGGTCCTAGAACGTACACAAGCCCACCCACCTGGGAACCAGCACCAGAAGGGCCCAATTTGCTTGTGGGAAGTGGCAGAGAGGGCCGAAATCCAAGAGAGAGTGGAGAAAGCACCATTGCTCCCTCTCTGGCCCCTTCTCCACATACAGTGTCACAGCCCAGCGACTGGGTTGCCCTACCCTGGTGAACACCTAAGCAAAAATGGGCGGCAAGACAGACCGCACAACCCAGGGCCCCAGTGCAGGGAAATAAAGCCTAAAAGCACTGAATGAAAAGGTGCCAGCCTGTGGGAAGTGGCAGAGGGGACTGAAATCTGAGAGCACAGAATAAGTACCATTGCTCCCTCTCTAACCCTGCTCCCACATACAGCATCACAACCCAGCACCATGGGTTGCCCCGCCCTGGTGAACACCTAAGGCTCTGCCCCCATACATAACAGGCATAACCTGATGAAAAATGGCTCAATCAGAAGAACAAATCCAAGCCCCAGAGCCAATACTTTTAAGCAACTAAGAGATAGTCAACCTATCAGATGCACAGTTCAAAACACTGGTGATCAGGATGCTCACAGAACTGGTTGATTTTGGTTGCAAATTAGATGAAAAAATGAAGACTACACTAAGTGAAATGAAGGAAAATGCACAGGGATCCATTAGTGATGGGAAGAAAACTGGGACTCAAATCAATGGAGTGGACCAGAAGATAGAAAGAAACAACCAACCAGAAAAGAATGAAGGAAAGAATTTGAAAAATGAGGAGAGGCTTAGGAACCTCCATGACATCTTTAAACACTCCAACATTTGAATTATAGGGGTACTGGGGGGGCGGGGAAAGGAAGAGCAACAAGTGGAAAAGTTATTTGAACAAATAATAAAGGAGAACTTCCCCAATCTGGTAAAGGAAATAGATTTCCAGGAAGTCCAGGAAGCTCAGAGAGTCCCAAAGAAGTTGGATCCAAGGAGGAACACACGAAGGTACATCATAATTACATTAGCCAAGATTAAATGAAGGAGAGAATTCTAGAAGCAGCAAGAGATAAGGGAACAGTCCCCTACAAAGGAGTGCCCATCAGACTGTCAGCTGATTTCTCAAGAGACCTTACAGGCAAGAAAGGGCTGGAAAGAAGTATTCCAAGTCATGAAAAGCAAGGACCTCCATCCAAGATTACTCTATTCAGCACAGCTTTCATTTAGAATGGAAGGGTAGATAAAGTGCTTCTCAGATAAGGTCAAGTTCAAGGAGTTCATCATCATCAAGCCCTTATTATATGGAATGTTAAAGGGACTTATCTAAGAAAAAGAAGATAAAAAATATGAACAGTGAAAGGATAGCAAACTCACAGTTATTAACAACCACACCTAAAACAAAAGCAAACTAAGCGGACTCCTAGAACAGGAGTGGAGCCACAGAAATGGAGATCACATGGAAGGTTAGCAACAGGGGTGGGAGGAGGAGAGTGGGGGAGAAGGTACATAGAATATAAGTAGCATCGGTGGGGAGAAAATAGGAGGAGGGAAAGAGTAGTGTGGGAAATGCAGAAGCTAAAGAACTTATGACACATGGACATGAACTAAAGGGGGGTAATGTGGGTGGGAGGGGATGTGGAGGGTGGAGGGGAATGAAGGTGGGGAATGGGACAACTGTAATAGCATGATCAATAAAACATATTTTAAGAAATCTTTACTTTCCATTGTTGGTAAGGCAAACTTCCTTGCTTTGCATGCAGAGTGTACTGTCAGGGTTCTTTTATTGGAGGTTACAGAAACTCAAATTTACTGGGACAGGAAGAAGTCTGGAGGTCCACCATGGGTTGATCCAGGTGCCCACACAAGATCATGAACCATCCACCTCTTTCTATCTTCCAGCAACTTTAAAATTCATTTTACTTTCTAACAGGTTCTGAGGTGACAGAGATGGCCACTAGTAACTTTAGCAACTGTTTTTTATTGGCTCAGCTTGAGGCCCTTGCTCAGTCCTGAACCAATCACTGATCAAAGGAGTACCTTGATTCATTAGGCCATGGTGGCCTGCCTATAGAAGGGGGAAGGGCACCAACTCTACCTAAACTGCATGGACCCACATTAGGGTGGGGAGGGTTTCCCAAACAGAGGCTCCAGCTTATCTCTTGCCTTGTCTGACATACTGCCTCACACACCTCATGTTGTAACGGTTCCTAAATACTCCTTTACTCTTATAACTCTTTCATGTGACACATCCCTTCCTCTGCCCAAAGTGTCCTGTCTTAGTCTCCTTTTGTTTCTTACTAGCAAAGTGTTTTTTTTTTTTTTATCATGTAGAATCTCATTAAATGGCCCCTTCGGCCAAGGCTCCTTTTTCTTTTGTCTTGTGACTGCTTGGTACTCTCTCACCGGCCCCCATGCTGTGAGGATGACAGCTGGGTTTGTTGTCTTCATGTTTGCACGCCAGAGTGTGCTGCTGCCAGGTCCACAAGAGACTTAAAATGTTTTAAGGAATTTTATTTTTATATTTTAAATTACATATCTAGATTTCTACATTCAGGTATGTGGATTTTCAAATTTTAGAATANATCTCTTGCCTTGTCTGACATACTGCCTCACACACCTCATGTTGTAACGGTTCCTAAATACTCCTTTACTCTTATAACTCTTTCATGTGACACATCCCTTCCTCTGCCCAAAGTGTCCTGTCTTAGTCTCCTTTTGTTTCTTACTAGCAAAGTGTTTTTTTTTTTATCATGTAGAATCTCATTAAATGGCCCCTTCGGCCATGGCTCCTTTTTCTTTTGTATTGTGACCGCTTGGTACTCTCTCACCAGCCCCCATGCTGTGAGGATGACAGCTGGGTTTGTTGTCTTCATGTTTGCACGCCAGAGTGTGCTGCTGCCAGGTCCACAAGAGACTTAAAATGTTTAAGTAATTTTATTTTTATATTTTAAATTACATATCTAGATTTCTACATTCAGTTATGTGGATTTTCAAATTTTAGAATAGATAATAGAAACATTAAGGACTGTGTTTTGTCAGGGAACTGTTTTAATGAATCTTGATTTTAAATGTCTGCTTCGGTAATTCATGGGAACCTTTCTTTCTTACAGAGGACGCACAGACATGAACTGTTTACTCCTCCAGTGATAGGTTCTCACCTTGATGAAAGCAGAAGCAAATTTCAGGTAAGAACATTGTCCTACTTATTTAGGGGGTAAAAGTATAGAAGTTTAACATTTATTGCTTATTCTAATTTATTGAATTTTAAATGAAAATGAACCACTAGTAACTGTTTAACTAGCTAACTGATCTGTGCCTATCCACTGTTGATAAAGTCCATGTCCTATGTCCTGGGTCCGACAAACCTCTAATAAAAGCAACAATTTCCTTCTTTGGGGTAGGCCCTGAGGCTGTGGTAACCTCAGATGGTCTCCGACCACAGGATAGATCCCTAGTTCTCCCGATCCATTTGTTATGTACTATACTGGCTTTCTGTCCAACCCTCAACATTGCCCTTCACCCTCACTCTTACTCCAAAATACTGGTCCTTGTCCAGCCCATCCCTGTGATGACCACCACACACTTGTTCAACGACAATGGACTATATCAGTTGGAGTGATAACTTTATATGGGTACTAAAGAAACAATATTCATCGAATGAATCAGAGAGCCCAGACAGGCCACAGGGCTTTGGGGACCCAAGGAACAGAGGTGAGAGGGATAATTTCTTTCATGTGTGTGCCTTCTACTTTTATACTCTCATACCTTTCGTTCCAGCAACACACCTAATCACTGTCAGTCCACCTGTGGCTCTATTCCCTTCTCCAGCACACAACCCACTGGGGGATCGTCCTCAGCTACTAGTGTCTGGGCCCCACCATTTCTGCAAGGTTCCAAATAGGTTCTAAAGAGGCCCAGTCTCTTCTAAGGTTCAAATTCCCCACCAAGTTAGATCAGAAATTATGAGGATGAGTTATCTGATAGATTCTAAAATAATAATACCAGGTAATGCCCAAATTAATGTTTGATGACACCATAAGGACAAGATACTTAATAGTATTTGACAGTTTCTGCTTTTAAGTTTTACTACGAAAAAAATATAGTATATTTTGGAAACTGATATTACTTATTTTTCTCATATACACACACCCACAAGGTTTCCAATGGCAACTCAAATACCCATGGTACAGGAGCAATATTTCTCTTCTCCTCTTTGCCAAAGTAACTTTATGACTTAATTATTCTATTCTTTTCAGTCTTTCCAAGCTGTTTAACTTTGTATCCCTGATGGTACCTTCCCTACTGAACTGGTACTTATAATACCTATATGGTGATCTTCCTTTATGGGCTGCAAAAATGGTATCCTTGGAAATCCTTACCTGTAATTTTGTACTCCTGTGTTGCTTGATTGCTTGCTTGCTTGCTTGATTACTTTTATGTGAATTTCAATATTTTTCATTCTTTAAATTGTGTTTTTATTCCCTTAATTGTCTTTTTGAAGAACCCAAGTTCTTAATTTGTTGAAGTCCAAGTAACAGTTTTTTTTTATGGGATAATATTTTTGGCATTGTTTTTAAGAAATCTTTACCTAACCCAGTTTTTAGGATACAGATCTAGTATATATATTTTTTCATATTTATCTTTAAGTATTTCATTTTGTAAAAAAAAAGCTATTTTAAATGTATATTAAACTCCTGTGTTGTTTTAGGTTCATGTTTTTATTTTTATTTTTTCTTTATTTTTTAAAGTTTATTTATTGATTTATTTCTAGAGAGGGGACGGGAGGGAGAGAAAGAGATGGAGAGAAGCATCAATTTGTGGTTGCTTCTTGCATGTCCCCCACTGGGGACCTGGCCCACAACCCAGGCATGTGCCCTGGCAGGGAATCGAACCTGTGACCCTCTGTTTGCAGGCAGGCGCTCAATCTACTGATCCACACCAGCCAGGGCCAGGTTCATGTTTTTAAAGAGGAACTCCAATATGAAATTTAACAGTTATTATTTTATATACCCATTCATCCAGCAATTCTGTTTAGCTTTTTGAAGGTGAAATTATATTTTCTAAGTTTTATTTGATTTTCTACTATGAAGTAGGTATAAATATTGGAAAGTACACTCAAAGTTATTTATAAAAAGATTAGTTTCTTAAAAGAATATATATATATATTTAATTCTTATATCTTGAGAGAGAGAAAGAGAAACAAAGATTTGTTTTTCTACTTATTGTTACATTCATTGGTGGATTCTTGTATGTGCCCTGAGCAAGGATTGAACCCACAACTTTAGTGTATCAAGATGATGCTCTAACCAACTGAGCTACCTGGCCAGGGCCAGAATATATATTTTTAATCTTTAAGGATTTATTTTGTTTTATTTTAGCTTAAAACAATAGAAACCCTATTGGGCAGTACAACGAAAGTTGGAGATGTAATTGTTCTTGGAATGATAACACAGTTAAAAGAGGTAAGTTAAACTTAATAAGCATCAAATTTTTATGTGCACCCTTCAGATTGATGACATGTCAGTTACATATAGCTTTTCTACAGAGAATAGAGGAGCCTAGACCTAACTGGAAGTTCTTACCTCAATTATCAAGTAACATTTCCATCTGTGTTTACTTTCCTGCTAGACATCAGGAAGGGGTGTCTTACAACGGCCACCAGATTACAATAATCTGAAATTAGTCCCCTATTGACCTCTGGTTGAACTGAGCATACTGAGTTTCTGAGACAGCAAAGCTTCAGACCACATCCGGGTCCCTCGGAGACACTGTTGACTCTCTTAGGTGAAGGCTCTTATTGCAGCCAGGAAGTGTATTTCTTGCCACCTCTTGATCTTCAGTGGTCATTCTTTAGGTACCTAGGAATCTCAATTAAGTGATTAGTCTGAAGTGACCAGGCTAATAAATGGAAAAGCCTGGACTAGGCTTTTTGTTGAGTTTTGAGGTACACTGTTACTTTCTACCTTACTGTTTTGTCAAAATCATCAGTGCTTTAATTATTTAAACATAGTATTCATTTTTACATAATAGTGTAGATATGTCTTTTATTTTGTTTTTAGGGAAAATTTTTTCTGGAGGATCCGACGGGAACAGTACAACTGGATCTTAGTAAAGCTATATCCTTTACTTTTTTTTAATCTGTGAATTACGGAAATTGATTATATGTCATTCTCAAGTTCAGCTGTTTGGTTTTCTAATGTAACTTTCATGTGGTGGAGGTGTCAGAATTTAGAGACACAGGAAGTTATTTTCCTCAACTGTGTATACCAGTTTCACAGTGGTTTATATACAGAGTCATGCTTTGTCTTAGCAGAAGGTAAGTCAGTATACTTTCTTCCTGTCCTCATCATTCTCCAGTAAAACCATTTCTGCATTGGTTAAAATATGTTAATATGGTATAATTGGGAGAGCATTCATTATGGGCGCATACTTTCAACAACTTTAAATAACTCTCAGACTGCTAATTGGCACAGGTTTCTTTTTGGGTTGATGAAAATATTCTGAAATCAGTGATGATTTTTGTACAACTTGTTATATATTTAAAAACCGCTGAATTATATTCTTTTAAAGGTGGATTGTATGGTATGTGAATTATATCTCAATAAAGTTGAAAACAGATTTTACATAGGGTCATAAAATGAAACATTTCCTAATCTGTGTACCTTATCTCTTTACTGACACATGTGTTGTGAATAAAATGAAAAGTTTCTGAATCTATTTCTATTTCATGTTTTTTAACTTTTTTAAAAAATAGAACTGAGATTGTCTCTGGATCTAAAGTTGTTCTTTAGCTCAGTGGGAATGGCAACTTCTGTAGTCAGCTGACGGGGGATGAGATGATAGCCTGGCATCACTGCTGTGCGTTTTATACTTTTGTCCTTTCAAACAAGAATTGAACAAACGAAAGTGACTTTTTTACTTATGTTTTTTCAGGTTGGTTTGAAGATCAAGTGTTTCATGTCAATGCCTTTGGATTTCCGCCCACTGAACCCTCTAGTACTACTAGGTACAGATATGTTTGACTTAAACCCTGCAGGAATTTTGTAGTACTGGCAGTAATGAATGTAAGGTAGTATATAATAACATGTCTCAGTTATTACAAGGCCTTAGACTTTGTGGCAGAATGCAAAGAGCAATGGAAAATTGGAGTTAGGAGACCAGGTATTATATGTAACTGAAAACTACTGGATTGACCCCAATTAGTTGCAAAAGCATCTCTGTACTTTTATCTTTAACTGGGAAAGAATTTCAATTGACTTGTATTACTTGGCTGTAGGGTCAATGAGATAAGAGCTAGGAAAAGACTTAGGAGAAATTAATTGCCATGTTAATATAAAGTTCTTATTTTTGTATTCAACTAATGAGTGAAAGTTAAAAGAGGCAGATTCTGTAGCTCTTTAATATGAATGAAAGTATCATAGTATTAGAAGTTTCCAAGAGGGCCTTCTCTGAGAGGAGTGAGTTCCTGTCACTTGAACTAACTGAGCAGAGACTGAATGGTTTTATAAAAGTGGTAGCTGGTAGGCGATCACTTTGAATTTAGTCTACAGATTCTCTCTCTCTCTCTCTCTCTCTCTCTTTCTCTCTCCCTCTCTCCTTCCTCCCCCTTCCTCCTTCCCTCCCTTCCTTCCTTCTCCTTTGAGGTGTTAAAACACATTTTTAGTTAGTTCCAACATTTAGAAATAGGAGATTTCTCCTAAAAGTCTGTATTTCTGAGTTCTCTCAAGCCATTGATCTGGGGGCATGGTGCCTGAATTCTCACCTGGCCACAGCCCTACTGCAGTGACCACCCATTTGGGGCAGGTTGCGTGTGCACCCCAGCTCATATCTAGTCAGCCCCAGTTGGCAGCTGCTTCGGGATCTGTGTTTCCTTCCTGAAGCCTGTATGCATTTGAGTTTGCTCCTCTGAGAAATTAAAGTTGCTTTCTAACTTGAGATTCTATTGTGAAGGCAAAGATTTCAACACATGTAAGGATTAGGATGTTAGTTCTGCGTACCTGTATCAGTTCAGATGCAGAGGCCAGGTTTCCTGCCTGGGGGTCACAGGCAGGGCAGCCTTTATGGTGCAGCTCCTCCTCCTCTGAAGTAATTTGGGGACAGTGCTGGTCACACCAAGGAGAACACAAGCCCTCATCAAGCCAGCTCACTTTTAAGTGAATGTTTTCAATGCTAGTTTGTGGCTTTTTACTACATGGTAGGTCTTCTTTGAAATATATTTCAATCAGAATTGTTCTCTTAGTGTTTTAGATTCAAAATTACTACTTGGGAATGAGAGGTATAGTTGAGGAAGCTGGCAAAGAGTATTACCATTTGTTTCAATTTAGCAAAGAGATTGTCGTTATAATGTCCCAAATAATGTTCAATTTAAATTACGCCATTTTCTCTATATTGAACTGTTTTGTGTGTGTTTAGTAAACCAAAGACTGGTATGAGGTGTCATAAAGTACATTAAAATAAAATAGTCGTTTTATTCCTGTTAGAATTGTAAATTATTTTTCTCTAAACTAACTTCCAAATAAAATTCAAAGGGCTGTATTCCAGTGGTAGTTAGTGGATTCAACAACAGATATTTTATTAAGTCATTTTTATGTGTAAAAATACTGTTTTAAGGATACAAATAAGTACACTTAAGCCTACAACATGGTCCCATCCCAAAGGGATGTACACTAACCTAATGCCTTCCCACTATTGGACATTTTGTTGTATAATTTTTTGGAATACAGATTTGCCAGAACTTCACTGCTATCTATCTTCATTAGACTTTCACTGGTACAGGGCATGTGACTTGTGTTTTTTGAGTCCAAGGTGGTATTAGAATCTCTAGAATATTTATTTCTTTTCAGATTTGACAACTTAGGAAAAAGGGTACTGTCAGGCCTGTATTTGCACCTTATGTCCCATGGACCGTGGACAGCAGATGTTAGCAGGGCTCTTCTGGGCTTTAATTATGAAGAATCAGTTTAATAGGTACTTTTTTCTGTGATACTCTGGTTTATGCTTGGGTATATATTTACGTGAAGTCACCATACAATGGTATCGACTTACTGCATTCCTCTGTAACTGCAAGATTATTACTGGAAGAGCACACCTTTGAAAATGCCAAATACATTTGGTGGCAACAATAACAGCTGCCATGTCCAAGTGCTCCCAATGTACCAAGCCCTGAGCCCTAAGAGCTAGTCCTAACACACCTCCATATTTTCACAATTTTCACAATTCTAGGGTATAAGTTAGCCTTTGTAGAATTCCTTGATTCCTTAGAACAAGTTTTTAGAAGTGGAATTGTTTGGTCAAATGGTTAGCACCCTTTTTGAGAACTTTAATTGGATATTATTCAAACTGAGTACCCATTTCTCTTTCAGCTACGTGGGAAATTATGATTTATTTTAGTATTTGCTTTTGTCAGTTTTAAAAGGCACAGATACAGCGTATTAAGAATCTTATTTACTACTCTGTATTGCTCCTTTTCTCATTTTAGAACATTTAAGTAAAGTTTGCTACAAATAATACATTTTCATGGTACTATATACATTGATGGAGGAAAAAAATCTCATGAGATAGAAAGTTAATTTGTAAAGTTATAAAACTATTTACAACAGAATATAGAAGGTAATTCTTATGTTTTAATTACTCAGGGCA
Organism: Sturnira hondurensis; assembly: GCF_014824575.4. Classification (NCBI taxonomy): domain Eukaryota; kingdom Metazoa; phylum Chordata; class Mammalia; order Chiroptera; family Phyllostomidae; genus Sturnira; species Sturnira hondurensis. The sequence goes on from NW_028077960.1 coordinate 7,323,095, forward strand.
TACTATGGGAATATAAATTTTTTTGGAGGGCCTTCTAATACATCTGTGAAGACGTCTGCAAAACTTAAACAACTAGAAGATGGGAATGAGGATGCCATGTTTGTGTTTATATCTGATGTTTGGTTGGACCGAGCAGAGGTGCTGGAGAAACTTCACACCATGTTCTCTGGTAGGTTTCATTTGATAAAGTTCCTTTTGAACTATTGTGAGAGGTCATGTTTTAAAACTAAATTCTTTTAAAAATGTGTTTTTTTTAAACAGTAATCTATTTTTCTAACAAATATTGATCCAGCACTGAGATACTTTAAATGAGTTCATCTTTAAGACTTACATTTTTACATTTGAAAAATAACTGTGTATGTGTGTGTGTATTCATGGTATACAAAATTAGTGTAAGAGTGGGTAAGAGCTTGGGCTGTGGAGTTTGACAGAGCTGGGTTTAAGTTACTGCCTAGTACCCGGGGCAGATTACTTAATCTTTCTGAGCTTCTAGGGATGCTTTGAGGCATAATCAACACAATGCAGGGCTGGGCACATACATAAGTGCCAAATGCACCTATTATTATTATTATTACTTTTTTTAAAAATTTTTTTCCTGGTTAAGAAAAAGAAGTTTACTTAAGAAAATATATTTATAATGATCAAGCATATGAGAAGATGGTCAATCATAAACTCAAAAAATGCAAATTAAAACAAGGCGTTATTTTTACTTTTTATATTGGCAACTTTAAAAGGCAATTTTTTAAAAAGTATATTTTATTAATTATGCTATTACAGTTGTCCCATTTTTTCCTCTCCCTTTATTGCCCACTGCCCTGCACCCCCCTCCCACCAGCATTCCCCTGCTCCTTAGTTCGTGTCCATGAGTCATACATATAAGTTCTTTGGCTTCTCCTTTTCCTATGCTATTCTTAACCTCCCCCTGTCTATTTTGTATCTACCATTTATGCTTCTTATTCCCTGTACCTCTTCCCCCTTCTCCCCCCACCCGCTCCCTGCTGATAACCCTCCATGTGATCTCCATTTCTGTGATTCTGTTCCTGTTCTAGATGTTAGCTTAGTATTTGTTTCTGTTTTTTAGATTCAGTTGTTGATAGTTGCGAGTTTGTTGTCATTTTACTGTTCATATTTTTCATCTTTTTTCTTAAATAAGTCCCTTTAACATTTCATATAGTAATGGCTTGGTGATGATGAATTCCTTTAACTTGACCTTATCTGGCAAGCACTTTATCTGCCCTTCCATTCTAAATGATAGCTGTACTGGATAAAGTAATCTTGGATGTAGGTCCTTGGTTTTCAGCATTTTGAATACTTGTTACCTGTCTCTTCTAGCCTGCAAAGTTTCTTTTGAGAAATCAGCTGACAGTCTTATGGGAAATCCTTTGTAGGTAACTCTGCTTTTCTCTTGCTGTTTTTAAGATTCTCTCTTTATCTTTAGCCTTTGGCATTTTAATTGCGATCTGTCCAGGTGTGGGCCTCTTTGGGTCCAACTTGTTTGGGACTCTGTGCTTCCTGGACTTGTAAGTCTATTTCCTTCACCAAATTAGGGAAGTTTCTTTCATTATGTTTTCAAATAAAATTTCTTGCTCTTCCTCTTTTAGTATCTTTGTGATTCAGATGTTGGCATTTTTGGAGATGTCCCAGAGTCTTCTTATACTCTCCTCAATTTTTTTTTTTTTTTGAGAATTCTTGTTTCTTCATTCTGTTCTGGTTGAAAGTTTATTTCTTCCTTGTGTTCCAAATCATTGATTTGAATCCTGGCTTCCTTTCCTCCACTGTTGGTTCCCTGTAGATTTTTCTTTATTTCATTTAGTGTAGCCTCTTTTCTTTCCTTGTTTTTGCAGTACTCAATGGTTTCTCTGAAAGCATCCTGATCACCAGTGTTTTGAACTCTGCAGCTGATGAGTTGACTATCTCTGTTTCACTTAGTTCTTTTTTTTTCATTTTTTATTTATTTACATTTTTCAGAGAGAGACGAAGGGAGGGAGGAAGAGAGAGAGAGAAACATCCATGTGTGGTTGCCTCTTATGTGGCCCCACTGGGGATCTGGCCAGCATGCGCAACCCAGGCATGCCCTGACTGGGAATCAAACTGGTGAATCTTTGGTTTGCAGCCTGAGCTCAATCCACTGAGCTACACCAGCCAGGGCTGTTTCACTTAATTCTGTTTCTGGGATTTCATTCTGTTCTTTCATTCAGGCCGTGTTTCTTTGTCTCCTTGTATTGGCAGCCTCCCTGTGTTTGTTTCTATGTAGTTGGTAGAGGTGCTTTGACTCCCTGTCTTAGCGCACCTGTTAAGTTGTAAGGGGCAGAGCATTAGGTATTCTCAGCATTAGGCAGAGCATTAGGTTACCCTACCAGGGTAGGGTAACCCCCTTCAGTGCTGTGTGGTCCTTTGTCAGTGGGAGAGGTCAGGAGGGGACAATGCTGCTGTCTGGCCTCTGAAAGTTTGTTGGGCACTTGGCCTGTTTCCAGTCACTTCACCCACTTCCTGCATGAAACTGATGCCCTTCTAGCTGCTGCCCTGGTGATGACTTGCAGAGTGGGTGGGTTTGTGTACTTTCTAGGACCGTGCGGGCCCTGGACACTCCTGAGAAACTGGGAATTTCTTCTGCCACCCCAACCCCCACTGATTTTTATAGCTAGAAGTTGTGAGGTTTTGTCTTCCCAGTGCTGGAACTCTGAGCTGTGCTGTCTGACCCTGGGGCATGGATCTTTTACTCCTCAGGGTATCCCTCTCGATTTTTACCCACCACATGTAATTGTGGGACCTCACCAATCCACCACTGTCAACTCTCCATGCATCTTTGTGCCTGTCCACACAGCACTGCCTCCTCATCACCCAGCTCCCTGTCTCTGCCCTTCCTACACATCTGAGTGAATGTGACTTCTTTAAATCCTTGGTTGTTGGACTTGTATACATTTTGATTTTCTGGCAGTTCTGGGTGTTTTTTGTTTTGAGGTTAGTTGTAAATCTTTTAGTGGTTGTGCATGTCTACCTACCCCTCCATCTTGACTGGAAGTCCAGGAACGATCATGTTTATTCTCATATTTTTAGGTTATTCACCAGCCCCTCCAACCTGCTTTATTCTCTGTGGCAATTTTTCATCTGCACCATATGGAAAAAATCAAGTTCAAGCTTTGAAAGGTATTAAGAGTCTATTGAATAAGTGTTTCAACATTTGCATAAACTAATAAGCAGTAATCTACCTTTTAATTTTATTCAAAAGATGTAAGGTTGTAACTAATGAAATATAATTTGATTTTATAGGCATTATTTGCAAATTAAATTTAATATCCCTTTAAAATTTTAGACTCCCTAAAAGCTTTGGCTGACATAATATGTGAATATCCCAGTATTCACGAAAGGTAATGATTTCTACTGCTATATTTTTATTTAAACAATTTTGTTTAAAAAAACAAAAAATGAATCTCAAGTTTGATATCAGTGATTATTAAGAAAGGAATAGAAGAAAATGTTGAAGAAATTAGTACAGCTAAGAGAGAAAAATTTCCTCACCTCATGATAATGTATGTAACACTGCATTAGATACTGAGAGTGAGAAGTTTTAAAAGGATGAATGACAGTTTCAGACATATTTAGAATTTTTTGGTAATTTTACTCTAAGTCTAGAGCGGCATTCTTCAGGATAGTCACTGGCCACATATGTCTTTCTAAATTTGAAGTTAAGTAAAATGTAAAATTTAGTTGCACTAGCCACAGGTCAAGCACTCAGTAATTGAACAGCGCAGATACAGAACATCCCCATCATTGCCAAAGGTCTGCTGGACAGTGGCGGTCTAGACACTTTTAGTAGTTCATTTATTAAAATGCATGAAATTTTAAAAATCTCTTAAAATTTATTACCTAAAGGCAATAAGTTGTTTTTAGAAAATTGAATAGAATTACAGGATTTTTAAAATATGATTTATATTGAATTTTGCTACAGTAGTCGTTTTGTGTTTGTACCTGGTCCAGAGGATCCTGGATTTGGTTCCATCTTACCAAGGTGAGTTTTATTCAGGTTTTTATGCCAATAAAGAAAATTTCATCAAATTTAAAAATATACACTGTATCACATAAATTGTTTTTATAGGCCTCCACTTGCTGAGAGCATTACTAATGAATTCAAAAAAAGAGTGCCATTTTCGGTTTTTACTACTAATCCTTGCAGGTAAATGTTATAATTTTGTGTTTCTTTCATTTAAAAATTAATTCCTAAAATTTGTCTCTGAATTTTTACTGTTAGGAGATAAATATAAAATTTATCTTTATTTCAGCTTTTTCAAAACTTTGAAAATACTTTATACTTAAGTAATTCACTAATAATGAATTTAGAAGCTTGACTAATAAAGATTTTAAAGTAGATATTTTCGAGCGGGGCCAGGTAGCGCAGTTGGTTAGGGCATAACCCCCATGCACCAAGGTTCTGGGTTCGATCTCTGGTCAGGGCACATGCAAGAATCAACTTAGTTATACATAACTAAGTGGAACAATAAATCCAGGTCTCTACCTCTCTCTCTCCCCCACCTTCCCTCCTTCTTCTCTCTAAAATCAATACATTAAAAAATTTAAAAATAAAATAGATATGATTACACATCCTTTAAGAAAAGTGACCGGCAGAATGAAAGGATTACACATTTACTCTATGTGCTGCTTAATGTGATCATAGGCTCTTCTGAGGGTATACCCCCCCCCCCCGCCCTTGCTTCTTGTTTATGCCCACACCATTCCTGCTATGACCTTATCCGGCCCCATGGCTTTCAATACCACTATGTTTGACAGCTCCCACATTTATGTATCCAGCTTGAACCTTCTCCCAGACTTTAGCCTCACATAGCCAGTTGCCTATTCACCATTTTCCGTTGGGTGTCTAGTAGACAACTCCAGACTGAACCTCTGGTCTTCCTCCTCCCCTGTCAGCCCCCACCCTGTTCTGTAGCCTTCTTCATCAGAGTTCATAGGATCCTTATCCTTTTAGTCACTCAGGCCCCAAACTTTGGGGTTTCTTTCACATGCAGTTTTTCAGGAAGTCCTTCAAGACTTTTAAGGAAGACTTCAGAATATATGTAGAATCTGGCTACCTCTGTGTCTGTGACCCTCTATCACCTTCTAGCCTGGGTTACTGTCACAGTCGCTTGGTTGCTCTCTAGCTTCTACAGCTGCCCTTCTGTAGTCTATTCCTAATACTGTGTCAGAGTGATCCTTTGAAATGTAAGGCCCCTTACTGATCCTGAAAGATGGAACCCCCCTCATGTCATTCATTAACATCCGGTATCCTTGCCATGGAAGTCAGAGCCCTGCATGATATGCCTTTCATGTCCTCTCTGCTCTCTGCTCCTCCTTTTCCTCCTCATTGAGTCCAGTCACTACTACAGCTTTTTCTTTTCTGTTCCTCAGATGTGCCAGGCATGCTCCATCTTAGAGCCTCTGCTCTACCTGTTCCCTCTGCCTGCAGTGTTCTTCCTCTCTCTGCCTCTCTCACCTCCTCCAAGTCTGTCCTCAAATCAAACTTCATCATGAGCCCTACCTGTTCTGATCATTCGCTTTCATACTCCAGCCTTCCAGACCTTCTCTTCCCACAGATGATCCTAGTTAACCTTTTTATTTTTCTCATACTCGTAATCATCATCTTCCAACATACTATATAATTACCATGTTTATTGTTTATTTTCTCTGACCACCCTTCTCTCATTAGAATGTAAACGTCATGAGGGCTGGGATCTTTTTGTTTTGATTGCTCATTCCTAGAGTGTGGAACACATACGAAGAGCTCAATGAATTACTCTCTAGTGAATGAATGGAAAATTCTGGTTGAATTTTTGCTGTGGTAAACAATGGAAAGTGGGAATGGTTTTGTATTATAAAATATTTTGCCTTTTAAATTACCTAATTTTTCTGATGAAGTCAAATTCAACTATTGTTTGCATTTCAGAATTCAGTATTGTACACAAGAAATTATTGTCTTTCGGGAAGACTTAGTGAATAAAATGTGCAGAAACTGTGTCCGTTTTCCTACTAGTAATTTGGATATTCCAAGTCATGTAAGTTCAGAGTTTTCTTTATAAAACTGTCTTACATGTTGCATTATATAAAATTTTAAGCTACTTGGTTATTTCCTCTCTTATGTATATTATGGTTCAAAAGAACTTGAACATACTTTTGTCAGTAAGTCAATATTTGTTACTATGTGTTTCTCATCTCTCACTGAAATATCCCCTAATGTGTGGAGGAAAACCCAGAACAAGCAGGAAATTTCATTGAAGCTTCTTGTTAAGCTTTTAAACTCATAAATCTTATGTTATATTTTAAAATATATTTGTTTTAATAAAATATTCATGTTTATTAAATATTTCTTGTGATATGTCTACATCAGGAAGATGTGTAGTGTTTACCTTGTAGCCTCAAGGTTCCAAGATATGTAATTACCAGTACCTGGTTACATGTACCCCCTTTTCAGAAGTATGAACATAGATCATGCAGAGCATTTTCTATATTTATTTTATAATATTTAAAGCTTATATAGGTTAAATATCTATTCTTGGCATTACTCAAGCTACGGAAGTATTTTTAGATGAACAGAATTTGTGTGAATTTACTATACAGCTGTGAGTATAGTTGCCCCAATATAGATATTGGGGAAGTAGCTTTTACAGAATATGGTGTTAAATGAAAACTCGTCAATTTTTCCTAAACTACAGCATAGTTAATCTCATTTCATATCTGTTTCCCAAAGCTCTGTGATTCAAAGTTGTCCTAATTGTTTCTCATATTTTCTAATTCCTTTTGGTAATTAATTTTTAACTTGAAATGATTTGTTAGCTGGTTTAACTTTTACAAATGAACTGAAGTTTGTTTTGTATCATTCTTTTTAGTTTGTAAAGACTATCTTATCCCAAGGACACCTGACTCCTCTACCCCTCTATGTCTGCCCAGTGTACTGGGCTTACGATTTCGCTTTGAGAGTGTATCCTGTGCCTGATCTACTTATCATCGCGGACAAATATGATCCTTTCACTTTGACCAATACCGAATGTCTCTGCATAAATCCAGTAAGAATGCAGTTAACATTATATAGTCAGAGTTTGTCACGAGTGTTATTTCTTTAAATTTAAAATACGCATTTAATAAAATTACTGTTGAAGTAAAAATACTATTAATGGAACACCGAATTAATCTGATATATACAAAAAGTTCTTAAACTTTTAGTATGGCATGTGACTATAAAGTAATGTGACTTTTTCTTTAAAAAAATAAATAAATAAACCAAAGCTTATAAATCTGCATGAACATTTTTCCCCTTCAAAGTAACTTGCCTTGGGACTCCTTCTGGGAAAAGCTTGAAGACCCGTGTCCATTCTCTTTAAACATATTAATGCTACTTGTCCTTTGAGAAGGCTTTTGATTTTTAGAAATTGCCCTGGTCCCCCAAAATCTAAACCTAGTAGATGTAGAAATTCTTAATGGGACACATTTTAAAGCTCATTTTTATCCAGAACTTCGAAATTGCTTCAGAATCTTGAAGTTGCTTCTGAATTTCTACAGAAGTATGATTGACTTTTTAAAGTCAGGGAAGGAACACTGCAAGAACATGGTTGTCGACGTCAAGGTGTCTTCACCAGAGGTTTTATACTCTGTGCTTCCTTAGTTCTTGGGAGTTTCAGACCTTAGTACTTTTTTGTTTCATCTAGGTCATTTCTAGAAACATCCTGACTAACTATCGGTTACTGCTTCTTCAAACACACATGTATTGTGTCCAGCTTCTTCTAATACAGGGTTTCTCACCCACAGAACTATTGACATTTTGGACCCAGGCTTTGTTGTGGAGCATTGTGCTGTGCATTGTAAGACATTTAGCAGAATCCCTGGCTTCCACCCACTGGATGAGAGTAGCAGCCCCCAGTTGTAACAATCAAGAATGTCTGAGGATAGTTGACAGATGTGCCCTCGGGGACAAAATTGTCCTTGGTTGAGAACTACTCTAAGGATGAGCATAGTCAACTGATTTGATTTTATTGTTTGAAATTTGTGACCTCATTTTTGTAGACTCTATTCATATTCCAATATTCTTTCACAGTGAGGCTGTATCCGTATTTAAACTGAACAGTTTGGGTATTCTCATAGTTAATTCCGTTTTTTGAAAACATCTTATTTCTGATTTTTCCACTTTTCATCTTGTAGGTGAGTAAACCATTTCCTACACCATTATTACATCTTTTTACCTTATTTATACCTTTTGGACCCCAAACTTGCCTTTTACATTGCTTCATCCCTTCTTGATACTTATTTACATAAATGAATGCCTGCAATGAAGGAGGCATTGTGTTAGTGCTGGGGACATGCAGACTGAAGGGACAGAGTCTCTGCTCTAGAGTTTAGTAGTGGACACAGTCGTGTAAGTTTAGTAGTGAACACAGTCGTGTGTGTTCAGTGGCTTTGAGGGCACATTGGAGGGTCATCAAACCCAGATTTTCACTGCAGAGAGGGGCAGAAGAGGTTTCTTAAACGTGTCTGTATCTTCTATGCATCTTTAGCATTGCACAGTACTGCTTAGCTCTTATACTAAGTAGAGCCACTCCTACTTACATTTCTAATCACATCTGCTTGCACTGGTCTAGCCAGTTTGAAAGACTTTTACATCAAATGAGATACAGTAACACCTCTCTGAAAGGATGTTTCAAGCAAAAATCTCATCACTTTATAGTCACATCTTATAACTTTATTTTTAAAGTCATGACCAAGAAATTTGATTTTAAAAATATGAATTCTTCTGTAAAAGTTGAGTTTATTTACAGGCATTTTTCTCCCCAAAGGGCTCTTTTCCAAGAAGTGGATTTTCATTCAAAGTTTATTATCCTTCCAATAAGACAGTAGAAGATAGGTAAGTGTGTCCACAGAAATGGGTAGAAGAAACTGTTTCATGGTACTACATTGCTAAAGATCATATGTTCTGTAGGTGTGTTGAGGTTTTAAAACATGTTTGCAGTGACCCATTGCCAGTGTTCTAGGCTGAAGTTACTGTGGTCATGCTGTGTGACATAGAATTGTATGTACTTGATGACATGTTTGTGATGAAATAGATCAAGCACTGTTTTCTGAGGGAAATCTCAGACCAGCTCTGGAGGTGGGCTAGTTCTCTCACAGGCTTACGTCTAATGGTTTTTGTATTCTGAGAGGTTAGCCCTGCCCTCCACATACTTGAGTTTCAAAGCCTAGGTAATCTGCTTTAAATTGGCAGCAAAGAAGATGGAAGGAGCTGGGTGCAAGTGTGGTGATGGGGAGGTGTTGGAGTTGGGGGAAAGTCATGGAGGAGATAAGAGAATAATCACCAAGTGAGTTTTGGGTTTCAAAGGGTAATCTATAGATCACCTGCATCAGAATCCTCTAAGGTCCTTGTTAAAAATGTTAAGTTTCAGGATCCCACCCCAGATTTAGCAAATAGCTTGCTCTGTAGTTCTACAGCCCATAAATATGCATTTTGACACTATGTTCCTTGGATTCAGGCATCCTAACATGCAATATCAGTTAATCAAAGATATTTTTAAAAACTTCCACTACCTGTTAAGAATGAATCACCAGATAACTGCTCTCAATTTTCGTTTTAGAGAATACCTCACACTTGGACACAGCCCAATTGTCTTTTTTTTCCTTTGGGGGGGGGGTAATTAAATTAATTAAAATAAAAACCAACACAATCACATGATAAAATTTTCAAACAATGCCTAAAAGTGTATAATTCAAAAGAATAATACCTCTGCTTCCTAACCCTGAACCCAGGATGAGCAGTTTCTTGTATATATTTGTTGAAAAAACAATTATGCATTATTCTTGCTGCTTAATATTCAGGGGGTATTGAAGTCCATTCACTTTATGAGATAGTCTATTTTATTACTTGATTTTATTACTTTGATTATTTGGCATATATTTGATTCTGGTGGGTTTTTTTTAAGATTTAATTTATTTATTTTTAGAGAGGGGAAGGGAAGGGGAGAGAGAGAAGCATTAATGTGTGTTTGCCTCTTGAGCACCCCCTACTTGGGACCTGGCCTGCAACCAAGGCATGTGCCCTGACTGGGAATTGAACCAGCAACCCTTTCGTTTGCAGGCTGGCACTCAGTCCACTGAGCCACACCAGCCAGGGTGATTCTTTTTTTTCTTTTTTAATCCACACCCAAAGATACATTTATTGATTTTAGAGAGAGAAGAAGGGAGAGAGCAAGAAACATCAATGTGAGAGAGATACATTGATTGGTTGCCTCCCATATGCACCCCAACCAGTGACAGAACCCACAACCCAGGTATGTGTCCTGACCAGAGATTGAAAATGCAACCTTTTGGTGCATGAGATGATGCTCCAATCAACTGAGTCATCTGGCATGGGCTGTTTGATTCTTAATATATTCCAGACATTGCTTAGTTTTTGGAATATAACCTCATAAAGGTTATATGAGGAGATTCATAAAGGTCTTTAACCCATCAGCCTTACATGTGTTTAACTTTACCTAGCCCACTTTGAATCCAAAAAAATAAAATAAAATAAGAATTGATTTGGGTCCTGGCTGGGTAGCCTAATTGGTTAATGTGTTGTCCCAATATGCCTAGGTTGTGGGTTCAGTTCCAGTCAGGGCACATACAAGAAATCAACCAATGAATGCATAAATGCGTGGAACAACAAATTGGTCTCTCTCTCTTTTTTTCAAATCAATGATTTAAAAAATGATTTGAATGCCTTTAGGTAAGGGAAGCAAGCCATCTACTGCAGTCTCACCAGTTCTTGTTGTCAAGATATAGATGCCTCTCAGGGCATTTGACTTTGTGACCCCAGAATTAAGTAATCTCTGAGGGCTGTCTACCTGGAACATATTTGTCCACCTTCTCACTGACTTACTGAACTGAGATTTGGTTTAAAACTTATCCTGCTATGAAAACCAGTACTGAGATCTTTAAACAGGTCCCAGATCAAGAGAAATCTGTCTGTCCCAAGAAGCTGTTTGGATTTATCTTAGGGAGCCTGTAAACCTTCTCACCGATTCCCTTCCCTTTAGCTGCTGGGAAGCACAGCCCAATGTGCAGCCCACCTCTGAAGCCGCAGAGTAATTGCAAGCATGAAAGTTGGGTGCAGCTGTACTTTCATCTCCTTTTCTGACCTGTATTTTCGCCTTACCTGAGTTTCCTTATTTACTTTTACCTTTTTTAACATTTATCTCTGTAAATCATTTTGTCTGTTAATGAGTTGGGATAGAAGCAAATAACCCCCAGTAGGAAATTAACTGATTTATTATGACAGCACAAGACACTTCAGTTTCATTTCTTGTAATGTTCCCTGGTTGCCATGCAGAATTGTTTTGTGTTCTAAGCACTTTATACAGATTCCTCTGATTGTTCTAAACACTGTGTTAGAAGTCCTGTCCCTCTTAACAGTTTCTAGCAAAGTAGTACTTGGTTTGCAATTTGTGGAGTTGAAATAGTTGGTTCCTTTATCTTCTGCGGACTCTGATACTGAAAACCTTGCCATAATTTCCAAACTATAATTAGTATTGGTAATATGAGGAATCTTCTCAGTGCTGGGTCAAACAAGTTGATGCATGTCTATTTTGGGGAGAATGAAAAATTTTCAAGATATAGTATAATAATTTTGTCTTCCTGCTACTTAGTTTCTCCTAAGAAGAAATCTTTTGTTGGAATATTTGTGAAATCATATTGTAGAGTTAGTTGGACAGAATAAAAAATGGTAAGAAATTATGGAGGGAAATTTCAAAAGATTTCTTAAGACCTAACCTGCATATACCAGCAATTTTATGTCTGGGAATTTATCCTACAGGTATACTCCAACTTATGAATAAAAATAGGTGCAACTGTTTTTACCGTAGTTTTTATACTAGCAAAACAAATGGTTTAAATGTATATCTATTTAAATGTATACGCTTATCAGGAGTTGTCTAGTTTATTTAGATTTTAAAGCATGAAAGTGATTAGTTAAATTATAAACATAATGTATTTATTAATGGATTGAAAAAAGGTATAGAATAGTATTCATAGTATTCTACCACTTGTGTGGGGGTATATGCTATAAAAACACATTAATACATATGACTAGACGATCTTTATAAGGATGTGCTTTATAAGGATATATAGTTGTTTCTAGGGAGCAGAAATAGTGTGAGACTGGAATATTTTTCCATCACCTTTTCAATTTGGAACAGTATGCATGTATTTTTAAAATCAATGAACTAAAACTAAATATTAAGAAATGTATACTAATTTAGATTTCCAAAAGATTTCACTTTATGAATATTTTTTATTTTCAGCAAACTTCAAGGTTTTTGAAATTCTAGAAGACCATCTGAAGAAACAAAATTCATCAGTATTTTGCTTAATTTTATATTTTATGTAATTTTCATATTAAGTTACAATAAAATTATGGTAAACTTTAGAGTGTTTAATTTTGTATTTTATGAAATATTGATATTGTTATAGTAAACAAGATGGTATACTTTATACAATGTTATAGGGAAAATATTTTCTAATCTATTAAAAAATATGAAATGTGTATAAAGATGTAATCTAGTTATACATTTGTACTTAAAAACTGAAGTTTCATTATTTCTATACTAGTCATATGCTAAAGTTCATTTTAAGAAAAACATTTAAAATTTTTGAATCATTATTTTAGTCTAACTTAGGTTTTTTAATCACTGTAAGAGTCCTAATAGTATTTCTGACAATTTTCAACCTGTTTAAATTTCAAGTCACACAATTTATTCTAATGACAGGGAAAACCTTTGTTACAGGGTATCATTTTGATATTCATTACATGATTATATTTTGGCACTGGAAATTTAAAAACATAGTCCCTGTGGTTTATACATTTAAAAGACATGTTTACTTTGAAGCAGCATGTTTTACCATATTGGCTGTAATTACTCAACACCATTCTTTTACTTTCAGTTTATAGTGTTGCAGTAATGGCCCAGAAATGAATCTGAATAACAGGAAATTGTTAGAGGTACAGGAGTATTTCAAATTTAGGAGTATCCTTAATATTAAAAGAGCCTAGCATGGAAGAAATTTCTTTTGATGAAAATTAGCTTTTGAGGGAAAGAACTATGATAAAAAATAACATATTAAAGGGAAATTCCTTGAGAAAATTTAATGTGAATATTATAAATGAATTAGTGGTTAAGAATGAAGTGATAATTTGAGATATGGATTGAGGATGGAAAATTTAGGGAGACTGTTAGAAGAGGCCTGATATTAGAAGAACAAGATTTAACTTTAATTTCAAATAGCCTGGGAAAATTGAAGTTAAAGATGAAATCAAAGCATAAATTCAAAAGCTACTAGACTGCTTGGAAAAATTTACAACTTATATTTTGAGAGTGGTAGTGAAATGGACATGGCAGGGTTTTGGTCCAGTGATGAGAACCATAGGGCTAAACGTGAAACTTGATGGGTAGAAAGTTAGAAGTGGAAATTGGGGTACAAAGTGTTCATTCATTTGATAAATAAGTACTTCCATAAATAAAGATGAGCTTTTTGAGATCTTTTCAGGAACACACTTAATGGGTAGAAAGACAAGGTGTTATTTAGTGGTTAGCAAGGTGAAGTCAAATGAAGCAAGGAGTTAATTAAGAGCAGAGAAGTTGCCAGAAACAGGCAGTAAGTATTGGAATGAGGTAAGACAGGAACTAGAACCAGATGTGGATTGGCACCATCCAGAAATGAAAAGGAAGCAGAGGTCTGAAGATGACGCAGTGGAGAAGCAGCACTGAAAGGACATCCTGGGCTTCTTCCTTCTTTGGGTCAGAACAGGTGGTGTGCTCCCCGAGTCAGTGTTTAATCAGCCGATGCACGTCTGATCTTACTGCAGAAATCTGGGTGTGCCTCACGGCAGGGGCCAGGCAGATCACACAAGACGAGAATGGGTAAGGTTTCTCTAAGAAGAGAAAAGCAACACTTGATCCCTGTGTGGGGAAACCACAGGATGCACCTGGGACTGCAGAAACCAAGCACCCAGTTGCTTGCCAGTAGGTTTCAGACTATCTATTCTGGACCTCTAGTACGGATATTTGTGGAAGAATAAGGTAAAGCAGTGTGCACCAAGGGGTTCATACTCAGTCCATCTCCCCCAAAAAGGCATTCATATTTTAATAAAGATAGCCTTTCTTCAAGGGATGAATTTTAGTCAAAAGATCATTTGTTTGGGACATGGAGACTTTTCAACCACACATTTTTTCCCAAGGAGCTGTTGGGAAAGGGACTGTCACATAGTAAGAAATTTGGCAAGGTGGAGCATGGACGACTCTTAGGGAATCTAATGAAAACTAAGGGCCCTCTCTCTCTACTCAGAAAAATCAGCATGAGCCTACCCCCAGTTCTAGTTTCTCATAGTTTCAAAAGGCTCAGGAGCTCCGAAGGCTCTCAGCCTTCAGAGCCTTCATTCTAATTCCCAAACTGGTGTGATCTGTTGTCATGTGTGTCATGTGATGTTTTCCTGTTTGAAAATGCTGTAAAGATGAAACCTGTCCGGAATTTTCAAGTTACAAAGGTAACAAAATAAGCTGAAACCAATCACTGGGTGTGTTCACTGACATTGTTACTTGGTACTGACACAGTAAAGAATTACAGATCTGGAAGCCTATTAGTGTGCAGGGAAAGCTTATTAGTGTTGAATTCTAATGGGAGAGCAAAAGGAAGGGTGGCCACAGGCTGGGTGACCAGCACCCAGATGGCCTGAGGGCCCTGTGTGGCAAAAGAGCTAAAGAGAGTGAGCCCTTTGTTCTGAGTTCTGTAGCTGGTGGGGTGGAGGTGAAGTTACATATTGATTGATGGGTAAGGGTGGTGGCAACTTTCCCAGGGGGACATGACTACCCACATGTACCTATGTGTGGGGGTCTGTTAGCTCGAATCCTTATCTACTTCCAGATTCCATTTATTCATTTTGGGTATGTGACTGGGGGCAGCCAGTTAACCAAAGTTGTTTGTGGGGTTTTCCTTTGGGCACTGTGGACCCCTTCCTGTTGCCCTTCTAAGGCTTGGGATGAACACCCAGTCTCCAAAGTCTTTCTTTTCCCAGCTAGCGGCAATGATACACAGACTTTTGAGGGCTAATCCCCTCCTGCACTATCATAGTTTTGCTCATTTGGAATGCCTGGCAGCCCTACCCAACCATACTCATGATGACTGGGTCACTGAGTGAGTGAGACTTGTCTTCCTTTGCCTTTAGTCTCCTGTATTTTCTTTGCTAGATTGCAATGGCGAGGGCCCTGACTTTACTCTCCCACAGGTTGCTCATTCCTAGCTGCTCTGTGACATTCCCCTCTGAAGTAATCGGAACCCAAATCTGGGGACTTTGGGCTCAGGACTGCTGGGTCAATAGGTGAGACAGGTCTTCCTCCTCCCTGCCTTGGTTTGCTGTTACCCTACCTAACAACATCAGGGTTGTAACAAAAATAGATCCCTCACATGCTTTAAAGGTTCAGAATTTATCTTTATGCCTCGGAGTCTTTTCAGAGTAATTCTAACACCTCAATTGTAGGGTATTTTTAAACTTTTTACTAAACAAGTTCATAATAGTCCTGGCTGGTGTGGCTCAGTTGGTTAGAGCATTACCCCACAGACCAAAAGGTCATGGGTTCAATTCCTAGTCAGAGCATGTACCCAGGCTGTGGGTTGATCCCCCAGTTGGGGCACTAGGCATGTATGAGAAGGCAATGAATCAAGGTTTCTCTCTCCCCTACTTTGTCTCTAAATGCAATGAAAAAAAAAATGTCCTGAGGTGAAGATTAAACAAATTCGTAACAGAAAAATTAAAAAATACAAGTAGTCATAAAAAAGTTTTAAGGACCTGCAATTCCACCATCAGAGACTGTTAATACTTATATATAGATCCTTCCAAATTTCTATGCATATATTTTCTCTTAAAGCAGACCCTTTAGCATCTATCCATTAGCTCTTCTGTCTTCTGATTGGAGCATTTAATACATTTACGTTTAAGGTTATTATTGATAGGTACTTATTCATTGCTATTTTACTGCCTTTGTACCTGTGTTTCTCTCTCTCTCTTTTTTCCTTTTATCAAAGCAGACCCTTTTATTTTTCCTTTAAATATATTTTGAGGGTCATACCATACATACCAAACTTGCCTTTTTCTTCATTCATTCGTCAAATACTTGAGTGCCTAATACAGGAGTTGGCAAAAGTAGGTTGACAGTTGTTCATATGGAAAAACAGGTGATTACTACAATAGCTTTATTAATTCAAAAGAATGTCTCAAGGGCACAGTGCACTCAAGTATAATCAATCTCATAGTGCTCAAATTGCTGGTCATTATTCATACATCCACGAGTCTACTTGGTATATTCAGGCACTTTATTTAGCACAGAGTTCTCTATAAGCCCACCCCTGTATATTCTACATACTGAGGAATCCAGAAGAAAACCAGAAAGACAGGCCCTTGCTTTCATGATGCTTACCTTCAAATGGGGTGAGCCATACCCTAAAATAAGGAAGTACCAAATATGAACTATGCTGAAAATAAAATGATGTGGGCAATTTTAGATGGGATGCTGAAGGTGGGAGTCACTAAGTTGACATTTAAGTTCTTCAGACTCCAGGGCCCGTGCACAGACTGCACAGAACAGTGAGTGTTCTGCCAATGAGGCTGAAGTAGAGAAAATCTGGTGGTATGGAGGCTAGGGATTAAGTATAATGGGCCTTGTGGACACAAGTAAGGAACTGGATTGAAGCCTACTAGGAGTTCAGATCTGGCTTTAAACATCAGCAAGGATACTCTGGAGAGGAAATCATAAGAATGGAAGAGGTGAAGAGGAGACATCAGGAAGCTATTACTTAAGTCTGCAAGGGAGAAGAGGGAGGCTCAGAGCAGAAATGCAAAGAAGTGGATATTTTGGGAGTGTATACAAAGGCAATAGGACTAGGTAACTGAATAGCAGTGCAGGGTGGGGGAAAGAGGAATTGGGGCTTACACTTAGGTTTTAAGCTTGAGCAGCTAAGTGGATAGGAGTAATACGTTTGATAGTAAAAAATCAGGATTTCTATTTTGAGATGCCTATCAAACCCAGGTGGAGGTGTCTAGTAGGCAGTGGCATGAACGGAGAGCTCAGTGGTCAGGTAGCAGTGGAGATAAAATTTTGGAGTCACTGGTCTTGTTCCACATGAGTTCCATGAGGGCAAAAATGTTTTTAAAAAGCACATTTTAAAACATTTAAATTGAAGTGTGAGGTACGTAAAAGCCCCCTGTTGCTTGGGTACATACAGCTAAATGAATTTTCAAACTGCAAACCCTGTTACCAATACCAAGATTAAGAAATGGAACATGACCTTCACCCTAGAAGCTAACTCCTGCTTCCTACCCCCAGTCACAACACCTCACTGCCCCTGAAAAAGACAATGACAAGCCTGACTTTTAACATTTATTAAAATTTTATTTATTTTTAGACAGAGGGCAAGGGAGGGAGAAAGAAACATCAACTGATTGCCTCTCACATGCCCCCATCTGGGGACCTGGCCTGCAACCCAGGCATGTGCCCTGCTGACTGCGAACGGAACCGGCAACCTCTCAGTTTGTGGTACAATGCCCAACCCACTGAATCACACCAGTCAGGGCTTAACAGATTCATTTTTCCAAGTTCTGTCTTTTATATAATGGAATCATAGAGTATTTATTATTCTACATATGATTTCTTTCACATTATGTTAGTGATATTCATCCACATTGTTTATTCATATTTACTATGATTATATACATTTTACTTATCCGTTCTACTACTGAGGGGAACATGGGTAATTTCTACTATGTCTATTACAGTGATGTTATAAATATACAAAATATAGGAACATGGGTAATTTCTACTATGTCTATTACAGTGATGTTATAAATATACAAAATATAGTCTATGTCTTTTGATAGAAATAGAATTTCGTAGTCATAATATATACATTCTACTCAACAGCAATTTTCCAAAGTAATTAGCCCAATAGACACTTCCAGTATACAAGTGCTAGTTGCTTAGCATCCTGGGAGCACAGTGATTTTGTTGCACACCTATGCAATCAATTCTGTTTAAAGAAGGAACTGGAACATAAATGGCATTTAAAGCTGTGGGCTTGAATTAAGATCATCCTGGAAGAAATAAGATTAGATAACAGGGCTGATGAATAAGCCTTCAGTGACTCCTACATTTGGATAACTGGCAGAAGAGGAGCAAGTAGAAGAGGAAGAAAATGGGAGCCCATGAGATTCTGCAAACTAAAAGAAATGTGTTTTAAGCCAGTACAGTTAACTACTTTGAATGCTGCCAAGAGATCATAAAATAGGGCAGACTGGGGGAAGAGTCAGGAGTTCTGTTTTTGCCCTGAATATTTCAAGTCTGAAGGGCTTAAGCTTTAAATCATTCAGATGGAGACCTTAAATGCACAGATGGATGTAGAAGTCTGGAGTTTAGAACCTGATATGTTTGATATTTATGAGTATAAATTTATTTGTGAAAGAGAGAGTGTAAATGGCACTCTCTCTTTGAGGCATTTCCACTGAGAAGTTGAACAGAGGTAAACACCTGCAAAGCAGACCATGTGTATGGTTAAGTATATGGTAAGGTAGGAGAGAAGCCTGGAAAGTGCCTTGTCACTGAGGTAATGACAACATCAACTGTGTTAAATGTTGGCGAATTTCAACAAAATGAGAACAGAAAAATAATCACTGGATTTAGCAACTACTAATTAATAATTACGGCATCTATAATCACACCTATAACATCACTCTGACTGGCTGCAAAAAGTCCCATTGTATGGCATACCAAAATCTGCTCAATCAGTCCCACTGTTGAGTTCTTAGATTCTTCCCAAACCATTAGAACCATAAAGTTGCCTTGAGCATGCTCTCAAGAGTTGAAATTGCTGGATTAAGAAAGTATAAACATCTTGAAAGCTTTTTATACAGCTACCAAAGTACTCTCTAGAAAGGTTTTATTAATTTCTACCACCACCCCACAGAAATATAGTAATTGTTAAAAAAAAGAAGTTTTTGCCATTTTGATAGGTGGTATGTGGTATCTTATAATTACACTTTTATTAATGAAGTCATGTTTGTTTGTTGATCATTAGTTACTTGTTAACAGTGTGTCTATATCTCTTACCCCAAATGAAGGTTGTTACAGGCAAACTATATGTTAAATATCCAGAAGACTGAAATATTGATTTACTGCAGTACAAAAAGCAGATAAACATAGGTGTGAATCACAGCTTGTGAATACACTAGCTGTGTGTCCCTGGTCAGGTAACTTCTCAGGTTCCATCTTGTCCCCATGCAATGGGGATCAGTTCTACCTTTAAGTGTTGTGAACAATGAAGTGATGTAAAAAATGCTGGAAATTATGACATTATTATGATAGTTAACCTAGCGCAAAAGTAACTGCGCCATGGCCGTTTTCTAAAAAACATAGACTGTAGGACAGTTAGTTGGTTTGAAGAAACAAAGATGCCATTTCTTTCATTTCCACCATCTTACTCCAATTCCTGCCCCTCCTCTCAGGTGTTGCCGTTGCCGTGGCAACAAGCACGCGCTGCCCAAGGCAAAGTTCTCTGGCGGTTGGGGACCTCCACTGCCTCACTTTCCTCTGGCCAGCGACTCGGCGGCGCGTCCCGTCCACCTCGCCTCGGATAAGATCTCCCTGGGCCTTAGAACTAGGAGCCGAGCGGCAGCATGGCGAAAGCGGCAGCCTCTTCGCCGCTAGACGACTTAGATCTGAGCGGAGAGGAGGTCCAGCGGCTCACCTCCGCCTTTCAGGACCCGGAGTTCCGGCGAATGTTTTCCCAGTACGCCGAGGAGCTCACGGACCCCGAGAACCGGCGGCGCTACGAAGAGGAGATCACCGCGCTGGAGCGCGAGCGCGGAGTGGAGGTGCGGTTCGTGCACCCCAAGCCTGGCTACGTGCTGCGCACCAGCCTGGACGGGGCGCGGCGCTGCTTCGTGAATGTGTCCAGCAACACGCTGGTAAGCGCGCCCAGCAGCCGGCCAGGCTCCATGAACGCGGCGACCGGTAGCCAATGGTCCCTGCCCTATAGCCTGGCGCCGGGCCGCGAGTACGCAGGACGGCGCGGGACCCGCTACATGGTCTACGATGTGGTCTTCCACCCAGGGGCGCTCGCGCTGGCCCGGCGCCACGAGCGCTTCCGCCAGATGCTGGACTCCACGGCCCTGGAGGTCGTCGAGAAGCAGTTCGGCGTGAAGCTGGACCACAGAAATGCCAAGATGCTGAAAATCAAATACAAGGGGACCCCGGAAGCGGCCGTGTTGCGCACACCCCTGCCCGGGGGTGTCCCGTCCCGGCCTGAAGGGGAGCTGGAAAGCCCTCTCCCCGATTTTCCCTACCCTTACCGGTGCCTGGCAGCCTCCGGGAACTTTGTGGGGCCCGAGCGCCAGGCTCCCTCCTCTCCAGAGGCGGTCCCGCAGCCAGCCCCTACCGAACCTCACTACAGTGTGGTGCAGCGACACCACGTGGACCTCCAGGATTACCGCTGTTCCAGGGACTCGGCCCCCAGCCCCGTGCCTCAGGAGCTCGTGGTTACCATCGAGCTGCCGCTGTTGCGCTCCGCCGAGCAAGCAGCGCTGGAGGTGACGGGAAAGCTGCTGTGTCTGGACTCCAAGAAACCTGACTACCAGCTGCGGCTCTCACTCCCGTACCCGGTGGATGACAGCCACGGGAAGGCGCAGTTCAACAAGACCCGGCGGCAGCTGGTGGTGACGCTGCCGGTGGCGCAGTCCGCGGTGCGCCGGGAGCCCGCTACAGAGACGGAAGACAGCGCAGGCCCACCCGGAACTGACGGCGCGGCCTGCACTTCCGCTGGCGATGGCCAGACCGATCCCGCGGGGGATCGCGTCGGGGGCCAGGACGTGTCTCCCGGCCGAGCTGGGGCTGCAGACGCCGGGATCACTACTCCAGACATCGTAGGGGAGGAGCTTTTTTCCGAACTGGAGGAACGGGACTTTGGCGGGCAAGTGGTTTCGGATACCGACTTCCGGGAAAAAATTGATCCCGGAACAGGGAGCTCACCGGGGGACTGTGGTGGAATCGCTCCTTGTATTTCAGCCGGGCTGCTAGAGTCTTCTGCAGGAAGAAGGAGTGCGTGTGGCGATCTCAGCGTTACCCGCGTGGCTCGGGAAGACACGGGCTGGGAGTCTTCTGATCCAGCCATGGATGGTCCCGGGACAGGCAGCGGGGAACCTCTGTGTCCTCCTTTGCAGTGTAAACAGGATGAAGAATCCCTGACTCTGCTAATTCAGGTGCCTTGGATCCAGCCACAAAGTCTTCAAGGGGATGTGAGCCCCCTCCAGTACAAATTGTGCTTCTCCACCCAAGACTTGGTTTGTTATTCCTTCCTCTTGCAGTTTGCTCCAGAAAATAAATTGAGTAACAAAGAACCAGTGGTCAGCATTTCTTCGAACAATGCAGTGATAGAACTGGCCAAATCTACAGGGTGCTATGGATATTGGAGAGAGTGGTATTATGGTTTAAACAACGATTCTTTAGAGGTAATAAATTCTTTATCGAGTTTTAATATTTGCAATATTCTACCTTTTAAAATTTCTCCAAAAGTATTTTTCTATTGGAACTTTTCTCGAAATATCTTGAAATTGATACACGTGATGATAGATGTCATTGCTCGTTAAACGAATATTGAAAAACAAAACAAAATACCCCAAAGCAATAAACAGCACGCATCCCCTCTGATGGATCAGTTTCAAGTCTTCAAAATTGTCCTTAGTGCATTTTCTTCCCTGGAGTCCATTGACTGAGGAGGACATGAATAGATTCCGAGGATCCATAAACCTCTAAAACTGTATGCAAAAAGTTGAGGATAGTTTCTTCTCGAGAGAAGGGCTATAACTTACTTTAGTCATATTCTGAAAGAGGTTGGTGACCCAAATAGGTTTGAGAGGCTCTCTGTTAGGGCCATATTTTAAGTTGGTAAATAACATTGTCCGACTATGGAAAGTAATCCGTTTACTTCCAGAGATCAAATGCCACTTAGCTTCATTTCTTACGTAGGAAAATGAACTCAGAACCAGGTGTTATTCTAAATAAATCCCTTGTCCTTTCAACTATAATATAGTGCTGCTTCATTTTTAGTCGCTGATATTGGTGGGGTTGTCCTCAGGTCGGCATTTTGTTACATTAAAATGACATCTTTTGCGTCTGTTTTAATCTTTACATCCCTACTAGTATTTGGCACAATGGCTGGCATTTAACAAAGGGTAATGTAAACATGTTTTAAACTGTACAGCACCATTAGCTACATATCTTTTGGGCGTATACTCCAGAACTGGGCTGAGCATTACCTAATTTTTTTTGGTTAAATTTTTCTTTACGTAATTTATTTGGGATATAATTTTGATAATTTAGTATGCCTGTTGTAGTTGTTACTATACCTTTTGGGGTTTTCGAGGTTCTCGAATTTCAGATTCAATACTACAATACTATGAGCAAATATCGAAAACAAACCTTAAAATTTGAAGTTGTAAAGAACTTTTGTAAACTCAAATGAACAATTAATTAGTGGTTTTGGCGGAGGTTCATATCAGTGTTACATGTAAATATTTAAAACTGGGTTTAATTCCCAGAAACAACACAAATTGCACAGATTATATATTAAAAATAAAGTTTTGGGCCTTGGGCTTTCACCTGCCAGAAATTTTCACTTTTTCCCCATTGTTTTTCTAGAAATTTGCTAATAAGTTACATTTATTTTATGAGGGGTATTTTCTGTGAGAAGAGGTTAATTTGAAAGACTGCAAAGGCAGTAAAACTAAGTAGCCAGGGCTGGGTAAAATACTTGGTGATAATAGGAAATTGACTATCTCTTTATATCGTTAGAAGGAGGAAATTTAGGAAAGGGCAGGCGTTTTCCTGTGATTGTCTTAATAAATGTGAAGGCAACTCACAATATGGGAAGAAAGCTTTGTGGACAAGCAGTAGAGAAAATAGTAAAGAATACATTTTAATCTGATTTACTAGTGTGGTAACATTATTTTAGCAAAGAAACCAGACAAAAGTGGGATTTTGGCAACTGAGTTTTATATCTTTGAAGCTTGAAATAGATTTAATACTTCTTAGTCATCACATTTGCTAAGGCTGATGAATCACAATGTTGTTTTTATCTTTACATTTCACTGTCACTGGACCAGGCTCTAAAAACTAAATTTTTAAAAAAATCACAAAAGAGTAGTGGGTAGATAGATAATGTATCATGACTATATTGTTATATGCATTATATGAAAACAATTATAATGTGAAGAGACTGATTTGTGACTGTGAAGTTCAGAATTGTTCCTTTACACATAAGGATAAAAAGTATTTATATAAACCTTAAATATTCACTGGGAATTTTGCTAATGGGTTACAACCACTGAACACAGTATATTTTTTTTAAAATCCTCGTCTGAGGATATTTTTAATAATTTTAGAGAGGAAGAGGGAGAGAGAGAGAAAAAAAAACTGATAGGTTGCTTCCCCTGTGTGCTCTGACTGGGGATTGAACCTGCAACCTTTTGGTCTTTGGGAGGATGTTCCAACTAGCTGATCTAGGCCAATACAGTACCTTTATAGTAAAGTCAGTCACTACATTGTGAAGATGATTTTATGCAAATTGTATTTTAATCATAGCCATTTCTACTATAAATACATATTATTTTTCCTTGGGCTAACTAAAAACTAAACTATTTGGTGTATTTTCTTTTTTTCAGTAATTTTATTTATGTATTTACTTGTTTGTTTATTTATTTATTTATAAAGAGAGGGGAAGGGAAGGAGAGGGAAACATGGATATGTGGTTGCCTCTCATGTGCCCCCTACTGGGGCCCCCAGCCCAGGCACGTGTCCTGACTGGGAATCCAATTGTGGACCCTTTCGTTTTCAGGGCAGCACTCAATCCACTGAGCCACACCAGCCAGGGCTGGTATATTTTCTTTTTTTTCTTATATAATTAATATGACAGTCTTTTCCAAGATAGGAAACTTAGAAATGTTTTTGATGGTTGTGTTTTTATAATACAGTGTTATTTTGGATCTTCAAATAATAGCAAGGCAAATTACTCGAAAAGTGAAATTTTTCTGTTCTGAAGGTTCAACTTGTTTCATAGGTATTCCCAAGTTCAAACACTTTAATAGAAGAAACCTAAAGACTTGTCTTTTTCTGATTTCCTTCCCCTCTTTGGACTAAATAATGGACTTTTTATTTGTAGTTATAAAATTTATTTATTTGAAAGTACAGAGGAAAATACTTTTATTTTGGGTAACAATGAACTGATTTCATGAGTATGGTTATTCCTTCAGTGCCCTAACTGAATACCTGATTTCACGCGATGTGAATATGAACAAATTGCTTTGTGTTTGGGGTTTTTGTGAATGTGATTTTGGCATTTCCTAGTGGTTTGGAAATCTACCTCATTGCTGTAAATAGCTACATGCTAGGGTCACACTGTGTTGTCTCATTGCTTAAAAATAAAATAAACTTCTTTTAAATAAAGATACTACACTTGGCTCTTACCTGACCAAGAACCAAAAGACAGAATTTGAATAGATCCTGTCATGTATATTTCATTAGCTGACTCATTAGGAAGTGTTCTAAAATTGAAGTACATTTCATAGCTGCGACTGCATTTATAGCCCTAGAGGTGATGTTATTCTTATAAAATATTAAGAGGAGAAAAGGAAAATATCATTTGTAAGAAAGATGAGAAAACATCTTTTGTAAGAAAGGAGAGAAAACATACCTCGGATTTAACAGAGATCTAGGAAATGAACTAAACTTTATCTTTTAGGGTCTTTCTGTATATGTGTATGTACTCTTACTATTCTTACTGCTGTGCTCAAGGCCGTCTTCTTTTGCCGAGATGTAGGAATAACATTAAACATTTTAAAAGTGTAATCCTGAACTGTGTGAGAAGTTTTATGAGTTGTTTTTACGTAAAACTTAAATATGCCCTGTAAAGCAGAACATATTTTTTCTTCTTATTTTAGGAAAGGTTATTTATAAATGAAGAAAATGTTAATGAATTTCTTGAAGATGTCCTGAGCTCTCCATTCCAACAGACAACACCCCTAACCCCACCTTTAATTGAAGTCCTTCAGGTTACTGATAGCAAGATTCAAATTCAGGCAAAGGTAAGGATTTCAGTGGGCTTTGTAGAATAGTGACTTAGGACAAAGTTAAAGCCTAATGAATAACTTAATTTTTTTAAAGATTTTATTTATTTATCTTTGGAGGGGAAGGGAAGGAGAGAGGGAAAGAAATATCAATGTATGGTTGCCTCTTGTGCGTCTCCTGCTGGGAACTAGCCTGCAACCCAGGCATGTGCCCTGGCTGGGAATCGAACCGTGATACTCTGGTTCACAGGCCCACGCTCAATCCACTGAGCTACACCAGCCAGGGCTGAATAACTTAATTCTTGATGTTATAATTTTAAGCTAAATGTAGATAATAGCTGGAAGTAGGAATAAAGACTTTTTATATGTAGTTTACTATGTGCTAAACACTCTGCAATTCATTTTCATATACATTATCTCATTTAACTCCAAAGTAGCTGTCAAGTGAAGAATAGAGAAAAACTGACATTTGAAAAGTTAGTCCAGGGACAAAAAAGTCTTTTTGACTCTCAGACCATGCCATACAGTTAGTTCATTCTTTCTAGTTGAATCTTAAGTTTGGTTATTTTTACAGACTTCATTGTTGAATGCAGAAATTAACTAGCACAAATGGCATGTATTAGGGAGAGAGTGGCTCTGAAGAATCACAGTGATTCGAGAACATTCAAGGAATTTAAGAATACCCTTCTAAGAATGATCGCTAAGCCCTGACTGGGTAGCTCAGTTGGTTAGAGGATGTTTGGATTCACCAATGTTGTGGGTTCAATCCCCTGTCAGGGCACATAAATTCTTTATTGACTTTTAATATTTGGGGAGTCAACCAGTTAATGATAAGTAAGTGGAACAACAAATCAGTTTTTTCTCTTTCCCTTTCTCTCTTAAATAAATAAACAAAAGTAGTTTGTAGGCCAGGATTTTTTTATCCTGAGGTAGGTAAGTCACTGAAAGAACTTAATCAGAATTAATGCCAGGGTTGCCTTGTTTGCATTGTCAATAATTGGCAGCATTTGGAGGATGACTTTGAGGAGGAAGTCTGTCTACAGGTCTGCAAGGGTTGGTTGTTCCTTCACAACTTTAATTTTTTCCAGATGATACTAAAATTTCATTTTCTGTTTGTTTCCAAGGATGATTAATTTGTTGTTTCTCTTGACATAGTTGCAAAAATGTAGTAACTCTGAGCAGCTTCAGGAAAAGGAAGAAAGAGCCGATGAAGGAAGTCATCTAACTGAAAAAGAAAAAATAGAACATCCTACTACCTCAACAATGGATTCTGATTCATCTATAGCAGTTGAAGTACTAGAAATAGACAGCTGTGGTTCCGCTGAATACTTGCAACAAGAGTCTCTTGATGTTTCCCCAGTGCTATTTGGAAAGTCTCAGCAACCTGAGTCAAAAATGGAACCTGAATTTATGAAAGAAAAAAGTGCTGTTTACTCAAATGAAGGGAAAGATAATTTAAAAGGACCAGTAATGAGTGAAAAGAAAGAATTAACCGTTCACAATATATCTGGTTTTGACAACATAAAAGAAACCAATATGCAAGATGGTAGTGTGCAGATTATTAAAGATCATGTGACTCACTGTGCATTCAGTTTTCAGAATTCCTTGCTATATGACTTGGATTAATTCTATATAATTTTAGAATTTAAAGGCTAAGAGTTTAAAAATTTTGGATATAATATAAATTATTTCTCTTAACCATTATCCTAAAACCAAAGGTTACTCGAGAAAGTACATTTTCAGTTTAAAATATATTCTCTGTTCACTCTCTTAAAACTGAAGATACTCAAGAAATTAAAATTTGCAATTTTGATTCTAATGGGAACACTGAAGATATTTTTCAGTTTATATACACATAGAGTTTATATACAATTTCTTTAAGTTTTGTGATTCCTCTGTAGATGTATATTCTTTCGAAATGAGAAACGTTTAGTTTGTTACAACCTGTATATATTCACTTCTGTGCTGTTTTTGGCTTCTTTTGTTTACCATCAGTTTCAAAATATTCACTAAGTTGTGGCTGTCACAAAAAGTAATTCTCAAGAATGTAACCAGAAATGTAAGTGTTGGGGTGGTAGAATCTCAAAACTGTTTTGAAGTTTCACTAAATAGGATAGGGGTTTTTTGCTTGAAATATTGTTAGAGATGAAAGAACTTTACTAACCAGTAATAATAACTTAACAGTTATAATGTAAATATACTAAATGACATTTAGTATTTTTGATTCCACACTCTATTTTACTTTTCTCATCTGTCACACACACACACAAACACACACACCATATATATATGTGCATGCACACATATAATACAGGTTATTTAGTAATTACTTTCAAAACTTAAAATTTTTAGTTTTTCTAGAAGTTATTGTTATATATTAAAACATCCCTTGGTTTTATAGAATACATAGCTGAATTTTAGAACAGGAAAACTAAAAAGTCTGGGAATTTGCTCCCATGGGAAAATTATCGTCATTATATTATTATATGAAGACAATAAAATATTTTCTAATTAATTTCCTTTATAACACCTAAAAGAAGGCAGCAGCAGAAGATAATGTACTGTGGCTGTTATTTTGTGGAATAGTGTTTTTATTTGAGGCCAGAATCTCCTACTCCATATTTTCCTCACAGAAATTTTTAGGACAGCATGGAATAAAATGTAGAAAGAAAAATATCTGTTAACCTAATCTCTAACCCCAAAGACTATGAGCTGAGGTATGTATTCCAAAAACTGACATCAGCTATCAATTCAAACATCTGGCCTTACCTTAGTCCTGGAAATTACCTAATATCTTTAATTCTTTAAACTGGGGAGGTCACATCAAAGTACCAAAAGCCTGGCTAGCTGACTAGCCAGGCTACTCATCCTGATTTACATTTATTATCCAGATAAAATCTAGAACTAGACTGGATTAAGGGCAGTATAAATGTAAGTAGTTCATAAAACAAGAGAACTTATTTGCTCCACCTTAGATGACCAAATGCTTTTGCATCCATATACTTAATTTGCTGTAGTGATTTTGAAACTACTTAATACACAATTTTCTTAGTTTGAAATGACTGATTGTACTATCTACACAGAAATTAGACTGAGTAATTTTTGGTTGAATAGAATTGTATAGTTAAGAGAAATGTCTACATTAAATGTGGAATAAATTTTAAGCCTGTTTCCTACTGTGTCCTTTTAAGAAGTATTTCAGTTAAAATAAAGCTGGCACTATAATGCTGCACTCTGGCATGACTGAACTTTGTATTATTCCTGACTATATTTCACTTGCACAGCAGCTTTTTATTGTTCATTATCTATGCCTGGCTAATTTGAAAGCCAGTTTCTTCCAAAGGGAATGCACTGTCAAGAGCTGGGTTTTCTTTATTTCAGACTCAGTTATATAGTGTACAAATAGTAAATATGAAGATATAATACAAACTTTAAAACTTCGAAAATGCCTTCACTGAATTTTGGTGTAATGAATACACAAAATTTATTCTGCAAAACGATTAGGAACCTCTTTATGCAAAAATGATTATTTTATTTTGGCAGCACTAAAAGAAAAAAAACCCACTGTATTTCTACATTGAGGTGAAAACAGTGTTAAAATTTTCTTATCAAATACATTCCAAAAGAAAGTGTATTCTACGAAGGTTCCAAAGCACAGGCAAATCGTAACACAATAATACAGGAATCTGTAACACTTATATTGACTCTGTTTTGACAGGGTGTTTAACAAACATAACTTTTGAATTATAAAAGCAGTAAAGCAATCCTTTTCTAGTAACTGTGTGGAGAGTGAAACTGGGCTTGTTCCATTAATACTTAACAATTTCGTGGTAATATTTTTTACTACTATGACAACTTTAAATAAATTTGAAAATGGAAACGCATACAAAGTTCCAGGTAAAAATATTAATAGATGCAATTTAAATAAAATTCCTCCTCTTCTCTCAGAGTAATGATTAGCTATAACAGATACAAAGACTAAGCTTTAAAATCCAACTCCCAAAATTAAAACTTTTAAATCTTAATCAGACATAAAGGAAAAAGATTACTGTAATTGGACACCTTTTACAAGAATTTTTTGTATTAAAGCAGAAACCCAAACCTTAAACTCTTTTATTTAACTGTCTGTCCTGTTGGGACAAATATCAAAAATAGAAGACTGTCACTTTTGCTTTTGCATTTTTTTTTTTCACTGCAGTCTTCTATAACTTTTACAGAGTTCATGGTCTCTAATATCTCCCCACCCTCCATTTTTCCTAGGTGGGGAAATGGCTGCCATGAATTTCTCACTGATACTTAGAGTTTCTGGAAACATGTACTGTTTGTTACTATTTAAGAGTGACTCAATTTGGGCACTCTGGGTTGATGGTCTACAGGTTTTCTTGTGGTGCATACCACAGTCTCCAGCATGAAAAATCCTAGGTACCTGAGGAACTAGCACTTTCCAGAATTTTGGAAGACAAGATAGAGTCAAATATTGAACAGTCCAGTCCCAGTTATAATCATCATAAGTACAGAAAGTATCTGTGCAGTCGATCAGTTTCTGATATGCATCCCGGGTCAAGGCTAGACCCATATTGTGCTCTGTGGATTTCCAAGTTTTCACGTCTACCTTGTCAGCAATGCCAGAGAAACTTCGACTGGCAGTATAGGTTCCCAGAGAAAGAACATCACACTCAGGACACTCTTGTTGCTTTAATTTCCACATCTTTTTGAAGACATGGTAAAAGTCTGGGGCTAAGTAGTGATCCTCCTCCAGGAAAACTATGAGGCCAGCATAGTCTCGAAGAATTTTGACCCTTTCCCATACAAAATGCAGCTTCCACCACCAGTGGTGTTTGGTTTGGGAGAACTTGGCCTCTCTATAATGGCCAAAGGAGTCAGGATACTCAGCATTAATGCATCCCATCTTCAAAGCTGCATTCTTCTCCAGATCTCTCGGGCAATCTCTAGGGTCACTGCCCGGAAACTCGTTAGGGTACAACTGAATGCTGAAAGGAAAGAACACTTGCAGAACAGGACAGAAATCCACAGCAGCGATCAGCTGATTGATCTCAGTCGACCAGAAGTCATGGCTAAAGATGACGAGGACGTTGTCAATGCCCTGGGCTTTCCGAAGTGAGTCCAGAAGCAGTTTGAGGTAATCAGGCCGGTTATGTACCTGGACCACCAGCACCAGCTCTCCGGGGGCCCAGGAGCCGGCCTTATCTACATTCCTCAGCGTCTGGTCAAAGTTCAGCTGGTAAACCAGGGACCGGTACCGCAGCGTCAAGTTGTCCGCCTCGGGCTGCGGGGCCACCGCGACCAGCGGGGCCGCTGACTCGTTGGAGACCCGACGGATGCCCATGGACACTGGGGGATGGTCCCCAACCCGGCCACCCGCAGCACGCACGGGCTCGGTGTCCAGGAGCGGCGGGGAGAAGGCCTCATTCTTCCTTTGTCGCCCATTGCTGCTCCAGAGAACGAAGCCGCAGGCGGCCACCACGATCGTTAGGATCAGCACCTTCCGCTTGTAGATACGGAACCTCATGGTCTCCTGAGCCGGGAACGCTGGCAGGAGGGTACGGAAAGGAGCTAGCCGCGTCTGCACGGAAGAGGAGAGCAGGCAGCTGTCGTCGCCTTGGCCTGTAGCAGTCGGAACTGGCCCCCGTGGCTGCCCTCGCTAACTCATCCCGGGCCCCAGAACTCCTGGGGCCCGAACGCTCTCGGCTTCACCGTGCTGCCGGGACTCCACACATCTTCACCTGGCAGCTGCAGCTCGGGCAGTAGTCCCGCCGCTAGGAGCCGGGGCTCGTACACGCCTCGGTTCTCTCCATTCAGCACGAGTCTCGGAAGAAGCTCCGCCGCAGCCCCACCGAACCTCAGCTTCGTTACCTGCGCCTCCAGCGGCCCTGTGTCCTCTGCGCTCTCATCCTTAACGCCAGCCCCAGACCACCAAGACCCAGCAACGCAGCCTCACCCAACTTGGGCAGCGACCACTCTGACAACCCGCTACTGGCCCGCGGAGCGCCGCGGCCCTAGGGCCCACACCCCTCTGGCCCGCCCCTTGGGCCGTTGGTTGGCGCTTCCGCAACTCGTGCAGAGGTGCTCATCCGCCGCTGCCCGCTACCTATTGGTCCGTGGCACTGTCGCTCAAAGCTTGGTTTCAACTTCCGCTCGTTGCCTCCTTTTCCTGTTAGGCGCGAGCGGAGCGAGGCCGAGTATAGACGCCGGGTTTCCAGGTAAGGTAGGGTTGGGGCTCTAGGGTGTCCAGAACCCGGGGGTGGACTGGGCCCTAGTAGGGAAGGGAAGGTGAGACCCGCCGCTTTGGCTGGGTAGAGCTCAAGAACGGGCTTCTGCTTCAGGAACGGGACTCGGGCATGGCGCAGCTGGGCCGGGAGGTACTTGTTAAGGACACGTCAGCGTTCTGGGCGGCTGAGCGGTGAGGGTGAAGGGTGCTTGGGATGGAGGAGTGAAACCAGACGCCTGCAGTTCTCCCAGAACGAATGGAGGCGGGTCGTAGCGGTAGCTAGGCCGTCTCGCACGGAACGGGGCCTGTCCGGGATCTAGAACATTGCGGAAGTGGGTGCGGAGAGCAGTTTAAATGGAACTGGAACCTTGGCCTTCTCTGCGAAAGAAAATTAAACATCATTAGGCTTTTCTCTTGAGAGCCACCGGTAATTAAGCTCCTACTCTGTACCGGGAAGTCGGTGCTTGCTGCTCTTGCTGTTTATCGTCTCATTCTAGCCATGCAGTGATTTAAGCTTTCCAAAAAGGTGTTCGCGTGTATGCGCGTTTACTCATGGAAAATTAATAGTTGGTGGATTTATACATTACTAATTGTTATTCTCCTATAAGTACTTGCAGACTACTAATACATTTCAAAATGTTTAACTGTAGTTTAAATATCTTACCACAGTTTTCCTTGTATAGACAGCTTTACCGCAAAGATGGTCAATGTGCCTAAAACCCGAAGGACATTCTGTAAGAAGTGTGGAAAGCATCAGCCTCACAAAGTGACCCAGTATAAGAAGGGCAAGGATTCCCTGTATGCTCAGGGGAAAAGGCGCTATGATCGGAAGCAGAGTGGCTACGGTGGGCAGACAAAGCCAATTTTCCGGAAGAAGGCTAAAACCACAAAGAAGATTGTGCTGAGGCTTGAATGTGTTGAGCCTAACTGCAGATCCAAGAGGATGCTGGCCATTAAAAGATGCAAGCATTTTGAACTGGGAGGAGATAAGAAGAGAAAGGGCCAAGTGATCCAGTTCTAAGCTTTGGGATTCTGTTTTATTTTCGGAAGGAAAATGTTGAAGCAGTAGAAAAATTACCTGTATGAAAATAAATGCAGTGATATTCTTACTCATATCTTTTGTGGGTTTTTTAAAAAATAGGAGTAGAACTGCATGCTTAATGTGGTTCTAAATTAAGGAAATATGAGTAAATTACTTGTGAGTCTCAAATTATTAAACATAGTTCCACAGGAATGAGAATTTTGCTTTTATATATGAATTTTAGGTCAGCTATGGTATTTACATGGGATGGCTTGTAGATGAGTAAGATAGGCAAGGGGCTAAGGTGTAGGAGTCACAGGTGGTTAAACACTTATTCCCAACATTTCTATCTGCATTTTTATTTTATTTTTTTAATTTTATCTTTTTTAGAGAGGAAGGGAAGGAGAGAAGGAGAGAAACATCAGTGTATGGTTGCCTCTCGTGAGTCCCCTTTTGGGAACTGGCCCACAACCCAGGCATGTGCCTTGACTGGAAATCGAACCGTGATCATGTGGTTCGCAGGCCCATGATCAATACACTGAGCTATAGCCATGACTATAGCTGCATTTTTTAAAAAAATAATTATAAGAACATAAAAATCAGATATGTACAAATTTTTTAAATATGCCATAAGACATCACTAAAGAACCATGTTTTAATGTAGTTTTATATTTATAGGCAATCCCCCACCAATTTTTGTGTTAAGAAAATCCTAAGATACTTAATTACAGATTTATTGGTTTTAGAGACCAAATTGAATTAACTCTAGAAGGTAGTATGACGCTTGGACCTAAAACCTCTGATATGGTTCATGGCATCCCTCACAGGATGATGTGTAATTATTGAATAAAATACTCGGAATAGAACACCTGGAACAAAGTCGGTACCAGATAAATCACTGCTCTATTTAAGGCATGTTTGCATTATATATGATTTTTTAAAATAAAAATCTAGAAATAATACAGGGTTTGAGGAAGAATTTAATCACTAGCAATATAAATTTAACATTGTCCAAAGGATCATTTCTTTGGACCGATGCCTTGCCTCCGCCAGCGTGGTGAAGAAACATTTGGACCTCATGTACATAGTTTTTTAAAAAATATATTTTATTGATTATGCCATTACAGTTGTCCTATTTCCCCCCTTCATCCCCCTCCACCCTGCGCACCCCTCTCCCACCATTCCCCCCCTTTAGTTCATGTCCACGTGTCTCAAGTTTTTTGGATTCTATATTTCCCATAGTATTCTTGCCCTCCCCCCGTCTATTTTCTATCTGCCATCTATGCTACTTATTCTCTCTACCTTCTCCCCCCTTCTCCTCCCACTCCCCTGTTGCTAACCCTCCATGTTATCTTCATTTCTATGGTTCCACTCCTGGTCTAGCTGTCCTCTTAGTTTGCTTTTGTTTTAGGCCTGGTTGTTAATAACTGAGTTTGCTGTCCTTTCACTGTTGATATTTTTATCTTCTTTTTCTTAGATAAGTCCCTTTAACGTTTAAAATAATAAAGGCTTGGTGGTGATGAACTCCTTGAATTTGAACTTAGCTGAGAAGCAGTTTATCTGTCCTTCCATTCTAAATGAAAGCTTTGCTGGATAGAGCAATCTTGGATGTAGGTCTTTGGATTTCATGACTTGGAATACTTCTTTCCAGCCCCTTCTTGCCTCTAAGGTCTCTTTTGAGAAATCCGCTCACAGTCTGATGGGAACTCCTTTGTAGGTGACTGTCCCCTTATCTCTTGCTGCTTCTAGGATTCTCCTTCGTAGGTGACTGTCCCCTTATCTCTTGCTGCTTCTAGGATTCTCTTTCATTTTAATCTTGGCTAATGTAAGTATGATGTGCCTTGGTGTGTTCCTTCTTGGGTCCAACTTCTTTGGGACTCTCTGAGCTTCCTGGATTTCCTGGAAGTCTATTTCCTTTGCCAGACTGGGGAAGTTCTCCTTTATTATTTGTTCAAATAAGTTTTCCACCCGTGGCTGTTTCTTTTCCCCTTCTGGTACCCCTGTAATTCGGATGTTGGAACGTTTAAGGATGTCCTGAAGGTTCCTAAGCCTCCTTATTTTTTTGAATTCTTGTTTCTTCATACTTTTCTGTTTGGTCATTTTTTTCTTCCTTCTGGCCCACTCCCTTGATTTGAGTCCCAGTTTCCTTTCCATCACTGTTGGTTTCCTGTGCATTTCTCTTCATTTCAATCAGTTTAGCCTTCATTTGTTCCTCTAATTTGTGACTAAAAACAACCAGTTCTGTGAGCATCCTGATCACCAGTATTTTGAACTGTGCATCTG
Organism: Sturnira hondurensis; assembly: GCF_014824575.4. NCBI lineage: Eukaryota > Metazoa > Chordata > Mammalia > Chiroptera > Phyllostomidae > Sturnira > Sturnira hondurensis. The sequence goes on from NW_028077960.1 coordinate 7,357,793, forward strand.
ATAGGTTGGCTATTTCTCAGTCACTTAGTTATTGGTTCTGGGGCTTTGAGTTCTTCAGACATAATGTTTTGGTCTGTTCGCACCTGCTATGTATGAGGGGTGGAGCCCTAGGTGTTCACCAGGGCGGGGCAACTCAGTTGCTGGGTTGTGGTGCTGTATGTGGGGGTGGGGGTCAACGAGGGGCATTGGTGGTCCCCTCTGCTGCTTCCCGCTGCTGGGGCCTGTGTGGTCCATCTCACTGCTAGCTCCTTTGCCTGGTTTATCTGCATGCAAATGTGTGACCACGGCCAGCCAGCCGCCCTTCACCCTCACTGGTCCACCCTTTGCAACCCCACACCTGGGATCGGCCAACCGCTGCCCGAGCCTGGGTGGGTCCGGTTGAATTTTCCTGCGCAAACCCGCTCCGCCAGCCACTGGCTCCGCCCCTCTTACCAGTCTGGCTGAATTGGTTCATTATTTTGGGACTTCTGTATAGTTAAATTTTCTGTGTTTTGGTTGCATTTTTGTTACTAAAACTTTGTTGTCTTTAAACTCAGTTGTGGGAATAGGCACAGTGTTTCCACCTACGCCTCCATCTTGGCTGGAGGTCCATAGTTTTTTAATAAAAATTTAAAACAGTATCTGTTCAAGAATATTTGTATTTTCCAAAAAGAAAAAATGCCCCAAATAAATATGCTAGGGAGACAGGTTATTTCAGTTGTAAGAAATAGTCTTGTATATGATGGGGATCCCTACAAAACCAGAATTTATTTATAAAAAATTGTGTATTCTCACATGTATCAACTTTGATCACCTTCAAAGTACTAACCATTTGATGCAATTTACCTATCGAGATGTTTTCCACTGCTCAAAAGTCTTTGAACATATTGATTTTGATGCATTTTTGTACTTATGCCATTTTTTGTTTCACCTCTCCCACATTGGTAAAATGTTTCCTATAGAGGACTTTTTTCATCCAGGGAAACAAAGTTGCCTAGGGTGAGATGGGGTTAATAGAAAGGGTGGCGCATGGGGGTCATGCCATTTTTAGTCAAAAACTGCTCAATACTCATCTGGGTGTGGGCAAGTGTCCCCCAAAGTCACACATCATGTAATAATGGGCAGACAGGTTGAAAGAGTCTTCAAAAAAAAAATTCACTAGCTGAATGCAGCCTATCACAACAACACCAGCTGGCACACTGGTACAGATGGGTTCCTAGAACACTCACCTAGTGGGGGAAGCGTGTACTACAAGGGGCCTGACCCCCGAGAAGATAATTGTTTTTTGGGGGGGGTCCCCCCTCAGAATCCGCCTCTAATTACAAGCCCAAAGTGGCAGTAATGTATAAATGCTGGAGGAGATTTTCTCCAGGAACTTTTTATCCTCCCTTGTTCTGAGAAACCAGTTAGGAGTCTGTTAGTGATCTAGGAGAGGCTGATTTGAAGGGCAGTGGGAATGAACAGAAGGAACAGTTACTGATGCCATTCTACATAACTTTCAAGTTTGTTACTTTTCTACTTCCTCTACCCTAGTTCAAATTCTCATCCTTTGTTTGTGTATTGCCGCCACTTTTTAAATGAAAAAACTTAATAGAAAAAGAACCCTCATAATACAGAATGTCAGTAAAATATAATCTTTTTCTGCTCCTCTCACCCAACTAAAACCTTGTTCAACTGCCACCCCCCCCACCAACCTTAGAAATACAAAGATTGTGTGATTGACATTATAAAACTTATAAAAGTCTAAATCTTTCTCAAAGCAACTCCTACTTTATGCTTGGTGGATATAGAATTCCATCTGTAGACTAATACAGCTAAAAAACACAAAAGGTAGTAATGCTTAAGAACACATGCAATTTCATAATAAAAAGTTTTCCCTATAATTTAGACCACATTAGTTCTCCAAGGAGTATATTATGCATTCATAATCTCAATTGCTTTACTTGAAATGAAAAATAAGTTGGTAGGAAAATTCTATGACTGAAGTGATTGAGATCACTGTATGCTTAACATTAAAAGATAACCCCACAACACATTCCAGAAACACTAAGCTAAAATCAACACAAAATGCAATAAACTGATACAAGTTCACCCCACAATAAAATTGTTTTAATGAAATTAAGACTTTACAGTTACAAAATGTTAAGTGTAACACACATTCTTGCCCTCAAGCATGCATACAAAAAAGCTTCCCTTTCTCCAACTGAACTCTGTTAAACCATAAATGAATCCCAAACTGATCTGTAACACAGAATTTCTTTTTGTAGTATCATCTATTATTTGAACATATCACAGGAATTTACGTAACAGGATAGAGAACAGAAGTAAGAGAGAACAGGTGCTTCAGTGCCACCCATATTATCTACTAAGACCACAGTATGAGCAACTGAGTGTAGATTCATGGTCGTTGTTCCCTGAATAAAACAGCTTAGACAAAATCTTCCACAAACACAGGTTTTTGCAGTATCCAAATCTTGGCAAAGGTGGAAAGGAATGATATGAGAGCCATATGGAATCCTATTGGAGAAAAAATGTTTAAAAATATATTTTAAAAATGTATTTGGATATGAATTATTAAGCACTAAATTATAACCGAAAGATTACTCAATTAAATGATTCTGTATATTGTTTCATCTTACAAACTGGGTTATGGGGGAAATATTTCAAAAAACAGGATATTCCAAACTATAATTTATTGTAAACCGAACAGGATCTATACCACTCCATATAGTATCTTTCAAGCACTGCCACTTAATCGTATAATCCATTGAATAGAATGAGGTATCTATCCTTTATATAACTATACTGTATGAACAGCATTACATGGTAAGTTAAATCTATAGCTCTTTCATACAATTCTCATGATGGTAATGGGAGAACTAAGGAGTTCTACCTGTGAAGAAACATTTCAATAAATCCATATACCATACTCTCCTAGGTACATCAATTATTCAAAAGGGAATTTTAAACTATAAAACATTTAAAACACATTGTTTGGGGCCTTAGTTTTACTTTACTTGCTAAGCAAGTAAGGCCGCCTCACCTTGCTTTAATCATTCGCCCTCCTGAATAACTTGAGTGGTGTCCAATGCAATTAAAACCAAGTCTAAGTGCTCACCCTCATCTACACAAAACTAAGAGACAGTCTCTTGAGATGGCCTCCCTACCGCCCACTCCTTCCCCCTAAACACAATGCTCTGTGCACTTAGTCTCCCTTACACAGCTGTTTTCTATAGTTCCTAGCCCAGGCTGGCACATAATAGGTGTTTAGATCTTTTTCAGCAAATAAATAAAACCAACTCAGAGTTTAAAACCCTTTTTTAAAAGTCTGAAGAGATACACATCAAATCAGAAATAGTGGTTTACTTTTTGTAAGGGATTTGGAATTGACCTGGCTTACAATTTTTCACTTTTCCCACATGTATTAATTCATTACCTGTGTGTGTAAGTTAAAAACTGTGCCAGGAAGTGTCTATTGCATATCTACATTAATGTCTTCCACCTATCTGTTATAGTCTAAGGAAACAGGTAACAACTGTGACATAATTTAAATTTCCACATATTTTTCTAATAGACCATAACTTTGTAACTAGTAGTTAAAACAATTTACCAACAGATAGATAATAGGTATTATTCTCATGGCTTTGGGTTTATATCCTTTCTAAAAGAGGGCTGAAAACATGCAAAAATTATACTTTAGTAAAGGTTAGTGAAACATGCAAAATTATATTTTAGTAAGGGTATTAATAGAGATCAAGTTTAAAAAAGAGTACTACAATGCTCACTCATTCAGCACTAATTATTTTTCTGCTCTGCCTATTATATCATATTGTTTTTTTAAAATTGTATTTTATGCTATTGCAGCTGTCCCGATTTTTCTCCTTTGCCCACCTCCGCCCCACCCCAACTCTCATAGGCACTCTCCACACAATTGTCCATGTCCATGTCCTGCATATAAGTTCTTTGGCTACTCTATTCCCTATTCTGTACTTTACATCCCCATGACTATTCTGTAACTACCAATTTTTACTTCATAATCCTGTCACCTTTCTTGCCCATCTCTGGCAACTTTGAACTAGTTAGTCTGAGGTAGAAACTAGGCATGTATATTTTTCATCTATATTATTTAAAAGCTCTTCCACAGCTAATGATAACACTAATTTTTAACTGCCAGATAAGTAAATTACATGTATTTATTATAATAAATATATGTAAATATTAAATATTTATTGAGACCTATTATAAGCCAGGTACTGTTCTAGGCACTTACATGTATTGTCATTTAGCTAGTAATTTTTAATTCTTACTTAAGAGTCAATGCCTTAAGCCAGTGGTCGAAGTGTGGTCTCTGAACAGCCAAATCAGTATCTCCTTAGCAGATGTGTCAAATTCATTTTCTTTGGGGGCCACATCAGCCTCACAGTTGCCTTCAAAGGGCCAAAATAATTTTAAGACTGTATAAATGTAACTACTCCTTAACTGTTAAGGAGTTGAAATTACACTCAGCCCTTTATTAGGGGTTCTGAAATTACACTCAGCCCTGAATTAGTGGTTCTTAGTCATACCTAGCTCTACAGAATCACCTGGGGTTTAAATACTGGCTCCTACTCTCAGACATTCTGATTTAGTAAGTCCAGGGTGGGAACTAATTGTCAAATTTTTAAAAGCTCCTCAGGTAATTCCAAATGCGAAGTTTGAGAACCATTTTATTCTTTAAAATAAGAATTCTTATGCTATGGATAGTGAGAAGGGAGGATTGGATTGGATTTCAGTGTGGTCCATAAACATTACAAAGTTGTATGGAAAATTCTGTGTATGTATTCATGTGCATTTTTCTAGGCCCATAATTTTGATCCGTTGTTTTTATTCATTTATTTTTAAAGATTTTATTTATTTTTAGTCAGAGGGGATAAAGGGGGAAAGAGAGGTAGAGAAACATCAATGTGTGGTTGCCTCTTCTGTGCCCCTTACTGGGGACCTGGCCCACAACCCAGGCTTGTGTCCTGACTGGGAATTAAACCAGCGACCTTTGGCTTGCAGGATGGCACTCAGTCCACTAAGCAACACCAGCCAGGACAGTTATTTTTATTTTTAAAGAGCTTGTATCCTGCCAAAAAAAGAGTTAAGAATCTCTTCTTTGAAATATGGCTGTGCTACTATTTTATATGCATTCAATAATGAAAGAAGCATGGACAAAATGAATACCTGTTCAGCGTCTCATGAAATCAACTTCAGTTAGTGCATGAAGACAAAGGAAAGGGAACCAACAGCTATTGAGACCTACTATGTGCCAACTGCTTTGGTATTACATTAGCTCAATATCTTCACAACTCTGTTTCACAGATAGAACACTGAATAGAAGAGGTTAAATAACTTGCTAAAGCCATATTAAGGGGTGAAGCCAGGAATCAAACCCAAGTCTGACTCCAAAGACCATACTTAACCACACAATGCCAGATTGGAGTTCTCAAAATTTAAAGTACATTAGAACTACCCAGAGGATTTATCAACACATAGATAACTGTCCTCACCCTCAGAGTTTCTAATTTAGTAGCTCTGGGGTGGAGTTCAAGAACTTGAATCTCTAGCAAGTTCCTAGAAAATCCTGATGCTTCTGGTCAGGAGACCAGAAGAAAAAGAAAAACAATGCCATTCATTCACTCAAATATTTAATTGATGTGTGCACTGGCCCGCAGTGCCCACAGTGTCATAGATGAGACATGAGACAAATTCACTCAGACAACTCAGTCCTGTGGAGGAAAAGGGACGGCATGACTACTCCCTCAAAGGGGAGTGCCTTGGAGTGATCTAGCCACCCTCTCAAGGGGAGAGCATGCTGACCCTTGCCTAGACAGGCTTTTATTAGGTTTAATTTTCACAGGAATACAGGTACAGTTCATTAATCAGTGTCAGGCAGTAAGGATCAAACAGTAGATAGCATACAAAGAACTATTAGGGCTTCTTCTGAGTCAGGATCTATCAGCTAAAAGGCTACAAAACTTTGGGAAACAAACTCATTTCCTGCTTGGGTCTTTATCATTTAACTAAAAGTATTCTTAGCAAAGCAGGTTTCACAGGATTTTACATATCCTTTCTCAGGCCCGATCTCCTGGGGAGCCCGCCCTTTCCAGCACAGGAGGCAAGATAGCCAAGGAATTAGAAGAAATGACGACTCGGGCTTCATCAAAGCTGAGGGCTAAGGGACCATCACCCCCGTTCTCCATAGCCCCCCAAGTCCTTCCCTGGGGCCTCCACATGATCATGCCTGTCTTAGGTGGGTCCCGCCTTGGGGAATCATACCTGTCATTGGCTGACTGATCAAGCACTGGAGGCCAGTTATGGAAAAAGGAGCAGAAGCAGCGTTCCTGCCAGGGAGATAAGCTTTGTCTCCTTAGTGTATGGTCTGAAGGTCGAAGGTCACTCACTCAGCCTTAGCTATGGGGGTTTACAGCTCCTGAAACCAGGCAGGGTGGTTCCCAACATTTAATAATGCCTAACATATGGCAAGAGCTGAGGATACCACATTTTAGACACTAGGGAAATAGTAGAGAATAAGACAAAGTCCTTACCTTCATGGATCTTAGCTAGTGGGAAAAAGTGACATAAAACAAATGTTGAAAAAAATGTAATGCCAGGTAATATATCCTATGACCAAAGGAAAAAAAAACAATGTAAAGGGGTGGAGGATAAAACATTAAATAGGTATTCACAAAAGACTGTTCTGGGTGCCTCCTGGGCAGGAAACTTAATGAAGTGAGAATTTCATTAAGAAATGAAATTTCTTATGAGTCTATGAGACTTTCTGGAGGAAAAGTATTCCAAGCAGTGGTTAAGGAGCAACAAAAAGGCCACCACAGCAAGGGGTCAGATTATGCACAGCATCCTAAACTATGGTTAAAGACTATTAGTCTGAGGATGATGAGAACACTAGGATGCTATCAAAAGTACCACATTTTATGACTATTTAAGTCTTACCTATTATTTAATATGGTCCGTGCAGAAGATTCCAATAAAGTTAATGGCGTTTGCAGCATTATAACTGGAAGAACTTCTGGTTGTTCAAAAGTATTTCCATAAAGATCCAAGTACTCAAGAGATAAATTTTTAAATTCACAAGGCAAAAATGGAAGCTTATTTCGAGCTGCTGACAAAAATCGCAGGTTTGTCAATTGTCCTAGCTTGAAAGGCAACCGAATCAATTCATTATCATCAAGTTTTAAATCTGTAAGTTCCCGAAGCTGACAAAGCTGCACAGGGAGTGCCTTGATTTTGTTCTTGCTGAGATCCAAACTCCGAAGTGATTTCCGGAGTGTAGATTGACACAGTGCTACACTAAATGACTCCAAGTGATTGTCATTCAGGTTAAGTTCTTGTAGGTGGATGAGGTCTCCAATTGTAGCTGGAAGCTTTTTTATATGGTTGTGGCTCAAGTCTAATTTCTTAAGGTTTTTTAAGGAAAGCATACGCATATCAACTCGGACAAGACCACAATAAGAAGCCTGAAGATGTTCCAGGTAATATGGGAAGTTCTTGCTTAAAGGATAGTCCTTTTTGGAAGTGATAACCATTTTAGTTTTGAATTTTTCAAATTCTGAAGTCTTCACTGGTTCGAGGGGTGAAAGTGGTGCCTCAACATCACAGCCTCTATGAGCCAGTCTCAAGGCTGAAAGGAAACTCTTTAAACTGCTGGAATTGGCCTAAATAAATAAAAGTTGTACAATTATAAATTCTGTTTTAGATAATGTATGCATACTAATTCATTCTATAACAAATATTGTAAAGAGTTATACATGCAAATCATACAATCATTTATTGAAGATGGCTATAAAAAATAAAATTTTTAGTATTCTACTACAACTAAATTTCAATATAGATACAAAAAATATTAAAAGTTTTTAAAAAAAATATTGACATACCCTAAATAAAACTGTTCAAAGGAGGGAACCATAAGAATATAAAATAAGATAGGAAGGCATGAAAAGATTCCACTTGGGACTTGGGTTTAAGATGAACGCACCCAAATCTCCAGGGCCTCTGAGACAGACTGAGACAGCCCTGTACACTGTAAAATACCCAGGAATGCCATTCATAAAGATTAGGAACTAGGAAATTCATGGCCTGTCTGTCAAAAGCAGGGCTAAATGGCACTGTCCACAGTGCCAGAAAATGTCAAAAGTGCCAGAAAACGTCAAAGGCAAGTGAGGTTGCTTCCAGCTGAACAGAGAAATCACTAATCAAGTGGTATGCGAACTAAGTCATCAATAAAAATTACTAAAACTTGGTGGGATACTTTAGGAGTTTCCTAAAGTTCACATGTGAAAAAAATAGTGAACGTTTATCAAGTGTGGGAAATGAAGTATGTGATCCTATTTGGTTGGAATGTGGGAGCTTTGCAGAGTAAAAGATTAGAAATACAGTTCGGGGATAGATTATATATGAGCTTGATGTTAAGGTAAGGAAGACAGAGAGATCAGGCTGAGGGAAATCAGTGAAGAATTTTGAGCATGAGAATTACATAAGATCTAAGTATTATTTTGGCAGCAGTACATACAGTGAAGTGGAGTAAGGAAAATCTGGAGACCTGGATCTCCAGGTCCAAAAGAACGTACCAACTTGGGAGTTACCCACAATAAGGGTTGAACTCCTGGAATGGAAGGCAGGGACGGCAGAGAACTGGAATAAAGCCTTTATTTGGGGGACAGAAAAAAAGGTTGCCAGAGATGGCAGACAAAGGAATGGCTGCAAAAATCAAAGGTCAATCAGGATAGTGCCCTGTCACAGATGGCAAGAAAAGTTTTATTAAGAAGAGAGTGAGCCCGGGCTGGTATAGCTCAGTGGATTGAGCGCGGGCCTGCGAACCACAGGATCGTGGTTCGATTCCCAGCCAGGGCACATGCCTGGGTTGCAGGCCAGTTCCCAGCAGGGGACACATGAGAGGCAACCATACATTGATATTTCTCTCCTCTTCTCCTTCCCTTTCCCTCTAAAGATAAATAAATAAAATATTTTTTTAAAAAAAGAAGAGAGTGGCCACCAGTGTCAAATTCTACAGAGCTCAAAAAAGATAAGGAAAAAATGGTAATGTGATTGGCAAATACACAGGACATCACTGACCTTTCAGGCAGTGTTTTGAATACACCAGTGAAAGTAAAGGTCATAAAGTGGAGGCACTGGATTTAGCCTGTCTTTCCAGAAATTTGTTTTTTCTGTTTTTTTCATTGTTAAGATCTCAGCTTGTTTTTAGGTATAAAGAAAAAGTTAGTGGAAGGACAGGCTAAACATGAAGAGAAAATGAAAAATCACAAGAACAGGAAGAGGTATGACTAAATGATTCCATTTAATACAAATACTTCAAAAAGTTATTAAACTTTAAAAAACTTTGCTTGGGGTTAAGGGTAATGCAAGGTTGAACAAGACATTACTCCTACCCTCTAGGAAGGGGGAAAACAAATAAGGGGAGATGGGGCAAAAAAAAATTGTTTTTATTCTAATGGTTTATTTTTAAAAATAATTATAGTAAATAAAATACTCCTACACAAGGTTCTAATTGCATTTTATCCTTTTTTTACACTGAACTTAGATTTGTAACATGTAATTCAGCTGGCAAAATGTAGACTTGGACCACCTACCTTAGAGTTCCAGTGTAAGAACAGCCTAAGGCTCCACTTTGGGTAGAGAAGCAAACCTAGTTTTCCTCCCCATCCTGGGCGGCTTTACCATGGCTGACTCTGCCCTTTGGAGCTATACAAGCACACCTGAGAAGATGCCATCACTTCTTCTTCTTCTTAAAAAACTCCTTTAGTGTTACTTTGGGAAGCACTTTATCTGCCCTTCAATTCTAAATGATAACTCTGCTGGACAGAATAATCTAGGTTGTAGGTCCTTGCTTTTCATCACTTGGAATACTTCTTGCCAGACCCTTCTAGCCTGCAAAGTTTCTTTTGAGAAATCAGCTGATAGTTTTATGGGGACTCTTTTGTAGGTAACTCTCAGCTTTTCTCTTGCTGTTTTAAGATTCTCTCTTTATCTTTAACCTTTGGCATTTTAATTATGATGTCTTGTGGTTGCCATCACTTCTTCAAACACATCTGTGAGAATCTATCCTTATTCAACTATGTGAGATATCAGGATACTCAAATGGTTTATTTAAAAAAAATAGAGCCAACCACCTCCCCATTAATGTCTTCAATATCATACCTTACTTAGACAGATATCCACAGGAGGCTCCTTTAACCGAACAGTAGCTTTCCCCTCTTCCACAAATTTGGTGAAGAACTGCTCAATGTTCTCCTTCAGCTGTTTAAAACCAATGGAAAAAAAGAACAAAATGAAGTATTATTTAATACTTAATTACAACTAGAATGTGCCAGTCACTTTGCCAGGTGTTGGTTTGTCTTTTAGTCCTTAAGGCTGTGTGTTTTGTGGTTTTAAGTTTTAAAGTTTTCTGTTTGGTCGGGTTTGTTTTTAGCAGATGGGTAGCTACATTTCTTACGTACCTTCTGGCAGATACTATTTTTCTACCTGCCCAGTTAACACTCTCTGCTTCTGAGCACAGAATTTCCTGTTTTGGGAGAATTTTCCTCTTCTCCAATTCCACCTATGCGGAATGGTAGTGAGCTATCAATAGGAGTTATTTGCCTTTTTAATTTCAGTCCTTCAGTCCATCAGTCTGGGTTGGGCACACCTCCCATAAGATTACAAACTCCATGAAAGCAGTAATCTTGTCTCCTTTGTCATTTTTGTACCTCTAGAGCCAAACGGTGACTGACACATAAGAGGGGCTCAAAAATTTTTAATGACTGATGTTGTTTCTGCTTTAGACTTCAACAACAACTTATTGAGATGCCATTACGTACTTGGTTAACTATGATAGGAGGTTTGGGACAATAGTGGCGAATGAGACCAGCATGGTAATCACACAGTTGCCAATCTGATGAGAGACAGTTATTAAAGTAATTACAAGCATAACAACTATCAAGACAAGTACAGGTTGCTATAAAACCTTATATAGCAAAGAAATCTTACCTGGTCTTGAGATATGAAGGTGACTTTAAAGGTGAGAACTAAAGGATTAGGCCATATTGGCCAAGTAAATAAATTACAAGAGAAAACAGCACACTAACAAAAGGGAACAATGTGTGCAAAGCCTTGAAAGCAACAGAGCTTGGCAGCTGCGAGGAGCTGAAAGAAGTTCAGTATGGCTGAAGGATCCAGTGAAAAGAGGTAAGTGAGCCTGAAAAGGTAAACAAAGATTGGATGGTGAAACAGTTTGTAAACCATGTTAAGAATTTTGGATTTTACGCTAAGAACAATGTCATCCACATGGTTAGATCTACATTTTTACAAGTTCCCTTTAACTACAGTGTAAGAATGAACTTTGCGGGAGGGGAGCATAGGATGGGGGAAGGACAATAGTAGACAGGTCCTTTAAGAAATTCTCCTGGCAAGGAACAATGATGGTTTGGGATGGATGAAAATTTGAAAGATACCCAGGATGTAGAATTTAAAGGATTCAATAATATATTAGATGTGTGGAGGCAAAGGCTTTAAGGCTTTGGGATGGGGCAGATCACTACTTAATGAGTTGAAGAACACTGTCAGAAAAGCAGGTTTATGGGTGACGAAGACAGTCAATTTTTAGGTTGAAATGCTGCAACACATCCAAGTGAAGATTTCCAGTAGATAGCAGATTCAAACGAGAAGGGATTTACACATTTATCAGATGAAAAATGTTTCTCACTGCTCTTCTAAGATCTGTTCCCTCTGATGACCACCAATTTGCTGCCCTCCACCAATATATCATGAAGATTTAGATAGTCAGATGTGGGTCGCGACTACTTCTGTGAGGGGGGAAAAAAGCTAAATGTTGTTAAGCATTTTCTAAAGTGAAGAGGTATAAAAAAAGTGACCGTGGCATGAAACATCACACACCCAACTGGAAGATACAATTGTTCTCCCTTATCCAAAGGAGAGACACAGTCCAAGAACCCCAGTGGAAGCCTGAAACCTCAGAGAATGGCAAACTCTATATATACTCTCTCTCTATATATATATATTTATATACACACACTGTTTTTTCCTGTGTACACATACCTATGATAAAGTTTAAATTCTAAATTAGGAACAGTAAGAGATTCAAAAACGGAGAATACTGGCTAAAGATACAGATTTGGAAATGAGTCATATGAGAGCCGAAGTCATGGGACAGAAAAGTAGGTGTGAGAAATAGGTCCAAGGTACTTCCCATATTTGGCACTAATACCTACTTTTCAAGGCCCCGCTAAATTCATTCAACAAATGTTTACGAAGCACCAATGATTTTCCAAGCCCTGTAGTACCACCTCTTGTACAATCTTTCTCAAGGCCCTACAATCAGAATTCTTGTTGTTGATACTGTACTTCACTTCCACTTTTATTATCATAGCCTGTCTTATATTCTAAGTAGTGGTTTCTGTTTCTCCCTTTCTAACCTCAGAAGGACAGTAAGTCAACTTTATCTCCCAGTTTTGAGCACTGCACCTTATGCGTAGGTTAGGTCTGCAGCTAAGTTTACAATCAAATTTTGATTGGGATTAGCACATGGAATTGACTATTAGTGCAGTAGTTTTAAGAGGGATATCACTAGAGACTTTTTAAATAGGCTTTAAATAGGCAGGGCCTGAGCTGGGCATTAAAGAGACAGGTTTGCCGGGAAGACAAGAGGAGATAAAAGAAACATCCAATTCTAGTTATGAGCTTGCTTTTGTCACTTCATAGTTTTGTAACCTTTACAATGTTGGGTAATAGTTTTCAATGTGAACAACTATATAAATTGATTCCATCAATAGAAGAAAGTTATTTAGACTTTCAACTACTTGCATGAAACACTAAGTGTTTCTGAAAGAGATGGTAATGCCCCCTTTCCCCAACTAAGTACTGTATTCCTGCGGAGTACAACACTGAGAGGGAAATAATGCCAGAGACGGCATAAAATCCAGTCAAGAGTCAGATGCAAGGGTGGGCAAATTGCCCACTCAACTTTATTTATAGACATAGGGTAGTCCAGTCATTTTGACAATATAACAGCGCCTGGTAATGAAGGAGGAAAGATTTGATAAAACCTGTGCTTTAAAAATTCTATTTCAAATGCGGAAAAAAAACCCACAATTGAAAAATAAACATTCTGTTTCAACTTCCAAGTGTTTCTAGAGAATTTACTACTTACTGCTACGCAGGTAAGGAAAAGTCCTGGGCTCAAGAAATCAGTTGTTAGGAAATTGCACATTTCAGCAAACAAAAAAAGGAGATGCAGTAACCAATAACATTAATAAAAATATCAAGATGCAGACCCACGCGTTACCGCTTCACTCTACTAATCTGGTCTAGCGACCTTAGATACTATTCATTACCCCTTAAAGCCTTAAAAGAAAAAAGCTACCGAAAATTCTGTGGGAGGGACAGAATTTATTGAACGGAAGTGCGCTTATTTTACTGTTCCCCCAGTCTAGATGGCTCCCTGTCAACTGGAAGGCGCAGAAACGAGCACGAAAACTAAGCAGGGGTGCACTCTCAAAAGCTCTCCTCGAGCCCGTGGGGGAAGCCCCGGAACCCGGCGTAGTGGTGGGACTCCGGGACCGGGCGCTCACGAACCCCCAGGACAAGCTCCAGCCCCGGAAAGGCCCGGGGCTCCACACACCTCATAGCGGGTCCCGCGCCTGTCCTTCAGGGTGGAGACAAGCAAGCAGGCGGGGCTCGGGCCGCCGGGCTGCTCCCCAGCCCGAGGCCGCAGTTGACTTTTGGGAGCCTGCTGACACAGGCTCAACACCGTGCGGACGCCCTTGCCCCGGTTCCTCAGCCCCAAGGCCGGCAAGTGCCGACTGACCACCTCGACCTCGCAGTGCAGCTTCATCTCGCCTGAGAGGCGACAGACGGCTCCACGACTGGGCTTTGAAACTTCCCGGTTCCCGCCCGGCCGCGCCGCCGCCGGGGTCCTCGAGCTCGCGGGCTGTCTGCGGATCTGCCTGTCTGCTCCGGGGGCCAGCAGCTCCGGCTTTCTCAGCGCAGTGGCTCTAGGAGTCCTGCGAGGGCAGGGGGTGCCTCCTGCAGCTAAGTTTACAATCAAAGTTTGCCCTCCTGCAGCTAAGTTTACCCTCCCTCGCAGGGTCCAGTCTTCACCGTGACTTCGAGCCACAGAGCGCGGACACCGACAGCCCGAGGACCCAGCTAGAGCCTCCCGAAACGAGGACTGATGTGGCCGCAAGGTCCTTTCCTCGGACCGCGTGCAACTGCGTGTGGTGGTTTTTGTTGTTTAGGGTGGAGCTGTTTTCCCGCTGATGACTCTTAACCCGTTACTTGCACACTTTGGGCCACTGACTTTCCTGAGGGAAGGCAGGTACTCCTCTGTTAAAAGGAAAGTCTCCCTTCTTACACAGCTTCGGCACTTGGGACATTACAGGTTGCCCAGTGCCAGCTAGGGCGCTGCATTTCCTGACCCTTTCGGGCTGGTGTTCTGTTTTGGTTTTCGGGGCTCCCTCATTCCGGAGGGAACGCCTGTCACATCAGAACTCATTTGACTTTGCAAGTTCCGTTGAACAGATCCCCACTTTGCAACTGTGAGGGGTTTGGATGGATTGACTGGCTTAAATGAGTGTGCGACTTGGAAAGACCGACAGTCCACCCCAGCTGCTTTTCGGAGTCCTTATTTTATCACCGGAAAGGGACCTAGTGGTGGCGGATCTGCCCCAGCAAGGTTTGGGATGTGTGGGCTCTTTACTTCCTGCAGGAAAGAATTCAAGACAAAAGTTCAGGTGATTTTGAGAGTGTGTTTATTAAGCTTGGGACAGTGGAGCAAAGGAAGGGCTTGGGATGGAAGAACCAAGATCATAGTAACAGAAATGAGCCTAGCCCTGGGCGGGTAGCTCAGTTGGTTAGAACCTCACACCAGTACACCAAGGTTACAGGTTCCATCTCTGGTCAGGGCACATACGAGAATCAATCGATCAATGCATCAAAAAGTCCATGTCTCTCTGTCACTCTCTCCTTTCCCCTTCCCCCCTCTTTAAAATCAACTTTAAAAAAAAAGAAGAAAGAAGAGGAGAAGGGGGAGGAAGGGGAGGAGTGGTGAGCCTAGCTGGGCTAGTGAGGCTGCCTAGTCTCACTAAGAAGTAAAAGTCACAGTGACAGTAGTGAGCCAAGATGAGGCTGCTTTAGGCCCACTGAAAAGTTAGGCAACAGGAGAACCCTCAAAGTTTAGGAGAAAGTAAAATTATAAGCCTGAGGAAATAGAGGTGTTAGCAGCTCAAGGGAGAGCATGTGCTGTGTCCTTTGCCTTGAGGGTTTTTCTCTGCTTTCTGTAGCTGGGGAATTTTAGGGAAGATCCCAATCAGAATATTCATCAGCTTTTCATTTGCTTTTTCAATATGATGCATCGAAATGAGTGTATAGCGGGGTTTGGGATCATCTAGCTTCATTTCTATCTTGGATTTGTCTAGCTCTACTTTTTTGTTTGTTTGTTTGTTATTTATTCCCCTCACTTTATCCATTGAGGTTTGGCTGGCACTAATGGCACTAACTGGGTCTCTGTTATCTACCACCTTGACTAGGGTGATGTAAGCTATTCCCTGGTTGGGGAGGAGAGATGCAAACCATCTGCTCCTAAGTGTCTCTGGTTAAGGACGATAGGGGCTTGTTATTAGCTGACTGTTAATTGCTCAGTGATTTCTTAAAGTATTTTGTCTCCGTTTCCCTCATTGCACTTGCCAGGGAATTTTTCTAGCTTCTTACTAATCTGTCTCAATTCCATTTATTAAAGAAGGCCAAGGCGCCTACCTAGGTGGAGCAAGAGAGGCCCCTGGGACGCACATTTTAAGGAGGCACTCACTCTTAGGGTCATAGTCTTTTTAAATATGCACTCCAGGTGCCCCCCCTCTCCACACTGTGGTCCAAGCCTTGCATTAAGTATTACGTTTCGTCTGAGCTGTATTTTTGCAGATGTAAATGATGTCCAGAAATGTTGATTTTCAATTCAACTATGACAATTTATTCTGTGGCCCCTGAGAAAGATGATACCTACCTAGAAGGACTCAAACTTAAAAACAGTGTCTAGCAGCCATTTCTATACAGGGGCTTCTCACACAAAGCCCACTTTAGGGAGAAGCCTGCATTAAGCTGCCTTCCTCCTACACTGACCTGCCTGCCTGCACTGTGTTTCTGCTAGCTGAGCCAGCCCTTATAAAGGAATTGCTGCAATCCTATTTCAACCAAAAGGACTGAGACTTACCCTATCCAATCAGAGCTGCTATATCCCCATCAGTATCTTTATAAGCCAATCAAAGTGGCTCTCTTTGACAAATCAGGACAGATTGCCTTTTGGACCAATGAGGCTGTTAGGATTTGGAATTCTCATTTTACATTAGGATAGACCAATCAAGGACCAGGGATGGGAACTCCAGCTATATAAGCCAGCTCCCCTCTGGCTGGGGAAACACTTTCTCTTTTCCAAAGAAGACTGCATGTCCCCTGCTGTAGCCGAAACACCTGAGAACAGGTGTTTTGTCTCACCAGAGCAAAACAGAACAGAGCTGTCTATCCTGAGAGGGGCCTCCAGGGATTTCTAACAGCTATAATATTTCACTTGTCAGCTGTATCACATTGAGCTGTTTGCATGGAATAAAGTTTCCTTTTTCACTACAAATTGAGGATTCCTGATGGTGTTGAAGGCAAGGACCATCTGTTGACACTAGCTAGCATTGCGGATTGACTGGACATGGAAATGCTCAGAGTTTTTTATAAAGATTTTACTTATTTATTTTTAGAGAGAGGGAAAGGGAGGGAGAAAGAGAGGGAGAGAAACATCTATGTGTGGTTGCCTCTCACACACCCCCTACCAGGGACCTGGTCTGTGACCCAGGTATGTGCCCTGACAGGAAATTGAATCAACAAACCTTCTCAGTCCAGCACTCAATCCACAGAGCCACACCAGACAGGGCAGGAAATACACAGGAATATCAAATTGGGCTACAGGTTTGACAAAAGGGACCAAAGAACATCTAGATCTGTTTTTCTCGTCCAATTGGTTCCTATGTTTCCGGGCCAACACACTACCCTTGTTCCCTTTTTTCTGTTTTGTTCATACTAATAAACCCTATTAATCTTTCAAAACCCAGTTCATTATTCATTTTCCACTCTGCTTTCTGTAACATCTTGATCTTCCTTTTTGGAGTTGGGAATACAATTGCACTTAAAGTTACCTTTCATTCCTTTTATTTCCTTAGGTTTGGGGTGCATACCAGGCATTCAACAGATAATTAATTGACTGTTTTCTCTTTAATTTGTGCCCATAAGTTACTCTACTCACTTAGGTTTGTGGCTCATTCAGGTTTAAGCTAGTAAAATCATAGTCATATCATATTCTTTAAAAAGCAAGGTCACAATCTATGGACATATTATATGGTCAACTTGTCTGCCCCACCACATTTGGACTAGATTGTGGAGTTGGTTTTTTAATGGTGAACTTCATGTAAAATTCACCTAAAGCTAAAATAGTTAACAAATATGTACCTAAGCATTAGACTTCCACAGAGCTGTTTCGAGCCTGTTGACACTCCTTGATCATGTTTTATAGGTTGTGTCTCCACTGTGATTTCCTAATTAATACCCACCTTTCCATTCTAAGTACTGGCACATCAATTTAGAGCTGTATTTCTTGCCTTAAGAATTATTCTTCTATTTACCAGGTCTTCTTATTTCAGTGCATTTATTCATTCGATATTTATGGTGTTCTTGCTGTTATAGCATCTGTGATAGATGTTTAGGTGGCAAAGATGAGTTGACAGTGCTTGGGAGAGACAAGTAAACCAAAAATTTTACAAAAATGGATAAATGTTAGATGGGGACATTTGTATAAAGTAGCTAGATGATGAAAATAATTTGTTTGTTAAACCTAGGCCTTTGAAAACCACTGGGAGCAAAATTTTCCTAAGTGAATGTGGGTCATGTGGGTAGTCACATCCTAGGCTTGTAGCTTCCTTGACAAAAGTCAATCTTTACCTTTAGGACACTATAGAAACCTTTATTGTTATCTTGTTGCCCAAATACCATCTCTTTATGCCATGTTAATTGTTAACTGTCCTGTACTCATCAATGTAAAAGAAGTACTTATGTATCTCTCTGTTTTACTTTTTATCCAGTCCCAGAGATTTCCCCCTTTGCTTTGTCGTGCCCTGTTAATCTATCATCAGTGGATTTCATGTAACCCCCTTGAATCTTCTCCTTCAATCCTAATGTATAATATTAGCTGCAAAACTGCCATTCTCTGAAGCATTTTCTCAACCTATTGAGAGTTTGCTTCCCAGCAATTGTCAGTTTGGCTCAAATAAATTCACAAAAATTTCCTACAGGTTTGGACATTACTTTTTTTAAAAAAGATTTTTATTTATTTTTAGAGAGAGTAGAAAGGAGGGAGAAACAGAAGGGAGAAACATCAATGTGTGATTGCCTTTTGTGCACCCCGCACTGGGACCTGGTCTGCAACCCAGTCATGTGCCCTCCTGACTGGGAATCGAACTGGCGACCCTTTGGTTTGCAGACTGGCACTCAATCCACTGATCCACATCAGCCAGGGCAGTTTGGACATTCCTATGTCCACAGTGGGAAAACATGATCTTCCTCATCAAAATTCAAACTAAAACAACAGTTACTATTTTTAGGCTATCAGAAGGACAAATGTAAAAAAGTTTGCTAATTTACACTGTTGAGGGATTGTGGGAAAACATACTTTGTATGGGAGTGAATTTGAATTGTTACAATTTCTATAGAGGGCAAACTGGTAATATCTAAAAAATTAAAAAACTTGTATTATTAGGCCAAGAAGTTGCATTTCTAGAATTTTATTTTATAGACATACTTTATTATATTGATATACTATATAAATATAGATATAATGTAAGTATGCAGAAAAATAGCACACCCGAGGATGTTTCAATTCATCTGTATTCTCTGATTTTACTGTGTATTTCTCCATAGATTTTATACTCTTCTAAGATGTTTTATGAACTATATAGGTATAGTTTAAAAGATTTTACTTATTTATTTTTAGAGAGAGGGGAAGAGAGGGAGAGAAACATTGGCCCGCACCCCAGACATGTGCCCCAACCGGGAATCAAACCTGCAATCCCTTGGTTTGCAGGCCAGCGCTCAGTCCACTGAGCCAAACCAGCCAGGGCTGATCTATATAGTGTTTAAATATATTGCATATGGTATATACCTGTTTATGTAAATGAAATGTAAAAATATATAATTATGTACACATATGTGTATAAGTGCATAAAGAAAGACAGATATTTTTCAAGCCCCCCTCCCACGAAAACTAACATGTTATTTTGGATAAGAAAACTGAAGAAAACAGCAGTTTGGAGATTTACTCTTTTTCCTTCTTTTTTTTCTTTCATGTGCGATTCCCGGAGGTAATGCAATACCAGATCAATTTGCAGAGTGGCTGGAGCAAGCTTCCATTCCATCTCCCTGCTCCAAATATCCATTTAATATATTGTTTTTGGATAGAGGGGTGTATCAAATATTAAACTGATAAGAACAGATACTACACTTGATCTTAGCCAAAAGGCTGAGGACTGATGGAGACTTACTTCTAAAAATATATTTTTGTGAATCACTTCTCAAGCTTTTGGCTAAGATCAAGTGTAAAAATATTTTTTGGGGACTTCTGGCCAAGATAGGTAGACACACTGTGCTTCCTCACACTCCTTACCAAAGAAGGATAACAAATTAAAAAAAAAAAACAGAACTGCCAGAAAATCAAACTGTATGGAAGTCTGACAACCAAGGAGTTAAAGAAGAAACATTTATCCAGACAGGTAAAAGGGGCAGAGATGGGTAGGGGGGTGCAGAGGACTCCTGGCAAGGTGGTGGCTTGTGGACTGGGTGGGCCCACATTCAAGTGCAGATAAATTGGGAGGAACACTTGGGGAGCAAGACAGACCACGCAACCCAGATTCCAGTGTGGGGAAATAAAGCCTCAAAACCTCTGACTGAAAAAACCTGTGAGGTTTGGGGTGGCAGGAGAAACTTCCAGCCCCATAGGACAGTTCGTTGGAGAGACTCACAGGGTCTTAGAATATACACACACACACCCACCCTGGAATCAGCACCAGAGGGCACAATTTGATTGTGGGTAGTGGGGAAGTGACTGAAAGCTGGCAGAGAGCTTAACAGGCAGCATTGTTCCCTCTTGGACCTCTCACTCACACACACCATCAGCGACATGGGTTGCCATTCCCTGGTGAACACCTAAGCCTCCACCCCTCACTACGTAACAGGCATGTCAAGACAAAAAAAAAAAAAGATCTAAATGAAAGAAAAGATGAAAGCTCCAGAAAAAAAAATACAACTAAGTGACAGAGAGATAGTCAACCTATCAGATGCACAGTTCAAGACATTGGTAATCAGGAAGCTCAGAATTGGTTGAATATGGTTGCAAATTAGATGAAAAGCTGAAGGCTATGAAAAGAAAAATAAAGGAAAATGTTCAGTGAGCCAACAGTGACGGGGAAAAAATGAGGATTCAAATCAATGGTTTGGAGCAGAAAGAAGAAAGAAAGATTCAACCAGAACAGAATGAAGAAACAATAATTCAAAAAAAATGAAGAGAGGCTTAGGAACCTCCAGGACATCTTTAAATGTTCCAACATCTGAATTATAGGGGTACCAGAAGAGGAGGAGCCAGAAATTGAAAGCATATTTGAAAAAGTAGTGAAGGATAACGTCCCCCATCTAGCAAAGGAAATAGACTTCCAAGAAATCCAGGAAGCTCAGAGAGTCTCAAAGAAGTTGGACCCAAGGAGGAACACACCAAGGCACATCATAATTGCATTACCCAATATGAAAATTAAGAAGAGAATCCTAGAAGCAGCAAGAGAAAAGGAGACAGTTATCTACAACCAAGTTTCCATTAGATGATCAACTGATTTCTCAAAAGAAACCTTACAGGCAAGAAAGGACTGGAAGGAAGTATTCCAAGTCATGAAAGGCAAGGACCTACATCCAAGATTACCGTATTCAGCAAAGCTTTCATTTAGAATGGAAGGACAGATGAAGTGCTTCCCAGATAAGGCCAAGTTCAAGGAGTTCATCATCACCAAGCCCTTATTTTTTTTTTAAATTTTATTTTATTGATTATACCATTACACTTGTTCTATTCCCCTCCTTCAATCCCTTCCACCCGCACCCTCCCTCCCCCACCATTCTGCCCCCCTTAGTTTATAACCACGCGTCTCAAGTTCTTTGGATTCTATATTTCCCCCACTATTCTCGCCCTCCCCCCTATCTATTTTCTACCTACCATCTATGCTATTTTCTGTGCCTTCTCCCCCCTTCTCCCCCTCCCACCCCCCTGTTTCTAACCCTCCATGTGTTCTTCATTTCTATGGTTCCACTCCTGATCTAGCTGTTCTCTTGGTTTGCTTTTGTTTTAGGTGTGGTTGTTAATAGCTGTGTTTTTGCTGTCCTTTCACTGTTCATATTTTTCATCTTCTTTTTCTTATATAAGTCCCTTTAGCATTTCATATAATAAGGGCTTGGTGATGATGAACTCCTTGAACTTGACCTTGTCTGAGAAGCACTTTATCTGTCCTTCCATTCTAAATGAAAGTTTTGCTGGATAAAGCAATCTTGGCTGTAGGTCTTTGGATTTCATGACTTGGAATACTTCTTTCCAGCCCCTTCTTGCCTGTAAGGTCTCTTTTGAGAAATCAGCTGACAGTCTTATAGAACTCCTTTGTAGGTAACTTTCTCTTGCTGCTTTTAAGATTCTCTCATCTTTAATCTTGGGTAACTTAATTATGATGTGTCTTGGTGTGTTCCTCTTTGGATCCAATTTCTTTGGGACTCTCTGGGCTTCCTGGGCCTCCTGGAAGTCTGTTTCCTTTGCCAGATTAGGGAAGTTTTTCTTCATTATTTGTTCAAATAAGTTTTCAACTTCTTGTTCTTCCTCTTCTCCTTCCAGCACTCCCATGATTTGGATGCTGGAATGCTTATAGTTGTCCCAGAGGTTCTTAAGCCTCTCCTTATTTTATGTATGTATGTATGTATGTATTTATTTATTTATTTATTTGCATTCTTGTTTCTTCATTCCGTTCTAGTTGGATGCTTGCTTATTCCTTTTGTTCCAAAGCATTGATTTGAGTCTTGGTTTCCTCAAATCAATGAGGCAGCAAAGCATCTCTATCTATGCCTCCATCTTGGCTGAAACTCCCCTGTAACTTCTTACTGTGTGTAATCCAGGTTTCAGAACAGGATTACTGTAGGTGTGTTTATGATTTTAAGTATTGTAGCAGTGAAAGGAAAGAATAGCATTTTCTTTTAAAAAATCTATTGGAGCCCTGGCTGGCGTAGCTCAGTGGATTGAGCAGGGGCCTGTGAACCAGACGATTGCGGTTCGATTCCCAGTCAGGGCACATGCCTGGGTTGCAGGCCGGTTCCTTGAAGGCTAACTACCAGCAGGGGACGCACAAAAGGCAACCATACATTGATGTTTCTCTCCCTCTCTCCTTCCCCTCTAAAGATAAATAAACAAATAAAATATTTTTAAAAAATCCATTGGAAAAAATTTTAAATAGATTTTATTATGCTATTATATTCCCAATATTCCCCCTTTGTCCCTCTTGCCTGGTACTCCATTGATTCCAGCAAATCCTAGCCCCCCACCCTTAGTTCATTTCAGTAGGTGGGGGATATAAGTTCTTTGGCTTCTCCATTTCCTATCCTGTTCCTCACACCCCTTTGTCTATTTTGTACCTACCAATCTATGCTTCTTAATCCCTGTACCTTTCCCCCATTCTCCTCCTCCTCCTTCTCAGCTGATACCCTCCAAGTGATCTCCAGGTCTATGATTCTGTTCCTGTTCTGGTTGTTTGCTTTGTTTGTTTTCTCAGATTCAGTTGTTGATAGCTGTGAATTTGTTGCCATTTTAATGTACATAGCTTTGTCCTTCTTTTTCTTCAATAAGTACCTTCAACATTTCATATAATAGTGGCGTGGTGATGATGAACTCCTTTAGCTTTACCTTGGCTGGGAAACACTGCATCTGCCCTTCCATTCTAAATGATAGCTCTGCTGGATAGAGTAATCTAGGTTCTAGGTCCTTGCTTTTCATCACTTCGAGTACTTCTTGCCAGTCCCTTCTCACCTGCAGTTTCTTTTGAGAAATCAGCTGACAGCTTTATGGGAACTCTTTTGTAGATAACTGTCTCTTTTCTCTTGCTGCTTTTAAGATTCTCACTTTATCTTTAATCCTTTTCATTTTAATTATGGTGTGTTGGTGTGGTCCTCTTTGGGTCCAACTTGTTTGGGACTCTGTGCTTCCTGGACTTGTATGTCTATTTCCTTCATCAAATGAGGGAAGTTTTCTTTCATTATTTTCCAGATAAGCTGTCAATTTCTTGCCCTTTCTCTTCTCCTTCTGGCACCCCTATGATTCGGATGTTGGTACATTTGGAAATGCCCCAGAGGCTCCTTAGTCTATCTTTGGTCTTTTGAACTCTTTTTTATTCTTGCTTTCCTGATTGAATGCTTTTTCCTTCTTGTTTTCCAAATCCTTTTTTGAATCCTTGCTTCATCCCCTTCACTGTCAATCCCCTGTAGATTTTTCTTTGTTTCACTTAATGTAACCTTCATTTCTGCCTGGGTCTTTTTTATGCTGTTGCCATACTCAGTGAGTTCTTTGAGCATCCCGATAACTAGTGTTTTGAACTCTGCATCTGATAGGTTGGCTATCCTTTTTGTTTAGGTATTTCTCTGGAGTTTGTTTTGTTCTTTCATTTGGGCCGTAATTCTTTGTTCTATTTTGCAGCTTCCCTCTGTTTGTTTCTGTGTATTAGATGGAGCTGCTTTGACTCTCTGTCTTAGTAGCCAGGCCCATAGCAGAAAAGGCAACTGAATATTTTGTGTGGTGGAGCCTTAGGTGGTCTCCCGGGTGGGGCAAAGTAGCCTCAAAGTTTTGCTACTTTGTGGCTCTGTGTGGAGGGAGGGCTCCAACAGGGGCAATGCCTCTGCCTGGCTTCTGGAGGTTTTCCTGGGAGGAAGCTGTTTCCCAGTACTGGCCCTGTTTTCTGCTGCTTCACTTTCTCCTTGTATGCTACTTGTGCCCATCCAGCTGTTGCCTAGGTGCTGAATCCCAGAGGGAGTGAGTCTGAGTAAGTCCTAAGTCCATGTGTGCTGTTTAAGAGGAGTCTCCTGTGGATCTGGCAATTTCTTTTGCTGCCCCAACCCCTACTGGTTTCCATAGGCAGAAGTTATTGGGACTTATCTTCCTGGTGCTGGAACCCTGGGCATTGTGGTCTGGGGCTGGGATTCCTTGCTCCTGAGGTATTCCTCCTGATTTTATTCACCACATGTGAATGGGGGACTGTCCATTCTGCCACCTCTCCATGCCATTCCATGGTTCTGTACCTCTCAGCCCATATCCACATCTCTGCCCCTTCTACCCACCTGGATGAATGTGGCTTCTTTAAACCCTTGGTTGTCAGACTTCTATACAGCTCAGTTTATGATGGTTCTTAGTGATATTTGTTTTTTTGGTCTTGTTTTAATTTTTCTGTAGTGTTTACCTGTGCCCCAATCTTGACTGGAAGTTTGCAAATAGATTTTAATAGTTTAGAAAAAAGTATGATTCTATTTCTAAAGGTTCTGAAATTGAAGCTAATTCAAGAAAGATGCAATCTTTTGAACTATGATATTTACATATAGAATCTCAAATGTTTGTGAAAAGAATCTGAGGATGGAAATGGGAGTTACTCTGCAGAATAACTTTCAGGACCAGAAAAAAACTTTAAAAGCTACTTGAATATTAAGATAGGTGAACAGATTGTTCAAGTGTAACTAATTGCTTCCTGTTCATCCTCCCCCCCCCCCCTTTTAAATGAGTTCACATCTATGGTCTCAAATGATCAATGTGAGTGTTGAAAATATTAATGGAATTGATCTCAGAACCATTGTAATTTTTTATTGAGGCCAACTAGGTAAGGCTTAAGAGGGTATATAGGTGGCAAATGTTAAACTAGGTTTTGAGAGGCACATTGATTTTGTTAACTATACATCAGTGACTGATAAATTCCAGGAAAACTATAGCAGCTTTACACTGGACCATCCACAGTCAGGCTTTGAAATAAAACACCTTTTCAATTTTATCTATCACTAGCTTTTTGTTGTTGTTGTTTATTCCCCACTTTAGTTATACAAAGTTTTTCATTTTTCCCAAGTCTTTTCTGTTCCTGGGTGAGGTCTGGGCCTGGACCTAGTCTGCTATGGGTCCACTGGTACTGCCTGAGTTCTTGGCTTTGCATAGGAAATATCTCACAACACAATTCCAAGTGATTTTGAGAGTATGTTTATTAAAGCTGGGGACAGTGAAACAAAAAGAGAGCATAAGGTAGAAGAAGCAACAGGAGAGAGCAATTCAGTGAAAAGTGAAGCCTTGGAGACAGGTTCAGCGGGTAAGCATGAGAGAGGATGCTGCTTTCTGCTGCTCTCCTGGTTGCAAGTCTCATGGGGTCATTTTGAATTTAGGAAAAATAGATACAAGGTGGAGGTGTGCTCTATTGAGAGAACACTGTGGATCCTTTGTCTTGAAGCTTTTTATCTTTCTTTGGCCAGTCAGAATCCTAAGGGAGGTATCAGGTGAGGGCCTGAAGAGAATATTCATTACCTTTTTAGGTGTATCCTTTAATATGTTGATTTATCAAAACGTGTGTTTAGAGGGATCAGGGTATTTTTCTGGTTAGTTATATTTTTAAAGAACATTATTGAAGAGACACTGGGACTGAGGCTAGTCTGCCCCAGGGCAATCTGGAATGTTTAAACCATTTGTTCCTAGGTGTCCTTGGTTAGGGAGGATAAAACCTTGTGATTCATTAGGGGGCTGCAAATTGCTCACATTGTTTGCCTTGTTTAATTATTGTCTCAGTTTCTGTTATTCTATTTGTCAAAGAATTTCTCTAGCTTCTTACTATCCTGCTTCATTCTCCAACTCCATTATTTGGCTCACACTTCCATCTCAGTAGGTATTTCTTTCAAGTGCTGCCTGTAGAAGTCCCACTCTCCAAGGTTTACCTCAGAGGCCCATTAAATGCACCAAGCTAGGGTTAACTTCTCTCTTCTTTGCTCCTCTTGCGCTCCATGAGTACATGCATTAGTGAATAGAGAATGTTCTGCTTACTTAGCTGTCACTGTGTCACAAAAGTTGAAAATGGCAGTAATGACTTTGAGGCACTCCTGTTTCCATCACATTTGAAGGCTTTAAGAGCAGGCATCAAGTCATATCAACTCATATCAGGTTTTTAAATCTCTGACTTACTTCCTTCTTTATCGTGTTAAGTGCCCAATTTAATGATTGGGAAGGGCATCCCACCAGAATCCTAAAGAAATACAGCCTTTAAGTGTTGTATTTCAGTTCTAGATTATTACACAATATAGTGCATTTTATAGATCTACCTTTTATAGATATAGTTAAAGCTTTGACTTCAGAGCCATATACAGCTTTGTGTATCTAGACACATTATAAGTGATCATGTGGATATAGGCATTTTTTAGCAGATTATCAGGCGGCATTTGTTTTTCACTAGTTTTGTCACCAAACCATCTGGTCAAAGACACACATATTGCACGTTAACTTGTTTCTCAGTTTAAACTCGATCCGATTTACTTAAGTACCAGACAAGCTAAGTTTCGCCTCAGTTTTCTGGCATCGTTTAGGTGTACTTCTAGGAGTGTGTCAATTAGATAAAATGACGTTTTTTTTGAAAACATACTGTTTTCAAAAAACATACTGTTACACATACTGTTTAACAAAATGGAAGCACCTACCGTTGAGTCCTAGTCATTACAGCTGATTTTAAGTTATTTTGTTAACTTGTCCCAGTAGGTGTCAGTGTCGAGTTAAGGCAAAGTCTTCCTTCTTCCAAATGTAATTTTAATTGAAAAGATATTAAAGGTTCTGGCAACACACAGGAAAGTAGTATCATTTGTTTCTTGAGGGTTAGAGGGTTAAAGATTGTTCATTCAGGGTTCAAAAGAGACCGGGTCTCGCTATGTTGCCCAGGCTGGAGTGCAGTGGCTATTCACAGGCGCGATCCCACTACTGATCAGCACGGGAGTTTTGACCTGCTCCGTTTCCGACCTGGGCCGGTTCACCCCTCCTTAGGCAACCTGGTGGCCCCCCGCTCCCGGGAGGTCACCATATTGATGCCGAACTTAGTGCGGACACCCGATCGGCATAGCGCACTACAGCCCAGAACTCCTGGGCTCAAGCGATCCTCCAGCCTCAGCCTCCCGAGTAGCTGGGACTACAGGCGCGCGCCACCACGCCCGGCGACGGGTGAGGGCGCGAGATTGCATTAGAGGCTTAGCTCTCGTGACGTCATTCGCTGTGCCGGCCTCGAACACAACCCAAGATCTGTATTCACCTCCCTAAACGCCCCATCGCGCACGCGCCGTTTGTCAGCACTGCATTGTGGGTAGACTGTCTCCAAAATTTCAAGAACGCATGCGTGCGCCAGCTCTTTCCTTTTGCCTCGTTGCAGCAGAGAGAGCAACATGGGTCATCAGCAGCTGTACTGGAGCCACCCGAGAAAATTCGGCCAAGGTTCTCGTTCTTGGTGAGAAAGTGAATGTGGTTTTAAGGAAGGGTTTCTCCGGGGGGGGGACGTTTTCTGAAATCTAATGTAGAGGAGCTCGCAGGCGGCATGTAGTGGGAGACTGACTCAGAGCCGGGAGTGCCGCCATTACAGATCTCTAATGGGTCCGGGAAGGCCGCGGTGCGGACCGTGGACCCCAGAGTGTGGAATCCTTTCATCTCTGCGACCTGTCGTAATGCCGTCTCTTTTCTTGTAGCCGCGTCTGCTCAAACCGGCACGGCCTGATCCGGAAGTACGGCCTTAATATGTGCCGCCAGTGTTTCCGTCAGTACGCGAAGGATATAGGCTTCATTAAGGTGCGTATTCGCAGACGCCGTGGTCTTCTGTTTCTGTGGGCGGCGAAAGTGGGGGTCGCTCTTTAGTGTGAGCAGTCGACTAGCACCGTTTTCCCGTTTTAGTTAGCGGGTAGCAGGTGACACTTGAGAGTTTTGCAGTCCGGTCAATGGGAAGGGGAGGGTGACGGTTCCAACCCCTTTTTGCCAGCTCTGTTAGCTCGAGGTGCCACGTATTGTGATGGGTGAAATTCACATTTAAGAATTACTACAATGGAATTGTAGGTATAGACAGTATATGTGTGTGTTGACCACTGCCCTGAAATTCTGGATAGTGTCATACACTGGAGTGAGCTTGAGGTTTGGGGCTGGATAGACTTCGTGAAGATTCAGGCAAAGGTCAGTTCACTTAAAGCTCAGTTTCTACCTGTGGAAGAGGAATGATAGGGTATTATAAAAAATTGTTAACGTATATGCGAAGCTTTCTTACTTCCTAGTGGTTACTACGAGTTGGTTTTATTTTTTTAAATGCAAACTGATTCCTTATTGGCTCTTTGAGTTGTAATCACTGGCTTGACTCATAAATCTGTTTAGAATATTGAGTAGAGCCTATTTGTTAAAAATAGATGTCTTTGTGTTGATGTATTAATAGTAAATCGTTAATGTGAGAGCTCTGTGGCAGAGACAAAGTATCTTATGTTTAGACTTTTATCCTGGGCCAAAAACTTAACAAGTATATTCTTGATATTAATAGGGAAGTTCAGATAACTCATTGGGAGGTAGGGTATCACAGATGGTATAGTAAACTCAGGCTCATTCCCTAGTTTTGTGAGTTTAGTTTCTCAGAGGCTAAGATGAATAATAGCTCTCAGTATAGTGCCTGGCACACATTGAGTACCAAAATACCAGCTGTGTAATTACCATCTTGAGCTTTTTGTAAAGATCGTTCTACATAGTGGTGTTTCTCTAGTGGGAAATTTCTTCGAGGGAAGAAGTGACGATACCAATACTAAAATTAAGCCAAGAGTATAATTGTTGGGGTTTGTGGAGCAGCCTGTAGTAGTCATTCAGTAAATATTTTAAACTATTTACATCTTCATAGCTAGTTTGGGCAGGCTACATTTCCAATCTAAAGCTTATTTATATCAATTTTGGTGAGTAAAATGGATATATTTTTTTAAATGGGTATTTAAAGCATTTTAATTTATTCATTTCTTCTTTTTTTTTCAGTTGGACTAAGCGAACTTCTTTGGGTTATTGAAGACATCTACCTTATTGCAGAATGGCTAGCTCTTTGTACATAAAATAAAATAAAAAAATTCAATTATGAGTGTTTCAATGTGAATGGAATAGTCACATAATAATAGAACTCTCCTTTTTAAAAATCACTATTCTCAGTGGATTTATCTTTGAAATTTGTGGCTTATTTTCCCCGGTTATAAAAGTATTTATCCTTCACTCAGGTAAATGCCAGTTTTGTTTTTATACTTAAAGACACATATGCTATGTAAAATGCCTGTTGTATTTAGGAGCATCCAGCATATAACCTGAGTCAAACTGTCTCATGGGATGGGGCAGGTACAATAAAACTGTTGAAAAATGATTTTGAGAAACAGGCTATCACTAAAATCTGCTCTGGGCATTAGTTCACAGGTGGCAGTCCTGGCTTTTGGGATAATTAACACAAGAAAGCTAGTTTCTCAAATACTTATATGCAGAAGGGAGCAGTGATTGATTACATTTGCCAGATCTGTAATTCCCGAGAAAAGCAGTAACTTAGCATATGGAGGCTGAAGGTGGAGGTTGTAGACAATTAAATTGTCTATAATGGCAGTGGCAGTTGTAGAAAGCCATTTGCTGAGAAGCTATACCTATATGTAGGTTAGGAATTTATTAGGCAGAGATGTGTCCTGTCTGGGAGAACTCTTGGAGCTTTCTAGGAACAGCAAAGTTGTGGCTGGAACAGAGAAACTAAAAGTTAGGAACTAATTTGAGCTATATTTGGGGAACTTTAGAGTGCTATAAACTTTTTTAAAAGGTTTCCTAGATCTTGTGGGCAAAATAGATTTTAGTGGGACAAGGGAGGAAGCTGGGAAACAGCTATTGGAATAGTCTAGGCACGTGATCTTGGACTAGGACAAACAGGAGTAGTTGCCATGGTCATGACAATGACTTGTGAAGAGGGAGATGGGCAGGATTTGTTGAAGGATTGGATGGAGACAGGATGGCTCCAAGGGTTTCTGCACCTGAGCATCTGGAAGGCTAGAATTGCTATTGAGCTAAAACTGAAAATTAGGTTTGAGGAAGAGTAATAGTTCAGCTTATGGCATATTAAGTTTAAAAGTCTTGATTAGACATCTATGTGGAATTCTCAACTAGGTCTTTATATAAACTCTGGAATCCATGAGAACTTGGGACTGAAAATAAAACTTTGATCATCCTCAGTACAATTTAGTATCTGGCATTGGGATCTCATCCTGTGAGGGGGAGATCTAAGTCCTAAATTTTAGGGAGTATACATGAAAAAGAGGATTACTCCAAGAACAGTTGGGATTCTGCAAAGGAGGACCAAGAAGGTAGCATACTAGAAGCCAAGCAGGAAGTGGTCAACTGTGAGTCTCATAGTTTATCACTGCAGTGTCACCTGAAAGAGGGAACCAGTGGGGAGAAAAAACCCTTAAAATTTTTTTAAAATTTAAAAAACACATTGCTAATGTACCTCCTGGGTCCTTAGAAGGAGCTCATGAAAGTTAGGGATGCTGAAGCTTAAGTTGTGGTTTTTTTTTAATTTTTTATTTTTAGAGGGGAAGGGAAGGAGAAAGGGTGAGAAACATCAGTGTGTCGTTGTCTCTCGCATGTCCTCCACTGGAGACCTGGTCCTCAACCCAGGCATGTGCCCTGACTGGGAATCAAACCAGCGATTCTGGTTTGCAGGCCCATACTCAATCCACTGAGCTATATTAGCCAGGGCTGAAGCTTAAGTTTTAAGACCATATTAAATCCACCTCTGCTCCTTACCCCTGTCCCAGAAGTAGATAGTGGTAAGCTGCAGTTGCTTCTGGGGAGTGTCTAGGGAAGAGCCAGCGTTTAATCGGGGTAAGGAAGTGGAAGGAATATTGGGAGGAGAGGGTAAATTTTCTGGTATTGGAACTGGTCTTGCAAATGAGAGATGAGAAGCTGGTTAGCTGGGCAAGTGTAAAAGTTGTGAGATACTCAAGGTTTACACACGTAGTGATTTAGGTAGAGGAGTTTTGATTTGGACATGAGAGTCTTGGGTCACTTGTTCTAGCAGGCCTTGTGTAAATGCTGTAAGGAATTGTGCGGTACCTGAGGGAACGTGGGAGGGCAAATTCCTTTACACGTCCTTTGTGTGTATGTGGTGGTAGTGAGTGGGGATGCTGGTGTGGAGAGGTCTGGTGTTTCTGCTACGGGTTGAGTAACTTGCTGATAAAGACTTGTAAAATTTACATGCCAGACATGTTAAGTGCTTTGTGTGTATTAACTTTTTCAAGTTTCATAATACATTTCCATAGATATCCTTATCATGCACAAGAGGAAACAGGCTTAAGAGTTTGTTTCCCCAAAGCATCCCCAAGTTAGAAGGAAAGCAACTGTACTGGAGCTTGAATCTGTCCGACATCTTAATACCCACGACACATTGTTAGGTTAGAAGACTGCATCTCCTGTCTCTGAAGATCAACTAATACGAAGGCAGGACTTGTGATTTTCCCCCATGCTTATAACAAAGCATGAAGCCTTGTATATTAATAGTTGATCATATATGGCAGGAACTCTGGCTGGCAGAATTCCTCCCGTCTATAGATGAGAAATAAGTCGTCCCAGACACAATCTTACTGTTCTGGCAGGAAGGGTGGTGATTCCCTCTAGTGGAGAATGCCCTGAGCCTTTCTCCCAAATGGCTTTTATTGGGAATGGTATGTGGAGGTGTATACATCATACATGCATGGCTCATCGATCAATGTTAAAAGGCTAGTCACTCAAAAACAGGTATTGTCTATAGATAACAATTGAAGGAACACAGAGATCTGTCATGGGTCAGGGACTGTTAGTCATGCTGATGCCAGAGAGTCTTTAAGATGTGTTTCATGAGATAAGGAGTTTACTTCTTATGCCTTGGACTTAAACATCCTGTTTATATCACCAGGGCTCTACAAAGCAAAGCAGAGCAAGCTTGAAAGGATACAATGTATTTAGTAGCAGCCCTGGTTCCCAGGGGAACCCGAGGTGTGAAGAGTCAGGTCATGTTTGCCACCTGCGTTACCTGGTTTTCCAAGGGGATTTACTAGTCCCTGTCAGTACTTGCTCTCGTGGGGCTACAGTCTCAGAAACCACAGAGTGGTCTTCAACAATCACATAGTTGATAATAATCTTAGGCTTGGGTCCCTTAAACTATTAAGTTAGGACTGAGTGGGACCTGTTAAAGGACCTGTCCTGGCCAAGATTACATTCAGCTTACTAATGAAACCGGTTTAGATGTTTCAGTTTGTTTAAAAGAGAATCAGAGGATCACACTTAGGTGAATCAGGGATGTGGAAATGAATTTACAAGTACGTGTAAAACTGGCTTTGTCAACAGGGGAGGGGAGTCAATTATTATCTACCACACAGAATTTGAGTGTCTAAGGACAAGAATTGTTTACATACAACTTTCAAAGTTGTAAAACAGGTCAAACACAAAGATTCAGAGTCCCTACCTACCCACTCCAAGATGGTGCTAGATAAAGCCTTATTTTTGATGAAAGACACCTGGTAATCTTGGTTTATTTCTAAGTCTCACAATTTTTCTTAACAGATTTTTAGGCTTTTACCTATATTGGTTAAATTTCTGAGTGCATGATATGTGCTAGGCATTGTTACTGCTTTACTTGAATCGTTTTTTAAGTACAACTCTGTGAGGTGCAACTCCCATTTTATCCATGAGGCACTTAAGGCACAAAGAGTAAGTAACTTTCCCAAGATAGCACAGTCAGTGAAATTCAAACAAGGTAGTTGTGTGTTGAGAACCGCTAATACCATTAAACTATAAATGTCCAACAATTAGGGAAAGCTTTGGTAAATAGTAGTAGTGTACAAAATAGCTTTGAGAAATAATTTTCAAAAAAGTGGAAAATTGTGTATGTGCTACGATTTCATTGTCAACGCACAGAAACAAAAGGGCATGTGCTAGTGTGTTAGCAGGGATTGCCTTGCGGTGGTAGAATTACTGATTTCACTTGAAGTGGTCAGATAAGATTTATCTAGCGGTATGATGTGCAGTGGCTCTAAAGGTAACCCAGGTACCGATATTGCTGATCAGGCTTCTACTCTTCCCAGACAGCTCTTAGATTGCTGTATTGACAAGTATGTTCTTGGTGTTGCTATGAGTTCCTTCCACTGAGTTCCACCCATTGATATTAATTCTCTATGGTCTTGTGCAAAACAAGTCTAATCACTTTTCCATAAGAAAAAGGTTAAGTATTTAGGCACAGGGCTCTTGTGTTCTCCATAATCTTATTTCAGGCTAACCATTTCTGATTATTTCAACTGTTCCTCACAGGATGTGATTTAGAGCCATCTTTAGAGACCTCTGAATTTATTCCAGTACACCTGGATTCTTACCGTATCTGATAGAATGTTCCACAGGGCAGGCATCCAGTAAAGATTTGTTGAATGAATAAATGAGCAGATTTGGCAATGACTTAATCTGGTTGGGTATCGTTACTTCTTCACTTTTTATGGGC
Source organism: Sturnira hondurensis (assembly GCF_014824575.4). Taxonomy (NCBI): domain Eukaryota; kingdom Metazoa; phylum Chordata; class Mammalia; order Chiroptera; family Phyllostomidae; genus Sturnira; species Sturnira hondurensis. The sequence goes on from NW_028077960.1 coordinate 7,391,467, forward strand.
CTTCTTTCACCCTTACAGAAAAACCAGAGACTGGCCTTGTACAGCTACCTGCATGGCCAAAGCCCTTGAGAGTTTTCAAGCTGCCTGCTTTGCATGACTTCTGCCTAGGAGATGGTTCTTGTACAAAACCATGTTTAATAGTTGGTGCCTTAGAGATTTGGGGTTTTGGGTAGGCAGAGCAAAGCTCTTGCAGTGGTATGGTGAAGGGTGTAACAAAGTGTATTTCCTCAGTCTCCACAAGAGTTGAAGAAAGGAAAAAAAAAAAGAAGGCTGAGGTACTAGATTTTTTCAAGGGTTACTCTAGAAAATTAACTGTTCAGCCCTGGCCGTTGTGGCTTAGTGGATTGAGCACCAGCCTTCGAACCAAAGTGTTGTTGGTTTGATTTCTAGTCAGGGCACCTGCCTGGGTTGTGGGTCAGGTCCTCAGGGGGGGGCAAGTGAGAGACAACCACACATTGATGTTTCTGTCCCTCTTTTCCTCCCTTCTCCTCTGTCTAAAATAAATAATATCTTTAAAAATGTATTTTATTTTAGAAAAAGTAAAAGGTTCGGCCCTGGCTGGTGTAGCTCAGTGGATTGAGCTCGGGCCTGCGAACCACAGGATTCCCAGTCAGGGCACATGCCTGGGTTGCAGGCCAGTTCCTAGCAGGGGACTCACGAGAGGCAACCATACACTGATCGTTCTCTCCTTCTCTCCTTCCCTTCCCCTCTAAAGATAAATTTTAAAAAAAAGGTTCAGTTTGTTGATGTTACTGAATATATTTATGTGTAGGATCAAAGCTAGATAGGGCCAAAAATTTGACCAGATTATTATCTGCCCTGTCAGAACTTTAAAACAACTGAGATAGGAAGTGACAACTTAATCTAGGTGCAATCAACTTATGTTTGGTTAACTAGAAAATAAAGAAGTCAGGACTGGCTTTCTTTTTTTGTTAAATTCGGCCTATCATGCATGCCAGTGGTCACCACTCCCTTGAGCTGATTTGAGATTGGACCTTCTGCTGTAAAGAAAGAAATACTGGGTTCCCTCATAGATGTATTGGAGGCCTAGAGAACCACGATGCCCTTCCCATCCCTTCATCACCACCTCCCCACTCCATTGTTCCTCTGAGCCCCTTTATCCCCTGGATTCCTGTCTGCTTACAAAGAGATCTCTGCCTTCCTGTAAAGTCCGAGAACCACTGATTTGGGGGAAATGACTGCCATGTCTCTGGATGTGGCTGCTGTGGGTCTCAAGTGGACCCCATCCTGAGAATCCAAAGGACACATTTCAGGAAGCTGTGCTCTGGATCACAATGACTAGCATTCCGTCACTTTAGGATGTATATCATCTGGTTACTTTTTCAGACTCCTTTCCTCAGGCCCTCCATTTCTCCAGGGATGACTCCTCCTGACTAGTGTTCTTGAGGTTCTTAGCTCACTTAGCCCAGAAGGCTGCCACTCAGCTGTTCTATTATAAAACCTTTGTTGATTCTGATAAAAGAGTAACCGTAACAGCATTAACAAAGAGAAGAGTGAGTTTCCATTGACAGACTGATGAGAGTTGTTGAGGTCTGGAGGGAGGGAAGAGAGTGAAGAAGTATCTGGAGAAGGCCGCTGTTAGGAGAAAAAACATGCTTGTGTGTTGGAGTGGTTCTGGCCCCAGTACTGCAGGGTCTCGCTGATCTTTCTGAACACATTGTAGGGCCAGTCAATATGGATCCAAAGGCTGCTTCTGTAACTTCTTTTTTTTTTAGTATATTTTATTGATTGTGCTATTACAGTTGTCCCAATATTTTTCTCCCCTTTATCTCCCTCCTGCTTGCACCACCCACCCGACCCCTCCAGCCTCCCCCAACTTAGTTCATGTAAGTTGGGTTGTTCAACTTGGGTTGTTCATATAAGTTCTTTGGCTTCTACATTTCCTATACTATTCTTAACCTCCCCCAGTTTATTTTGTACCTACCATTCATGCTTCTTATTCCCTGTACCTTCCCCCCCGCACCGTTCTTGTCCCCCACCAGTAATAACCCACTATGTTATCTGCATTTCTGTGATTCTGTTCCTTTTCTAGTTGTTTGCTGCGTTTTTGTTTCTGTTTTTTAGGTTCAGTTGTTGATAGCTGTGAATTTGTGATTTTACTGTTCATAGTTTTGATCTTTTTTTAGATAAGTCCCTTTTAATATTTCATATAATAAGGGCTTGGTGATGATGAACTCCTTTAACTTGACCTTACCTGGGAAGCACTTTATCTGCCCTTCCATTCTAAATGAAAGATTTGCTGGATAGAGCAATCTTGGACATAGGTCCTTGCCTTTCATGACTTAAAATACTTCTTTCCAGCCCCTTCTTTCCCTCAAGGTCTCTTTTGAGAAATCAGCTGACAGTCTTATAGAACTCCTTTGTAGGTAACTTTCTCTTGCTGCTTTTAAGATTCTCTCATCTTTAATCTTGGGTAACTTAATTATGATGTGTCTTGGTGTGTTCCTCTTTGGATCCAATTTCTTTGGGACTCTCTGGGCTTCCTGGGCCTCCTGGAAGTCTGTTTCCTTTGCCAGATTAGGGAAGTTTTTCTTCATTATTTGTTCAAATAAGTTTTCAACTTCTTGTTCTTCCTCTTCTCCTTCCAGCACTCCCATGATTTGGATGCTGGAATGCTTATAGTTGTCCCAGAGGTTCTTAAGCCTCTCCTTATTTTATGTATGTATGTATGTATGTATTTATTTATTTATTTATTTATTTGCATTCTTGTTTCTTCATTCCGTTCTAGTTGGATGCTTGCTTATTCCTTTTGTTCCAAAGCATTGATTTGAGTCTTGGTTTCCTCAAATCAATGAGGCAGCAAAGCATCTCTATCTATGCCTCCATCTTGGCTGAAACTCCCCTGTAACTTCTTACTGTGTGTAATCCAGGTTTCAGAACAGGATTACTGTAGGTGTGTTTATGATTTTAAGTATTGTAGCAGTGAAAGGAAAGAATAGCATTTTCTTTTAAAAAATCTATTGGAGCCCTGGCTGGCGTAGCTCAGTGGATTGAGCAGGGGCCTGTGAACCAGACGATTGCGGTTCGATTCCCAGTCAGGGCACATGCCTGGGTTGCAGGCCGGTTCCTTGAAGGCTAACTACCAGCAGGGGACGCACAAAAGGCAACCATACATTGATGTTTCTCTCCCTCTCTCCTTCCCCTCTAAAGATAAATAAACAAATAAAATATTTTTAAAAAATCCATTGGAAAAAATTTTAAATAGATTTTATTATGCTATTATATTCCCAATATTCCCCCTTTGTCCCTCTTGCCTGGTACTCCATTGATTCCAGCAAATCCTAGCCCCCCACCCTTAGTTCATTTCAGTAGGTGGGGGATATAAGTTCTTTGGCTTCTCCATTTCCTATCCTGTTCCTCACACCCCTTTGTCTATTTTGTACCTACCAATCTATGCTTCTTAATCCCTGTACCTTTCCCCCATTCTCCTCCTCCTCCCTCTCAGCTGATACCCTCCAAGTGATCTCCAGGTCTATGATTCTGTTCCTGTTCTGGTTGTTTGCTTTGTTTGTTTTCTCAGATTCAGTTGTTGATAGCTGTGAATTTGTTGCCATTTTAATGTACATAGCTTTGTCCTTCTTTTTCTTCAATAAGTACCTTCAACATTTCATATAATAGTGGCGTGGTGATGATGAACTCCTTTAGCTTTACCTTGGCTGGGAAACACTGCATCTGCCCTTCCATTCTAAATGATAGCTCTGCTGGATAGAGTAATCTAGGTTCTAGGTCCTTGCTTTTCATCACTTCGAGTACTTCTTGCCAGTCTCTTCTCACCTGCAGTTTCTTTTGAGAAATCAACTGACAGCTTTATGGGAACTCTTTTGTAGATAACTGTCTCTTTTCTCTTGCTACTTTTAAGATTCTCTCTGTATCTTTAATCTTCTTCATTTTAATTATGATGTGTTGTTGTGGTCCTCTTTGGGTCCAGCTGGTTTGGGACTCTGTGCTTCCTGGACTTGTATGTCTATTTCCTTCATCAAATGAGGGAAGTTTTCTTTCATTATTTTCCAGATAAGCTGTCAATTTCTTGCCCTTTCTCTTCTCCTTCTGGCACCCCTATGATTCGGATGTTGGTACATTTGGAAATGCCCCAGAGGCTCCTTAGTCTATCTTTGGTCTTTTGAATTCTTTTTTCTTCTTGCTCTCCTGATGGAATGCTTTTTCCCTCTTGTTTTCCAAATCCTTTTTTGAATCCTGGCTTCATCCCCTTCACTGTCAATCCCCTGTAGATTTTTCTTTGTTTCACTTAATGTAAACTTCATTTCTGCCTGGGTCTTTTTTATGCTGTTGCCATACTCAGTGAGTTCTTTGAGCATCCCGATAACCAGTGTTTTGAACTCTGCATCTGATAGGTTGGCTATCCTTTTTGTTTAGGTATTTCTCTGGAGTTTGTTCTGTTCTTTCATTTGGGCCATATTTCTTTGTTCTATTTTGCAGCCTTCCTCTGTTTGTTTCTGTGTATTAGATGGAGCTGCTTTGACTCCCTGTCTTAGTAGCCAGGCCCATAGCAGAAAAGGCAACTGAATATTTTGTGTGGTGGAGCCTTAGGTGGTCTCCTGGGTGGGGCAAAGTAGCCTCAAAGTTTTGCTACTTTGTGGCTCTGTGTGGAGGGAGGGCTCCAACAGGGGCAATGCCTCTGCCTGGCTTCTGGAGGTTTTCCTGGGAGGAAGCTGTTTCCCAGTACTGGCCCTGTTTTCTGCTGCTTCACTTTCTCCTTGTATGCTACTTGTGCCCATCCAGCTGTCGCCTAGGTGCTGAATCCCAGAGGGAGTGAGTCTGAGTAAGTCCTAAGTCCATGTGTGCTGTTTAAGAGGAGTCTCCTGTGGATCTGGCAATTTCTTTTGCTGCCCCAACCCCTACTGGTTTCCATAGGCAGAAGTTATTGAGACTTATCTTCCTGGTGCTGGAACCCTGGGCATTGTGGTCTGGGGCTGGGATTCCTTGCTCCTGAGGTATTCCTCCTGATTTTATTCACCACATGTGAATGGGGGACTGTCCATTCTGCCACCTCTCCATGCCATTCCATGGTTCTGTACCTCTCAGCCCATATCCACATCTCTGCCCCTTCTACCCACCTGGATGAATGTGGCTTCTTTAAACCCTTGGTTGTCAGACTTCTATACAGCTCAGTTTATGATGGTTCTTAGTGATATTTGTTTTGTAGTCTAGTCATTTTTTCTGCAGTTATATGAAGAGGTAAAGTGTGTTTACCTACCACCTCCATCTTGACCAGAAGTCAGAACAGCTTTGTTTAATAAAGCTGTGAAAGTGTAAGCACCAGTAACCACCTGCACATTATAAACTTTATAATAATTATGTTTAACAGGTAAACATTCCCCTGTGTAGACCTGCTGAGCTTCTATTGCCAAACACGAAGCATTAACAGCAGGGCTAGAAAAATCAATAAGCCTTTACCCAGGGACCAGATATGCAGGTTACTAAAACTAACAATTGCCCCTAAAGAATAATATTACATTAATGCTAAAGTAGGTTTTATTTCCTACATGATAAAAAGAATATATTAAAGGACTAGTTGATGGAATGATACACATTTATGGCAGCATAGACAAATCCATAAACATGCAAAATAAGAAATGGAACCTGTTTCTTGGTGATACAGTTAGTTTTATTTCATAGACTGAGTCTGGCATAACTGGCATTCTCTTCGTATATGCAAAAATCTCATTTTATTTTGACACCTGTGCATTTGTTCTTCCTTTGATGCTAATTAAGTCCTGTTACCATTCATGAAGATTTAGTGTGGACACATATAGCACAGTATTCAGTCAATTAGAACAGAAAAGGGTTTATGAAAGTGAATTCATATTTGGAAATTTGGGGGGAGTTTTTGGTCAGTAATCTCCTTAAGTACAATTTCTGTTAAAGTACCCACATGGCTGGGAGCCTTTGATTTCTGAGTACTCTAGCTTCTTTATGCCAAGGAAGCAAGTCATAGCATTGACTGCTCCTCCCTTGGGTTCTTCGTTAGAGGTTTTCTAAATAATTCTATCCCTTGTTAATGACTTTAATTTTTTTCCTGAAAGCCCTGCTGCTAAGTTAAAAGCTGTTAAATGAAAGGAAAAATCCCATGAATTTTACTGGGAAAAAAATTATAATGTGTGTCATTGCACTACGAGGTACTCAAGTGATTTTCACAAATGTAAAAATATACTAATTAAATAGTGGAAAGCAAGCTTATAAAAGTCATAATACAGGGTCTGGCACAAATAACACCCCCTTTTTATTACAAAATCTTTTGTTACAAAATCATAAGCATGTAATTCTGTAACATAATGATATCACACTCAAGCACACCATGTGACATTTTAGGTGACATGTTCAACTTGCTGCCCATCTCATCTGAGACCTTCGCATTCCCTCTCAACCACATTCATGCAAGCCTTACTCCTGCCAACCCTGTAATTTGAAAGTACTCTGACACCACCTGCTATACTGAAGTTCAATCCTGGCACTAACTTCTAGAGTTAGCACAGACCACACAAGTTAAGGGGTGTGGTCCACAACGAGGCTGCCCTCACATGCGATGCTAGCCATGCTTTGGGAGCCCTCAGGCCACCTGTAGGATGTTTAGTTTTTACCTCTGTCAAGGCAGTGCTCTGTGGGAAAATGTGCTAGCGTCTACAAAGTTTCTCGAGAGAAATAGGCCCCTAAGTGCATAGCCTCTGCCTTTTTATAATTGCATAGGACACTAGCTTTTGAGGCCTTAACCTAAGCCAAATTGCACCATGTTGATGCCCAGGCCAAGAAGAGAATCCTCAGACTTGCCTGCAATTAGTAGGTAATAGAATTCTTCCGACTGGTCAAGACTGGGGCTTACCCCTCCCCAAAGATGAAGGAGTCAGAAGGTACAATTCATTTCTTGAGAGTCTGTAAAATAGGACAGATCAGCATCTGATCCAGCTGTGGCAACCTCCAGGCAAGAATACTCCTCAAAATGTCTCCTTGCTTTGTATTGGAGGTTCAACTTCTCTTTCTCTGATCTATGTATCTGTGGAGAATAGCTTGGTTACACTGATATTTAATCACCCAAAATAATCCTTACTGTCCTAATGAATATTTTGTTCTCTTATACTTAAATGTGTGAATTGGATAGCTGTTTTCATAATAAAATATCATCAAAAAGATCATTCTAGGAGACAATAACCTCATCTGTTAAATGTAATGATTATAGTACTTTATTGAAGTGTTGTGTCAGATGAGCTAACGTGTAAAAGTGCACAGATAGTTGACTGTGGGTAATTTTGGATGGTGCAGGGACTTGAAGGCTGAGGACTTGATGAAAAACTCATCCGTTATCCCAGCTGGGTAGTTCAGTTGGTTACAGCATTGTCTCCCTGTGCTAAGGTTGTAGGTTTGATGGCTGGTCAGGGCACACACAAGAAGCAAGCAATGAGTGCATAGATAAGTGGAATGACAAATTGATTCTCTCTCTCTCTCCCTCTTGCTGTCTCTAAAATAAAAAAAAAAAGAAGACTTGTTTCCAGGTATCTGAAGACCCAAGAGGAGGCTGGGCATGCTAGGAACACACATTTCACCTGTGTTCGGTCAGATAGTCACTCAGAGTGGGAATGACTAAAACTCTAGGGTGTCTAAACCTGAAGAGTGTCTTTGCTTTTTGGGCACTGCTGTTCCAAGGAGCACAATTTTTTTCTTTCTATTTTTTTTTAGAGAGTGGGAAAGGAAGGGAGAAAAGGAGGGAGAGAAACATTAATGTGAGAGAAAAACATCGATTGATTGCCTTTCATAGGTGCCTGACTTGGGATGAGCCTGCAACGTAGGCACGTGCCCTTACCGGGAAGTGAATTGGGGAACTTTTGCTTTGCAGGACGATGCCTAACTACATGAGCCAGGGCCGGAGGAGCACAATCTTGATGCACTATGGAATAGTTGCCTTGAGTATCCCAAGGAATCATGCTTTTTATGGAGACCAATGCCCAGTTTTCGCTGCACTTATTCCTGCACGAAGGTCCTTGCAACATCTAGGCTATGGACCCAGGAGTGTTATGCATTCAAATAGAGGGATGTAGCATTTCTTAGACTAAAACACCGAGACCATTGACCCCTCAATTTCAGGACAGCACGCTGAGGAAAAGCAAAAATGAACAAAATGAAATGGTCCAGGAGTCAGAGTTGATAACATTATTTATAGAGAGAACTGTTGACAAGAATTTTTTGTGTGTATATTTGTCATGGATTGCCTTTTATTAACATTTGTCCTTGCAAGTCATTCTAAGTTTTTTAAAAACGAAGGTATATTCAACATATAATATTATGTAAATATAAGGTATACAACATGTTGATTTGATACATTTTTATATTGCAGTATGATTACCACCATAGAGGATTAGCTAACACCTCTAGTACTTCACATAATCCTCACTTCGTTTTGTGATGAGAACTTTACGATCTAGTTTCTTAAAAACTTTGATGTGAGGTCTGTCAGGAAAAAGTCCAGCCATGGTTAATATAATGAGAAACGTTTGTGTAACATCGATGTAACCTGGCAGCCAAGGAGAGTGGACTGGGTGCACACGCATGAAGAGTGAAGACTTCACTGTACTAGTCAGTGGGGGTGGTAGACACCACTGAGTGAGCATGTGTACTGTGTGGCTGTCACATTCAAAATGGCTGAGTGAGTCGAGCAACAAATCTGCATCAAATTTTGCATTAGGTTTGAACGTTCCTCTGTGGAAACTATTCAGATGATTCAGAAGGACAGACAATGCCCACAGCTATGGGCAACTGGTGGTTGGCAGCTTCATGAGGACAATGTGCCCACTCGTGCATCATATCTTGTGCCAAGTTTTTTGGCAAAACATCAAATCACCCAGGTGACTCAGCCCCTCTACAGCTCAGATTCGGCACCCTGTGACTTCTGGCTTTTTCCAAAACTAAAATTATCTTTGAAAGGTAAGAGGTTTTAGACCATTGATGAGATTCAGGAAAATACGACGGAGCAGCTGAAGACTATTGGGAGAACTGTGTGAGGTTCCAAGGTGCCTACTTTGAAGGGGACTGAGGTGTTATTGTCCTGTGTACAACGTTTCTTGTATCTTCTTTAGTAAATGTTTCTATTTTTCATGCTACATGGCTGGATACCTTCTGGACAGATGCTGTATAATACAATATTTTTAACTACAATCACAACGCTGTGCATTAGATCCTCAGAACCTATTCACCTTCTAACTGCAAGTGCGTACCCTCTAGCCAAAATCTCCCCAATTCCTCTATCCCCCAGCCCCTGATAAAGACCATTCTGTGTTCTCTTGCTACAAGTTTAGCTTTTTCAGTTTTGAGGGGATGGAGAAACATGTATGAATTTCCTTTAGCCTTCTAAGTTCATCTGGCTGATCCAATAATCAAATTAACTCGAGGCAGATTAATAGGAGGAAATGACCAAATTCATTATGTTACCTACAAATGGGGGTTCCCTAAGAATATGGGGCCCAGGAAGCTAGGGGGAAGGGAATCGAGTTTTTGTTTGGGACTTCAAAGGGGAGGAAGGCAATGCCTATGGAAGTTGCAAGCAAGTGTTTGGTAAATAAATGTTCCAGGAGTCATTTTTAACAATGGCAGACAGAAAGGACTTTGCTAGGTTCCTCCCTGTCTATCACACTAATTTATATTAGACTGTTGTTATCTATGATGATATCTCCGTTTCTGGAGCAGGTACTCTATCTAAAAATTTGTAGGCAGTTAGGGATAAGTTCAAAGGCTTTTCCTAAATCTTTCCTTTCTTGTAAATAACCAGTTTGAAGTAATCAATATCTCCCAAAAGGCCTATTTTGTGGTAGCAAAACTCTGCTTTCCGTCAATTTCCACATACAAGTGCTAATCATACAGTGTTTGTATTTCTCTGTCTGTCTTACCTCACTTAGCATAATTCCCTCAAGGTCCATCCATGTTGTCACAATGGCAGGGTACCTAGGAGGACAGGAACTGAAGAGAAAAGCTAGTTCGTCTTCATGGCCTTGAGGAATGCTCCCACAGGAACCTGGGGCTGACGGAGCTCTCCACAGTCCAGACCCTCCTGGTCTCGTTGCCATTTTTGGCTTAAAGTAAAATTTGTCTGATTATATATATATAATTATATATATATAATTTTTATACAAACCATTATATATATAACAATAAAATAATAATTTATGTAAAAATTATTATATAATTTATATGGTATATGTAAATATATAATTTTGTCTGTGTGTGTACATGTGTGTGCATCTCCCTGCTCTCTTTCGATTTCCACTTGCATGGAGTATCTTTTTCCATTTCCTCACTTTGAGCCTAAGTATGTTTTTAAACCCCTTGCAGGTGGCATATAGCAGGATCTTACTTTTTAAAACTACTGAGCCACGCTACGCCTTTTGACAGAAGTTAATTCATTTCTGTTACCAGACGAAGGACATGGCCCCAAGTGGGTCTGCCCAGGGCAGTGGTGTGTGGGTTCTTGACACTGTGTAGGAACACAGTGTAGGAATAGTTGCCTTGAGTATCCCAAGGAATCATGCTTTTTATGGAGACCAATGGACAGACTTCACAGCACAAGTCCAGATGACTAGGCTCGTCTGTTTATTAAATCTGAGGACAATGAAACAAGGAAGGGTTTAGCATAGAAGAAGCAACAGGAAAGCCTAGGAGGGGCTGCTTTGGCTTACTGAGAAGTCACAAGAAAGGGGACCTTGGAGACAGATTCAAGGGGTTCGCCTGGGATGAAATGCCACTGCCCATTGTTCCCCTGGTTGCAAGTCTCAGGGGTCCCTTAGAGTTTAGGAGATACCCACCTGTGGGAGGAGGAAGAGACGGGGGGAAAAAAAAGGCACAGGTGTGCTCCCAGGAGAGAGAGAAGCTTGAGCTGGGTCTTTTGATTTGAAGGTTTTTCTCTCTCAGGCAGAAGTCTTAGGGGAGGTTTGGGGCAGGGGGTGGTTTCAGCAGAATAGTCATTAGTTTTCCAGGTGTGCCCTTTCAGGGTCCTGGCCCCTACTGATTAGTCAGCACCAGGGCAGGGACTCAGTCATTGCAGCTGGTCTTGGCATCACCCACCTGGTTTTGCTGCCTCACTGGGCCTGGAGTTGAAATACAACTGGTGTCTAGATGTTATCTCTAGGGAAGTGACCTTTATCTGGCTCTAGATTACTTGACCAGTTTGTACAGCTATCTGTCTCAGTGTCCCTATTCCACTTGTCCTGGCTTACTGGCTTTTCTCATTTACACTAAGAGTGATTATTGGTAAGTAAGGACTTACTAATGCCATTTTAATTGTTTCTTCCTGTTCTGTAGTTCCCTTGTTCCTCTCAGCCTCTCTCGCTGCCTTCCTTTGTGAACTGATAATGTGGTATCCTTTGATTTCCTTCCCTTTTTTGAATTTACTGTAGGGCACAGGCGGCAAATGCAAGGCCCATGGATTGAATATGGCCCTCCACCTTGTTTTATCCAGCCTGGCACCTTGTTTCTACCTGGCTGCAGTGCCCAGCTCCTTGCCCCCAGTTAAGGAGTAGTTACATTTACACAGTCCTGAAATTACATCTGGCCCTTTGAAGGCAACCACAGGCTGATGTGGCCCCTGGTGAAAGTGAGTTTGCCACCCCTGCTGTAGGGTTTTGCTTTGTATTTACCATAAAGCTTACATAAGATACACTGTCACTGGTGCAAAGTGGGGTTTTTGCCATGCTGCACGGAAAGCATTCCAGGAGTCCCACAAGGGAGGATGAGTTCTGATAAGGTTTATCTGTGGTGCGAGATGCAAATTCAAAGGAGTTGCCCTGGGTTCCCAGTGTCCTATTTCTCTCCATTTCACCATGGAAAAACCTCAGTCTTGCCTTCTTCAGGCCCAGAAATAGGGCCAGGGCCCAGGTGCGTTGTGTCATTGGTTCTAAAGCTTAGTCCAGTCCAGCCTTTGTCACCATCTGGCTGTCTTAGTTTGTGTTTCTGGCTATGCTTCAGCTGGTGCTGTGTCCAGGCCCACACTTGGAACCCCTTCAGTCAGCCGTGGGCCCAAGGCAGCTGCTAAGACTACATGGAGGCTACAGAGAGAGTGAGTGAATGAACAGGGTGAGAAGGTGGGTAGAGAGGAAGAGGAAGAGGAAGAGGAGAAGAGGGAGAGAGAGGGAGTTGTTCTTTGTTAAGATGGTTATATCCTCTTGGGCAGGGGACAGACCAAGAATTTTTTCAAAATAACCAATCAACTTGCCAGTTTTTCTTTGGTTTCTGATAGGTCCACCTCCTAATAAAGCTATTTCCTTCCCAGGATAGATTGACAGGCCTCTGTGGTTGCCATTGTGGCTCCTATTGCATATGTGCTTACCTCTTCCATTTCTTTTTTTTAAAATATTTTATTTATTTATTTATCTTTAGAGGAGAAGGGAAGGAGAGAAGGAGAGAAATATCAATGTATGGTTGCCTCGAGTGAGTCCCCTGCTGGGAACTGGCCTGCAACCCAGGCATGTGCCCTGACTGGGAATCGAACCGCGATCGTGTGGCTCGCAGGCCGCACTCAATCCACTAAGCTACACCAGCCAGGGCTCTTTTTTTTAAAAAATATATTTTATTGATTATACCATTACAGTTTTCCTATTTCCCCCCTTCATTCCTCTCCACTCTGCACACCCTCTCCCACCATTCCCCCTCTTTCATTTATGTACACGTGTCTCAAGTTCTTTAGATTCTATATTTCCCCTACTTTTCTTGTCCTCCCCCCTATCTATTTTCTACCTACCCTCTATGCTATTTTCTGTACCTTCTCCCCCCTTCTCCTCCTCCCACTCCCCTGTTGCTAACCCTCCATGTGTTCTTCATTTCTATGGTTCCACTCCTGATCTAGCTGTCCTCTAGGTTTGCTTTTGTTTTAGGTGTGGTTGTTAATAACTGTGAGTTTGCTGTCCTTTCACTGTTCATATTTTTCATCTTCTTGTTCTTAGATAAGTCCCTTTAACATTTCATATAATAAGGGCTTGGTGATGATGAACTCCTTGAACTTGACCTTATCTGAGAAGCACTTTATCTGCCCTTCCCTTCTAAATGAAAGCTTTGCTGGATAAAGCAATCTTGGTTGTAGGTCTTTGGATTTCATGACTTGGAATACTTCTTTCCAGCCCCTTCTTGCCTCTAAGGTCTCTTTTGAGAAATCAGCTGACAGTCTGATGGGAGCTCCTTTGTAGGTGACTGTCCCCTTATCTTTTGCTGCTTCTAGGATTCTCTCCTTCATTTTAATCTTGGCTAATGTAATTGTGATGTGCCTTGGTGTGTTCCTCTTGGGTCCAACTTCTTTGGGACTCTCTGAGCTTCCTGGGTTTCCTGGAAGTCTATTTGCTTTGCCAGATTGGGGAAGTTCTCCTTTATTATTATTTGTTCAAATAAGTTTTCCACTTGTGGCTATTCCTCTTCCCCTTCTGGTACCCCTGTAATTCGGGTGTTGGAACATTTAAAGATGTCCTGGAGGTTCCTAAGCCTCTCCTCATTTTTTTGAATTCTTGTTTCTTCATTCTTTTCTGTTTGGTCATTTTTTTCTTCCTTCTGGTCCACTCCCTTGATTTGAGTCCCAGTTTCCTTTCCATCACTATTGGTTTCCTGTGCATTTCCCTTCATTTCAATTAGTTTAGCCTTCATATGTTCCTCTAATTTGTGACTAAAATCAACCAGTTCTGTGAACATCCTGATCACCAGTTTTTTGAATTGTGCATCTGATAGGTTGGCTATTTCTTTTTCACTTAGAGTTATTGGCTCTGGGACTTTGAGTTCTTGAGGCATAATGTTTTGGTCTGTTCACACCTGCTATGTATGAGGGGTGGAGCCCTAGGTGTTCACCAGGGTGGGGCAACTCAGTGGCTGGGTTTGATGCTGTATGTGGGGGCAGGGTCAAAAAGGGGCAATGGCGGTCCCCTCTGCTGCTTCCCACCACTGGGGCCTGCACAGTCTGTCTCACCGCTTGCTCCTTTTCCTGGTTTATCTGCGTGCGAATGTGTTACCGGGGTCAGCCTGTCGCCTTACGCCCTCACTGGGTCCACCCGTTGCTACCCTACACCTGGAATCTGCCAATGGCTGCCTGTGCGCCTGAGTCGGTCCAGCAGATCTTTCTTGTCCGACCCCACTCCACCACTGGCTCCGCCCCTCTTACCCGTCTGGCTGAACAGTTCGCTGTTGTTGGACTTCCATATAGTTCAATTTTCTGTGTTTTGGTTGCCTTTTCATTACTAAAACTTTGTTGTCTTTAAACTTGGTTGTGCAAGTAGGCACAGTGTTTCTACCTACACCTCCATCTTGGACGGAAGTCTACCTCTCCCATTTTTATCCCACCCCCCAAGTGATCTGCAGGGAATGGACCTGTGATTCCCTGGGGTGTGAAGATGTAACTTCCTAGGGAAGCAAGCAGGCTTCTACTTCCTAATTTGTTATGCTTAATAATGTCTAATTTCCTTTTCTCCCTTCCTTTATTAATATCTAGCTACCTACACTAACAATAGTATAGATATCACAGTCTATTTTAAGCTGATAACAACCACAGTTCCATACAAAATCTTTTACTTTTTTACTCCCCCTTTTATGTTTTTGAGGTCACAATTTATCTCTTTTTATATTGTGTATTTGTTAGGGAAATTCAAGAGTTAAAGATTTTAGCCTCAGTTCCTAGGCTTCAGTGGTTAACGTACATGGATGGCTGGGTAGTCCAAGAGCAATTCAACCTTTGTACCCCAGGGGGTCTGGAGATGGTGTCTGAGCTGTTGATTGACAGATAAAGAAGTACTAGGAAATTCACCCTGGAGTGCAACTCTTATCCGATTAGCCTTCTATCCAAACCCCTTACCTACCCCTTCTTATAAAAAGATAGGCTTCAGATGTTAAGATGGCTTTTTAGGGAATATAACCTGCCATCTTCTCAGATTGCTGGCATCTCAACAAAGTGCCCATAAAGATTCAATCTTGTTTCTACTTATTGGTTCTGACTGTGACAGGTAGCACAAATGCTGACTTTTCTGGTTTCACACTCATAACAAATCACTGTAGCTATGGTTATTGTGATATTCTTTTCCTTTTAGCTTTACATTACAGTTAAGTGGTTAACATACCACCCTATTACAGTATGTGTAATATACATATGTATATACAAAATCACAAAGGCTGGTGAGTCTCTACAATTATTTTTCTTAGCTATGCAGGACTTCTGTGCCACCTAATTCTAATTCTGGGGATATCTGCATCTTGGTCTGAGTTAATCTTGACTCCACAGAGCATTTATGAAATGTCCCAAGACAACAAGGAGGGAAAAGCAAGAATAGAGCTCAGAAGGAACCAGAATATGCCAACCTGGAATGTGTATCTTTGTCACAAGGATTATTTTGAGTTGATTATGTTGAGAAACACCAGGCATAGGAGAAGCTCTGTCTTGCAGCCTGTCAAGGCTTGGCAAGTCCACTCTGGACTTGGGCAGATGGGAGAAAATGCGTGGAGCCGTGGGGATGCTTGACATGCCTTTATTCAAGGGTGGGTGATCCACGCACACTGCAAACTGCGTGTGTCCAGTGGGAAGCCCCACCCCCTTTTATACTACATTCACACAAAGCTGGCAGAAAACCAGGATATTGAATGACATAGCATGATTCTGTGCATATAAGCCCACTCAAGGCTATGGGAACAGTTTATCAGACTAAGTCTCAAGGCTATGAGAACACTACTTATCAGGCCCATTCTCAAGGTTATGGGAAACTGCTTTCCTTAGTTTCCCAGATATCTGGTCAAGGAAGCCAGACTGCCTCCGTTTACCCTACAAGCTCTAAGAAGAGAGCATAAGTTTTTCTTTTGTAAGGGATATTTACACTTATAAAAAAAATTTCTATTTGTAAAGGTGTCTCCCTTTCCCATATCAGGAGGTGAGGCAGGGTACTAAGAAGCTAGGAAAATTCCTTAGCAAATAGAATGAGGAAACTGATACAGTTTGCTGAACAAACTGGCTGAGGAATTCATACCCAGATAAAGAAGGTCAATTCCCTAGAGATGACATTGAGGCTTCAGTTGTATTTCAGCTCTAGGCCCAGTGAGGCAGCAAAACCAGGTGGGTGATGCCAAGACCAGCTGCAATGACTAATGACCCCTGGTGCTGACCAATTAGTGGAGACAAGGACCCTGAAAGGGCACACCTGGAGAACTGATGAGTATTCTGACTGCCCTTCTTCCAGCCGCCCCTCCAAGCCTCCCCTAAGATTTCTGCCAGAGAGAGAGAGAGAGAGGGAGGGAGAGAGAGAGAGACAGAGAGACAGAGAGAGCGAGAGACAGAGAGAGAGACAGAGAGAGACAGAGAGAGAGAAACCTTCAAAACAAAAGACCCAGCTCAAGCTGCTCGCTCTCCTGGGAACACACCTGTGCCTCGTCCTTCCCCGCCTCTTCTTCCTCCCACAGGTGGGCATCTCCTAAACTCTAAGGGACCCCTGAGACTTGCAACCAGGGGAGCAATGGGCAGCAGCAGCACATTCCAGGCTAACTCCCTGAACCTTTCCCTGTCCTTTTTTCTCTGACTTCCCAGTGACCTAAAGCAGCCCCGCCCTGCCTCATTTTTTTCCTATAACATTTCTAGGGAACAAAAGCAGCCCCTCCTAGACTTTTCTGTTGCTTCTTTTATGCTAAGTCCTTCCGTGTTTCATTGACCCCATCTTCAATAAACACACCCTCAAAATCACCTGGACTCGTGTTGCGAAGTCTTTCCGCAATGAAGTCAGGAACCCACACACTACCAGCTGGCCCTGGGCAGACCCACTCAGGGCCAGGTGTCTGTCCAGTAACAGGAGGAGGAGGAAGACTCTAAACCAGGGGTGTCAAACTCATTTTCACTGCGGGCCACGCCACGTCAGCTTCACAGTTGCCTTCAAAGAGTGAAAATAATTTTAGGACTGTATATAAATGTAACTACTCCTTAACTAGGGGCAAGGAACTCGGCACTGCCACCAGATAAAACAAGGTGGAGGGCAGCCCTCGGTCCTTGTGTTCGCCACCTGTGCTCTACACAGCTCATCAATGGAGGAGGCACTGACTTAAGTCTTCATAACAAAGGACAAGAGGAAAAATTCATAGACATCCTAAATTAAATTAAAGCAGTCAGAGAGTAAAAGAGACAAGAGTAAACCAGTTAATGATAGTTGTGGACCAATTAACTAAAGACCGCTCACATTCCTGGATGTACGTTGGAACTTCGAATCAACTTCCAGGTGGCTATCCAAAAAGAAATAGCCCACCATCAGAAGCCTTCGCATCCTGCTTATGCATGAAATTTCTGTACACTTGCCTCCAATGCATCAAAAGTAGTAAATGTTTCTTTCTATGGATTAGGCACCCACTGCAGAACTGCCCCTGCTTCACCTTTTCCTGACCCCTTTATTTATAGCCAGTGTACATTTTTGTCTTCTCCATCTGCCAATGTTGCTGGTGGTGACTGTATTTCCTAGGACCTGGTTCTTTTTCTGGCTAGCACATGGCTCAGTAAACCATTTCTTTAAGAGAAACTTTCAGTCATAAGAGGATTTTTTTGTTTTATTTTGTTTTGTTTTTGCTTAATACAAATTTTACTTTATTTTATTTCAAGATTTTATTTACTATTTTTTAAAAATATATTTTATTGATTATGCTATTACAATAGTCCCATTCCCTTCCACCCTGTATACCCGCTCCTACCCACATTCCCCTCCTTTCGTTCATGTTCATGGGTCGTACATGTAAGTTCTTTGGCTTCTACATTTCCCATACTATTCTTACCCTCCCCCTGTCTATTTTCTACCTACCATTTATGCTACTTATTCTCTGTGCCTTTTCCCCCTCTCTCTTCCTCCCACTCCCCTGTTGATAATGCTCCATGTGATCTCCATTTCTGTGATTCTGTTCCTGTTCTAGTTGTCTAGTTTGTTTTTGTTTTAAGTGTGGTTGTTAATGATTGTGAGTTTGCTGTCATTTTACTGTTCATATTTTTTATCTTCTTTTTCTTAGATAAGTCCCTTTAACATTTCATATAATAAGGGCTTGGTGATGATGAACTCCTTCAACTTGACCTTATCTGAGAAGCACTTTATCTGCCCTTCCATTCTAAATGAAAGCTTTGCTGAATAGAGCAATCTTGGATGTAGGTCCTTGCATTTCATGACTTGGAATACTTCTTTCCAGCCCCTTCTTGCCTGGAAGGTCTCTTTTGAGAAATCAGCTGACAGTCTGACGGGAACTCCTTTGTATGTGACTGTCCCCTTATCTCTTGCTGCTTCTAGGATTCTCTCCTTCATTTTAATCTTGGCTAATGTAATTATGATGTGCCTTGGTGTGTTCCTCCTTGGGTCTAACTTCTTTGGGACTCTCTGAGCTTCCTGGACTTCCTGGAAGTCTAACTCTTTTGCCAGATTAGGGAAGTTCTTCTTCTTCTTCTTCTTTTTTTAAGATTTTATTTATTTATCTTTAGAGGGGAAGGGAAGGAGAGAAGGAGAGAAATACCAATGTATGGTTGCCTCTCGTGGGTCCCCTGCTGGGAACTGACCTGCACCCCAGACACGTGCCCTGACTGGGAATCGAACATGATCGAGAGGTTCACAGGCCCGAGCTCAATCCACTGAGCTACACCAGCCAGGGTGGGAAGTTCTTCTTCATTATTTGTTCAAATAAGTTTCAATTTCTTGCTCTTCCTCTTCTCCTTCTGGCATCCCCACAATATACATTTCCTAGTCAGTTTCTCATAACTTAACCTCTTACCTCCCCCTACCCAAAGTATACTTCTTCACTCTCTTGCCTTCCCTCCAGACCTCAACAAGTCTCATCGGTCTCTTGTCAATGGAAACTCACTCTTGAAAAATGCCTTTTCTTTTGTCTAGCTGAAGATAGTATATAAGCCCCTCAATTTTGGCCACTTCCTTGAGCCACATATTTCATTCTGAGTTCTTTGTGGATGTACACAATTAAATCTGCTCTTTTGTTAATACATCTTTTGTCAGTTTGATTTGCAGCCTCCAGCCATTGAACTTGGGAGTGTAGAAGAGTTCTTTTCTTTCTCCTACAATTCCAAGGACTCTCTTTTTATTACCCCTACAGCTGAATAGGACTACTTCCTTCTTCCAGATAAAATGTCTCCTTCTACCTTCTTGCTTCCAGTTCAAAGCATCCCATCCATTTAAATAAACTCCACAATGTTTCTTAAAATGTTATCTATATTTTGATGTTTTCTTTTTATAGTTCATCCAGAGTTGATTTGGGAGCCAGAAGTTCTTGTGAATTCCATATCTTGGTATTCTTTTCTTTTAAAAAAACTATTTTATTTATTTATTTTTAGAGCAAGGGGGAGGGAGGGAGAAAAAAGTGAGAGAAACATCTATCTGAGAGAAAACATTGATTGTTTGCTTCTTGTATGTCCCCAACCAGGGAAGGAACCCAGAACTCAGGCATGTGCCCAGCTGGGAATCGAACCTGACACCCTTTGGTTTACAGGCCAGCACTCAATCCACTGAGCCACACCAGCCAGGGCTTTTTTCTGTTTTGTATCTTTGATCATAGTCTTCAGGCTCAATTCTTACCCTATTTATTATTGTAAGATATAGTTTTATGTAAAGGAAATATAGAAAATAATGATGATAGTGAAAAGGGGAGCACATACTAAATCACAAGCTTAGGGGAGGACAGCATAGTGGGTCCTACACACCGAAAGATTGAAAGTAACCACATAAGATGGTCTGAACATAAAAATTCCCACCAAAAGCCAGCCATAAAAATTTCTAGTGAAAAGTGGGTCATGGGGGGTAGTCCCGTCCTAGCCTGCAGCTTCCTGACAAAGGTCAGTCTTCACCCTCACTGAGCCTGTCTCTGGCCTTTTCACATCCAGCATACTGTAGCTTTGAACTGGTGGAGTAATCTCTCTTTTCAGAATCCAAGTCATAGCTGCTGGCCCTAGAGCAGAGACCACAGAACCCTCACTGTTATCCTGTCCCTTCCCAGTACCATCTCTATGTGCAGTAAATGCTAATTGTTAACTATATTATATCCACCAGTGTAAAGAGGTATGTGTTTCTTCATTTTGCTTTTTATCCAATCCAAGAGATTTCCCGGCTTTGCTTTCTGCCACCTCCCTAATCTATGGGTGACCAAAAAGTTCGTTTGGTTTTTCCCGCAAGGTGGTTCTAATAGCACTTCATTCATTGTCTTCAACTTCATTTGAAACAATTTTGTTAGACAGCTGTCATATCAGCATGCATTAAAAAAGCTTATCAAAATTTGTGAATTTTTGTATCAGCATTTTAATGTTGAAGATGGATGAAAATATGCAACATTTTCAGTATATTGTGTTTTATTATTTTAAAAAAGGTAAAAGTGCAACTGAAATGCAAAAAAAAAAAAAAGACTTGTGCAGTGTATGGAGAAGGTGCTGTGGCTGCTCAAATGTATCAAAAGTGGTTTTCAAAGTCTCATGTTGGAGATTTCTTGCTGAATGATGCTCCATGGTCGGGTAGACCAGTTGAAGTTGACAGCAACTAAGTCAAGACATTAATTGAGAACAGACAACGTTATACCATGTGGGAGACAGCGGGCATATTAAAATTACCTAAATCAATAAAGTTATTGGTGAAAATGAAAAATGTGTCTTTTATTTTATGGAGAGAACNAAGCTTATCAAAATTTGTGAATTTTTGTATCAGCATT
Organism: Sturnira hondurensis; assembly: GCF_014824575.4. NCBI lineage: Eukaryota > Metazoa > Chordata > Mammalia > Chiroptera > Phyllostomidae > Sturnira > Sturnira hondurensis. Next base: position 7,412,152 of record NW_028077960.1, read on the forward strand.
TTAATGTTGAAGATGGATGAAAATATGCAACATTTTCAGTATATTGTGTTTTATTATTTTAAAAAAGGTAAAAGTGCAAGTGAAATGCAAAAAAAAAAAAAGACTTGTGCAGTGTATGGAGAAGGTGCTGTGGCTGTTCAAATGTATCAAAAGTGGTTTTCAAAGTCTCATGCTGGAGATTTCTTGCTGAATGATGCTCCATGGTCGGGTAGACCAGTTGAAGTTGACAGCATCTAAGTCAAGACATTAATTGAGAACAGACAACGTTATACCATGTGGGAGATAGCGGGCATATTAAAATTACCTAAATCAATAAAGTTATTGGTGAAAATGAAAAATGTGTCTTTTATTTTATGGAGAGAACTAAGTGGATTTTTTTGTCAAACCAATATAACCAGTGGGTTTCATGTAACCCCCTTACAGCTTTAATTCTAATGTATAAAATAGGCAACGAAACTGCCGTTCTCTGAAGCTTCCCAGCAATTGTCAATTTGGCTCAAATAAACTCAAAAATTCTCTACAGGATTGGATGGTTCTTATGTTGACAATAGTAATAATAATATTATTTGTTAAGGGTTTAGTACCCATCTGTCTCTGCCAACAACTTTTAAATCCTCCCAGAAGCTCTGTGAGGAAATAGCTTATTTTTCCATTTTACACATAAGAAAATTTAAGACTCAGAGAAGTCAGGTCAATGCCTAGTAGTGGAGTTGGGATTTGAATTCAGGCTATCTTAATTCTGGATTTAACATTTTAATTAAACTGCCCTGCAGACAAAGCACAAAGTGATATTAAATAAATTGAAGTGTTTTTTTCCCTAGAGTTGGCTTTGTTTTAGGGAAATTCTGAAAACTGGTTGTACAAATTTCCATGTCTATATTATGAAGGAGTATGTTTTTGACATACTCTTATTTAAGGAAAAGAGATGTAATCATTGTCCTTAGCAATTCGTCTGTAATACGGTCTCTAAGGCTGCTGACCATGCTAGAAAAAGGCTTTAGTCAGAGAATTAGGAGATCAAAGGGACCCCTGGGTCTAATGCCCCCTTCAGCGACACTCAGGCGTGTAGCTCAGACCTGAGCCTGAGACCCTGGCTGGGAAGCTGTATGGCCTCTCTTTCATAGAGTCTCAAAGTTTGGAGAAATCCATGCCACCTGATTTCCATTCTCCTCCCCAAGTCCTGGAAAGAAATTAAGTTCTCTTATAGGATAATTTTTTCTTTAAAAAAGAGAATTCATGACTCTCTTATAAGGTGTAAGTAATTAATTAATGAGAGAACAAGTGAGATATTATAATGTGTTCAAACTGCAGAGGCAAAAATGGGCCATGCACTAAGTTTACGAATGGGTGCAAACTCACTGTTTTTTTCCAAATGTGGAAGGAAATCTTTGTGCCTGCTGTAGGCAGAATCGACTTGCATGTCTACAGACAAGAATTCTTTGCACTGCTATTAGTTATTACAGATCTATGAACAGAGCAAAGACAATAAAACCCCATAATACCAGATAATCCAGAAATGAATGCTGTAAATAGCACATATTTTCCATTGAAATCACCCACCAATCTTTCTTTCCCCCCACCCAACAATATTTTTGGTCCATTTTAAAGTCTTTCCCAATTTTCCCAGACAGACCACATTGCATTTCTGATCATTTTATACTTATCTCTTCCATTACAATCGATCATTAAACATTGATAATGGAATGAGATATGCACTTTTCTCTCCAGCTCATTCTAAACTTAAAACATTTTAGAACTAGATGCCTCAATAGGAAGAAATACGTTTGAGTGTGTATGTGTGTGTGTGTGTGTGTGTGTGCATGCGTGCGTGCCAGGGCCAAACACAGCAGAACATGAGGACCTCGGGTGCAACTGAGTGCAAATCCATTAATAACAAAGGAGTGAATTCATAGGAATAGATTGTGGTCTTGTTCTGTGTGAGAAATACGCTGTCTCTACTCATGTGCTCTCACTCTGCTGGCGACAGGGTCCTCTAGCCTGAGGGAAGTGAAGACATTTATTTTCTGAGATTGGTGAGTTTACCAAAGAACACCATTTAAAAACAATCTCAAACCCAGGTACAGGCCAAAACAGAGATTTTCCCTCATTTCCCAAGACACATGTTATGGTTTTCTAGAAACAATAATATTTCTATAACAGATAACGTTCTTGGTAACCTAGGGCTAGCAAGGTTTAAGAAACTGCTGATATAGAGCATAAACAGACTATTAGAGAAAACTTTCCTTTTCAACTAAATTTATAAGATTTAGTCAAACGAGATTTAAAAGTGCCTCATATAAAAGTGGTTTGCCTCTTGGTCTTTCATGTTAAGTTCACTTACTTTAAATCTAAAATCTTTCCAATTTTAGTATATGTGCTGCTGAAACAAGCACAGGCCTAAAACCTGCATTCCAGATTTTTGAAAAGAAAGAATGCTATTTTATTGACTTTTTCCTTTTTAACAAGAAGAAATCTCAGTTAGCTCAGGGCTCTCTCACAACACTGAAGACTGACCTTACAAATCAGAACTTCTTGCTGTCAAGGAGAAGGCATCACACTTCCTGTTATTATCATGGATGTGTGTGTATGTAGCGTCCCTGAACACCTGTTCAGTGATCTAAAACAGTTTATTTTAGACCAAAGCTTACCCCTAATATGATCCAGGAGAGTCTCATGAACAGCTATATAGGCTTAGGAAGCTAGATGGCAGAGTAATCACACAGTTAAAAGGCTTTATACCGAGTTACAGAGAGAAGCTAAGCTGTTTTCAAATTTTAAAAAAATTGCTGCTTAGCTGTCTGAAGGTAGAAAAGAGATAATTAAAAAAAGATTTTGTTTATTTTTAGAGAGAGGGGAAAGGAGGGAGAAAGAGAGGAAGAGAAACTAATGTGAGAGAGAAACATCAGTCCATTGGTTGCCTCTCACACACCCCCAACCAGACCCGGCCTGCAACCCAGCCATGTGCTCTGACCAGAAATTGAACCAGCAGCCCGTTGGTTGGCAGGTCGGTGCTCAGTCCACTGAACCACACCAGCCTGGGTGAAGAGAGCTAATTGAATTGGATTGTTTCAGGGTAACAATTTCTTTTCAGCTCTTTTGACATATAATGATGTATAACATTGTGTACTCTAAGGTTTGCAATGTGTTGATTTGATATAGTTATGTATTACTAAAGAATTACCACCTCCATCATGTCACATAGTTACCATTTCTTTTTTATGGTGAGAACATTTATGATCCACTCTTTTAGCAACATTCAAGTACATGCTCCAGTATTATTAGCTAGAATCACCACGCTATACATCAGTTTCACAGAACTTGCTAATTTTATAACTGAAAGTTTGTACCCTTTGGCTTATCTCTGTGTCCCCTCCCCTGCCTCCTGGCAACTGTTACTCCACTCTGTTTCTAAGAGGAAGCATTTAAAGAACTTTTTGACTTCAAATATTTTTTTTTATTTTTCAGTTACAGTATTAGTTTCAGGTGTCCAACCCAGTAGTTAGACATTATATAAATGACTAAGTAATCACACTAATACATGTCATACCCATCTGACACCATATGTAGTTATTAGAACACTACTGGCTGTATTCTCTATGCTGCACTTTACATCCTCATTACTATTCTGTAACTACCAGTTTGCACACTTAATCTCTTCCTCTTTTTCACTCATCCGCCCCAACTGCCTCCCATCTGGCAACCATCAAGTTGTTCTCTGTATCTATGAGTCTGTTTCTGTTCTGCTTGTTCATTTATTTTGTTTTTGTTTTTAGATTCAATTGTTGACACATACAAATTTATTAGCATTTTATTCTTTGTGTTTTTGATTTTTTCTTTTTTTTTAAAGAAGACCTTTTAAAATTTCATGTAATATTGATTCGATGGTAATGCACTTCTTTAGTTTTTTTCTTGTTTGCTTTGCTGGGTAAAGTAATCTAGGTTGTAGGTCCTTGCTTTTCATCACTTTGAGTATTTCTGGCCAATCTATTCTGGTCTGCAAAGTTTATGTTGAGAAATCAGCTGACAGTGTATGGGAACTCCCTTGTGGGTAATCAACTGCTTTTCTCTTACTGAACTTAAGATTCTTTCTTTATCTTTAACCTTTTGCATTTTAATTATGATGTGTCTTAGTGTGGGCCTGTTTGGGCCTTAATGCAATTCCTGGACTTGTATATCTATTTCCTTCATCCGGGGTTAGAGAAGTTTTCTGTCATTATTTTTTCAAATAGGTTTTCAATTCCTTGCTCTCTCTCTCTCTCTTTTTTTTTTTTTTGGCACACCCATGATGCAAATGTTGGTAGGCTTGAAGTTGTCCCAGAGGCTTCTTATGCCGTTTTCATTTTGGGGGGATTCTTTTCTCTTTTTGCTGTTCTGATTGGGTGTTTTCTGCTTTCTTATTTTCCAAATCTCTGATTTAATCCTGTTCTTCATCTACTCCATGTTAACTTCATTACAGTTAATGTATTCTTCATTTCTGACGGTTCTTGTTTATGCTCTCTAATTTAATTTTTATGTTTCTTCTTTGTTGGAGTTCTTGCTAAGTTCATCTACTCTCTCACTGAGCATCCTTATAACAAGTGTTTTGAACTCTGCATCGAGTAGATTGCTTGTCTCCATTTTACTTAGCTCTTTTTCTGGAGTTTTGTTCTGTCTTTTCATTTGGGCCATGTTTCTTTGTCCCTTCATTTTGACAGCCTCCCTGTGTTTGTTTCTATGTACTAGGTAGAGCTGCTATGACTCCTGGTCTTGGTAGCGTGGTCTAATGTAGTAGGTGTCCTTTGAGGCTCAGTGGCTCACCCTCCCTGTTCACCTGAGTTGGACACTCCAGGTGTGTCCCCCACCAAGTTGGCTGTGTGCATCCTCCTGTTATAGTTGAGCCTTGATTACTGTTGACACATGAATGGGAGGGATTTGCCACCAGGCTGATGGACTGCAAGGATTGGTTGTGACCACTTTGGAGGATCAGTTGTCTAGGGGTCCACCCCAGAGGGTAGGACTTACTTCAGCAGAGCAGGAGTTACTTCAGCAGGCCACTGAATCTGTCCCTTGAGTCTATTTCTTGTGGAGGTTGTTGAGTGGTATTCTGGCATGGTCTGAAGCTGCCTACAAGTTGCTCTGGCTCTGGGGTCTCCCAGAAGGTACAGGCCAAGGTCAGCTGCTGCCTGTGTCCTGCCCAGGGCCTCCCAGCATGAGCTAAAAGGCAATCTTCAGATGGTTGCTATTTGTGCTGGGCTTGCAGGTTCCCAGGGGAGTTCAAGCTGCCAGCCAAGGTTGGCTGCTGCTAGTGCTGAGTCTGAAGCCCTTAGTGAGAGGTATGAGGCACACCGAGGCCAAATGCTGCTTGCTTAAGAGATTTTAGGAAAGTCTGAAGCATGAGCCAGAAAAAGTTGTTCATATGAAAAAGCCACTGGAGATGGCTTGGGTGGGTCTGCAAGGTGGGTGGAGTGGGTCTCAGGAAATCACCAGGGTGAGGCAAATGGTGTTATCCAGGCTGATAGAGACTAAGATATGGCACCTGCCTGCTGGGTCTGTGAGGGGAGGGCTCAGCTCATTTTTCCCTTCTATCTGGGAAAAAGCTGCCCCTTCAGCTTTCACCCTCATTGCAGACAACTCAGTCCCTCTCCATATGTCCCTGGTGCCTTTCAAGCTGCTGCCCCAGTGCTGGAGCTTATAGCAATTGATACCATGTAAGTCTGTGTGCTGGGTCTTTAAGAGGAATGCCGGGACTCCAGAAGCTCCCTTGCCCCACCATCCCCGCTGGTTTTCATAGCCAGAAGTTATGGGAACTTCTCTTCCTGGCACTGGAACCCTGGTCTGGGGGGCCTGGTATGGGGCTGGGACCCTTGTTCTTCAGGGGCGACCTCTGCTGCCTCCAATTTTTATCCACTACATGTGGGTGTGAGACCAGCCTGTTGTGTCTCTGCCCCTCCTACTGGTCTTGCTGTGGCTTCTTCCTTATATCCTTAGTTGTAGTACTTCTGTGTAGCTAGATTTATCTAAACAGAAGGATGGTTCTTCTGTAGTTCAGTTGTAATTTTGATGTGGTTGTGGGTCACCATCTTTATTAGAAGCCAAGGAACAATTTTTTTAAGTTTAAAAAAATCAGGAAAACTTCTTGTATGCCAGAGATTTGATCATCATAACCAACGGCATGTATTAGGGTTATTTATAGATCAGGAAGTGTGTCAAAGACATGGACCTGACAGAGACCTGCATGAGGAGTGTTGTCTAAGCCCAATAAGGATTAGCCCATTACTGAAGCTTCTAATTGCTGTATTTCTTTGTTTCTCATGGTTTCATCTGTAAAGTGTGTATTAACTCTTTTAAATTATAGCACTAAGTAACAAATGCCAATGATTTTAAAGTACCTGAGATAATTGACTCAAAGTTTATGTAACCATGAGAGAATATAATCGGATAATAGATACGTAGAACTCCAAACTGAGTCACCAAACTTCAAAGTTGGCCTAGTTGTGAAGCTCCTTTAAGCCTTGCTTCTCTTATTAGTAAAGATGGAGGTTATGACAGTACCCACATTGCAAAGTTGCTATGGTGATTGTTATTGTAAGGATTGACCCTTGTCCCTGGTACAAGGCGAACAGTTCATACACGGTAGTCACTATTATACTGCCTTTTATTCATGTAGCTTTGCAGCTGAGCACACGCATTTCTTTAAATCCCTGCAACATTGTGAGGCACGCATTGTCGTCTCCATTTACCTGCAATGGGGACTGGACAAGATGAAGTCACTGACATGGAGCCTGGGACTGATCCTGTCCCAGCTCTGTGCTCAGGGCTCTTTCCAGTTGCCATTCTGCTTTCTAAAAACAAAACCAGCTGCAAGTGAGGAGCCTTGGGATCTTGTTAAAATGTAGGCAAATCTAAACACCCCTGGAGGCGAAAACATCTTAAGTCTAGATGAGATGGAAAATTTGTCTATCCCCAATCCATCCAGAGAGCTGGGAACCAATAGGATTCAGGCACCCCAGAGTTCAGGTATGCAGTCCACATCTCCCTGATGGCTAGGCAGAGGGGGACCAGGAAGGGAGCAGCGATCTCCAGTGCCCACATCCTGGGGCGTGACCACCATGCTGTGAGATCTTTGAAGGCAGACATCTTCTTCATCCTTGTCCTGGTGTGTACAGTGGGTGCCTAATAAGTGTTTGTTGACCTGTACCACTAGCCTAGGAAAAAATCTTTTTATTATAATGAATGTGTTGGGATGGGATAAAAATTACTAATGTGAGAGAATATGTGGACTGCCCAACCCCCACTCTGGAGCCTGTCAAAAGATATCTGTGGCCAACCCAGGTTCTTTATTCTCCTCTCTCCTGGGAGGTGTGTGTGTGTGTGTGTGTGTGTGTGTGAGAGAGAGAGAGAGAGGGTTGGTTATAAGTTAGATCCTGTATTAGTCAGCTTGGGCTGCCAGCACAGAATACCACAGACAGGGTGGCTTAAACAACAGAAATTTATTTTTCACAGTTCTGGAGTCCACATCAAGTTGCCAGCAGGGCGGATTTCTGGTGAGGCCTCTTCTGCTGGCTTGGAGACAGGTTTCTCACTGTTCCCACACGGCCTCTGCTTTGTGCACATGCACTCTTGGTGTCTCTCTTCTCAAGAGGATACCAGTCATTCAGATTAGGACCCCACCCTTATAACCTCATTTAACTCTACCTCTCTAAAGGCCCTATCTCCTTACATTGGGGGTCGGGGCCTTTACATGTACGTATTTTGGGGGGCACACAGTTCAGTTCATAACATACTAATGGAGGAATGTAGAGGAAATCTCTTCAGAATCATTTTTACTATTAAGTGATGTACTTCTCTGACACAGTTCCAGGGCTGGCCCACAGGGGTCCATGGCTTTGCTAATGCCACAGAATACCCTAACCAGCAGAGCTGCCTGCAGCCGTATGGGCATAGCTGGAGAAAGCTTTCCTGGAACACAAATTCTCTTGCTTTGTTTGAACTTCGAAGTTAGTTGACTCATTTCTGGGGTTTTATCCCTCACTGGTCTTTTTCATTCTGTTCTATTCGAGGAACCCAGAAAGGATGGCTTAGCAATGTCTGCATTTGTTCAGTCAATGTGTGGAATGGCAGTTACCTCTAAAGCCTCAATCTCTACTTACAGAAGAAAAGATTTCAGGAATCAACAGACTAGATTTTTGGGGTAGGACCCTTGAAATCATCCTCAGCCTCCTTTTCATATTGCCCTGGAGAATACCTTTTATTTAGTCTCTTTGCAAAGCACCAGGAAGAGAGACCAAGGGATGTGTCTCCCCTCAAGTGAGCACCCTCAGTTTGTGAGGGCTGGTGGAAACCTGTTCCTGGGTCCTGGGAAGCCCTGCCATGGCACAGGTCAGGTGGGGCCTATCTCTCTCTCCTGGCTGCTTTCTATAGCCAGCCCTCTTTTTCAACTTTACCTCAACTTTCTCTCCTTTTAAAGATCAAGACTCCCAGGTATACACTTTGCAGTTTCCATTTAGTAGACCTTACTTTAATTAGAATCTATGACTTTAATTACCTTTTCACTCTAGAATCCTTTCACTACTCTTCTAGAAGACAAGTCTATGTCTCTTATGTTTTTTCCATTTCTGATCACTTACTGATAAAGTGTTAGAATCGTACCTCTTTATTAATAGGAACATCTCTGGAAAGTACAAAGGGAGGTAGCTGCAGGGAAAACCAGGCTTGTTGGTGGACCCTAAAAGTGACCAAAATTTCCCTTTTCTGTGTTATTCATTGCTATGTACTTACATTGTTTTAAAATTCAGCATCCACATTGCAGGGCGTGATATACATCTATTTGGTAAAATACTTACAACAAACCACAGGTCAGCAAATGAAGCCTTCTTGAGCTAAATGACACCACAGAGAGAGGGAGAGAGAGAACAAACAGCACAAGAAAGAATAGGACAACTTCCCAATGAGTGACACAGACAAAGGTTACGAGAGTTCTAATGAGGAAGACACACTGCAGGGTGGTATAGCAGGAATGGCTTTGTGGAGAAGGTGGGCCCTGCTGGGACCTATTGGGACCTGCAGGAAGGAAGGGAATGGGGATGAGGAGATGAAGGGGATGGGGGGCAGGGGCCAGGGTAGCTTGAGAGAGGAACTGAAGCCTGTGACAAGTAGTGCTAGTTTACTAGTTTGCATTTATGGAGGCCTTCTGTGTGCCTGGCACATTTTAAAGTACTCTATGTAATTGTCTTATTTAATGCTGTGACCAACTGAGAGCCCAGAAATAAACCCAAGTCTCTACCATCAATTAATATTTGACAAAGGGGGCAGCAACATAAAGTGGAGTAAAAATAGCCTCTTCAACAAATGGTGTTGGGAGAACTGGAGAGCTACATGCAAAAAAAAAAAAAAAAAAAAAAAAGAAGAAATTCCAGCACCAACTTACCACATACACAAAAATAAATTCAGGGTGCATAAAAGATTTAAATATAAGTCCTGACACCATTAAAGTCCTAGAGGAGAACGTAGGCAGGAAAATCTCAGATATTTCACACAGCAACATTTTCACTGGTATGTCCCCTAGAGCAAGGGACATAAAGGAAAGAATAAACAAAATGGGACCTCATCAAAATAAAAAGCTTCTGGCCCTGGCTGGTGTAGCTCAGTGGATTGAGCACAGGCCTGCAAACCAGAGGATCGTGGTTCAATTCCCAGTCAGGGCACATGCCTGGGTTGCAGGCCAGTTCCCTGCAGGCCAACTCCCAGCAGGGGACGCATGAAAGGCAACCATACATTGATGTTTCTCTCTCTCTCTCCTTCTCCTCTAAAGATACATAAATAAATAAAATCTTAAAAAAAAAAAAACGCTTCTGCATGGCTAAAGAAAACAGCATTAAAATGAAAAGAGAACCAACCACATGGGAAAACTTATTTGCCAATGATACCTCAGACAAAGGTTTGATCTCCAAAATATATAAAGAACTCACACGACTCCACTCTAAGAAGACAAGCAACCCAATTAAAAAATGGGCAAAGGTCTTGAAGAGACACTTCTCCAAGGAGGACATACAGAGGGTCCAGAGACATGAAAAGATGCTCAGTATTGCTAGCTATCAGAGAGATGCAAATTAAAACCACAATAAGTTACTACCTCATACTGTTGAGAATAGCCATCAAAAACAAAGCAATGAACTACAAGGGTTGGAGAAGTTGTGGAGAAGAGGGAACCCTAGTGCACTGTTGGTGGGATTTCAGACTGGTGCTGCCACTATGGAAAACAGTATGGGATATCCTCAAAAGCTAAATATAGAACTGCCTTTTGACCTGGCAATTCCACTGTTATATCCTAAGAACCCTGAACCAATCCAAAAAATCTTATGTTGGGAACTGCTCTGCCTGGTCTTAGGAATTGTAACTGCCCCCCATGGCTAAGGCTGAGTGAGTGACCTCTGGACTGTGAGTCACTAAGAAGACAAAGCTTATCTCCCTGGCAGGAGCGCTGTTTCTGCTTCAAGCATCTCTGCTCCCAATGCTTGGTTGGTTAGTCAGTGACGGGTAAGACCCCTCAGAGGGGGGGGGGCAACCTAAGCCAGACATAATCATTTGGGAGGCCCTCAAGGAAGGACTTGGGAGGGTTGCAGCAAAGAGGGAGTAATGGACCCTTGCCTCCCCCCCACCCCCGGCTATTCTGACACAGAATATTCTGAGTCCCCATTTCCATCTGGGAGAAGCGCTTCCTGGCTCTAATCCATTTAAGCCTAAAAATCTATGAGTGGGGAGGCGGTGCAGCCCTTTGTAGGCTAGAGTGGGTTTCAGGGTGATCGGGTGTAAGAAAGAATTCTAAAGTCCTGTGAAGCCTGCTTTGCTAAGAGTGCTTGCATTTATATGATAAAGGTCTGAGCAGGAAATGAGTATGTTTCCCAAAGTTTTTGCAACCCCCTTACCTGACAGACACTGACTCAGACTAAGCCCTCAAATTTCTTTGAAATGTTATCTATTGTTTGATCCTTGCCACCTGACATTGACTGATGAGCTTTACCTGTATTCCTGTGTGTTTCAAACCTAATAAAAGCCGTTGGAGAAGAGGTTCTTGGTCTTTATCCTCTGAGAGATTGACCACTTCTCCTCCCCAAGCAGATCATGTCTTGGTAGTTTCATTTTCACCCGTGGCAGATGGGGGGACTTGTGGGCAAAGTTGCCCCCCTCAAGCTTATGCAAACCAATGTTCATAGCAGCACAACTTATAATAGCCAAGTGCTGGAAGCAACCTGAGTGCCCATCAGTAAATGAATGGATCAAAAAACTATGGTACACTTACACAATAAAATTCTGTGTAGCAGAAAGAAAGAAGGAACTTATACCCTTTGCAACAGCATGGATAGAACTGGAGAGCATTATGCTGAGCGAAATAAGCCAGGTGGTGAAAGACATATACCACATGATCTTACTTTTAACAGGAACCCAATCAACAAAATGAACAAGCAAGCAAAATATAACCAAAGACACTGAAATAGAGAACAGGCTGACAGTGACCAGAGAGGAGAGGGGAGGGGATTACAGGGGAAAAGGATGAAGGGTTTGCAGGAACAATTATAAAGGACTCATGCACAATAAAAAGGGGTGGTGGAAACAGGGGAGGGAGGTGGGAAGGGGTAGGGAAAAAGGCAGAAAACTGTACTTGAACAATTAAAAAAAGAACTTACTTCTTGAAAAAATGCTATGACCTTGGGGGATTGTTAATATTTTCCTCATGAGAAATGAGACACAGAAATGTTAGGTCATTTGCTCAGGTGACTCAGCTGGTTCTGAAACCCATGATCTGAACCACTAATGATCTCTGTATGGAAAATAAATGTGTAGGCCAGGCTGGCAGGAGACAAGACATCCTGGAATTTAGAACACTAGGGAATTCAGTGCCGTAGGAAAACTAGAAGGTGTTCAGAATTTCAGTATCCTTGGTCCACAGGCATTCTTGGACTGCACTGGCCCAGGTAATTAAGAGCCACCATGTAGGGTGTAGTACAGAGAAAAATGAGGCCTCACTTGGCAGCAGCCCTTCCGTGGACAACAGGAATAGAACAACACCACTATGGTTTCCTCAAGGACAAGGCTGAAGAATTTACTGCAGGGGAATGCCTTCCAGGTAAAGAGAGGTATGAGGGAGTCCAAGGAAACTCTGAGAGCAGCCTCAGAGAAGGCAGAAGTGATAGTGAGCACAGTCAAGGTCGAGGTACGCCGGCACATTGACACCACAGGGGTGTTGTTATATAATCAAAGAGAAAGGGACTTCAACCAACATGGGGGCGTAGGTAGACACACTGTGCCTCCTCACACAATCAAAACAAGGACAACAACAATTTAGAAACTAAATAGCCACCAGAACTGACAGAAAATTTAACTCTATGGAAGTCTGACAACCAAGGAGTTAAAATAGACACATTCATCAAGACCAGTAGGCAAGATGGAGTTGGGCAGCTGAGCAGAGAGGGGTTGTGGCACAAAAAACGGTGATACCGAACATGCAAGGCACCCTGGATGTATAAGACGGCAGCAGGCGGACCCCAGGGGTGGCGTGGCAATGGGAAGACCCAGCAAGGAGGTGATTGGGAAGGTGGTGATTGCTCACAAGGCGGCTGGCTGACGGGGCGGTCCCACATTCACGTGCACATAAACCAGGTGAAACTGGGGAGTGAGACAGACTGAGCAACCCAGGGTCCCAGCACCAGGAAATAAAGCCTCAAAACACCAATTGAAAACACCTGTGGGAAATGAGGTGCCAAGAGAGACTCCCAGCCTCACAGGAGAGTTCCTGGGAGAGACCCACAGGGTCATAGAATGTACACAAGCCCACCCACATGGGAATCAGCACCTGAAAGACCCAGTTTGCTTGGGGGAAGTGGCAGAAGGGACTGAAATCCTACAGAGAGTGGAGCAAGCACCATTGTTCCCTCTCGGACCCTACCCCCACATACAGCTTCACAACCCAGCAACTGGGTTGCCCCACCCTGGTGAACACCAAAGCCTCACTATGTAACAGGAGCATCAAGACAAAAACAAACAAACAAACAAACAAACAAACAAAAACATGGCCCAAATGAAAGAACAGATCAAAGCTCCTGAAAAAATACAACTAAGTGACGAAGAGATAACCAACCTATCAGATGCACAGTTGAAAGAACTGGTGATCAGGATGCTCACAGAATTGGTTGAATGTGGTCGCAAATTAGATGAAAAAATAAAGGCTACGCTAAATGAAATGAAGGAAAATGCATAGGGAAACCATAGTGATGGCAAGAAAACTGGGTCTCAAGTCAAGGGAGTGGACCAGAAGGAAGAAACAATCAAACAGAAAAGAATGAAGAAATGAGAATTCAAAAAAGTGAGAAAAGGCTTAGGAACCTTCAAGCCACCTTTAAGTGTTACAACATCTCAATTATAGGGCACCAGAAGGGAAAGAGGAAGAGCAAGTGAAAAAGTTATTTGAACAAATAATAAGGAAGAACTTCCCCAATCTGGCAAAGGAAATAGATTTCCAGGGAGTTCAGGAAGCTCAGAGAGTCCCAAAGTAGGTGGACCCAAGGAGGAACACACCAAGACACAGCATAATTACATGAGCCAAGACAAAAAGGAAGGAGAGCGTCCTAGAAGCAGAAAGAGATAAGGAGACAGTTACCTACAAAAGAGCTAACTGTCAGCTGAGTTCCCAGAAGACTGCCAGCTGATTTCTCAAAAGAGACCTTGAGGCAGGAAGGGGCTGGATAAAAGTATTCCAGGTCATGAAAGGCAATGACCTACATCCAAGATTGCTCTATCTAGCAAAGCTTTCATTTAGAATGGAAGGACAGATAAAGTGTTTCTCAGATAAGGTCAAGTTCAAGGAGTTCATCATCACCAAGCCCTTATTATATGAAATGTTAAAGGGACTTATCTAAGGAAAAGAAGATCAAAAACATGAACAGTAAAATGATGGCAAACTCACAATCATTAACAACCACACCTAAAACAAAACTAAGCAAACAACTAGAACAGAAACAGAAACACAGAAATGGAGATCACATGGAGGGTTAGCAACAAGGGAGTGGGAGGAGGAGAGAGGAGGCAAAGGTACAGAGAATAAGTAGCATAGATGGTAGGTAGAAAATAGACAGGGGGATGGCAAGAATAGCGTGGGAAATGTAAAAGCTAAAGAACTTATGACACACAGACATGAACTAAAGGGGGTAATGTGGGTGGGAGAGGGTGTGCAGGGTAGAGGGGAATGAAGGGGGGAAATGGGACCAATCAATAATTATTGATTATAATAGCATAATCAATAAAATGTATTTTAAAAGAGAGAGAGAGAGAGAGAGCAACTGTTGGTGGGAAGTATTCCTTACGAGTAAAAGGTCTGAAATGACTGAGGGGTGGCAATAGCTCAGAGGCCGTCTTCTTTGAAAAAGCACGGCTGCTAAAAAGGCATCCCGCTTCTATCGGTGCAGAATTTCAGTTTGTCAAGTACTTTTTCATCTATAATCTACTTTGACATCAGCACTGTGAAGTACAGCATTGTCAACACTGTGAGACAAATAAGGAAGTGAGTTTCTGAAGGGAAAGTTCTTATTCGAAGCCTCGGGCTTGCTGGAGCTGAGTCCAGAGCTCAACCTTTGCCCTGCTAATCTTTGGTACCATCCTGCTGCCAGGGGGACCAGCAGGGCTGGCAAGAAGTAATAAAAGCTTTGGGCAAGAAGCTACAGAGCTGCCTTGGAGAATTTGAACTCCATGGAAAATTTCTGGGGGCTCAATTTACGTATAATGAGTTTGAAAATTGCCTTGAAATCTTCCCAGTTAAGACTGAATTCACAGAAACATCTTATTGATTTAAATTCAGGAGACCAGAAAAAGCAACTGTGAATACAAAGAACTTGAACTATTTGATACCCTTTGTTCTAGCAGCAGAAGAGTTAAGCATTCCTTCTTTATTTTAAAACAGCCTGATTATTTGCCCTTGCTCTCTTCCCCAAGGAAAAGACTTGCTCTTTTCTCTCTCTTTAATGAGAACACTTCACATTTGTTGAAAGTGACTGAGCTTCTAGTTACAGGTAGTGTTTCCCGCAGTAACAGAGCCACCTCGGTGAGCTTAGGGATCCCCTTTCACCAGAGTGTGTTGTAGTTTGTGGTATTGATTTCTGTGTTTTCCATATCGGCATGCTCATATTTGCTTTCTCCAGTTTGCTTCTCCAGATGCCCTTCACACACACGGAGAAGTAACTCCCTTGCCAGGGCGTCCCTTCTTGTATAGTGCTGGTGTTTCTCCCTTGTTCTTCAATCAAACCACTGATGTCTGGAGTTTTATTGTCTTTCTACATCATTTGTTATTTATTGCTGTGTAACAAATCACCCTAGATTTGGCAGCTTAAAACAGCAAACATTTATTGTCTCACTTTCTGTGGGTCAGAAATGCAGACACTGGCTCAGAGTCTCTCATGAGTTTGCAGTTAAGTGGTTGGCCAGGGCAGCAGCCCTCTGAAGAGCTGGAGGGTGCACTTTTGACATCTCTCATGGGGCTGTTGGTAGGAGGCCTCGGTTCTTTTCATGTAAGCCGTTTTACAGGGCTTCCCCCATAGGAAAGATCCAGGAGGGAGAGCGTGAGAGTGAGAACACCCAGGCAGAAATTCTAGCTTTTGTAACTTATTCTCTGAAATGACATTCTATCACTTCTGTCTTATTCTACTTAATTGATTGGTTCGGTAAGTCCATACTCAATCAGAGGGAAATTAAATTTTACCTCTTAAATGAGAGGGGAGGGAGGAGTATCAAAGAATTTATGGGTATAGATTTAAAACTATGACACAAAATAATTATTGATGGCATTATAGCTGTGCTGGGCACTGTGCTTGACTTTAGGGCTCTAACAGGGTCTCTGATCTCATGACAATTTTAGTCTAGAGTCCAAGTATTTTATTCTTTCTATGCCCTTGCTATTCTCTTTTGTCCCAAGAATACACTACTGAAATCCAATCTCGGAACTCTCCTCTTCTCTAATTCTCTAATAATGGTGGCTAGTAGCCTAACATAGCAACTGAATATTTTCATTCAATTTGGAGCAGATGGGCTGG
The DNA here is from genome assembly GCF_014824575.4 of Sturnira hondurensis. Classification (NCBI taxonomy): domain Eukaryota; kingdom Metazoa; phylum Chordata; class Mammalia; order Chiroptera; family Phyllostomidae; genus Sturnira; species Sturnira hondurensis. The sequence continues at coordinate 7,428,207 of NW_028077960.1, forward strand.
AGGAAAACTAAAAAATGTTTTTTAAAGTTAGAAATCTATAAACAGCGGAGTGCAAAAGTTCTTTTGAATTGTTGTTTCAGGATTTTTAAGGTTTATTCCTAGCAGTGGAATCACTGGGTCATAAGACAGTTCCGTATTTAATAATTTGAGGAAATTCCATACTGCTTTCCACAGTGGATGCACCGATCTGCATAACCAGCACCAGGGCACTAGGGTTCCCTTTCCTCCTCATCCTCTCCAGCACTTGTTGTTTATTAATTTATGAATGATAACCATTCTGACAGGTGTGAGGTGATATCTCATTGTATTTTTAATTTGCATCTCGGATGGCTAGTGATGTAGAGCATCTTTTCATACATCTCTGGGTCCTCTGTGTGTCCTCTTTGGAGGGGTATCTATTTTCAGGTTCTCTGCTCATTTTTCAAAAGTATATTTTATTGATTATACTATTATAGTTCTCCCATTTTCTCCCCTTCATCCCCTCCACCATGCACACCCTCTCTCACCCACATTACCCCCTTTAGTTCATGTCCATGTGTCATAAGTTCTTTAGCTTCTACATTCCCACACTGTTTTTGCCATCCTGCTGCCTATTTTCTACCTACCATCTATGCTACTTATTCCCTGTACCTTTTCCCCCTCTCCCCCTCCCACTTCCCTGTTGCTAACCCTCCATGTGATCTCCATTTGTGTGGTTCTGTTCCTGTTCTAGTTGTTTGCTTAGTTTGTTTTTGTTTTTGTTTTTGTTTTAGGTGTGGTTCTTAATGATGGTGAGTTTGCTGTCATTTTACTGTTCATGTTTTTGATCTTCTTTTTCTTAGATAAGTCCCTTTAACATTCCATATAATAAGGGCTTGGTGATGATGAACTCCTTGAACTTGACCTTATCTGAGAAGCACTTTATCTGCCCTTCCATTCTAAATGAAAGCTTTGCTGGATAGAGCAATCTTGGAAGTAGGTCTTTGGATTTCATGACCTGGAATACTTTTATCCAGCCCCTTCCTGCCTGCAAGGTCTCTTTTGAGAAATCAGCTGGCAGTCTTCTGGGAACTCAGCTGACAGTTACCTCCTTTGTAAGTAACTGTCTCCTTATCTCTTGCTGCTTCTAAGATTCTCTCCTTCCTTTTTGTCTTGGCTCATGTAATTATGCTGTGCCTTGGTGTGTTCCTCCTTGGGTCCACCTACTTTGGGACTCTCTGAGCTTCCTGAACTCCCTGGAAGTCTGTTTCCTTTGCCAGATTGGGGAAGTTCTTATTATTTGTTCAAATAACTTTTTCACTTGCTCTTCCTCTTTCCCTTCTGGTGCCCTATAATTGAGATGTTGGAACACTTAAAGGTGGCTTGAAGGTTCCTAAGCCTTTTCTCATTTTTTTGAATTCTCATTTCTTCATTCTTTTCTGTTTGATTGTTTCTTCCTTCTGGTCCACTCCCTTGATTTGAGACTCAGTTTTCTTGCCATCACTATTGTTTCCCTATGCATTTTCCTTCATTTCATTTAGCGTAGCCTTTATTTTTTCATCTAATTTGCGACCACATTCAACCAATTCTGTGAGTACCCTGATCACCAGTGCTTTCAGGTGTGCATCTGATAGATTGGCTATTTCTTCATCACTTAGTTGTATTTTTTCAGGAGCTTTGATCTGTTCTTTCATTTTGGTCATGGTTTTTTTTTTTTTTTTTTTTTTTTGTCTCAGCACACCTGTTGTAGTGAGGGGCAGAGGCTTAGGTGTTCACCAGGGTGGGCAACCCAGTTGCTGGGTTGTGAAGCTGTATGTGGGGGCAGGGTCCGAGGGGGAACAATGGTGCTTGCTCCACTCTGTAGGATTTCAGTCCCTTCTGCCACTTCCCCCAAGCAAACTGGGTCTTTCTGGTGCTGATTCCCATGTGGGTGGGCTTGTGTACATTCTATGACCCTGTGGGTCTCTCCCAGGAACTCTCCTGTGAGGCTGGGAGTCTCTCTTGGCACCTCATTTCCCACAGGTGTTTTCAATTGGTGTTTTGAGGCTTTATTTCCCAGTGCTGGGACCCTGGGTTGCTCAGTCTGTCTCACTTCCCAGTTTCGCCTGGTTTATGTGGGTGGGAATGTAGGACCACCTGGTCAGCCAGCCGCCTTGTGAGCAGTGCCTCGCTTCCCAGTTGCCGCCTCGCTTCCCAATCGCCACCTCGCTGAGTCTGCCCATTGCCACCCCGCACCCAGGGTCCGCCTGCTGCTGTCTTGTGCGTCTGGTGTGCCTTGGATCCCAGGTAACACCGCTTTTTGTGCCACGACCCCTCTCTGCTCAGCTGCCCAACTCCACCTTGCCGACTGGTCTTGATGAATGTGTCTATTTTAATTCCTTGGTTGTCAGACTTCCATAGAGCTCAATTTTTTGTCAGTTCTGGTGGTTATTTAGTTTCTGAATTGTTGTTGTCCTTGTTTTGGTTGTGTGAGGAGGCACAGTGTGTCTACCTATGCCTCCATCTTGGCCGGAAATCCTCCTCTGCTCATATTTTGACTGGATTGTTTGTCTTCTTGGTTGAGCTGTTTGAGTTCTTTATGTATTTTGGAGATGAAACCCTGGTCTTATGTGTCATTGGCAAATATGTTCTTCCATTCAGTTGGTTCCCTTTTCATTTTGATGATGATGGTTTCATTAGCCATGCAGAAACTTTTTAATTTGATATAGTTCTATTTGTTTACTTTTTTCTTTCTTTCCCTTGTCCTAGGAGATATATTGGTAAAATAGTGCTACACAAGATAGGTGAAATTTTACTGGCCCTTTGAACTCCTTTTTTTGCCCTTTAGTATGTGGTAATTTTTTTGTTGAAAGCTGGACATTGTGTACTGGGTAGAAGGAACTCCAGTAAAGAGGTCTTAACTGACGTGGTGGTGAGGTGCGGGAGCGGGAGAAGGAGGTATTCTGTAATTCTCTGATTAGGTCTGAGTGCCTTCGTGAGCCTGTGCGTCTGGACTGTGAATTTCACAAGTGCTTCTCAGCGGCCCCACATCTCCCCTTTTCTTCCTCCCTGCTCTCACACTCGGTGGGGCAGGATGGCTAGAAGGAGCTGGAGTTAGGGATTTCCCTTATGCTGAATCAGTTATATTTTCATAGTACCCCAGCAGGTTAGGCTCAGGTTAACTAGTTTTCCATAAAAGCAGGCCTTGTTAAGAAAACGGGATGCTCTGGTACTGGCGTGTCCCACAGTTTGGTATCTCTGGGCCACACTGGAAGAAGAAGAGTTGTCTCGGGCCACATATTAAACCATTGTAACATGTAATCATGCACAAAAAGGCTCATAATGTTTTTTTTAAATATAGTTTATTGATTATACCATTACAGTTGTTCTATTCCCCCCTTCATTCTCCTCCACCCGCACACTCCCTCCCCCACCCTTCTCCCCCCTTAGTTTATAACCACATGTCTCAACTTCTTTAGATTCTATATTTTCCCCACTATTCTCGCCCTCCCCCCTATCTATTTTCTACCTACCCTCTATGCTATTTTCTGTACCTTTTCCCCCCTTCTCCTCCTCCCACTCCCCTGTTGCTAACCCTCCATGTGTTCTTCATTTCTATGGTTCCACTCCTGATCTAGCTGTCCTCTTGGTTTGCTTTTGTTTTAGGTGTGGTTGTTAATAACTGTGAGTTTGCTGTCCTTTCACTGTTCATATTTTTCATCTTCTTTTTCTTATATAAGTCCCTTTAGCATTTCATATAATAAGGGCTTGGTGATGATGAACTCCTTGAACTTGACCTTATCTGAGAAGCACTTTATCTGTCCTTCCATTCTAAATGAAAGTTTTGCTGGATAAAGCAATCTTGGCTGTAGGTCTTTGGATTTCATGACTTGGAATACTTCTTTCCAGCCCCTTCTTGCCTGTAAGGTCTCTTTTGAGAAATCCGCTGACAGTCTGATGGGTACTCCTTTGTAGGTGACTGTCCCCTTATCCCTTGCTGCTTCTAGGATTCTCTCCTTCATTTTAGTCTTGGCTAATGTAATTATGATGTGCCTTGGTGTGTTCCTTCTTGGGTCCAACTTCTTTGGGACTCTCTGAGCTTCCTGGATTTCCTGGAAGTCTATTTCCTTTGCCAGACTGGGGAAGTTCTCCTTTATTATTTGTTCAAATAAGTTTTCCACTCGTGGCTGTTTCTTTCCCCCTTCTGGTACCCCTATAATTCGGATGTTGGAACGTTTAAAGATGTCCTGGAGGTTCCTAAGCCTCTCCTCATTTTTTTGAATTCTTGTTTCTTTACTATTTTCTGGTTGGATGTTTCGTTCTTCCTTCTGGTCCACTCCCTTGATTTGAGTCCCATTTTCCTTTCCATCGCTATTGGTTTCCTGGACATCTCCCTTCATTTCAATTAGTTTAGCCTTCATATGTTCCTCTAATTTGTGACTAAGTTCCTCTAATTTGTGACTGTACTCTACCAATTCTGTGAGCATTCTGATAAATAGTATTTTAAATTGGGCTTCTGAGAGGCTGGCAATCTGTTGGTCGCTTATAGTTATTGGCTCTGGGACTTTGAGTTCTTGCACCATCTTTTGGGCTGTTCGTGCCTGTTAAGTAGCAGGAACAGAGCCCTAGGTTTTCACCAGAGCAGGGCAACTCAGTCGCTGGGTATGTGGGGGCGGGGTCAAAGAGGGACAATGGCTTCCCTCCGGCGCCCGCCTCTGTGACCCCCACCTGCACCGCAGCCACCACCGTCAACAGGGCCACACGCCCCGCTCCACTGCACTTGAGTGTGCCACCGCTGTCAGCCCTCCACCACTGGGTTCGCCCCCTGGGGCCTGCGTGGTCCATCTCACTGTGCGCAAATGTGCGACCTTGGCCAGTCTGTCCCGCACCCTGACTAGGTCCGGGCTGCCTGCGCTCCTAGGTCTGTCCTTCCCGACCCTGCTCCGCTGCTGGCTCTGCCTCTCTTACCGTCCTCGTTGAACGGTTCGTAGCTGTTGGACTTCCGTATAATTCGGTTTTCTGGTCTCTGGGTGTGTCTTAGTTCTCCAAAACTTTTGTTGTATCCAAACTTGGTTGTGGGAGAAGGCACAGTGTTTCCACCTATGCCTCCATCTTGGTGGAAGTCTCAGGCTCATAATGTTTTAAGTAAATTCATGATTTTGTGTTGGGCCGCATTCACAGCCATACTGGGCTGCTTGTGGCCCATGGGCTGCAGGTTGGACACCCCTGTGTCTGGTGTATTTCAAATGGATTTCTCCCCCCTCCCTCTGTGGGAAGCACCAGGGAATTTTTCTCCAGTCTTCACTGTGAGGACCTGGTAGAGTTCCTGGAGATAAAACTTGTAAAATTTCTCCTCCATTCCACCCCACATGTGGGTCCTCCTGAGGTTCTCAGACGTGTCCACACTGAGCCTCCGGCAATTCATCAGTTACAGTCCAGATTTTCCTACCCAGCACAGGTTTCCAGAAGGTTTCTGTTTGTAGGTTTCTGCTCTGAGAAGTTGTATTTTCTGTATCGGTCTGCTACCTCTCTAATTTCGAGGGCAGTGCCCTGTGACCTCGCTTCTCTGATGGATCTAAGAAGAGTTGATTTTTCAGTTTGTTCAGTATTTTTTATTTACTGTTGGGATGGAGGGATGACTTCCAGTCTCTTTACATGCTAATTGCAAGCCAGGGGATTTGTAATATCATCATCATGATCACCATATAACTGTTTTTTTCTGGTCCATTTTCTGGTGAGACTTATTGCACAATTACTATATGCCAGGCACTGTTCCAAGTGCTCTGAGTGTACTAACAACCCTGTGTGAGTGCTGACTTACTTTGGGCTTATTAAAACCAGAGATTGCATCAGTAATCTATGTACATGAGATTTAGTAAGAGAATGGTTGTAGGAAAAGCGGCTGAGGGAGAAAGGGGAGCAAACTCAGGAAAGAGAAAGGTGCTACTTGACAATGGGATTTCAGGTGAGGATGGGATTAAGATGATTTGCTGGGAACTCTGGAATGTAAATTTCACCTTGTCTCATTGTTGAGGAAGGGGGCAGCGTTTTGGTTTCCCACCGCAGCTAGTCATTGGATAAAAGCTATAGTAAGGGTCCTCCTACTCTTTACAGACAAGACATCAAGGCACAGAGAAGTTGAATAATTTGCTCAAGTTCACATGGCTAGAAAGTGGTGGCACTGGGTTTGGAACCCAGGCATTCTGGCTCTATAGATGCATTTTTATAATGCATTTTGTAAGGAGCACCCAACTGTTTATCTCATTTGATCTTCTAAAAGCTAGTTGGGGCACCAGTTATTCTAACATGTCAGATGAGGAAATTAAAAGTAAGACCTAGGTTGTTAACAAAATCCGTGTCCTGGTCCTGTTTTGTCTTCCAATAATGTCTTGCTCTCTTAAATCAACCAGAGTTTGTTTTATTGACCATATGATTAAAACAGTTATCATTTGATTGAGGAGCGTGTAACTTGAAGAGTATGGAGAATCTATACTTGAAGGTCTTCAGATGGTAGAAATGGAAAACCTTATCTTGTCAATAGGGTAGTGGCCCTAGTTTTCACCTAGATGTTATTTTAAATCACTGGCTGGCTATTTCTCAAATGAATGAATGTACAGCTGCTTTGTAATTGCAACCTAGTCACAAGAATGACATTCTGCTGCTGAACGCCTCATTATTGAAGAGTTAAAAAAGAAAAGGAATTATAAATTATAAGTTAATGAAGAGGCTATAAATTTCAGCAGAAAATTAGGAACAATAAACTTGGAAAAAAACTATTTGATCTGGGGAAAAATAACTTGAAATAGAGTTTTAATTTTTAATTTTTTTCAATTTAATTCTTGTTCAAGTACAGTTTTCTGTCTTATATTCCCAGCCAGTTTTTAATAGTCAGCTATTTGGAACTACTTTTCCTAAAACCTCAGGGAGGTAAGAGTGCAAACAGGACAAAATTTGCACTGAAACACTGCAACAGCACAAACGGCTGAACTATATGGTCTACATTTATCCCTCAATTCCTTTTAAATCCTCCAAAATATTATTTGCACCTAGTTATTTGTGGTTGCTCTTGGATTTATTTTTTACTCTTTTCCTGTTCTGTCTGTATCAAACCTACATTTCCAAGTAGGTTTGGCCAATGGGAGGAGCTGGCAGAAGCTCCAGCTGGTTTCTCTGCCTGTGGCTCAATCTCCTCTGTCCTTTCAGGGTCTGCAGATCATGCGCTTTTCCTGTAGTTCTAGGTCACTGCACTCAGTCTCCATCCTGTTCTAGTTCCCACTGGCAGTCCTGGCTTCTGGGCTCTGGTATCACCATTTCCTTCTTATGTTCCATCAGTCCTAGGGGAGGCAAAGACTTAAAATTGTTTCCCCTTGTCTGCGGGGAATATGTTTCAAGGCCCCCAGTGGATGTCTGAAGCCACAGATAATGCCCAATCCTATGTTTTTTACTATGTTTACTATGTCCTATGAAGTACATATGTTTTTGTACTATGTTTTACTTATGTTTTTTCTTATGTATACATACCTATGATAAAATTTAAATTAGGCACAGTAAGAGATGAACAACAATAGCTAATAATAAAATAAGACAATTATAGTGATGCATTGGAATAAAAATTATGTAAATGTGGTCTTTCAAAATATTTTGTTGTACTGTACTCAACTTTTTACTTAAAGGAAGCACTTTGTAGCTTCTCATTGGCATATGTGAATTCCCAGTGTCACTACTCTTACATTGTGGGACCATTACTAAGTAAAATAAGGGTAACTTGGACAAAAGCATCAAGACACCACAATAGTCGATCTGAAAACCAAGGCGACTACTAAATGACTAGTGAGCTGGAAGCTCATATGGATGCAGGGATGGCTCTTATCTGAGTGGGATGCTGTGGCGAGAAATTTCATGAAGCTACTCAAAATGGCATGCAATTTAAAACGTACAAATGGTTTACTTCTGGAATTTTGCACTTAGTATTGTAACCATGGTTGACTGTGAGTAACTGAAACTATAGAGAGTGAAACCCCAGACAAGGGGGCAACTGTATCGTTAGTCTCTGGGTTGCTTCATTGTCCATTTAGCTTCTCAACACTTCCATTACTTGAGTAACCAATTCCCTGTATTACATTCTCTCTATTGAATTGCTTTCCCTCAATTTTTAAGTACCTGTGTCTCTTATACCAGTTCTTGCTCTCTGCACTACTCTGTCCACACTCCTTTAACTAAATGAACTCATCTACTCCCATGCCTCCACTCGTCGTCTCTGCCTCAAATGTCCTTGTCCCCAGGACCTTTTTTCTACCTACCTAGAGGATGTCTCTTAGAGGATGTCATCCTAGAGGATGCAAACCTTTGAGATCTAGATGCTCCAAAGTTACCTAGAGGACAGAGTTAGTGTAGGGAACTCCTTGGAGACATTTGGAGACCTAACATTACTGTCAGAGAATACTGTGGGTAAGTGACATGAAATTTAGATTTTTTTTTTGCCTACTACCTTCATGGCTCTAGTCCAAAATCTCGAGCTGCAATACCTACAGAGTCCCTGGCAGGTAACAGAGGGCTAGGTAAAACAAAAATGGTCTCTTATGTTCTTTGGATACAGAAACACTTTGTGTGCATATTAAAACATGCAGAAAAACTCTTCCCTTCCAGAAGAATAATGTTCTCTTCTATTTTTCAGGAAAAAACTCTGCCCTCTGTCTATTTTTTTTTTTTTTTGCTTTCCCATTTTGGTACAGAAATAAATACAGAAAAGTACTTTTCTGGCCCTGCAAGCCCAATGCTGATTGACAACTTCTAGGTGAAAACTTCCCCCTGACCTCAGTGTTAGGTGTGTGAGAGAAGGTAGTTGGGCCTGAGGAAGATTGGAGACGGTGTGGCCTGTCTAAGCAGACTGCTGTTACTCAGCTCCAACTCACACTTGCCTTTTAGGAAATGCATCTGGTGTTGCTAGACCTTCCAATTTTTAAAGAAAAGCCAGAAATGTATGTTTTTATGTGACATCTCTTGATTTGAAAATACTTAGAAATGTGCTATCTTTGATTTGCAAACATATACACACATATGTTCTATGGGCCAAACAAAAGCTGTCTACATGCTGAATTTCCCGTGGGTTCAGTTTGTGGCTTTTGATCTAATCCCAGCCTGCATGCTGAGTCTCATGCATTTCATTAAACCAGTATCATGGAGCTAAAGACACATCCTGGGGATCACCACAGCTTTTCTTAAGCCTTGTTAACTCTGTTGGACAGTTGTTTCCTCCTCCAGATCCATTCTTTATTCTTCTCCTTCCCAATTCTGTCTCGGGAAGCTGACTGGTATGTTCTGCATCAATGGCCTTTCTATCTGGCTTCCTATTTGTTTGAACAAATAAGAGACACAGGTGGCAGATGGGAGGAAGGGAGGAGAATGAGGTTTCAAAGTAGAATACACTCCAACCTGGGCAGTGATGAGCACTCCTCCCAGACCACCACTTTGGCTATTACTGAGGAAAATATGAAATGAATAATGTTTTTCAACCTGGTATTCAAAAATCTAGCTCTACACTCCGCAGCCATAGTTCTTGACCAGTCTTTGTAGACAATGCTTGGGTTGCAATCATTGTCATAAGTGAGGGTTTGCTTCTGATCGACATGTCTTTCTCAGATTGTCGCATCAGAAGCAGGACTCATTTCTCATTGGCTCTAGCTTTTTATGTAACAATGCACTTCTTTTGAAGTTAGCAGCTTTAGATAAATAGAAGTTTGCTTTTACTTTTTAATAAAAAGTAGTATTTGCAGTTCATAAACATACCTGTCCTTTACTCCATCCCTCATTTCCCTAGGTAGAATAATTATAATCAGGATACTTTGGTAACATCCCATATTATGAAAACATAAGACCCACACTTTCACATTTCCTTTGATACAGATTTGAAATCCTACTGCTTTCTCTTTGTGGGAATCTCTAGTCCCTTCCTCTCTCATTCTTCTTGTAAGTCTGCCAGCTTCATCCTGGCTTCATTTCTTTATCATTTAAGATGAAATTTCATGGCGTATTTTATTCTTCATTCTCTTTCTTGCTGACATCTTTAATTCTTTTGCCCCCTGTCTGTCTGCTACACCTGTTCTGCAGCCCCCAACTTATATTTTCATATCTGAGGTGCCCCTACCCCCAAACTTGAGATTCTGAGAGACTGGATGTAGTCACACAATACACATGGTACTGGTTCAGATGTAGGTTTATCATCCCATCTCAATGGCATAAAACCCTCCAACCCCCTTCCCACTCTTCCCAGGCTTCCATCTCCACTCCAGTTCCCTCACTTTCTGTGGACGATACTATTTAGTATTGCCCAGGAAAAAGAAAGGCAGTGATTGCTCCCCGTACACATTTGTCTGCGTTGGCACCAGCCTTTCCCTCTCATCGTTGTCCTTCATTGATGAGTCCCTCCCATCTAAGGCTCATCTGTGAGCTGAAGTTCTACCACTCCAGTCTCCTCTGGAACTTACTCCATCAACTTTCCCTTCTAGTTCCTATATATTTTTCTTTTCCTCTCTATTGGCTTCTTCCCTGCAGAATAAAAACTCTTTCAAATCTTTCCCACTAGAAAACTATGGCAACAAAGGAACAACTGCTGATGACCCAACATGTCCTCTTCTGCATATTCCTGTCCCCATCCCAAACTCTATCCTTCCCAGTCATTTCTCAGAAAGGAGCCATCCACGCATCCTCTTCATGGACTCTTCAACCCCCAGTAATGTGCTCTCTGCCCCCTTCTTGAAAAGCTTACCAGTGAGTTCTCAGTTAAGTCCAATGGACATGTTTCAGTTGACACTTTATTTGAACTTTATGGGACATTTGACCTTTGCAACCACTTAATTTTTGAGCATTTCCCCTTAGTTTCCTTGGTGCTGTTCTCCTGGTTAATCCGGCTGTCCTGTTTCTTCTTAGCCGCCTCTGCTTAGTTCTTAAATCTTGGTCTCATCCAGGGTCTTCCTCTCAGCCTCTTGCATTCCTTTTCTATATCTTTGTGGGTGGTTTCATCTATGCCTATGACTTTGCTGTTATTTTCAAAATCTGTGTTCAGACTAGACTACTCACCTAAGTGCTAGGCTTGTATATTCAACATATTTTTGTTTTATATTCCAAAGGTACACGCACACACACACACACAAAACTTCTTCCAAAATGGAACTTACTTCATTGTCTCTCCTTCCAGAGTCCTCCACCCATCTCACCCCCCTGGAGTTCCCACTCCACATTTCAGTAAAGTACATTTTAATTTCCTCCCCTTGCTTTGCTTCTACACTTCAATTAATCAGTCTAATCTATTTTTTTTTAAAGTATCTGGTACTTACTGCCTCATCTCTGTACCTATTGCCTCTCCTCTCTAGGTTTAGACTCTTCTGGTTTCTCCTTGAGCTGGGGATCATAAAGCTGGTCCTCTCTGCGACCTACCTCGGTCCCCTCTCAAAACTCCTGAATTCCCTGCCGGCAGTCACACACCTGCCAAAGCACCACATTCAGGGATCTCAAGAAGCCGGCCATACATAAAAGGCTGCCTACTTGAGGGAACGTTTCTTTCTTGACTTATTTAGAGATCATGGAAGCCAGCACGACTGCAGACCAGAGAAGAAAACCCGACTCCACAGCGGTTTTAAACCCATTTCAAAGACTGAGACTCCTCAGGCTTTCTGGAGTGTGATTTTACTGACTCTGTCCCCAGAGGTGGATACACCTGGAGCCAGTCTGGCTACGCTAGTCTGGATTTTGACACTTGTTTCCCTCAACAACAATGGGAGAAATAAATTGGAAGTTAAGCTCATGAATGCAACTCCCTTACTGTTTTCTTCCCCTTTAGTGACTCAGATATTTTCCTGCCCCCTCCCCTCCCGTCAGCTGTCAGTGTGAACTTTTGTATATTTAATTCGACTTCTTTCCTCCTGTCTCCCATAGGCAACACTCAGCTGAGAACATAATGAGGACATGCGGGCTGTTGGGTTTGGTGAGACTGTGACACATTGTTCCCACTGAAACTTTAGGACTCTGTCATACCGTACCAACCCCTGCCTCCCTTCCACCTCCCAACCAGTCTGTTAGGTAAAGCTCTAAGCTTTCTTGAAATTTCAGTTCAAACATCTGATTTCCTGAGCAGATTTCATGCACCACGGTGCTCCCCTCACTTGGTGCAGGCCATCCCTGCCCTCCTGCAACCACTGTACTGTCATTGTTCTTGGCCTGTTTTCCCATGAGAGCAGGGCTCTGCCTTTTCCTCTCTGTTTCCAGGGTCAAGCACTTCCTGGGCCCTTTATTAAGGCTGGGTGAATGAACAAATCAAACTTCACATTCTTTCCACTAGCAATGGAAAAAAACAAATCAACAAAAACTATATCCTCTCTCATTTGGATACATCACCATGCATCTGGTCACTTAGATTAAAAATGTTCAAACTTACCTTTTCTCCATTTTCCAGATTCAAGAAGTAAAAAAAAAATCTTTTTTCTCTCCTTCTTAAATGACCTGGAGTTCACTCTCTATTGTCCATTCCATTAGTACTACACTTATTCAGGTTTCTTTCTTCTCTCATCAGGAATTGAGTAGATTTCTTTCTTTCTTTTTTTTAAAAAAAATATTTTTTATTTATTTATCTTTACAGGGGAAGGGAAGGAGAGAAGGAGAGAAATATCAATGTATGGTTGCCTCTCGTGAGTCCCCTGCTGGGAACTGGCCTGCAACCCAGGCATGTGCCCTGACTGGGAATCGAACCGCGATTGTGTGGTTCGCAGGCCCGCACTCAATCCACTGAGCCACACCAGCCAGGGTGATTTTTTTTTCGTAAACACTACTCACTTGGCCCTAAACAAGTAGCTCAGTGGGTTAGAGAATCATTCCTATACACCCAAGTTGAGGGTTCGATATCTGGTTGGGGCACATACAAGGAGCAACCAATGAATGCATGAGTAAGTGGAACAACAAATTGATGTTTCTCTCTCTCTCCTGTCCTTCCTAAAGAACAAACAAACAAATGAATGCACAAAACACTACTTGAGTGACTTTGCCAGGTGCTGAGTGGTTGTAAAATTCTACTCCAGATCTTTTTAATCTAGAGTTTAGGGATGCCATGAAGAGTCCTATGGATGGTCTTTAAAGCCTCTGAAATATTGTGCAAATTGTTCAATATATTGTATACTTATATATGTGTATATATTTTTATATATAAGTATGCTTTCCTGGGCAAAAGGTGTATCTTTCTGCTGACTTTCAAAGAATCTATAGTCCCCTTACTGGTTCTCCTCTCACCTCCAAGCTCTTCACAAATGTACCTGGGCCACAGTCCTCTCCTGAAGCACTATTCTCTAATGGTCCCCAGTTCAGAGAGACTTTCCTGACTCCTTTCATGGCCCTCCCTGATTTGGCGCCATCTTACTGCTCCCGCCTAATTTTATATTCCCTCTTGTGCTGAGCCCTTTGCTGTAGGCAGATGCTCTCCTCTGTCATACTCCTGACTCTCCTCTTGTATTTGGCAAGGACTCTGGGCACTGGGCAGGCATGAAGGGAACTCTCTCTGGGACCCTCACAGAGCACTGCAGAGGCTGGTACAGAAGGTGGAGGAAGCTGGGAACAGGTGGACAAATGTATCCAGTGGATCCTTGTTGTCTGCCCTGGAGAGGATCATGGAAAGGGGATCATGGAATGTGAGTTTTGGAGGAGAACCCTCGGAGATTTCATGATCTGGTTTCAACAGCAAAGAAGGTGGAAAAAGAGTCATGGTGTGGCTGATATTTTGGACCTACTTTCTCATGGAGGGTGATGGGAGGGCCCAGTGAGCAAGCAGCCAGGTTGAGGGAGCACATGGGACACTATTTGGAGTCAGCATCAAGGAGTCCGGCAGAAGGTAGCTGGCCAGTCAATCACCTAATACTCATTGAGCAGCTGCTTTATATCTGGAAAAACTCCTTCAGTGGGTCTGGATTTTAGGAGCTAGATTTTAGCCACAAGAGGAGAACTAGAGGTGTGGAGTTGGCAGTAGAGGGATGGGAAGTTGGGCAGGGATACGGTTCCGGGGGTGCAAGGCAGGGACTCCACTCTTCACAAAATAACACAGAAGTACAACTGGATGTCTTGCACTGGGGACAGAAACAGAACAGGACTAACAGCAAGGCAAGATTCCCTGCCTTAATCCCAAGGAATAAATCTTTAAATGTGGAATTTTGAGCACTATGGAAGGTAATAGATAACAGCTTTCATTTATTGAGCACTTACTATGTGTTAGGTGCTGTTCAGAGTGTTTCATGTGTGTTATTTCATTTAATCCTCACAGAAACTCTGTGGAGTCAGATGTATGATAGTCCTTATTTTTAGGTGAGGCAAATGAGGAGTGGAATGGTTGACGAATAATTTTTCCAAGGTCACACACATATTTATTTAGTGATGAGGCTGGCGTGTGAACCCAGGCTAGCCATATTCAAGCAGGCTCTCAAATCCACCTTGTAAGCTGTTGTCAGCTCTGCAGATCTGACTCCATGGGGCCCTGCCATTGGGACCACACAGGGAATGCTCAATCAGTATGGTTGCCTTACTAACAAAGGGTTGTCTGTCTCTGTCAGCTACCCTCTTTTTTGCTTCTGTGGTACCCTGACTTCCTACTCTGTGTATGGCTCTGACATTGAGTATTGGAAAGGCAGGGAGAGAGAGTGGAGGAGGTTCAGGGAAAAGCAACAGGAATGATTCTGGGAGGAAAGGGATTGACGTATGTGGAAAGATAAACAGAGATATCTGTCTGTCTGAGTTGGCTGATAGCTAAGAAAGGATATGAACACCCAAGAGGGCAGAGAATGGGCTAGATCTGTCTCATCTTAGGTACTTTACAGCTCCAGTATCAATACATACTTCCCTCTCTGTGGTCTCATGCTGAAATTCAACAAGGATTTATTGAGTGGAGGAGGCTTTGCTTTTAGATTCAATGTGTTTCCAGAGGCTGCGTCTTAAGCGGATCAGTTGTAAAGCACAAACCTGAGGGCACCCGTGTTAGTGCTTCAGCTGAGCTGATGTGTTTTGGTATCATTGTAGGAAGTCATCAGATGAATGGGATAAGATAGCAAGATATGGCTTTTATACCTGAAAGAAACCCTAAAGAACATCTAATCTTCATTTTTTAGGTGTGAAGACTGATTCACTTCACACCGTTAAGTGATCTACCCAGTCATGTGGTGAAGTTGGTGACAGTAAAGGCAGGTGTCCTGATTGGAAAGAATAGCTTGAACAAGAGCTGTGAATAAAATGCAGGCCAAGCCCAGTGCAAATAAGCTGAAGGACCCTTTTGTACCAGGCCCAGTTCTAATCTCTGAGATCCAGCCATAACTCAGATAGACCAGGTCCCTGCCATCATAGACCTGCAGTCTCATAGAAATAATAGGGGTTGGTAAAATCCGCGATAAACCCAGCCATCCTTCCTCCTAGATCCGTAGCCAAAAGTCAGTGGAAAAAACATTCGACTCAGCCTACTGGTCTCTCTTTAATTCATGACTACCTATCTCACAATAGCACTCAACACAACTCTGCTATTTTATTCATTAATATTTTTGTTTTGTGTCTTGTAATGGCTTAGAATAGTGATTTTTAACTGTCTTCTCATAGCACACATAAACTAATTACTAAAGTTCTGTGGCAAACCCCTCCCAATGTTTTTGCTCATTTGACAAAAATAGGTATAGTTTTCATTGATTTACAAAAACAAAACAAAACTAAACTAAACCAGTAATTACCTACTCTTTTGGCTGCAAAGTGGCTTTTAAAAAAAATCAGGTACCTATGCTTGTATATAAGGATTTCTGATACCAAGCATTAACAAGCCAGATACAACCTTATTACGTGACATGACATGACCAGTAAGATGCATCTCTCGTATATTAGCTCTATATCATTCATGGTTCAAGTCAGGGCATTCACACCCGATGACTTTTGTTGTGTTGGCCATTGCCATTTTTTACTTGGCAATCTAAGGGAAAGGAGGTCAGTGCCCCTGACTAGATAGTGAGGTGTTGCAGGTTTTAAAAATACTTGTGACACATCAGTTGAAATCACTGGTTTACAAGTATCTCTGCAAATCCTTTGGCATTTCTCCCCCTGAGATATGTCAGTGTGTGTCCCCTCCCCTTGAGTCTGGGCAGGACTGTATGACTGCTTCCATGACTAGAACACAGCAGAAGGGACACTGTGTGCATCCTGAAGCCAGGTTAGGAAAGGCTGTGGAGATTATGCCAGTTTCTCTTGGGACCCTGGGATTCTCCAGCTGCTATGTGGAAAGGCCAGTTATCCTGAGGCCCCCATGTGGGAACACCACATGGATAGACTATGTATGAGGGAAGGACCCCCAAAACCCTGGAATTTAATTATAAAAAATAGTGTATTTATTCTTACATGTTAAAACTTCAGTCATCTTCTAAGTATACTCTATTTGATGCAATACACCTATCAAGACATTTTTTTCCATTGCTCAAAACGTTTTGAACTCGTTGATTTTGATGCCCTTTACTGCTTCAGCATTTGTTTTTGTTTTTTCTCTTCCACATTGCTAAAATGTTCCCCTTTGAGGATTTTTTCATACTGGAAAACAAAAAAAGTCACTTAAGCCAAGATCAGGGTAGTAGGAGGATGGGGCATGGGGTAATGCTGTTTTTGGTCAAAAACCGCTGAATAGTCAGCGTGGTGTGGACAGGTGTGCTCAGAAATCACCCACCATAAAGTGGTCAAATATATTGAAAGAGTCTTCCAAAAATACAATGAAGCCAAACGCAGCCTCTCACAACAATGCCAGCTGATAGACTGATACAGATGGGTTCCTAGGACACTCACCTCGTCAGGGAAGCCTGCACTGTGTGGGGCACACTCTCCAGAAGATAATCCTGTTTATTGGGGTCCTCCTTGCATGTGAGTGTGAATACAGATATAAAAGACATATACATGTATACATATATGTACACACACATATATGTACATGTGTATGTAGGATATACAGCATCCAACAGAAGTAAGGCCTGCTCGGGTGTGTTTGGTAGGGTAGCAATATGGGCATAATAATTCATAGTTTTAATTTGAACGTTTCACCTAAAATGTCACATGGTGTGCTGGAGTGTGATATTGTTGTTACAGAATTACATGCTTATGCTTTTGTAATAAAAAGGTGTTATTTGTGCCAGAGCATACATATACATATAGTACGGCAGGTCCTTGAATAACATTGTTTCATTCAATGCCATTTTTTAACACTTTATTTATTTATTGATGTATATATGTATGTATTTATTTATTTTACATTTTTACTTTATTTTTAAATATGTTTTATTGATTATGCTATTACAGTTGTCCCATTTCCCCCTTCATTCCCCTCCACCCTGCACACCCCCTCCCACCAACATTTCCCCCCTTTAGTTCATGTCCATGTGTCATAAATTCTTTGGCTTCTATGTTTCCCATACTATTCTTACCTTCCCCCTATTTTTTAGCTACCATCTGTGCTACTTATTCTCTGTACCTTTTCCCCACCTCTCCTCCTCTCACTCCCTGTTGCTAACCCTCCATGTGATCTCCATTTCTGTGTTTCTGTTCCTGTTCTAGTTATTTGCTTAGTTTGTTTTTGTTTTAGGTGTGGTTGGTAATGATTGTGAGTTTGCTGTCATTTTACTGTACATGTTTTTGATCTCCTTTTTCTTAGAGAAGTCCCTTTAACATTTCCTATAATAAGGGCTTGGTGATGATGAACTCCTTGAATTTGACCTTATCTGAGAAGCACTTTATCTGCCCTTTCCTTCTAAATGAAAGCTTTGCTGGATAGAGCAGTCTTGGATTCTGTTCTTCGGCTGTGTCTTTCTTCTTCAAACTTTTATTGTATTCAAACTTGGTTGTGGGAGAAGGCACAGTGTTTCCACCTACACCTCCATCTTGGAGGAAGTCCTCATTGGTATTTTAATAGGGATTGCATTGAATCTATAAATTGCTTTGAGTAGTATGGACATTTTGATGATGTTAATTCTTCCAATCCATGAACATGGAATATGCTTCCATTTGTTTGTGTTCTTCCATTTGTGTTCCTTAATTTCTTTCTTCAGCATTGTGCAGTTTTCTGAGTACAAGTTGTTGGTTACTTCCTTGGTTTAGTCCTAGGTATTTTAGTTTTCTTGTTGCTATATCAAATGGGATTTCTTTCCTGATTTGTATTTCTGATATTGCATTGTTGGTGTAGAAAAATGCCTTTCATTTATGAATATTCACTTTGTATCCTGCTATTTTGCCAAATTCCCCTATTTTGGTTGAGTAGTTTTTTGATGGAGTCTATAGGATTTTCTATGTACACTATCATGTCTCTGCAAACAATGACAGTTTTGCTCCCTCTTTTCCAATTTGGGTGCCCTTTATTTCTTTTTTCTTATCTGATTGCTGTGGCTAGGACTTCTAATACTATGTTGAATAGAAGTGGTGAAAGCAGATATCCTGATCTTAGTGGGAAAGTTTAGTTTTTGCCTGTTGAATATGATGTTGGATGTAGGTTTCTCATATATGGCCTTTACTAGGTTGAGGTATGCTCCCTCTACTCCCACTTTACTGAGTATTCTTATCATAAATGGGTGCCGTACCTTATCAAATGCTTTTTCAGCATCTATTGATATGATCATGTGATATTTGTCTTTCCTTTTATTTATGTGTTATAGTATGTTTATTGATTTGTGAATATTGTACGATCCTTGCATCACTGGGATGAATTCCACTTGGTCATGGTGTATGATCTTTCTAATGTATTGTTGTATATGGTTTGCCAATATTTTGTTGAGGATTTTTATCGTCTATATTCATTAGTGATGTTGGGCCAAAGTTTTCTTTCTTTGTGGTGTCTTTATTTGTTTTTGGAATTAGGATGATGCTGGCTCCATAAAAAGAGTTTGGGAGTCTTCCCTTTTTTTGGATTTTTTCGAATAGTCTGAGAAAGATAGGGATTAACTTTTTCTTAAATGTTTTATAAAATTTTCCTGTGAAACCATCCAGTACAGGGTTTTTGTGTATTGGGAGTTTGTTGACTACTACTTCAATTTCGCTAGCTATTATAGATCTGTTCAGGCTTTCTCCTGCTTCTTCCTTCAGTTTTGGGAGATTACATTTTTCTACAAATTTGTCCATTTCACCTAGGTTTTCCAATTTCTTGGTATATAGTCGTTCATAGTAATTTCTTATAATCCTTTTTGTTTGTGTGGTATCAGTTGTAATCTCTCCTCTTTCACTTCTAATTGTGTTTATTTGGATCCTCTCTCTTTTTTTCTTGATGAGTCTGGTTAAAGTCTTTTCAATTTTATTTATCTTTTTAAAGAACCAGTTCATGGATTAATTGATCCTTTGGGTTGCTCTTTTAGTCTCTATGTCATTTAATTCTGCTCTAGTCTTGGTTATGTCCTTTCTTCTACTTGCTCTGAGCTGTTTTTGTTGTTGCTCCTCCAGTTCTTGTAGGTGTATGGTTAGGTTGTTTGTTTGAAATGTTTCTATCTTCTTTAGGTAGGCCTGTATTGCTATGAACTTCCCTCTCAGGACTGCCTTTGCTGTGTCCCTTAAGTTTTGGACTGCTGTGGGTTCATTTTCCTTTGTTTCCAGAAACTTTGATTTCTTCATTGATGGCATTATCACCTCATTCATTGTTTAATAACATGCTATCTAGTCTCCATGAGTTTGAATATTTTTGAGTTTTTCCTTGAGGTTGGTTTCTAGTTTCAAGCCCTTTATGGTCCAACAAAATGCATGATATGATTTCAATTTTCTTAAATTTGTGGAGGCTTGTTTTGTCTCCTATCATGTGGTGTACCTTTGAAAATATTACATATGCGTTTGCAAAGAATGTGTATTTTGCCTCTTTGGGATGAAAGGTATATATAAAGTCCATATATATGTAAAGTCCATTTGATCTAGGGCATTGTTCAATCTGCAATATCCTTGTTGATATTTTGTTTGGAAGATCTGCCCATTTTTGACAGTGCAGTGTTAAAATCCCCTAGTATAAATGTGTTGCTGTCTATATCTTTCTTGAAGTCCTCTAAGATTTTGCTTGTATATTTGGGTGTTCCTTTGTTGGGTGCATATATGTTTACAATGTTTATGTCTTGATAGATTCTTTCCTTGAGTTTTATGAAGTGTCCTTCAGTGTCCCTTTTTATGGCATTTGTTTTGATGTCTATTTTGTCTAATATTAGTATTGCTACTCTGGCTTTTTCTCCTGTTCATGTGCTTGGAATATTTTTTCCCCAACCCTTCACTTTCAGTCTGTGTAGGTCTTTTGTTCTGAGGTGCATCTCTTGTAGGCAGCATATGTGTGGGTCATGTTTTCTTATTCATTCAGCTACCCTGTGTTTTTTTTATTGGAACATTTAATCCATTCACATTGAAGGTTTTTATTGATACCTATTCATTACCATTCTATCTTCTTTGTATCCATGTTCCCCTCTCTCTGTCATTTACTTCTTCTTGTTAAAGCAGTCCCTTTAGCATATCTTGCAGTGCTGGTTTGGTGGAGGTGTATTCTTTTAATCTTCTCTTATCTGTGAAACTCCTTATTTGGTCTTCCAGTTTATTTGAAAGCCTTTCTGGGTAGAGTAGTCTTGGTTGAAGGCCTTTGGTTTTCATTATTTGGAATATTTCTTACCATTCTCTCCTGGCTTGGAGTGTTTCTGTTGAGAAATGAGCTGCTAGCCTTATCAGGGCTCCCTGTATGTTACTTTCTGTTTCTCCCTTGCTGCTTTTAAGATTTTCTCTATGTGTTTAAAGCTTGGCATTTTAATTTTGATGTGTGTTGGAGTAGACCTCTTTAGGTTCATCTTGATTGGGACCCTCTGTGCTTCCTGAACTTGTGTAGTGTTTCTCCTCTCCAAGTTCAGAACATTTTCTGTCATTTTTTCAAACAGGATTTCTATCCCTTGTTCCTTTTCTTCTCCTTCTGGTATACCTATGATTGGAATGTTGTTGTGTTTCATGTTGTCTTGCAGTTTCTTTAAGCTATCTTTGTATTTTTGAGTCTTTTTGTGTGCAGCTGCTCTACCTGGGGCACACACAAAAAAGGTATTTCTTTCTACTTTGTCTTCCAGCTCACCAATTTGGTCCTCTGCTTCATCCCGCTTGCTTATAATTCCTTCTAGTGTGTGTTTTTTTAATATCAGAATTTGTATTCTTCATTTTTTCTGCTTCTTGTTTGTAGTTTCTATTTTCTTTTCCATACTGTTGTAGTTCTCATTCACTTTGTAGTTGTCTGTGAGTTCCTTCAGCATTCTTATAATCATCCTTTTGAATTCTATATCTGATAGTTTGTTTGCCTCCATTTCATTTAGCTCTTTTAGTGGGGAGTCTTCCATTTCTTTTGATTGCTGGTTCTTTCTTTGTCTTCTGATTTCAGGTGACTCTTTTTTTAAAAAATTTATTTATTTATCTTCAGAGGGGAAGGGAAGGAGAGAAAGAGAGAAATATCAATGTATGGTTGCCTCTCATGAGTCCCCTGCTGGGAACTGGCCTGCAACCCAGGCATGTGCCCTGAGTGGGAATCGAACCGCAATTGTGTGGTTCACAGGCCCGAGCTCAATCCACTGAGCTACACCAGCCAGGGTTCAGGTGACTCTTTTTATTTGTTTCTGCAATTCCCAATGCTCTGCTTTGCTACCTGTCTTCATTGGGTGAACTTCTATGGTAGGAGTTCTGTGGGACTTAGATACTGAGATTATTATTTCTTAGAATGTGGTAGTTTAAGGCTTTCAGTGCCTTGCAGTATATAAATACATAGTGTAAAGAAGAATTTAAATTTAAATGAATAAATGGTCCTTTCATTACTTGGTCTAAGGCATCAATTCAGGCTCAACAAAATTCTGGCTAGTATATTAGAATGGACCTGGAAGCTTCCAGGCCTGAGGCAGCATCCTGATAGAGAGGATGCACACATTAGATGTGTAGTCCTCATCACTGATGTGGTCCAGATAGGTTGTGCCAAAGGTGATTCCTCCATCTGAGGTTATAAGGCTTCTCTCTCACTACTGCTCAGTTGTTTGTTCTGGGTGATTTCTCCACAACTGAGTTTTAATTCCAGAGTGGCCCTGGAAGGAGATTAGTGTGGCTTCCACGCACTCCTCCACCATCTTCCCTTTGTTCCCATTTTGTTATTAGGTTGTTTATATCAATTAGTCTATGGTAAAGTTGGTTTGCTCTACAATGTTTTGCTTAACACAGCACAACCTATAACAACATGAAGTGAGGATTTACTGTATGTAAATATGCATGTATACATCCACCATCTAATTGCAATCTTATGAGGGATCCTGAGTGAGAACTGCCTGGCTGGGTACACTCAGTCCCCAGATTCATGAGCAAAATAAATGATTATTATTCCTATAAGTAATTGTTTAAGGGTGGTTTATTAGATGGCAGTCAATAATCAGAACATAAGCCTCCAAAGGCACTACTTCACACCTTCTTCCTTCAGATATTTAACACTACTGTCTCCCTTCTTTCTGAGCTGATAGTTATTTGTCATAATTCATTGAGAAAGTAGAAGCAAGCAATCAGAAAGCCCTTCATCTCTGCCCTGTAAACCTACCTCCCTATCAGCATCTGTACCCTAGCTATCTGTCTGTCCCCCACCCCTTTAGAGAGAGTGAAGGAGTGAGTGTCCTGTTCCTACTGAAGGTTAATCCTTTCATGTGGGCAGGACTCCTCACCTTGGTTAACTGGCTGCTTCTACCCTGAACCTTGAGGATGTAAACTGAAGGCACAGGAATCTCAGATATGACACACTGTGGTGGCAGAATCGAGGTGTCAGTGTCACAGACAGCATCCAGTGGTGCTGGCTTGTCTGCATCAGGGTCCTAGGTGACTTGGGCATCATCATGATTTCCAGTTGCATCATTATGCTGGTGCCCTGGGCTGCATTGGATCCTGCCCACATTTTAGTTTGCTCCCAGCTTTCCCATCAACTTCATTAGCCACTTGGTACCTTCAGATGCATCCCTATTCTATTTAGCTAGAGTTTGTTTCTATTTTTTCTTCAACCAAAGATCCTGACTTGTGGAGGGAAAATACTCATTCTATAAAAGGAGTTGTTATAGGATTTCTCCTTCCTCCCCCTGCTCTTCCCTCCCTCTTTCTCTCTCCCCTTCCTTCCCTCCCTCCCTTTCTTCCTTGTGAGTTTTCCTCATGTTTCTTTTAATACAGAAATGTATAAAAAGGAACACAAAACAGTTCATAATTATACCTCCCAATCACCTTTGGTGGGCAGTTTCCACCCCTGCACCTTTAACTTAATAACTAATACATAAACATAGTTAGAAAAATCCAAATTGTACCAAGTGGGTAGTCACTGAAAAGGCTGCCTTCTCTCCTAGTCTTTCTCTAAGAGAAGCCACATTTATATCATCAAATACAGACAAATCACACACTTTAAGATATAGTAGTTCCCCCTTATCTGCAGGAAATACATTTCAAGATCTCCAGTGGGTGCCTGAAACCATGGGTGGTACTGAGTCTTCATCAGCTTCTTCAATTCTGCCAGAATGTGGCAGCCTCTTCTTAAGCAGATGCAGCCTCTCCAATAATTTATATATTTTTTCAGTCCAAAAGTATTCCTCAGTCTGTGTAACCATCCCTTCCTGTCAGTTAATGGCTTGCTGTCACTCATTTCAGGGATCCCCTTGCTGAAGTCCTCATCTAGGCCCAATGCTTCATGATGTAACACACTGCTGTCAACGAGAACAGGTTTTCTGTTCCTGTCTTTCACCCACAAATTTAATGCCTTTTCCATCTTAACTAAGCACTGTCATGTACTGTGGCGGTAACTTTTGCAGTTTGAGGTGTGACAGCAATAATAGCATGAATTTACTTTTTCTTCATAATTGCACACATGGAAGAGCCATTCTTACCATAGATCTCAGCAGCTGCAGCATCCGATTTTTTTTCTTTCCTTAGTAAGTAGAGAACTTTCATTTTTTCACTTAAAGGAAGCACTTTTTGGCTTCTTTTTGGCATATTTGAATTGCCATCATCACCACTCTTGTGCTTTGGGGCCATTATTAGGTAAAATGAAGGTGACTTGAATACAAGCACTGAGATAACACAATAGTCCATTTGATAACCTAGGTGGCTACCGGGTGACTAACGGGCGGGTAGGGCGTACAGTGTGGACATGCTGGACAAAGGGATGATTCACGTCCCAGGGGGATGGTGTGGGATGTGCAACTCAGAATGGTGCATAGTTTAAAACTTATGAATTGTTTATTTCTAGAAATTTTTACTTAATATTTTTGGACAACAGTTGACTTTGGGTAACTAAAGCCAGGAAAAAGAAACTACAGGTGGGTGGGAAGACTAATGTAATATCATTTGTATGGCTCATTCATTTGGTCATTTATTCATTATTGGGAGCCTAGACTCTGTTCTTAGGGATATAGTGATGAGCAAAAACAGATATAATTCCCATCTTCATTGAGTTTATATTTGTGGGGCGTGTGGTAGCCTTCATGAGGCTCTTCAAAAGCATTCCTTTTTCTTGTTCAAATTCTGACTAAATTGAAATATAAAAGAAAAGATCAACATTTACAGTCACTGATCAAAGATTATTTACCTCTATTGTTTTTAAAGGCTAAATTGAAAGATATAGGATAGTGTGCAAAACCCATGGACTTTGTAATGCCAACGTCCAGAGTTGGGCACCCCACCCAGTCATGGGTAGGGCTGATCTGGAGCAGGCTTCCCAATTTGGGGGACTGTCTCGTAAGACGATGAAGAGGAGCAGAAGAGAGCTCCTGTTCCCTGTTATGTCCACTATTCTCCCCAAATTTACTAATCACCGAGTTCCTCTACCACCCTTGGGTTCAGTGCATAAATGGGCAGAGAGAGGTCAGGGTGTATCACTAACAGAGGCTCTCTCATATGGAAGGAAACTTTAGAAGAGGGAACAAGCATTCTCCCTTCACAGGGAAGAAGCACAACAATAATATGATAACCAAATAGACAAAGGTAAATCTTTCTTTGTGATAAGTCCTATAAATGGGGGGCCATGGTAATTTACTTAATTATTGATTGATATTTCAGTTGTGCCCTTATATTCTCCTTCCAGAAATGCAGCATTAAACATCCTGGGGCAGGGGTGTGGAACACCCAGGACGTATATTTATTTGTTCACTAGCTAGTGATAAAGGAATTCCCAGGAGTAGACTTGTTAGATCAAAGCAAATGTGCATTTCAAATTTCGATAGCGATTGCCAAATTGCTCTTTAAGAATGTTTCACCAATTTACATTCCCATCAACAGCTTATAAAGGCTGTTACAGGATAAAACAGTGGACATGCAAAATCTATTTTAAATGATTTAGCTGGAATGTTCAATGAGAAAACATCGTGTAAAGTGATAGGGGTTAAATTTGTAGAGTTTGCTGGCAACTTTACTCATATGAGCTTATTTAATCATTATTCCTCTGAGAAAGGGTCTCATGATTTCCATTTGAAAAAGGATGATAGTGAGGCCGAACAGAGACAACTGCCCAAGATTCCGGAGTCATGAATGGCAGAGATAGCTTGAGTCCAGCAGTGTGGCTCCTGTGGTTGTGCTCATAACCTTGGGCACCACAATGCCACAGGGCACACCAGCTGCATGACACGCAGTGACTACATGGAAGGAAAGATTGTAGTGAAATGGTGGTGCTGCAAAAGGGTGAATTCTTTTAAGAAAAGCTGCTGCTTTCATTCAGAAGTTTCTGAAAATAAAGTGTGAAAGAATCACTGACAATATGTGGTGGGTAGGAGAATGGGTAAATGAAATGTTTTCCAAAGATTTGCATGAAATATCAGCTGGTTCTGATGCTTATTGGTTGTTTGAAATGTTTATTCATGTTGAACAGTGTTTATTTATTGAAAGTACCATCTATTTAAATCAAATTATATCCATAACTGAATATTTATACAGGTGCTTTATTGAATATTCCTAAACATTTGCCCAAACCACATTTTATTCACACTTATGTTTACTTCTTTAGAGTGAAAAATTGCTTAAGAGGAATCTGAAAGCAAGTTGACATTTCTGTAGTTTGTGAACATCTGCAATGCTTTTTGCGCATTAGCTGCAAGATAGTTTGCCTTAGAAAATGGTTAGGTATTCTAATTATTTATGGTCAATAAAATATTTAAAATTTACACAGCATCTCTTTTATTGTGTCATATAATAGCAGCAACTCTTGGCTCTGGGAAGGCTGGTAATAGATGGATTTTGAGATTTTTCAAACACCTCAGCTTTGTGCAGCATTTAATTAGCTGCAACCCCATTTATTTCACTGTACACTCCAGCGCCATGAACATTAGGCCCTAAATAATCCTGGGCTGAACAGATGCCAGTATGGACTGTGAAAAAAGCAATAAACAAAGTGATGTAGAGCCTACAGTTTTATTCACTGTACTGAAGTTTCCTAGGGACTGGACTTGGAAATTGTACGGTAGCTATAAAGGCTCATTGGCCCCCTGACTGATGGATGTGACTGTGCACTTACTTTGCTTAAGGGAAGATGAACATTTGGAAGTCTCAAGGCCTAGTTGGGAAGCCTTCATGATCTCATGTATGAAGTGGGGTGGCAGGGGAGGGTGGAGCACCGGATGATGACTTCTAGACCCTCTTAGGCTCTCTCATCTATGATTCCATGATTCAGATCGCTGAGTTTCAAGGCTGGGAGGGACTGTCAAAGCTCCCTTTCATTCTACAAGTGCTAATTGATTTTTTTCTGTTGTCTTAATAAGAATTATTGTATTGTTTGTGAATCAGGTGGGAATCCCAGTTGTCCAGGTTACACTCAACACCCTTTCTTCCCATACATATGACCCCATCCAGTTTCAATTGGACCTGGATGATTCCCAGTCAGGGCACATACCAGGTCCCTGGTAGTGGGCACGTGAGAGGCAACCACACACTGATGTTTCTCTCCCTCTCTTTCTCCTTCCCTTCCCCTCCCCTCTCTCCAAAAATAAATTAATAAAACCTAAAAATAAGTGTCCTGTATTTGTCCCTGCTTTGAAGCAGTTGGGGAACACGTTGGGAAGAAAGAGAGTGAAGGAAGGCAGAGAGGAAGCCAGTCTGGAGAAAAAAGGCACTTACTTGCCAGGACAGTGGCGTGGAGGGCTGATTCTAGATGTCCTGACTAGTCATCCTCTCCTCCCCCACTGTATTTTATGAGCCTTCTATTCTTGGGGGTAAGGGGATACTTGCCCCAAGGTAAGGTTTGTCACAATGGGAAAATAAATTGGAAAGTAGGAAGAGGCTTGCTTCAACCCGTAAATCTCACTACTCTTTCTCTACCATTCTTTCCTCTTTCTCTTCTTCAATACTTCTTCAATGTGCAAGAACATTATGAGAAAAAAATAAAGGGAAAAATCAAAAGAATGTGGAATAGACAAAGAGGAAGAAGAAATAAATCAGGAGACTTGGATCGCAGTCAGCCAGGAACAGAAATGGGGTTGGCAGCTGAGAACAGATCCAAACAGGACTTTCTTGTGCTCCCCAGTGCTCACCCCCTTGTTGAGGCTGGGGAGAAATCAAGGTGTGGAGGGATGTGGGTTCTATCAGAGTTTTCCCCCATTCTCCTCCAGTTTTGACTTAAACCGCTCATTATGCTTGCTTCCAGAGGACAACCGTGTGACTGCTCTGAGGGCAAACACGTCGTTGTATGTCCCTTCATTCTTTGGTAATGGGGGAGGTGGTGGGAGCGATAATTTGTGTGGATGCAGGAGGCCAAACCACAATCTGCCCTTACTCCTCTCCCTTCTGCTTGGCTTTTCTCTGCTCCTGCCCACTGTCCGTGACTATGATTAACTAACGGGCCGCACTCTGAACTCTCCTCTGACCTGCTGGTCCAAGTCAGATTAAGGTGGCTAATAACTGAGGTCAAGATGACTCTCCTGTAGCTCTGCTTGGAGGGTGCTGGTTTACTCACTGCTGACTCCCATTTGGGGGGCCATGTAGTTGAAATCTGGAGGATAGGTTGACTAGCTCTCTTAAGAGAAAACTTTAGCTAAATATTACCTTAGACATTTGTTTTTTCTTAGCTAGAAGGGTGTTGTTGACGGTATGCCTAAAGAAGAAATGTTGTGATGTAGAGTGGAGATTTAGGTTTAGGTCAATTGCAATATATATCTTGATTTTTAATTTATGTTTTTCTTTGTTGCTTTACTTAATTAAATGCTCATAAAAATCAGAACATACAAAGTATGCCCAGTAAAAAGTAAAGATTTACCCCTCCTCTATCAGCTCTTCATAGTTTGATCGTTCTATAGTTTTCGGATCATGCTTTGCCTTATTATCATATCAATATATAATTATAAATTATTTAAACAGAACAATGGTGTCCAATCCACTACCACTCACCCAGAGAGTATGAAACTGATGCTAGCTTAAGAATAATAAATTACATTTGAGGCAGAATTAATAAATCACCACAAGCTATTCTTTTATAACTACTTTATGATAATTACAGACAAAATTTATTTAAATTTTTCTCACAACATTAGACTGATTTTTGACTTTATGTGTATCCTTATCCAAATTTCCATTTTGAAATTTGATTTAGTAACATGGTAGCCTTTTGTAGTCTTGTTGACTCTCTCTCAGATAAACTAGGTAAAACAATCACTTGATACAGCTCCCGTGGCTGGTGTGGCTCGTGTGGCTCGGTTGGTTGGGGCGTCTTTGATTCCCGGTAAGGGCAAATGCCTAGGTTGAGGGTTTAATCTTCATCATTGTTTCTCTCCCTTCCTTCCCTTCTCTAAACATGTCCTTGGGTGAAGATAAAACACACAGACACACACAATACAGCTGATTCCATCACAGAATTTTCAGAGGAACAGGTCTTTCAGTTATTTTTTTCATCACATGTCCTATAATGCTGCCTCTTAGCTCCTCCCTAGAATGGTAATAGTGTCTTACTGCAGCACACAGAACAGTGGCCTCCCCTAAAAAAGAAAAAAAATTGTTAAATAAATAAATGAGTTCCAGAAGGTTTTAGTGAGTAAAAAAGATACCTTACATATATCTATTTGTAGATTTCCATTTTTTTCAAAGAACTTTTACATTCTTTATCCCATTTCCCCCTCCAAACAGTGCTATGCTTTGGTACAGAATCTCTCCTATTTTTACTATGGGCAGCCACAGAGTCCTACCACCCCATCTCCCATCTGGCACTCATCAAAGCACTCTTTATCCATGATTCTGTCTCTGCTCTTCTTGTTTTATTAGTTTGTTTTTTAGATTCCATTGTTGATAGATATGTATTTTTGTCATTTTACTCATAGTTTTGATCTTTTTTAAGTGAGTTGTTTTAACATTTCATATAACAATAATTTCATATAATTACTGAATAAACATAACTCTGCCTGAGTGAGCAAGTCATCCAAAGGTTTCTATCTTCAACCTTTAAATGTGTGTTCTATGCCAGAGACTAAGGTTTTCATTCCTAGCAAAGTATACTTATTTTTTGTTTTTATACTTATTAGTTTTAATGTAATCATTTTAAAGCATTATACAAAAAGTTAATATTTGAGCAACATGATAAAAATTTGTGCTTAGTAGATTTTTTTTTTGTTCTTTGTCTTTGACATTGCCTGTTTTATGAGTAACTGAATTTAAAATTTCTACCACGTGGGGCACCGTTTTTCCAGGAGCCCCGGAAAAAGGCAGTGTCTGGTTCCACTGTGGTCAGGTTGTTGTCTTCACAGCATCCCTCTACAGAGTCCATTATTTTCTCCTGGTGCCAGGTTTGAAGCGGGGCCTCTCCAACAGCAGTGACATAACGTTGTTTAAAATAAATATTTCCTCAGAATAAAAGCATGTTGGAGGAACATCTTTTTCACTTTGTTGACAGTTTGAGTTTGCTTTCTTAAAAAAGAAGTTTGAAAGTTCTTGATAGTTTGCATTCATGGGATTGGTCCTCGGGGCCATTACCTTCCTGAGTCGTTGAGAGTCGGGTGTGAGGGTGTCTGGGTGGGGTGGAAATTCACACTGGAGCAAGGTGTGAAAGTTAAAATGAATGCGTCTGGCAAAGTTTGGCGTACGTTATACATGTGGAAAGGCATGGTGTGTTAGTTTCTTAGGGCTACTGTAACAACAGACTGGGTGGCTTAAAGCAACAGACACATGTTATCTGAAAGAGTTCTAGGGGCTAGAAGTCCAAAATCAAGGTGTCAGCCTGGTCCGCTCCCTGTGGTACCCTTCAGGGATTCTGCCTTGCTTCCTCCTGGCTTCTGATAGTCTGCTGGCAATCTTTGGGTTCCTTGGCTTGTAGATGTGTCCTTCCACTCCTCCATCCTCACAAGTATCCAGCCTGTGTGTCTTCATGTTGTCTTTCCTCTTTGTGTGTCAGTCTCTGTGTCCAAATTGTCACCAGTCATTAGAGCCCAGCTGTGATGACTTCATTTTGTCTTGATTACTTCTGTAATAATATTAGATGGTATTTACAGGTTCCGGGGATTAGGATGTGACATATTTGGGTACCATCATCATGCAGCCCAGCACAGGTAGTATGTGTGACAGACATGTATCTATATCCAGACATGATGGACCTCTCTACCCTGGGCTGCCTGTCTTTTTAAAAATTTTATTTTATTTTATTTTAAACATAATGTTTTATTAAATATGCTATTACAGTTTTCCTGATTTTTCCCACTTTGCCCTTTTCCACCCAGCAACCCCTATTCCCTCAGGCAGTCCCTCCACCATTGTTCATGTACATGGGTCATGAGCATAAGTTCTTTGGCTACTCCATTTCCTACACTGCTCTTTACATCCCAATGGCTATTCTGGAACTACAGTATATTTTGGACAATAAGATGCACCTAGGTTTTAGAGGAGGAAAATAGGAAACGCAATTTTGAGGCAAAAAATGTGGTAAAATATTTAATAACATAAATAACATAATATTTCACCACCGTGAATGTAAATAAAACTCAACAGCAGCATTAACAACCATTATTCCTCCCAAATTTAGGGGGAAAATACATCTTATAGTCTGAAAAATATGGTACCTATTTGTACTTCTTCTTTTTAAAAAATGTATTTTATTTATTATGCTATTACAGTTGTCCCATTTTCCTCCCTTCACTCCCCTCCACTCTGCACACCCCCTCCCACCCACATTCCCCCCCTTTAGTTCATGTCCATGGGTCATACATATGAGTTCTTTGGCTTCTACATTTCCCATACTATTCTTAGCCTTCCCCTGTCTATTTTTCTACCTACCATCTATGCTACTTATTCTCTGTATCTTTCCCCCCCTCTCCCCCTCCCACTTCCCTGTTGCTAACCCTCCATGTGATCTCCATTTCTATGGTTCTGTTCCTGCTCTAGTTGTTTGCTTAGTTTGCTTTTGTTTTTGTTTTAGGTGTGGTTGTTAATAACTGTGAGTTTGCTGTCTTTTCACTGTTCATATTTTGATCTTCCTTTTCTTAGATAAGTCCCTTTAACATTTCATATAATAAGGGCTTAGTGATGATGAACTCCTTTAACTTGACCTTATCTGGGAAGCACTTTATCTGTCCTTCCATTCTAAGTGAAAGCTTTGCTGGATAGGGCAATCTTGGATGTAGGTCCTTGCCTTTTGTGACTTGGAATACTTCTTTCCAGCCCTTCTTGCCTGTAAGGTCTCTTTTGAGAAATCAGCTGACAGTCTGATGGGAACTCCTTTGTAGGTAACTGTCTTCTTTTCTCTTGCTGCTTCTAAGATTCTCTTCTTATTTTAATCTTGGGTAATGTAAGGACGATGTGCTTTGGTGTGTTCCTCCTTGGGTCCAACTTTTTTGGGACTCTCTGAGCTTCCTGGACTTCCTGGAGGTTTATTTTCTTTGCTGGATTAGGAATGTTCTCCTTCATTATGTTTTCAATTTCTTGCTCTTTCTCTTCTACTTGTGGCAACCCTATGATTTGGATGTTGGAATGCTTAAAGATGTCCTGGATCCCTAAGCCTCTCCTCATTTTTTTGAATGTTTGTTTCTTCATTCTTTTCTGGATGAATGCTTCTTTCTTTCTTCTGGTCCACACTGTTGATGTGAGTCACAGTTTCCTTCCCATCACTGTTGATTCCCTGTGCATTTTCCTTTATTTCACTTTTCATAGCCTTCACTTTTTCCTCTATTTTGTGACCATATTCAACCATTTCTGTGAGCATCCTGATTACCAGTGTTTTGAACTGTACATCTGATAGGTTGGCTACCTCTTTGTCACTTAGTTGTATTTTTTCTGGGGCTTTGATTTGTTCTTTCATTTGGGCCATTTTTTTGGTGCCATTTGTTCTTGACGTGCCTGTTATGTAGTGAGGGCCGGGGCTTTAGGTGTTTACCCAGGCGTGGTAACTCAAGTTGCTGGGTTGTGACACTGTTTGTGGGGGAGGGGTCTGAAAGGGAACAATGGTGCTTGCTCTGTTCTCTGCCAGATTTCTGCCTTCTTCCCACAAGCAAATTGGGCTTCTCTGGTGCTGATTCTTGGGTAGATTGGCTTGTATATGTTCTAGGACCCTGTGGGTTTCTCCAGTGGGTTTCTCTTTTATCTTTCCTGTGAGACTGGAAGTTTGTCTGGCTGCTGCCTCAACCTCCACAGGTGTTTTCAGTCAGTGGTTTGAGGCTTTATTTTCCTGAAGTGGGATCCTGGGTTGAGCTGTCCATCTCGCTCCTCAGTTTCACCTGGTTTATCTGCACTCAAATGTGGGACCACCTGGTTTGCCAGCCGCCGCCTTGCAGACCAGCTGCAGCCCTGCCCACCATGCCCTGTTCCACAGTCTGCCACCTCACTGGGTCCACCAGCCACCACATTGCCTTCCCAGGTCCTCCAGCCACTGCCTTGACACAAATCCTCTCCACCCTGACTGCCCGACACACCCCTCCTGCCAGTCTGGATGAATGTGCCTTGTTTAACTCCTTGGTTGCCAGACTTCCATACAGTTTGATTTTCTGTTGGTTCTGTTTTTTAAAAAAATTGTTGTTGTCTTTCTTTTGGTTGTGAGAGGAGACAGTTTGTCTACCTACAACTCCATCTTGGCCGGAAGTCTATTTGTACTTCTTAATTCCTTCACCAATTCACCCATTCCCTTCACATCCCATCTCCCATCTGGCAAACATCAAAACACTCTTTTTTCTGTGATTTTGTCTCTGCTCTTCTTCTTTGCTTAGTTTGTTTATTAGATTCAATTGTTGATGGATATGTATTTTTGCCATTTTGTTCTTCATAGTTTTGATCTTTTTCTTAGGTGAATCCCTTTAACATTTCATATAATAATGGTTTAGTGATGATGATGAACTCCTTAGTTTTTTTCATGTCTGGGAAGCTGTTTATCTCACCTTTGATTCTAAATGATATCTTTGTTAGGTAGAGCAATCTTGGCTGTAGGTTTCTGTGTTTTATGACTTTGAATATTTCTTTCCAATTCCTTCTAGCCTGCCAAGTTTCTTTTGAGAGATCAGCTGAAAGTCATATGAGAACTCCTCTGAAAGTAACTTCTTTTCTCATGCTGCTCTTCATACTCTCTTTTTATTTTTAACCCTTGGCATTTTAATTATGATGTGTTTTGAGTGGGCCTCTTTGCATGTCTTCTTAAGGACTCTCTGTAATCTGTGAACTTGTATGTCTATTTTCTTTACCAAATTAGGGAAGTTTTCTTTCGTTATTTTTTCTTTTTTAAAAAATATATTTTATTGATTATACCATTACAGTTGTTGTTCTATTCCCCCTTCATTCTCCTCCACCCTGCACACCCCCTCCCCCACAATTCCCCCCTTTAGTTTATGACCATGTGTCTCAAGTTCATTAAATTCTATATTTCTCCTACTATTCTTGTCCTCCCCCCTATCTATTTTCTACCTACTGTCTATGCTATTTTCTGTACCTTCTCCCCCCTTCTCCTCCTCCCACTCCCCTGTTGCTAACCCTCCATGTGTTCTTCATTTCTATGGTTCTGCTCCTGATCNGCATTTCATATAATAAGGGCTTGGTAATAATGAACTCCTTGAACTTGACCTTATCTGAGAAGCACTTTATCTGTCCATCCATTCTAAATGAAAGCTTTGCTGGATAGAGCAATCTTGGCTGTAGGTCTTTGGATTTCGTGACTTGGAATACTTCTTTCAAGCCCCTTTTTGCCTCTAAGGTCTCTTTTGAGAAATCAGCTGACAGTCTGATGGGAACTCCTTTGTAGGTGACTGTCCCCTTATCTCTTGCAGCTTCTAGTATTCTCTCTTTCATTTTCATCTTGGGTAATGTAATTATGATGTGCCTTGGTGTGTTCCTTCTTGGGTCCAACTTCTTTGGCACTCTCTGAGCTTCCTGGATTTCCTGGAAGTCTATTTGCTTTGCCAGACTGGGGAAGTTCTCCTTTATTATTTGTTCAAATATGTTTTCCACTCGTGGCTGTTTCTTTTCCCCTTCTGGTACCCCTATAATTCAGATGTTGGAACATTTAAAGATGTCCTGGAGGTTCCTAAGCCTCTCCTCATTTTTTGAATTCTTGTTTCTTTATTCTTTTCTGGTTGGATGTTTCATTCTTCCTTCTGGTCACTCCCTTGATTTGAGTCCCAGTTTCCTTTCCATCACTGTTGGTTTCCTGGATATCTCCCTTCATTTCAATTAGTTTAGCCTTCATATGTTCCTCTAATTTGTGCTTAAAATCAACCAGTTCTTTGAGCATCCTGATCACCAGTTTTTTGAACTGTGCATCTGATAGGTTTGCTATTTCTTGGTCGCTTAGAGTTGGCTCTAAGAAGACTCTGGGGCTTTGAGTTCTTCTTGAGCCATATTTTGGATTGTTCATGCCTGTTATGTATGAGGAGCAGAGCCCTAGGTGTTCACCAGGGCGGGGAAACTCAGTCACTGGGTTGTGATGCTGTTTGTGGGGGCAGGGTCAAAGGACATCAACAGTGGTCCCCTCTGCCTCCTCCTGCTGCTGGGGCCGTGTGGTCCGTCTCACTGCTCACTCCTTTGCTCGGTTTATCTGCGTGCGCGAATGTGCAACTGCACTCAGACTGCCCTGCACCCTCACTGGGTCCGAAATGCTACCCCAGCTGCCTGGGTCGCTTGGGTTGTCTGGGTCACCTGGGTCGCCTGGGTCGGGGGATCCTTCCTGCAGGACCCTGCTCTGCTGCTGACTCTGCCCCTCTTACCAGTCCTGGTTGAACAGTTCATTGTTGTTGCACTTCCGTATAGTTCAGTTCTCTGTTCTTTCGCTGCATCTTTGTTTACTAAACCTTTGTTGTATTCAAACTTGGTTGTGGGAGAAGGCACAGTGTTTCTGCCTATGCCTCCATCTTGTCAGAAGTCCTTTCATTATTTTTTCAAATAGATTTCCAATTTCTTGCTTTTTCTCTTCTCCTTCTGGCACCCTATGATGTGAATGTCGGACTTCTTGAAGTTGTCCCAGAGGTTGTTTATACTATCCTCACTTTTGTAGATTCTTTTTTCTTCTTCTTGTTCTCATTGGTTGTTTTTTGCTTCCTTATTTTCCAAATCATTGATTTGATTGTCGGCTTCATCCACTCTATTGTTGTTTCCCTGTAAATTGTTCTTTTTTTGGTTAGTGTATCCTTCATTTCAGGCTAGATCTTTTTTATGCTATTGAGGTCCTCAATAAGTTCCTTGAACATCTGTATAACCAGTGTTTTGAACTCTGCATCTGATAGATTGCTTATCTCCATGTCATTTAGCTCTTTTTCTGGAGTTTTGATATGTTCTTTTATTTGGGTCATGTTTCTTAGTCTCTTCATTTTGGCAGCCTCCTGTGTTTGTTTCTATGTATTAGGTAGACCTGTTTTGACTCCATGTGTCAGTAGTGTGGCCTAATGTAGTAAGTGTCTAAGAGGGTCTAGTGGCATAGCCTCCCTTATAAACCAAGCTGGGTATAAGAGGTGCACTCTTCATGTGGGCTGAGTACACTGTCCTCTTGTAGTTGAGCCTTGGTTACTGTTGGCAGGTCAATGGGAAAGATTTACCCAGGCCAGCCAGCCATAAGGATTGGCTGTGACCACTGACCATGAATCTCCACCCTCTGTGGAGGATCACTTGTTCAGGGGCAGGTGGTGGTACACTGACATGGTCTCTCACTGTCCATTGGGTACAGAGGTCCTAGAGTTTCCTGAGTGGTGTTGGCCAAGGTCAGCCTCCACCTCTGTTGTGCCTGGGGCAATCCTGCCTGAGCTATACCACTATCTGAGATGGTCATTACTTGTGTTGGACTTGGAGATTCCCAGGCAAAGCCAAGCTGTGAATCTGGTCTGGCTGCTGCTAGCACTGGGCCTGGGGCTCGAGGTCAGCTGTTGCTTGTTTGAGAGGATTTAGGAAGTTGTGAAGCATATGCCAAGACCAGTCATTCATATGGAAAAGCAGCTTGGGTGGGTCTATAAATTGGGTGGGTTGGAGTCTCTGGGGATCTCAAGGTGGGTCAGACACAGTTAGCCAGACTGATGGAGTCTCAGATATGGCACCAGCTTGTCAGCTCTGTTGGGGGGGTGTTTTATAAAAGGGACAACGGTCTCTGCTTGATTTGTTGCCACACACCTCAGCCTCCCTCAGCATGCCACTGGTACCTTCCAAGATGCCAGCCAGCACCAGAGACCAGAGGGAGCGAGTCTGAGTAAATGAGCACATGTCTGGGTTCTTTGAAAGGAGCTGCTTGGGGCTCCAGAAGTTTCTTCCACTGACTCAATCCCCACTGGCTTTTGAAGCCAGAAGTTATGAGGACTTATCATCCTGGCACTGGAACCCTGGCTGGGGGCCCTGGTGTGGGGCTGGGACTCCTTGATCCTGAGATGTCCCTCTCAAATTTTTACCCACCACCTGTGTATGTGGGACCAGCCCACTGCACATCTGTGCCCCTTCTTCCAGTCTGGATGGATGTAGTTTCTTTAATTCTGTAGTTGTCAGACTACCATTCAACTTGATGTCTGATGGTTCTGAATGATGGTTGTACTGTATTTTAGTTGTTTTGGATGTGGCTGAGTGAAGAGGCGCGTCATGTCTGTCTATGCCGCCAGACCAGAAGTCCTGGGCCGCCTGTCTTTTGCAGAGGACTTTGTCCAGCTGGTGGATCCTCTCTGTTAATTTGAAGGACCTCACGATTCTCCCTGACCACTGGTGTGTTAGTAGGGAGAACCAGAGAGATTGGTCCTCACATTGCCTGAGATCTCTGCCATAGCCTTAGCAGTAAATGGCAGACCTGGGAATCTAGGTTAACTTCTGGGGCCCACAGAGATGCACTAAGAATATTGTGTGTGTATTCACGGTTTTCTTCTAAAAGAACAGAGTAATTTCCTTGTCTTGGGGCTTGAATTTTGCTCTGGACTCAGGAACAGCAGAACTCTGCAAAAAGGCTCATGAAAACCTTATCTTAAGTGTGAAGTCCTTCCTACCTCCTAATAATGAAGTAAAGCACTTTTTCCTCAAGGTTCTGCTAGGCCTGGAGCCCTGCTGCTAGAGGCCCGAGGAGGGAGACGAGAGCCACAGACTGCTGGGGATTCTTGCTCTGGCTCATAGAGAACTATTAGCTCAGTGTTAGTCTATGTAGGGCAAGGTTTGGTTTGGCTTTGAAATCTTCCAAGAGGCTCATTATAGCTTGTTGTAAGCCCCAGGGGATGTATTTTTCCTCATTCCATCCTTAGAATTTGGCTATTCTGTTTGCTATTGATAAGGTTTTGGGAAAATGGTGTAATTTAACAAGGTTATTGGTTTTACTTTCCTGGTGTTTCTTTAATTAGGCTGCTGACACCAAGCAAGGCAGGGTTTTGACATTCAGAATGAGGGTCAGAACTGTAGTTAGGTCTGAACTCTGAGTGTACTAAAGACCTCGGTAACTTTCCTGGGCCCAATTTGCATTTAAATTAGAATCTATCAACTTGGCTCTGTGTGCAGAAATTTCCTGTCCTGTAACTTTTCCAAACAGGAACCACTGGCATGGAGGGTTTTCACTATATTAACAAAAAAGTATAGTTAGTAATAAAAATACATTCCCCTTCTTATCTTGTGTTAGTTCTTAATCCCTGCATATATTTTTTTTTTCCTGAGCCAAGGGGTTCTTCATCTCTTCTGAATTCCAGGAAAGTCACTTAATCTCTGCCCCGGGCTATGTTTATAGGATAGCTAATGCCCTTTGATTCATTCTGCAGAGGACAGATACATAGTCTTCTGAGGCCAGCTACATCTACCCAGGTGTATCCCTTTTGGGTTAATTAGGGTCATTGCCTCATCGCCTTCCGGAGGCGGTTTCCACTTGGGAAATGAAACCAGTAAAGATGTTGGGAATGGTATATGCAAACCAGCTGCTCTCAGGCTGCACTTCTGTGGAACTGTGGTGTTGCTCTGTGGCAAAGGGCAGCCTTCCAAATACCTATGTGCAAGTGCATGGAATTGTATCTGTTTTAAGTTCTCCCCTAAATAGGAGTTCTTAAATCATTGACATGTTCTATTCCGGGAACACCTGAACACCTAGAAAATGACTGATCAAGCAGCTGAATGTTACTGGGGAGACTGCTGATCTGGCTGATGTTGTTTTTCCCCCGTGGACCCAGGGACTTTCCGATGTAATGTTGCTAAATTGCAAACACCTGCTGTAACATAACGTGATTTTTTTTTTGGTTACTATAAATTTTGTAAGCTGTGTGAGTGAATACATTCATTTCATGGTGTCAAACAGAGCTGGAAGATTTTCGCCAGCTGACCTGAACCAGGGAGTGTGGGCAGATCAGGCCAGGCTCCTCTACACAGGGGCCAGTTGGCTGGGTTGGGCAGGGCCAGCGCAGCTCTCTTCCTGTGGCTCCGTTTGTTGGTTACACTCACATGTGGGGGCTGTTCTGGTTTACGTGCCCCTTGTATGAGGTCCAGAAAACCATGACGACAGTACAGCATTTTCTGAGGACTGTTTTAGGAAGCCTTATGGTTTCTTGCATAGTTGAAATATGGTGGGGGGGAAGGGGCTGGGAGAGCTAGTTACCCAAAAATAGAAAGAAAGGGGACAAAGATAGGAGCAATAGCAGAAACTGAGGAGCCTTTATCATGTTTTCCTTAGTCCTTTACATGTTTTGCGAAGAGCACCAGGGCTCCCAGTGCTTTCCTGCCTTAGGATTTTCAGAATTACTGGGAGAAATTATTGGCTTCAAGTAAACTTCACTTGTAGAAAGTTGTAAATAATCTATACATATAAATCTATACTTATATTGAAAGTATTATATAACAAATATTTGTTATATAAAACATTATAAATAGCCCTGGCTGGTGTAGCTGAGTGGACTGAGCATGAGCCTGTGAACCAAAGGGTGGAGGTTCAGTCCCCAGTCAGGGCACATGCCTGGGTTGTGAGCCGGGTCCCCAGTGGGGGCTGTGAAAGAGGCAACCACACACTGAGCTTTCTCTCCCTCTCTTTCTCCTTCCCCTTCCCCTCTCTCTAAAAAATAAACAAAATCTTAAAAAACATTATAAATAAGAATAAATTAGATATGAATGTGTATTTCAAATATGTAAAACACAAATATATATTATATTAAAAGAAATACATGTATTACATAAAATATAAATGTACTTATTATATGAAGTATATACAATATACATAGGTATTATATTATAACATATATAAATATGTTATACAAGTGGAACAGAATTTGTGAAAACTTAGAATTTTATAATTTGGTAATCTTAGTCTCTTCCCCTCTCTCTTTTTTTACTAGTTTACCATTTTATTATCTAGGATATTAAAGAATACAGTTCCACAGCCAGATGAAGTGATGCATAGAGCAAGGTCCCAGACAAAAGAGCTTCTGTCCCAGGGCATTTGGGACCTGGCACTGTGGCATGTAGAAGCACTCTGGTTTCCCCATGTAGAAGCTCCTTGAACCCTTTTCTTCTGGGTTTCTTAGAGGCTTCATTACTCAGTCATGATTGGCTAACTAACTCATTGGCCATTGGTGATTGTTCAACCTCCTTCACCCCTCCCCATCCTGGAAATCAGGGGGTAGGACTGAAAGTTT
This sequence comes from Sturnira hondurensis, assembly GCF_014824575.4. Lineage (NCBI taxonomy): Eukaryota > Metazoa > Chordata > Mammalia > Chiroptera > Phyllostomidae > Sturnira > Sturnira hondurensis. Next base: position 7,468,148 of record NW_028077960.1, read on the forward strand.
CCACCCTCTATTCAAGACTGGTTCCCCTGTCAACCAGCCCTTTCATCCTTAGGTGATTTCCAAAAGTCATCTTATTAGCATAAACCCAGGTGTTGGAGAAAGGGGCTTATTATGGCTGACAAGAAACTCATTTCACCTTTATGGTTCTAATTTCAAGAACTGAGGACAAGAGACCAAATATTATAACAAAAGATGATCCCATTGTTCTTACTGCTCAGGAAATGCTAAGGATTTTAGGAGCTGTGAGCCAGGAACCACAGAGGCACACAAAATAGGCAAGGTCTGTCCAGAAGGTATCCAGCCATGTAATATGAAAAATAGAGACATTTATTGAAGAAGATGCAATATACAAGAAATATTGTACATAGGACAACAATGCCTCAGTCCCCTTCAAAGTAGGCATCTTGGGACCTCACACAGTTCTCCCAATTGCCATCAGCTGCCCTGTTGTATTTTCCTGAACCTCATTGGTCTGAAATCTCTTTCCTTTCAAAGGGGACTTTAATTTTGGGAAAAACCAGAAGTTACAGGGTGCCAAATCTGGGCTGTAAGGAGGCTGAGTCACCTGGGTGATTGGATGTTTTGCCAAAAAACTCTGCATGAGACAGGATGCATGAACAGGTGTGCTGTTGTGATGAAGCTGCCAGTCACTAGTAGCTGCAGCCTTCTGAATCACCTGGGTAGCTTCCATGGAGGAATGTTCAAGCTTAACACAAAATTGGATACAGATTCATTGCTCTACTCACTCAGTCATTTTGAATGTGACAGCTACAAGGTATGCATGCTCACTCAATGGTATCTACCACCCCCACTGACTAGTGCAATGAAGTCGTCATTATTCACCCATGTGCAACCCAGTCCACTCTCCTTGGCTACCAGGTTACATCAATGTTACACAAACCATTCTCATTAACCATGGCTGAGCTTTTTTCAGACAGACCTCATATATAATATGTTTTAGTCATTTGAATACCTACCATCCTAAAGTTACAACACTCATGTGATTTTGTGTCAGCTGGACTTAAGAGCATGTAAGCACTGCTCCTACACTACTCTAACCCCACCCAGTTAGTTACTGATGGCACAAAATTACATCTTTATGCATTGTGTCCCAAAACATGGACTAACAATTATTTCTTCAGTACAGTAGTCTCTTAAATCAAGAAGAACGCAACACACAGAGATATAAACCAAAGTTACAATAGTACTAACTTCTATAATTGTCCACAAATTTACCTTGAGTAGAAATCTCTATTTCTTCATAAGGCTTTGAGTTGTTGTCCGGAGTCCTTCCATTCCAATGTGAAGAATGCCCTTCATGCCAGGCAAGTCTATGGTAAAGAACTCTCTCGGCTTGGTTTACCTGGGAATGTCCTAATGTCTCCCTTATTTTTGAATAGTTTTGTCAGATACAGGATTCTTGTTCGACAGTTTCTTTTCCTTCATCACTTTGAATATACCACTCCACTATCCTCTGGTCTCCAAGGTTTGTGATAACAAATCTACTCATGATCTTGTTGGCAAAAATATGGTGAAAGCTGTCTCCTCTCAGCTTTATAGATGTTAATAATGTACCTTATTTTATGCAACAGAACATTATCTTTTTTGAAGTATTTTTTAATTGATTATGCTATTATAGTTTTCCCAATTTTTCCCCCTTTATCCTCCCTCCACCCTGCCCCCCAACTTCCAGCATTTCCCCCACTTTTAGTTCATGTCCATGGGTTGTCCATAAAATTTTCTTTGATTTCTTTGTTTCCTATACCATTTTTGTCTATCCCCATGTATTTTATGCCTACTAATTATGCTTCTTCTTCCCTGTACCTTTCCCCCCCTACTCTTCCCTTCCCCTCCCCACTGAAATCCCTTCGTGTGATGTCCATTTCTCTGGTTCTGTTCCTGTTCTGGTTGTTTTTCTTTTCTTTTAGGTTCCTTTGTTGATAGCTGTGAGTTTGTTGTCATTTTACTGTTCATATTTTTGATAACCTTTTTCTTAGATAAGTCCCTTTAACATTTCATATAATAAGGGTTTGGTGATGATGAACTCCTTTAACTTGACCTTATCTGAGCAGCACTTTATCTGCCCTTCCATTCTAAATGAAAGCTTTGCTGGATAGAGCAATCTTGGATGGAGGTCTTTGGATTTCATGACTTGGAATACTTCTTTCCAGCCCCTTCTTGCCTGCGAAGTTTCTTTTGAGAAATCAGCTGATAATCATATGGGAACTCCTTTGTAGGTAACTGTCTGCTTTTCTCTTGCTGCTTTTAAGGTTATCTCCTTATCTTTAATCTTGGGTAACTTAATGATGATGTGCCTTGGTGTGTTCCTCTTTGGGTCCAACTTCTTTGGCATTGTGATATTAGTTAAGTTTTAGCATCATTTTGGGACCAAAGTTTAAGGAAAAGGAATTGAATATTTTAAGTGTAGCCACTACCAGGTTTTTAAGAGACACAAATTATTACAGATATTCAAATTATAAATGAAAAGGCCACTGCAGGATCCTACAGATTTTAATTTTTTGAAGTAATTTTTATTGGGGTGGGGGAAAAATAATTTTTTATTTATTGGTTTTAGAGAGGGAGTGGGGGGAAAGAGAGAGAGAAAGAGGAAAAATTGAGCTATCTGTTCGGGGTCAGATTTTAATTTCTAATAAAGTAAATGTCAATCTTTAATATTTCACATAAATAAAAAGCTCTTTTTATTTTTATTTTTTGAGTGAAAGGGTCTTGACACCAAAAACTAAGAGAACCACTGTGGGTTATGCCCAGCTGCAATCGTTTGTATCTTGCTCTGACCTCATTAGTTACCATCATGATAGAATTACAAAAACTCCTATATGAGGTCCTGGCTGGGCTGAGGTTTTGTCCTTATAGCCCAAGAAGGTGATCTGTGGTCCCCTGTTGAACTTGGAATAGTTAGCTTTTCTTTTTTTTTCTTTTGTCTTTACTCTTTTTCCCCTCATTGTTTTTCTTCTTTTTAAATTTTCTTTTTCTCAATTTTCCTTTTATTATTTTTTTCTTTTTTTGTTCTTTTTCTCATTTTTTGTTTAAAAATTTTAGTATTGTCAACATTGTTAGTATAATTAGTATGGGTATCATTAGTATAGTTAGCTTTGTTTATTAGCATAGTTAGTAAGCGTGGTTAGCATTGTTACTAATAGTATCAGCATAGTATAGTTGGTATAATTTATTAGCATTAGTAAGCATAGTTAGCATTGTTAGTATTAGGTAGCATAGTTAGTATAGTGACTATTATTTTCTAACATACCTAGCATTAATAGTTAATATTGTCCATTAGTGTGGTTAGCAGGTCACCATGTCTCATGGCTTTGCAGCCGTCTCTACTGCTGAGGAGCCCTAGCTTGGCTAAGACAAGCTCCTGAACATGACTGGCCTGGGAACCTTTGCCAAGGTGAGGCTGGCCTGGCACAGTCTGGCTGGGACAGAGGTGGCTGTCAAAGCTGTTAATCAGCATAGCTCCTTCAGGCTTTTCTGCGAAGTCCTTCTCATGAAGCCTCAAATCACCTGGATATTGTACAGTTTTCCAAGGTGATTGACACCAAGGACATATATTCCTTGTTACGGAGCCTGTAAGCAAATGAGACACGTTCTGTTACTTACAGGGCCACGGCCGCAGCACTGAGAATGGGGCCCACGCCAGGTTTCAGCAGCCGGTAGCCACTGTGCTTTCCTGCCACCAGAGGGACATCACCCACTGGGACCCCAAGCTGGAGAATGTGCTTTCTGATGCCTCGCTGAAAGTCATACTTGCAGACTCGGGTCTTCGCACCGAGTTTTTTGGCCAAGCTGAGCATGTTCTGTGGCAGCCTCCCTTACGCCGCCCCAGGGCTCTTCCTGAGCCAAACCTATGACAGCCACAGGGCCACTGTATGAAGCCTGGGGGTGTTGCTGTGCAAGATGGTCACTGGGACCCTGCCTTCCATGGGAAAGGACTTCTGGGAGCTCCGACAGAGGATACTGAGCAGGCACCGCCATGCCCCCCATTTCTTGTCTTTTGAGTGTGAAAAATTCTTCAAGAAATGAGTAACTCTCAACTCTCAACTCCAGGGACAGAAGAACTAAATGTGGAACAGAAGGAGGAACTCAGACCTTACAGCAAGCCATGCAAGGACAACACAGGCCCCTGGGTGACCAAGGTAATGATGAACCTGGGGTGTGAGTGGGACCAGGTCCAGGATATGGATAATATGCAGGAGGTACGACAGAGTGATGGCCACATCCCTGATTCTGAGCACCAAGAACCTAAGGGGGAAGGCTGTGCCATCACAGTAAGGCCCTTCCCTTACCTGGGCTTCAACAGGCAGTCCTTCCCTACCTCACAAGGTTCAGCCATCATGCCAGGAGGCAAAGAGCCTGCCAGTCCCCAGCCAGCCTGGAGTTAAGGACAGCCACCACTGCTCAGGCCCCCAGCATGGTCCTTGGGACTTCCTCTCCTTTAGTAGCAGCAGCAGCAGCAGCAGCAGAACTGCAGAAGAAGAAGAACTGCAGAGGGAACCAACAAGGAAAACTCCCTCCAGGCTGGGCAGCCTGGCTACAGCCAGGGCTGGCAGGGGTTGGCTAGGAGGTTCTTGAACTTTATTGTTAAAACATCACTGCTGTAGGCTGTCCACCAAGAAGCAGCATGGTAACTGGACCCAAGTAAAATCCAATATAAATTGTGGATGACCAAGACAGGGCCATAGTTAAAGACTGTGGGTCAGGCCATGCTCCCTGCATTTAAAATGGTGAACTAGAAGATGCTGAGCTCCGGAGAGTCTGGCCACATGGTTCAGAAGATTGACCAGAGGCTGGCCACAAACAGCTGTGAGGGGGAGCAATGCAAGGAGTACATGCACTGTGTGAAGGACCCCTGGGTGACAGGACTTGGTCCAGTGGTTGATGGAGGTACAGACTGCCCCAGCATTCTCCACATGGGATTCAGACCAGGAGGGTGCCCGGCATTTTTGTGGCTTTTAGAAGCATCATATCCAAAACACCTGGTGAGCTTGGAGGATGGCCTGGAGCCCTCTGAGGGACAGAAAGAGAGGCCACCCTCACTGCTAGTTCACAACTCCACCCCTACTTGGGTGGAACTTCAGAGACCGAACTGTTTGTCCTGAGGCCCTTCTCCCCACTTCTGCTCCTCTTCCCTGTTGGCTCCGAATAAAGTACTGGATTCTCCTCTTCCACAGGAGGCCTACACGCCCCTGCAGCCATGTCTCCAGTGATTCCTGAGACGTTCCGGTACATTTGCGAGTACTCAACACTGATAGTGATGGGCGATGGAAAATAGCCTTTGCCATCGCTGTGGTGAAGGGTGGGGGGCGGAGATGTGCTCACGTGGTGTTGCAGAAAGCAGACAGTGACCTCACCCAGAGGGCAGGAGGGCTTGCAGAGGATGAGGTGGAACGGGTGATCACCGTTATGCAGAACCCATGCCAGCATGAGAGTCCAGACTGGTTCTTGAACAGACAGAAGGACGTGAAGGATGGAGAACACAGCCAAGTCCTGGCCAATGGTCTAGACAACAAGCTTCATGAAGACCTGGAGCAGCTGAAGAAAACTCGGGCCCACAGAGGGCCGTGCCACTTCCGGGGTCTTCATGTTCGAGGCCAGCACACCAAGACCACAGGCCACCGGGGTCGCACTGTGGGTGTGTCCAAGGAGAAATAAATCTGTAGGCCTTGTCTGTTAATAAATAGTTTATGCAAAAATAAAGAAAGTACTGGATTCTTCCAAATCTTGTAATAAACTGGATGTCCCAGAAAGGTGTATGAAATACTCTGCTTTGCATTCTCCCTCCACAGAACTGGAGCTGTGCAACTTCTAGTTTGAGAAGCGTGTAGTGATGTAATTGTTGGAGTTAATCTGAACAACTAATGGAAAAATGACAGAATTACTATGGGAACTCCTGACAGCAGTGGCTCCAAAGAGAGAGACTGAGCTGCAAGTTTCCAGAGGAGGGGGCGCCCTGTGCCACGCGGAGCCACCCGAGGAAGCACCAGGGCCTGTCGGGGGCAGCGGGAGTGGGGAACGCAGTGAGAGCTTTTCCTCTCTCGCCTCTTGCTGTGGCATCTCCCCAGCGGGGCCTGAGGGGACCAAGTTCCTGCCAGGGTGAACACGGCCCCACATTCTCCAGAGGCCGGGGTGGCACCTCTGTGGCCAGACATAGTCTCTCTCAAGAACAGAGATAATATTGTACTTCAACCCAGCTCAGCATGGGCGATAGGAAGCTTAATAATAATAGCTACCATTTATGAGAACTTTTCTTATGCCAGGTACTTGACAAATTTCTTAGAAATGACATATCTACAAAGTATAAAGCCTGAGTTTTTTGTGTGTAAATAATCTATTCAGGAATAGATGGAAAACATGATCTAGGAGTGGAGGTGAATGATGTTTTTTTCCTCATGATGTCGAGATGCTTATGGCCCCTGCTTTCATTTTCTGTGTTAAAGAAAAACTTACAGTGCTCCATAGATGATCACACAATCTATGCCGTTATTTCCATATCGTGCTGACAATTCTATTATAGGTCTTGCGGTTCCAAAAATTGTGCCCCCTTCTAGGTTTGAAGTGTGTTAATTTGCATGTGGGGTGGGGACCGAGTTGAGAGCCCCAGTCTCTGTTATGTCTTGTACCCCTGATTTTAGTCCAAGCAATTGTCTTAAGTGATCCCCATGGGACCAATGGTACACATTTAGTGCATGTAGCATTGGTGTTGCCTCAAATATAGTAGAAATTCTTTTTTTTTTCTTTTTTGTTTTTTTTTAAAACTATTTTTTAAAGATTTTATTTATTTATCTTTAGAGTGGAAGGAGAGAGAGAGAGAGAGACATCAATGTATGGTTGCCTTTCATGTGTCCCCTGCTGGGGGTTGGCCTGCAGGGAACTGGCCAGCAACCCAGGCATGTGCCCTGACTGGGAATCGAACCGCGATCCTCTGGCTCACAGGCCCGTGCTCAATCCACTGAGCTACACCAACCCGGGCTGAGAAATTGTAATTCTACCTTCAGAACTAGTATTATGAGCCATGTACATTTAAAAATTCATCCTCAGTGCTTTATGGGCATTTTGGGTGAAAATGGTTGTAACAAGCATATTCTCCACATTAGCTAGTGGCTATAGCTATGAATTTTATTTAGCTATTTATTCTTGGTCATCAAATTCTTGAAAGAAAATAATTTTCAGATAGGGTAGATGAAAGAATATATGTTATAAGCCTTGCAATTAACTGTAATAAAGAATTTCCAAAGTGTTTTGTGAATCAGCATGTACTATTGTTGGAAGCAGCACATAGCTACATAAACAGGCTACTTTGAAGGTTGTGTGTTTGTTAAGCAAAAATCACAACCCTACGTGAATGCGGAGGTGTGAGTGCATAACAGATAAATCAGATGTGTTTGGTCACAGCAAAGAGTGTCAGGGCTAGGAAGCCTGTACCATGGGTGGAATGACCCTCTGTTATCAGTGAACTATGGCTCTTGGGGAGGGGAACACAGAGAAAGAAGATGGGGCAGAACAATAGTTACCTCCTAGGAGAAAGGATATCTAGGTGTAGTTATGGTGATTTGCCGACATATCTGTAAGCCTGCAGAAGAAATCAATTCTGCCATCACCTGGATCTTAGACCTCTAGCCCCCAGAATTGTGAGAAAATAAATTTCTGTTGGTGAATCCACCCAGTCTCTGGTACTTTGTTATAGCAGACCTAGAAGACAGGGGCCCTATATAGGGAGGAGCACAGGAGAGGCAAACGGTATGGTGCTCAGCCTTTCGGAGTCTGCTTTACCTGGGCTGTGTCCTAGACACACCAGCTACAAGTGTATAACCCTGAGCAAGGTGCTCAACCCCTCTGCACTCAGGGTTCTTATATGTAAACACAGATAATAATACCTAAACTGCAAGATATTTAGGTTATTCATGTAACATCACTTACATGTCATTTGTTATATGCCAGATGCTGCTCTAAGAAATTTGTAAATATTAAGTGTGAACTAAATGGGACTAACGTAGGTAATGTGTTTACTACAAGGACAGGCATGTAGTCAGTGTGTCGTCGTCATCATTATTAATATGTACTCTGTAAGAAATACTGTTTCTTCCTAGAAAAACCCACAAATATTTCTCTAGGGAATTGAGACTAATCTTTAGCAACTACTACTGTCTCTGATGGTTTAAGCACAGTATGCTAGTGACTGAAAAGTCTGTTGGGAACGATTTTTCTCAGTAAATGTGCAATTTAAAAAGATTTGCTATATCTTAAAATGTGGTCTCGATAATGTCTCAGGGACTATTTCAAGGGGAAGATATATTTTAAATACAGATAAACTAATGGCAATTTAATTTTATTTTCAAAAAGATGTCTACGTATACACTTCAGCATTGCATAAAGAAAGACTTTTCTATATTCCAACAGATAACGTTATGTCCTACACCTGTTGAAGAAAAATTGGGTGCAGTTCAAAAGATGGACGCTAGGCGGCACTCCTGTAAGACAAACTCAGGCTTCCCTACTAAATACAAGTATGGGTTTTACAGGTAAAGTACAGTCATTCTAAGTTGATTCTCTCATTTAGCGGTAAGATATTCAAGCTGCTAATCATGTGAAATGGAAAAAGAAGTGATTTGTTCAGGTACTCTAAATAAAGAGACATCACAAGGATCAGTCTTAAAACCCTATGAATGTGGGACTTAATAGGGCACCATATTTCTGGAGTGGGCCCAGAAAACAAGAAGTTGTCAAGCACGTTGGTGGAAGTGGGAGGTACTCAATCCTATTCTGAATACTTTAACATCAGCCCTCACAGACAGCTATATCTTTCGAGTAGTTTTTCTTGTTTTCAGTTTGTGCTTCCACAGTCAGATGATGCTGTTTGGATGGGAGAGANTAAAGAGACATCACAAGGATCAGTCTTAAAACCCTATGAATGTGGGACTTAATAGGGCACCATATTTCTGGAGTGGGCCCGGAAAACAAGAAGTTGTCAAGCACATTGGTGGAAGTGGGAGGTACTCAATCCTATTCTGAATACTTTAACATCAGCCCTCACAGACAGCTATATCTTTCGAGTAGTTTTTCTTGTTTTCAGTTTGTGCTTCCACAGTCAGATGATGCTGTTTGGATGGGAGAGAGGAAGAAACAGCGGGAGAGAGAGCACCAAGCAATGCAGTCAGGGACTCTTCATTGTCACCCCCACGCACTGCATCAGCTTCTCCATTTTCCGAGTAACTGACGGCTGTGTACTAAAGAGCTCCCCTCGTTCAGACCCGGTCCTTGAAGCTGTGTGTCTCAGGGATCTTGAGGCTGCACCTGAGGAGAGGCCTTCCCTTCAACTTTCTCTCTCTCCCATTGCTTCCTTCCCTCTCACTCTGCTGCCTGCCTCTCTGCTGCGCCTCATGCTCTGTCTTCCCCAGTCAAAAGGAATAGTCTTTTGTTTGATTTTTATGAATGACCATGGGAAAATTGTTACGTATTCTAAAGAGGTGAGGGGAAGAGGGAAGTCTTACTGAAGTAATCACACTTCTCTCTCTCTTTCTCTTGAACAATGTTGCTGTACTAGGTGTCATGAAGTAGTTCAGGGATAGGTATTTTGATTCTAAGAAAGAATCTGTCTTGCTGTTGGATGGCATTTTCTATCCTATCTTCTCACCTTCTCCACAGCCTGGGTAGTTTGCTGAGGATGCTGGGTCTATTTTTTAGCCTCAGTGTTCATTTTTTATCCATTGTCCGTCCATCCATCCATCCATCCAACCATCCATTCACCCACCTCCCTCACCCTGGCTCCTTAGTCCCAGTTGGTAAACGTGCCTCAGCTTACCTTATACGATCACTGCTCCAGGGGAATTCTTTTTGAATCCAAGGCAGGATTCCTGACTCTCTCATTTTAACTCTACACTCTCCTTTCTGACTGAGTATTATGGTCTTTTCCTCACTAACTTAATGACCAGGAGACCCAGAACACTCACCTTTCCAGAACCAAAATACAATACAATGCAATACAACACAATACAATAGAAAGATATATAGAGGTGTATGAATTGTAAAGAAAATTTCAGAATTTGTAAACTTAACATTGGAACTCATTGGCCAAATTTCTGCTCTTTTCTAGCTGGGGAGGATTGAAGGGGTTGTGAGTACCTTGCCCCGCCTCCCGTCTCCTGTCCTCCTGGGCTAGATCTGAGTCTGTGGGAGTTTCTATGCTTTCCAAGTGGAAGTATGACTTGCAAGACAAGGTGGGTTGCAGCAACATGGGGTTGCTTCATTGCTTCTGGTCATTGCTTCTGAAACGTGCTGACCACACTTAGCTCACCAAGCGTTAATGTGAATTGCAAGGTTCTGTGAAGTTTTCCTGTTCTTCAGCTACTAAGAGAAGGTGAGGCTCAGTTACATTCAGGTGACAAACAGATGTGTCCCATCTTTATGCCTAACCTCCACGTAAACAGCTGTGACAATTCCCTCCTCAGTCTGAGAAGGTGCTGGTAATTTGAGCTGTGGAGCCACAGTTTTGGGTTCAGGCATTGATTTTGGAAGGCCCTGTGAACATGCACATATGAGGCAAGGGAAAGTTGTCTTCATTTTTGCCTGGTAACAGGGAGCTGACCAGAAAAGCTTGCTGACAGAGAATAAGGTCCTGGGAAAAACACACCTTCAGAGACTATTTGCTGACAGAGGACGGGAGCACCTTCTGGGCTTGGGATTTTGCTCAGGAAGAAGACAGGCTCAGAAGGAAACTGTACAAGAGGGTCTGGGGCATGGAGAGGCTGCTGTAAACCCTGACAGGGGGAGGCGCTGGGGTCAGAGACAAATCCTCTCTGCTGCCCAGTTCCCTGGCTCTGTCTCAGAAATGCCCTCGCCCGGTTCTGGCCAGGGCCTGGCCGCCCAGTAGCTCAGCCTGTAGCACAGGCCTCTGGATTTTCTTCCAGGCTCACGTTCCCTATGAACCTCAGACTCTCGTTGGTTTCTCCCTTGAACTCCAGTGATAGCAGTGTTCTTGCGTGCTTTCAAACGCGCTGCTGTGTACGCCACCTTGTGATTGGGATGCAGTGACAGAGTGGAGGCTGGGAGAGGCGGCCACAGGGCCTGCAGAGGTTCCCCCGGGTGGGGATGCCTCTCTCTCGGGAGACCCACGGAGTCTCAGCAAGGGCTTTCCACCTGGAGACACGTCACCTGCGATTCCCTCCAAGGAGCAGAAGCTCCCATTCAACGGGTTGTTTTTCTTTGCAATTCTGTCTCCCACAGCTGTGCAACTCATTTGGTCCTGGGGCTTCTGACTGGGCAGGGCATCTCCCAGGAGGTGAAGGAGAGTTTAATTAGAGCGATCCTCTTGCCTATGGTGGTCATTACCATACTTTATCAGGGGGCACAGCCTTGACCCCAGGCTGCTCCCCATTCTCAGTGCTTGGCGGAGAAGCCCGTAATCTAATGCCCATTGCGCATGGTGGCTTCTTTACTGCCCGGTTTGAAATGGAAGAGCACCTCTCTCCCCACCCCCACCCCTTTAGCTACATGTAATGGTTCTGTGAAAAGCCTTTGCACGAGGCTTTAAAACCACTCCACGACTCTTCAGGTAAGGTCAGAGAGAGAGTTTTTTAGTGAGGATTTTATTAGCCCAAACTTTGAGGCTTTCATTGCATTTAGTGGGAAATAGGGCCCCAGAAGCACACCCTCTCCGGGGGGCCTCTGAGGTCACCACTATTGAAGTGCACGGAGCCAGGGCTTAGCATTCCTTCTTCTGAGTAAATGTGGTCAGCTGAAGACTACACATTTTTAAGGGATACAGTTTGTTGTTTAAAGATAAGGATGGGCTGAGCAGGGTAGAGTGTAGGGGCTGGGGGTCTGGGAACGGGCAAGCACAGTCCTGCCTCCTTCTTGCTTTCGAGACTTCAGGCCATGTGCAGTGGCTGTGATGTGGGTTTTTATTTATTTATGTATTGTTATTTTTTTGATTATGGACACTGTCATTGCAAAGAAACTCCCTAGTTCTCCGTTGGCTCAAGCTGAATTCTGCAAACAGCAACTTAACACCCAGAGATGCACCCGGCCTGCCCCAGAGCTGGGAGAGGGACCCACAAGGCCAGCAGGGCTCCCTGGGGGCTGTCCCCAAGGGGCCAGTAGCCATAAGAAAGCTTTCTCTTTCCCTTTGTGCCTCCAAGTGGCACAATCTCAGCCCTGTAATGGGTCTCCATGTATCTCACACCCCACACAGTCCTCTGTGACGTTAACACACAGCCCTTTAAAAAGTAAGAAGCTGGGGACCTGTGTGCAGGATGTAATTTGTTCTCAATGTCTTGATGTTCTGGACATCTGGATATCAGGACAAGGTCTTCAATGAAAAACTCAGAATTTGTGTCGTCCTGTGCAATATGTTGTTAAGTCTTCTTTTTCAGGGAAAGGTGTGGCAGTTGTCAAGGTAGCACATTGTCGAAGGAGAGGCTCCTGGATTAAAAATTTCTAAATATATCTGCTTATCCATTCCCTCACTATGGAATTTTCTTTTGGGTAAAGGAATTGCTCACTCCAGATCTTCTTCTTAAAGATTCTTTGTTTTTTAAAATATATTTGATTGATTATGCCATTACAGTGTCCTATTTCCGCTCTTCACCCCCCTCCACCCTGCACACCCCTCCCCCACCATTCCCCCCCTTTAGTTTATGTCCATGTGTCTCAAGTTCTTTAGATTCTATATTTCCCATAGTATTCTTGCCCTCTCCCTGTCTATTTTATACCTACCATTTATGCTACTTATTCCCTGTACCTTTCCCCCCTCTCTCCTCCTCCCACTCCCATGTTGCTAACCCTCCATGTGTTCTTCATTTCTCTGGTTCCACTCCTGATCTAGCTGTCCTCTTGGTTTGCTTTTGTTTTAGGTGTGGTTGTTAGTAACTGTGAGTTTGCTGTCCTTTCACTGTTCATATTTTTCATCTTCTTTTTCTTATATAAGTCCCTTTAGCATTTCATATAATAAGGGCTTGGTGATGATGAACTCCTTGAACTTGACCTTATCTGAGAAGCACTTTATCTGTCCTTCCATTCTAAATGAAAGTTTTGCTGGATAAAGCAATCTTGGCTGTAGGTCTTTGGATTTCATGACTTGGAATACTTCTTTCCAGCCCCTTCTTGCCTGTAAGGTCTCTTTTGAGAAATCCGCTGACAGTCTGATGGGTACTCCTTTGTAGGTGACTGTCCCCTTATCTCTTGCTGCTTCTAGGATTCTCTCCTTCATTTTAGTCTTGGCTAATGTAATTATGATGTGCCTTGGTGTGTTCCTTCTTGGGTCCAACTTCTTTGGGACTCTCTGAGCTTCCTGGATTTCCTGGAAGTCTATTTCCTTTGCCAGACTGGGGAAGTTGTCCTTTATTATTTATTCAAATAAGTTTTCCACTCGTGGCTGTTCCTCTTCCCCTTCTGGTACCCCTATAATCCGGATGTTGGAACGTTTAAAGATGTCCTGGAGGTTCCTAAGCCTCGCCTCATTTTTTGAATTCTTGTTACTTCACGTTTTTCTGTTTGGTCATATCTTCCTTCTTTCTGGTCCACTCCCTTGATTTGAGTCCCAGTTTCCTTTCCATCACTATTGGTTTCCTGTGCATTTCCCTTCATTTCAATTAGTTTAGCCTTCATATGTTCCTCTAATTTGTGCCTAAAATCAACCAGTTCTGTAAGCATCCTGATCACCAGTTTTTTGAACTGTGCATCTGATAGGTTGGCTATTTCTTGGTCGCTTAAAGTTATTGGCTCTGGGGCTTTGAGTTCTTCTTGAGCCATATTTTGGACTGCTCATGCCTGTTATGTATGAGGAGCAGAGCCCTAGGTGTTCACCAGGGTGGGGCAACTCAGTCACTGGGTTGTGAGACTGTATGTGGGGGCAGGGTCAGAGAGGAGCAATGGCGGTCCCCTCTGCTGCTTCCCACCACTGGGGACTGCGAGGTCTGTCTCACTGTGCGAATGTGTTACCAGGGTCAGCCTGTCGCCTTGCGCCCTCACTGGGTCCGCTGCTGGGGCCTGTGCGGTCTGTCTCACTGCTCACTGCTCCCTCCTTTGCTGGTTTATCTACGTGCGAATGTGTGACCACGGTCAGCCTGCCGCCTTGCGCCCTCACTGGGTCTGCCCAATGCTACCCCACACCTGGGATCTGTCCACAGCTGCCTGGGCACCTGGGGTTGGGGGATCCTTCCTGGCTATCCTCACTCCGCTGCTGGCTCCGCCCCTCTTACCGGTCCAGTTGAACAGTTTGTTGTTGTTGGACTTCCGTATAGTTCAATTTTCTGTTCTTTGGCTTCGTCTTTGTTTACTAAACCTTTGTTGTATTCATACTTGGTTGTGGGAGAGGGCACAGTGTTTCCACCTACGCCTCCATCTTGGTGGAAGTCCCTTCTTAAAAATTCTTAAGCCTCTAGGATGTATTGGGTTGACCAAACAGTCCATTATGTTTTTTTTCTGTAAAAGAAAAGACACATTTTTTATTTTCACCAATAATTTTGTTGATGTGGATATTTTCAGTATCTTGACTATCTACCAGTATTGGCTTCTAGTGGGTAGAGGCTGGGATGCTGCTAAACATTTTCCCATGCATCAGACAGCCCCACAGCAAGGAACTATTTGGCCAAAATGTCAGTAGGACCAAGATACTTCACGACCCACTTTTGACACATTCGATCAGTCACAGCACCTTCACTATACACTGCACAAATCTTTTTTTGCCTTTCAGTGTATTTTTACCTCTCTTAAAATAAGAAAGCATAATATGCCCAAATCATCGCATATTTTCTTTCATCTTCAATGTTGAAATGGTTGCACAAAGACTCACCAATTTTGATAAATTTTTAAAAAATGCACGCCGATAAGACAGCTGTCACAATACAATCTAACAAACTGTATCAAATGAAGTTAAAGACAACTAAATGCTATTAGAGCCCTTGTACGGGCTTTTTGGCCAACCCAATAAAAGACATGTGGCTATTCTCTACCACTGTAGCCTGAGTTAGTTGGGCTAATAACTTTCTGATGGTAGCTAGCTAAGGGCTTGCAGGCAGGCTGGAAAGTTGCAGGTTGGTTGGTGTGTATGTGTCTGTGTGTGTGTGTTGGGGGAATGGGAGAAGATGAGGAGAGTCCTAAGCACCTGGTTAGAGGGATGCATGGCTTAAAGATGATATCACCTTCCTCTTGAGGTTTCCTCAGAGCTCTTTTTCTGCAGCATCCCCACCCGCCAGAGTCCTAAGCCACTGTGGTCTTCCTGAATTTAATGCTGGCCTGATTACTTAGTGGGGTAGCTAAGTAATTAGAGAGAGCCCAACTGGAATCACTTCACTGCACCTACTCTCTCTTCCTACTTTCAAATGGCCTTGGAGCTTACTAATTGCATGATCTTCTTCTTTTTTAATCATCACCCGAGGATATGTTTATTGATGAGAGAGAGAGAGGGAGAAACATCAATTGGTTGCCTCTGACTAGGGGCTGACTCTGCAACCTAAATTTGTGCCCTGACTGAAAACTGAACCCACAAACTTTCGGTGTACAGGATGATGCTCCCACCAATTGAGCCATCCAGCCAGGGCTGTAATTATCCCCTTATGGCTTTTCATCTTGCTTGCTTGTAAACGTATTAGTTATTTTGTTTGGAGCTTTTGGGGGGGAAGTAAAAAAAATCTCACATCTATGAAAGACCAAGTTTTTCCTTAGTCTTTTCCTTGGAGTGGTACCTTACTGCAGGAATCCAGGCTGTGCACAGGCTATTACTAGCTGGTGCCTGCCAGCATCCTGCATGGCCCTATCAACTGTTAAAATGTTGGTAAACTTTTTATACCTGTTGGAGTTGGCTGCTTCCCTGAAGCTCCTGACAACCCTTCCAGCTCCTCACCTGGAAGCTGCCTTTCCCCACATCCAATAACGAAAGGGTTAACACCTGGTCCCTTGGGAGGCCTCCTAGCCTGCCCCAGCTGCTCAGCCATAGAAGCTTCTGAGGAATGGTGTTTTGTGAACCCCCACCCTTCCCTTGCTAAGCACTATTTTTTTTTAATGCCAAGCATTATAACCCAGGAGGTCTGCAAATGGGTTATGGCCTGTGGGGCAAATTTAGCCACCTGTATTTTTGTAAAAAGGATTTATTGGGCAGAGCCACACCCATCATTGACACAGTGTTGTGGTTGCCTTCACAAGACAAAGGCGGGTGGAGTCACTGCAGCAGAGGAGGCTCCGTTGCCCACAAAGCCTGAAATATCTTCATCTGGCCCTTTGCAGAGAAGGTTAACTGATCTCTATTTATCCACTCCTCAGACTAGCAGCAGGTCTGAAGCATTTACTTGCTGACTGTTCTGTAGATTTGGCTCTACTGCCTGGTCAAGGAGCCTCTTGTTTTCCTGAGTTTGTTTCCTCCCATTAGTCAATGAAAAAGGTAATGAAGAACAGGGAGCTGGCAATTGTTTTTTGCTTTTGAAAAAGATGTCAAAAAACCATGTGAGTATGTCTGATGTTTCAAAAAAAAACGTGGTGGTTCTCTATTTGCATGAAGTTGTATGTGGTTCAGAAAGCCTGTAATCTTTATCAGGCTTTATCTGTAATCCATTTGAGTTAAAGTCCCATTTGTCACTGCTGTCAGGATGGTAAAATATATTTGAAACCTCTTTTGCTTTAAGGAAAATAGAAGGCATTGCCACACTTGACATTGAGCCGAAGACTTTGCAACTCTCAGGGAAATGTGAGTTCTAAGAAAGATGTGTGCAAAATAAGAGCTGGACAAAATAATTATCCTCATAAGAGGGCTTTGCTTTTTGCTTCAACAGAGTCTATTGTTTTCAAAACCCTATAGGTTCCTGAAAGAAAAAGAAGCCTTGGGAAGGTTAGGGTCAGGGTCACTGTCACAAGTGACCTCGACTGAACTTGTCTGCCTGATGGAGGGATCGGAAGTGTGAACAGTCACAATGGCAGAAAACCCAGGCTGCAGCTTCTGTTGGCTCTGGGAGGTGTTTTGTAGTCGCTTTTAGAATACAGATTTTATTTATGGAAAAATGGTAAATCACTATAAAAAACTCATCAATATAGAAAAGCGCAATGAGGAAACTGAAAAAAGAGAATTCTAAATCCCCGTTTTCATTTTTGAGAAAATGTGTCCAATGTTCCTGTGCCCCTTAGAGTGGAGCCTTTTGGAGATCTGTGTTGGGAGGAGCGGGAAACCTGGCTGCCTTACTCAAGGTGTCCAGGGCCCCAGGCGCTCCTTGGCTGACTGCTTCCATCCTGAGGAATAACTGAATGACTGCCAGAGAAGTGACTTCATTGGGAAAGCTGCAGTCTTTTACTCTCTTGCTTTTTCTGGAGCAAAGGATTGGTTGCCTTGTGGCAAAGGTAACTTTTCAGCCTTTCTCCTTGATCAATTAAGAAAAGATCCCATTAGGTCCATCCATGGTTTTAGTTAGATCAGAAGACAATGGAAAAGTGGCCATGGGACTTAGGAGACCCAATTTGGGCCAACAACGTGGCTGGAGAAACGAGACCATTTTGTGGTTGCATTTCCCGTGGGTTTCCAGTGGTGGCCAGCTTGGGCTGTCCAGGCTCAAATGCCAAATGGACAAGGCTTCAGGTGAACTCACTCTCAAGTCACAGGTGATCTGTGCCTGAAGATTCTGAAGGCTCTTCTCAGGTAATTTTCGTGTTATTATATTATTACTTGTCTGATGTTTTATGTCATTTTCTTTTCCCACTTGCTTCCATCTACCCACTCTTTTTCACTCAGATTTTCCACACATGTGGTAGGAAGAGTCAGGAAGACAGAAAGTCAAGAAGGGTGCAAGGAATGGGATATTGGAAATGTAATAGAGTGGCCGTGACCATACAGACCTTTGAGTCAGAATGGAAAAAGGGAAGAAGAAAAAAAAAGAAAAGAAAGATCATTTTCAGAGACATATAAGAGGCTTATGTTGCCTCCTAAGAGAGTTTCACAGGCATTGTCTTGTGATGACTGAGGGCCTCAGAATCTTCAGGGAAATCTGAAGAGATTGGTAGATTTTGTAGGTCATGTCCTTTCTCCGAATACAGAGTTTTTACGTGAAGAAGAGCTAGCTTTTTTATTTTTATTTTAAAGAATGAGGTTACTAAAAGAGTAAGGGAATAGGTGTGTGTGTGTTCCTTTCCTGTTCCCACCTAGGAATTCACTCTGCTTCTTCCCATCCTCCTCCCCCTTTTCTTCCTTTCTTCCTTTCTCTTCTGGTCTATGGCAGAGAGCAGCCTGGCTCAGATCTCCTATCTGGAGGCCAACTAAGACTTTGTATTGAATGCATATAAAGCAAATGTTCCTTATTTAGAAGAGATGCGTGGAAAAAAAATGGCATTCTTCTTTTGATGAGAGGCCAGGAATAAGGATTGGGCTCACAACCAGCAACTGTGGAAAAAAAATTTTTAGGCATCTGAGTACAAGAAGAATTTGAAGATTAGGTCAACAGGTTTGAATTGAGTTTAGTTCTGCATTTAGTACTTCTCAGTTATTTTTGCTTGTTAGCTTGTTTTTCCTGGGGGCCTCACTGCCTGGTGCAGGGAACTAGGGAAGAGGCTGGGCAGGTCTGAGTCCAGCTCAGTCCTGGAGAAGGGCAGGAGAAGGGAAGGATGAGCCCCAGGCTTGCAGGACCACTGTGGGCCACTTCCACTTTCTGTCCCTGTACCAGAAAACTCCTCCAGTTTTTGGACCTTTAGGAAGAAATTACCTTGGAAGGAAGCAGCATCCTTCACTTATGGGTCACTAGCTTTGGTGTTTGGCTGGGGTTGTGGGGAGGCGGTGGGTGAGTGGGGTCGAGGAGTGGATGTTTGAGTCAGCTGATTACTTATTTTCATCACACACGGAGACAATATATCAATTTTTAGCATTTACAAGGCTATTGCAAAGCATTGGTATATTTTCTCCATGATCTATTTGAAAAGTATGCTCTTTTGTACTTCCAGTTTTAGGCTGAGTGCAACTTGCTTTTCTGGTTGAAAACGTGCTACCATGCAAAATGGGGAGCCCAGAAGAGGCTAAAGAATGGCATCCGTTAACAATTTGTTTGGTTGAAGGCACAAGAAAGCCTGGTTCACAGGGGCTTGGACAAATGAGAGCTGTTCTCACAGAAGAGATTTGGAGGCTTATGGCAGCTGCTGTGGGTTCATGGACTCGGCGTTGTTAGGGCTGGCATCTGTCAGAGCCTCCTCGCCTTACTGCTTCTTGGCAGGAAGGTTGGTGGCCCCAACTCAGGAAATCACATTGGCAGTCAAGGAAGACAGGTCAGGCGAGGGGCAGTGCCAGAGACAGCTGTCTTCATTCAGGGAATGAAGATTTTTCCAGAAAGTCCAGGTAGATTTCTACTTGTATCTGAGTTACTGGAACTGCGTTACATGGCTACTTCTAACCACAAAAGAGGCTTGGAAAGAAAGTAGGGGCCGATGTCAAGGTGCAGTTTTCAAAGAAATTAAAACATGACTCTCACATAGATAAATAATAAATATGTGTCAAACATTAATTTGTTAATGAGGCAACCAGAAGGATAAGTAAAGGTGGTTCGAATGAAAATTTGAGGAATGATTTGCTGAAATAGGTTTGCTAGGTTAGAGATACAACTGGTTAATGACAAATCAGCCCTAACATTCAGTGTCCTTTTCTGGAATGGACAAAATCACTAGAATTTCTACTATACAAAATATATATGGTGAATATGCAGTATCAGAGAATATAGGCCCTCATCAGTGGTATAGTGTGCTAACAAAGATGTACTTTCCTAGGAAATTAAGTAGCCTGTGTGCGGGCCCGTTAGACCAGGATCCTGTTACGACAGTGGAAGGACAGGAAGTCACTTTTTTGCCTTATTTCCAAGTTTTGGAAAAACCTCCTTAAGAGTGGGTGTGTCCTATAGGAACAGATGTGTGTATCTGCTATAGGAATAGTGTGCAGGTAGCAGGGTGAAGGTTAGAATTTGCAGTTGGGATATTGAGGTAAATGGTGGGTCGTGATAAGTGTTTGATAAGACAGACCATATATTCCAAGTACTTTCAAAAGCCCATATAATAAGTGTACCCTTCTCTTGGAAAGTTGAGAACCAAAATCCAAATTTAAAATCATATGGAAATGTATACATTTTTATTAGAAATGACTACTGAACCTCACAGAGGGATTTTCCACCTTTATAAAAGACTATATTGTAACCACTTTTCTGAATTTATTTAACATTTGACATATAAAAACTTGACTTACTTCAGTTTTCCAGAACTACATCTCTCACATGAAGTAGAATATGCTTGCAATCTAATTTTTTTCTTGTGTGAAGATGTCTTTCTTTATGTTATAATTATAGAAATTTTCTTGAAGTTGTATTTGTATGGCTTGCTTTGAAATCTCCCAACTTTAAAGATCTTACCAAAAGGGTAAGAAAAAAAAGTATATTCATCTGATGTCTACTGGACATTTTACATTGTTACAGTCCAGCCAGAATTAGAAAGATTTCCTCACATCTCAAGGGAATAAAATGAATTGATTTATGATTTTTAACAAGCATGACTGAGTCAGGAATCATGCTTATGTAATTTCAAAGTCATGAAAAGATATTCATCATAATTAGACTTCCTCCAAGAAGACATTTGAAACAGAGATCAGATGCCAAGCTAATTGATTACATGGCTACAGGACAGTCGCCCAGACCGCGGGAGGATAGGACAGTTTAGATGCACTGTCTAAATATTTAGCACCCCGTGGGAAGCAGGGAATTGGAGCAAAGGCTGTAAGGAGGAATAATAGAAATCAGCTAACAGGGCAATGGACACGTCCCTATTGATTATGTAGTTTGTAAAGAGAAAAAGTGATGAACAGAAGCAAGAGAACGAGAAGCAGAAATAGCATTGCTTTTTTAGCTGCAGACAGAAACCACACACTTGTAAAGGTCATGTCCAGTCATTTAGACATAAGATATCCATCTTAAGGAAAAGTAATGTTGCTTTAAAATGGAAATGCTGAGACCTTATGTTCTGCTCAGTTTCTGAATTCTTGTGTTCCTTTGAGTTGTGAAATAGTATAGTTTTCAGGCAGCCAAACCTTTCCGTATAAAACTAGTGGACCAGATAGGTTTTAGTAGATCCTGCTTGAAATTGCTTAAAAGGAACAGTGGTTTTAGTTTTCTGGGCTCTTATGGTTTAAGGCTCTTTCTTCTTATGTGGAAATTAAATGCCCACAGTCTGGAGGAAAAAGGCAAAAGAAAGTGTTTTTCAGTTGGTGAGAGATTCTTTGGAGTGGCCCATAATGCATGTCAGGATAACTGCTGCTTCAAGGACTTTTTCCCCGATCTAATAGCCTTTGTGTGTTACCCACGAGGTCATCATTTCCTCCTTTGATCTATGTCCTGCAATGCTCCGTGCAGCATCAACATGGCGGGATGGAAGGGGCGAGACTGTCCTGGCAGATCCATCTGTTCTTGTCACACAAACCACATGTTTCACTGTTGGACGGATACTGTGTTCGTCTCGGTGTTGACTTCTCTTGCACTCCATTGCTGGCTGGTGTGTTTAAAAGCTCGGGTGCCTTCGACAGAGGTTTCTGGAGAGATGCACTTCTTAAACTAGCTCCCAGAGAGAGACTTTTGTTCCTGTCTAGTGTCCTTTTTCACTTTCTCCTTTACTTTTCCTCTTGCCTTTTTCTCCCTGGAGAGCTCAGAGCACATTTTTCTCCTAAGGGCTTAATTATATTGTCTTGTGCTCCATGACTGCTCCGTAGGTGGCTGCCGATTGTAGGACATCCCATTGGTCTTGAGAGCCACTCTTTTGAGTAGGCATGAGGCTGCCATTATTTGCTCCATTACAGCTTAGGACACTAAAATGCTGGGAAGAACACTTGCCTGAGGTTGTGTGGAAAGTCGAAGCCTGAGACTCATTCAGAACTTAGGTCTTTTGACTTGGTTGACTGCTCTTTGTTTACATTGCTTCTGAAACTCTCTCTCTCCCTCACACACATACACACACACACACACACACACACATGCACACAGAAAGGTGATGCTACTCTCCTACTGACCTCCGTGCCTATCCATAAAAAGAAGCTACTCCGTGATCCCTTCCAAATGGAGGAGTGCACTGTGCGCACATCAAAATCGCTGCAAGGACATGTTGATTCTCTTAGGTGATAGATTTAAACATTTGTGAATCTTAGCATTTGAAAGGATTTTAACATCAGAAATTTTTAAATATACATGTATTGATTTCAGGGAAAGAGAGAGGAAGGAAGAGAGTGAGAGAGAGAAATATCGATGTAAGAGAAACATCGATTGGTTGCCTGCAACCCAGGCATGTACCCTGACTGGGAATTGAACCCCTGACCCTTTGGTTTACAGGATGATGCTCCAGCCAAATGGGCCACACTGGCCAGGGCAGCATTTGAAGGAATTTTAGATATAAATGAACTAGTGTGGAATATACTGAAAGCATCATCTTCCTCAACTCAGCACTCTACTTCAGTTACTGTATGTTATATTCTAGGCTCTTTTGATTATATGGTGAATCCTACTGAACTTCAGTTCTATGGCAGCCCCTTGCTCATTTTCTGATAGACAACTGCAAGGCCAGTTTTTCCTTATCTTGCAATTTTTACAGTTGAGTTTTTCAATCTAAAGGCTGGGTTTACCTTCTACATTATTACGCTTTACTTTTTTCCTGATTCCTTTTTTGCCATCTATCAAAAATCTTGGGGTCATTGTTGGCCCTTACTTTTTCTCATACCTCACATCCATTTCATCTTCAAAGTTTCTCACCTAAGCCTTTAAAATGTATTGAATGCAGTTACTTCTTATGCATTTGTCATTATCACTGTAGTCTAAAACACTGTCATCTCTTGCCTGCGATAATGTATTAGCCCCTACCAGGCCTCTCTACTTCCACCCTAATTTCCCTACAGTCTGCCCTGTTCCACCATTAAAAGCTAATTACCTTCTTTCTGAGGGTAGGGGAAAGGGCATAGATACACAGACGCACAGATGCACAGAACAGCAGCCTCAGCCAGAGTCAAAAGTAAATAGCCCAACTTGTCAGGTCTCAGCAAAACTTAGCTAATCAGGTAATAGCTGAAGGCCTCTCTCCTTGACCTGCAGCAGCTTCAGGTCAAGGAGAGAGGGACACAAGTCTTACCAAAGGTGTCTTCCCCGGAATGTTACTTGACTCAGGCATAATTCTGTTTTGGGGCAGGATTTTATTTTGAGTGATTTGAGCTTGTAGTTAAGCCAAACAGCATGAAGGTTTTACTGGTAGTTGGAAATAAACATATATAATCAGTGCTTTAGGAGGTGCCATGAATGAATTCTCTGCACTGTGGTTAAGACCATCCAATGACTGACTAAACCATAGTTTCGTGACTTGGTAGCAAAGAGGTGGGTGTTCAAGTGACAGGACACATCAGAATTTCTCAAGGCAGAGGATAAATAAAAAGAAAAAACATAAGGAGAACACCAGAGCCTCCGTTGTCTGCCACCCATGAGAAACTGGGAAGTGGGAATAGAAACCTGTCTCCTGGTATCCGCTGCCATTCACAGAGGGAATAAAGCAGGAGTTATGTATAAACAGAACCAGACCTTGTTAAGGACCAGACCTAATCCAGAAACCAAAAGACAAAGGGTTAGAAACAGAAATCGAGTCCTTGAGAGTAAAAGCTATTGCGTATCTCCACAGTGTTTTACTCCAGGAGCTGAGAAAGACAGACCTGGGGGAAAGGGGTCTGAGCGCTGTATTTCTCAGGTTACTGGCTTGTTTAGCCTCAGTGCAGGAAAGAAAAACTCAGAGATAAAAGCAATGGGAAAACAAAGGGTCTTTACTTGCCATGTTTTGAAAGGAATACCAGGCCTTCAGAATGAGCTCTCCAAGTACAAGACACAGCAAATACTTAAGGAAAAAAAAACCCCAAACCCTTCAAGGTTGTCATTAGTTCATGGTGGGAAAAATGGCAGTTTTCTCACTTAATTATTACACCCATGGGATCATCAAATATCTTCAGATGCTGGTATAAGTCAGGGATAAACATATTCACTCATGAGTTAGCGATTTTTGGGAAAGGGGTTAAGGTCTCATTTATTTTGAGGACGAAGGCTAGGCAGGATCTTCTTGTTTTTGAAGTTTATCTCAGGATGGTGAAGTGCTTTGCCCCACCCTGGCTGTAGTCTGTGCAGTGCTGGCCTCAATGGTGGCAGGACAAGGTGTTAGTTTTGCTTATTCATGATATGTATTGGTTTGTCTGTTTAATGTCTATCTTCTGCATTTAGAATAAAAGGTCTATGAAGGAAAATACCTTGTATATTTTGCTCTTTGCCATATCTTGATGCCTAAAACAGTGTCCCAGCACATAGTAGGTAAACATGGGATGAATATTTGCTGAAGGGATGGATGGATTTAAGGCAGTAGGTCTTCATTCCAGCTTTGCACCATCTAAGAATGTTATAAACCTACTTTCTGTATCTCCTAACTCGTTGATAGGATATTAAATATCAAGGGCAAAGTCTTTGAACAGATTTGGTGTTAACTCACTAACTCTTGCCGACAGCGAATGGAGTGATATCTCTCATATCTATGTCTCTGAATTCTTTGTGTAGTGAAAGCTTCAGTAGATGAGTTGGTAGAGGAGGCTTCACTTAGGGCTGTGAGTGGGACCGTAGAGGACAGCGGCCACGGCTCCAGAAAACCCTCCCCTAGGTGAGCTGATCCCTTCTCTTGGCCATGGCTCAGTCTAGAAAGCACTCTTGATTGTGCTGACTATTATCGACACCTTATTAGAAAGTCAGCTTGGTAGAAGTAAAGTTTTTCCAAAACAGAGTACTTTTTTACTATTAAAATTAGTTTCATAATTAATTAACTGCCTATTATTGATAAGGTACTAGGCTGGCTGTTAGATATATAAAAATGAAGGGTATATGGTTTCTGCCTTTAAAAAAGCTTAAAGTCTCATGGGAAGAACTGTATAATGATCATGATTCTGCACTGAAGGTGTTTACAATGTGCTGTGGGAATATCTGGCAAGACCGGAGGTTGGGGAACAAGGAAGGTCTCTGTTTAAATGGCCCAGGTCAGTTTGTGATAAGGGCTGTCATGAAGGCAGAGGTAGTAGGTATGAAGAAGAGGAGATAGAAATAAGAGATGTCAAAGCACTTAAGTATATTTACCTAGTACTTATTTAGCAACTCCTATATGACTAGGTTAAGAACTGGATTATAGAGAGAATAAAACCTAATTTCAACCTCTCTGAGGAATCTGTAGTCTTTTGGGGTAGATGAACACAACAATGAGTGCTGTTATGGAGATATGTATATACTATGCTATGCTATGAGCTCCAAGAGGAGGGTGGGTGGCAGGTGGTGAAAGAAACCATCGAGGTGGGATTGAGCTCAGTCTTAGTATGAGTTTCCCAGATAGACTAGTTGGGGAAAGTATCCCAGGAAAAAGAACAAAATGTGCTTAGGCAAAGGAGGCTCTGGAAAAGCTGAGTCATCACTATTTGAGGCAAAAAAAAAAAAAGGGCAGGTAAAAAGCATAGGAAAACATTTAGATACATTTATTATTTAGCTCTCTTTGTATAACACATCATCGTAAAACCTAGTGGCTTAAGATGATCACCATTTATCTCATGATTTTGTGGGCCAGCTATTTGGGCTGGACTTGGATGGGTGGTTCTTTTGATCTTTCTGGGCCCACTTATGTAGCTGCCATTGCTCCCAGGTGGCTGGGAGATGGCTGATCTGGGATGGCCTTGGCTGGGATGACTTATCTCTGCTCCGTGTGATGATATCCAAACCTCCAGTAGGCTAGCCAAGAGAGTGAGCTGAAGTGTGCTTTACCTACTGAGGCCTAGGAGCATAGTTTGCACAGCATCACTTCTGCTGCAATTTATTGGACAAGACAAGTCACAAGATCAACCCAGATTTATAAGGATTTAATGGGAAATAGCCTCCACCTCTTTTCTTTTAACATGTGCAGTATTTATTGAAAAAATATGCATATAAGTGGACCTCTGAAGTTCAAAACATATTGTTTAAGGGTCACCTATAATTGCTTTTTAAAAAAAATTCATATATTACTTTATTGTTGTTCAATTACAGTTGTCTGCATTTTCTCCCCCACTCCCCACCACCCCATTCAAACCCACCTCCCTCCCTTGCTTCAACCCTCCTTCTTGGTTTTGTCCATGTGTCCTTTACAGTAGTTCCTGAAAACCCTTCTCCCCACTGTCCCCTACCCCCTCCCCTCTGGCTATTGTTAATTTGTTCTTAATTTCAATGTCTCTGGTTATATTTTGTTTGCGTTTTTCTTTTGTTGACTATGTTTCAGTTAGAGGTGAGATCATATGGTATTTGTGCCTCACCACCTGGCGTATTTCACATAGCATAATGCTCTCCAGTTCCATCCATGCTGCCATGAAGGGTATAAGCTCCTTCTTTCTCTCTGCTGCATAGGATTCCATTGTGTAAATGTACCATAGTTTCTTGATCCACTCATTTGCTNACCCTCCTTCTTGGTTTTGTCCATGTGTCCTTTACAGTAGTTCCTGAAAACCCTTCTCCCCATTGTCCCCTACCCCCTCCCCTCTGGCTATTGTTAGTTTGTTCTTAATTTCAATGTCTCTGGTTATATTTTGTTTGCGTTTTTCTTTTGTTGACTATGTTTCAGTTAGAGGTGAGATCATATGGTATTTGTGCCTCACCACCTGGCGTATTTCACATAGCATAATGCTCTCCAGTTCCATCCATGCTGCCATGAAGGGTATAAGCTCCTTCTTTCTCTCTGCTGCATAGGATTCCATTGTGTAAATGTACCATAGTTTCTTGATCCACTCATTTGCTGATAGGCACTTAGGTTGCTTCCAGCACTTGGGTATTGTAAATTGTGCTGCTATGAACATTGGGGTGCAAAGGTTCTTTTGGATTGGTGTTTCAGGGTTCTTAGGGTATAATCCCAGTAGTGGAATTGCTGGGTCAAAAGGCAGTTTCATTTTTAGTTTTCTGAGGAAATTCCATAGAGTTTTCCATAGTGGCTGCACCAGTCTGCAATCCCACCAACAGTGCACTTGGGTTCCCTTTTCTCCACAACTTCTCCAATACTTGTTTGTTGCTTTGTTTATGATGGCCATTCTAATCTGTGTGAGGTGGTATCTCATTGTGGTTTTAATTTGCATCTCTTTGATGGCTAGTGGTGCTGAACATCTTTTCATATGTCTCTGGGCCCTCTATATGTCCTTGGAGAAGTGTCTGTTCAAGTCCTTTGCCCATTTTTAATTTTTTTTGTCTTCCTGGAGTAGGTTCATGTGAGTTCTTTATATATTTTGGACATCAAACTGTTGTCTGAGGTATCATTGGCAAATATGTTTTCCCATAGATTGATTCCCTTTCTATTTTACTGATGTTTTCTGTAGCCACGCAGAAGCTTTTTAATTTGATGAGGTCCCATTTGTTTATTCTTTCCTTTATATCCCTTGCTTTAGGGGACATATCGGTGAAGATGTTGATGTGTAGAATGACAGACTGAAACTCTTGATGATACTAGCTCAAAATTCACATAGCAAAGGTTCTGGATATAGGGAGGTATGAACCACTGTGACCCTTTTTCCTATTTACTAGGACATGTTTGAAAATGGAAAAGAAAGGTATCAATGGCTTCTCTTCTCTGCAAATGAGGATTGGGGTAGAAAGCTTGAAGAAAATGATAAGAATTTGGAATATCAGGCTATAAAGAATAGAATACAGACATGACTGGCATAAACGGCCTACCCAGTAAGATGGAAGATCAGCTGAGAATAGAAAGCATACATTGGAAACCCATCACATTTAGGCTGTTTTTCTGCTCTGTCAACCACAATTAACAGAAGAGATTTATCAGCATCACTATGACTTGAATGGTTTTTCTCCTGATACTTGTAGTATGCTGGCAAAAATCATAGTTGACTCTTGTAGGAGTATTTGCTGATTAATATAAATATCAACTTTTTTAGTTAAATTCAAGTCATCATATTTCCAAGTATTACAGCAACAATTTTATTCTAATTAATTAATTAGTTAATTCACTTAATAAATATGTACTACATACCTTCTCTGTGCCAGGTGCTAAGAGTAGGAAATACATGAGAGATCCAAACAGAAAAGAGAGCTTTGGTGGAGCTTACATTTTAGTAAAAGAGGACAGAAGGTAAACAAGAAAACTTAAAGGACATGGACTATGTTAATGAGAGTGTTAAAGTTTAAAATAAAGCGGGAAAAGGGGATAGACAAGGGTGCTAAACATTCTTCCCATAGGGTGGCCAGGGAAGGCCTCTCTGAGCAGTGCTGTTTGAGTGAAGACAGAAGTGTGGAGGGGCAGTGGTTCAGGTGGGGCCGATTTTAAGGTCTTTAGTCAACGTAAGGGACTAAGGGGCTGGCCTTCCCTCTGAGTGAACTGGGAAGTCCTTGGGAGAGTTTGAGCAGAAGAGTGAGGTGATCTGGCAGTGCTTTGGAAGGGCCACATGGCGGCTAGCTTAAAGTCAGGCCTTCCCTCGATGTGGGGCAGGGCAGAAGCAGGAGGCCATGCCGGAGACTGCTGCTGTTGTGCGGGGCCCGGGGGTGGGGGGGCAGTGGGTTGGTGAGAAATGGTCAGATCTTGGACATATTCTGATGACAATGCTCAGGCTGCCTCTTCTCGGGTGGAGTTTTAAAGCTTCGACCAAAATTTATTTTATAAATGATACCATTTTTATCCTTGGTTCTCTCAATGAACTTTGTATGTTTTGTTGGAGAGTATCTCGAATGATCTCTGAGTGATCAAGTCTGCACTAATAAACAAGGATATGAAGTGAAGGAGCAAAAGGGAAAGAAGGACATGATTAAAGGTCCGGTTCCTGCCAGGCCTGGTTCTGGACACTTAACTGTGTTATTAGTAAAGGAGAAGAGAACACCTTACCCAAAGTGTTGCTTTGTTTTTCGGCTTATTTGGTTTTATCCTGGAGAAAGAAACAGGAGTGGTTTTGCAGATTCTATTCTAAACGGTTGATGATTAGGCCAAGAGAGTGGCCCATACCATTCACTGGCTACCATTTGTTGAGCACCTACCCATGCCAGGTACACTGTAGATGCTGGGGACAGAAGGACAGTAAAACACAGTAACAACCTTCAAGGTATTTGCAGTCTTGTGGGTCCTACAGGCAGATTTAATACAGGGCAATGGGCACATGGGATGAGCGTCTAGCTTGGCTTTATAGTGTCAGAGAGGACATCCTGGAGAAAAAGGCCAGAAAGTTGAGTAGGCAAGAATGAAGGGGTGAGAAGGCAGTGTTTCAGGTCAAGAGAACACGATGTGCAAAAGAGGGCAGATGAGAAAGATTCAGAGTGCCTCCAGTGAAGGGTGCTGGGAAGCTGTAAAAGATGAGACCCTGGGAAGCTACAGGACTTCCACGGTGTAAGACATCATCACGTTCCTGTCCTCTGACCTGTTTTGTTTGAACTGCTTGTGTTGTCCTATTTTGTGTCAACAAGGGTATTAGAAAAGAATCAAGGATGAATCAGGGTTCTCTATCAGCCGCAGCAGATTTATTACTGGTCTTAACCTCCCCTGTTAACTTAGCCTGCGTTAGTGTTTGCTTCTATTGTTTGTTTATTCTCCAGGAGCATGTGAAACTGTCACGGAAACGAAGGCCCTGCCGCTGCAGTTTCCCACTTGTAATAGATAACATGGGAACAAGACACATGAGCACAGATTACTGGGGAGTCTATTTTCTTTGTGGTCTTTTATCTCCATTCTTTTATTTTTATTTTACTGATAGCCAGGCCAGGCACTGTGCCTCCTGTGGGCACTGGAAGCACGTGGTGTCTGTTTACAAACACTCAATACATAGAATCCAGGTGAAGCAGAAAGGCAAGCTTGAGTCCAGGGAAAATTTTAATCTGAAAGAGGAATGCTTTGTGACAACAACTACAGCACATTCTCCACCCCCTCTCCCAGAAATATTCCTTTTCGTGCAGAGTCAGTCTCCTCCTGTCCTGCCAATCTGCCCTCTTGCGACCCTGCAATGAAGTGGAAGTTAAATTACTTATTGCTCAGGAGACTTTACATTTAGAATAGAGTTTAGAGATGATTTGGATTCTTGTTTCCCATCCCGCCCCCAAACCACATACTAATAAGGACACAGCCTTAGAGAGGTGAAGAAATTACTGAGGGGCACATGCCCACTGCAGAGCTCAGATGAGGCCTCAGACCGGAAGCCAGGTCTTCTGATTTAGAGCTGAGGGTCTGTCCCCTTCATCTGTTGACTCCCCCCAGAGGCAGAAATCAAAAATAAATTAGGAAAAAAATAGCAGTTTCAAGATCCTGTGGGTTTTCTTTTGGCACAAGTACTTATTCAGAAACACTTTAGGTAGTTGAATGTTTTTTTTTTAAAGATTTTATTTATCTATTTGTAGAGGAGAAGAGAAGGAGAGAGAGAAACATCAATGTATGGTTGCCTCTTATGCATTCCCTGCTGGGAACTGGCCTGCAACCCAGGCAAGTGCCCTGACTGGGAATCGTACCACGGTCCTCTGGTTCTCAGGCTGGTGCTCAATCCACTGAGCTACACCAACCAGGGCAGTAGTTGGATGGTTTTATTTATTAACCTCTAGATATGTATGTAAAGTTATAATATAGGACAAATGGTATAAATCCCAAGATTAATAAGGAATTTTGGAAAATGTTTAATCATTGTACAAAGTATTTTACTATAGATACTCTTTTAATTTGCTAGGGAAAATATACATTCATATATATAAATATATAAAATATTTTAGAAATATAAATATATAAACATATCTGTATCTATTTATCTATCTATGGATATCTATCTATCTCTTTATCTAATCTAAGATTTGTGTGCAACTTTTCCAGGCCTCTGTTGTACCAGGTGAAACCTGTTCACACACTAGCGTTTTATAGCTCACTCTAGCTGTGTTAAAAAGGCTCAGTGAAAGTCTTTGATTTTCATGCTGAATTCTGCAGCGATTTGTGGCAGGTCCATTACGGTTTACCCTATAGAGTTCCAGCTGAGTGTGTGACTGAGCCAGCAGACACGGGCCTTGGGTAGAAAATAGGAAATGCTTCTGTTTTGTGGGGTAAGAGTAGATATGACCGATCCTGTCTTTATAGCACTCTGGTGAGCTTTTCTTATGAAAGGTTACTTTGAATCTTTAGGCTGAGTTCTAGTCTGTGATCATTACAGCTTTTCAAGTCCTAATAGCTACTTCTCTCTTCAATTGGCTCCTATATATTTTAAAATTTTAACTGTTTATGATCCTGTGCTAAGTAGGTAAGCCATCATGAGTATATATTCCTGGAGAGTCAAAAAAGATAAAGATTTTTAGTCCATCCAAACAACTTAGGCCTGTATTAACGGTAATGGATAATCTTTTTTTTCCTAAAGATTTTATTTGCTTATTTTTTCTGTTTCATATTTCTTTTTTAAAATACATTTTATTGATTATGCTATTATAGTCATCCCATTTTTTTCTCCCCTTTATTCCTCTCTGCCCTGTATCCCTTTCCTACCAGCATTCCCCCACCTTAGTGGGATGTCCATGGGTCATACATATAAGTTCTTTGGCTTCTCCACTCCCCATACTATTCTTAACCTCCCCCTGTCTATTTTGTACCTACCATTTATGCTTCTCATTCCCTGTACGTTTTTCCCCATTCTCCCTTCTCTGCCTCCCGCTGATTACCCTCCATGTGATCTCTATTTCTGTGAAACTCTTCCTCTTCTAGTTGTTTGCTTAGTTCGTTTTTTTTGTTTTGTTTTTTAGGTTCAGTTTTTGAAAGTTGTGTTTGTTGTCATTTTACTTTTCATATTTTTAATCTTCTTTTTCTTAGGTAAGTCCCTTTAACATTTCATATAATAAGGGCTTGGTGATGATTAACTCCTTTAACTTGACCTTATCTGGGAAGCACTTTATCTGCCCTTCCATTCTAAGTGAAAGCTTTGCTGAATAGAGTAATCTTGGATGTAGGTCCTTGCCTTTCATGACTTGGAATACTTCTTTCCAGCCCCTTCCTACTTGTAAAATTTCTTTTGAAAAATTGGCTGATAGTCTTATGGGAACTCCTTTATAGGTAACTGTCTCCTTTTCCCTTGCTGCTTTTAAGATTCTCTTCTTATCCTTAATCTTGGTTAATGGAATTATGATCTGCTTTGGTGCGTGCTTCCTTGGGTCCAACTTCTTTGGGACTCTTTGAGCTTCCTGGACTTCCTGGAAGTCTATTTTCTTTGCCAGATTAGGAAAGTTCTCCTTCGTTATTTTTTCAAATAAGTTCTCAATTTCTTGCTCTTTGTCTTCTTCTTCTGACACCCCTATGATTTGAGTGTTGGGACGTTTAAAGTTGTCCCGGAGGTTCCTAAGCCTCTCCTCATTTTTTTAATTCTTGTTTCTTTCTTCTGTTCTGGTTGAATGTTTATTTCTTTTTTCTGGTCCAAATTGTTGGTTTTGAGTACCAGTTTGCTTTCCTTCACTGTTGGTTCCTGTGTATTTTTCTTTGTTTCATTATGCATAGACTTCACTTTTTTTTCTCTATTTTGTGACCATAGTCAACCATTTCATGAGAATCCTGATTACTGGTGTTTTGAACTCTACAGCTGATAGGTTGGCTCTGTGTTCATTGCTTAGGTGTATTTTGTCTGGAGATTTGATCTGTTATTTCATTTGGGCCATAATTTTTTGTCTCAGTAAGGCTGTTACATAGTAATGGGTGGAGCCTTAGGTATTCCAAAGGGCGGGGCAACCCATGTCACTGTGTTGTGGTGCTGTATGTGGGGGAAGGGTCCAAGAGGAGAAAATGCCACTTCCTCAGCTCTCCAGGGATTTCAGTCACTTCTTCCACTACCCACAAGAAAATTAGGTTGTGTTGTTGCTGATTCCCAGGTGGGTGGGTTTGTGTATGTTCTAGGACCCTGTGGGTTTCTCTCGCGAACTCTCCTGTGAAGCTGGGAGTTCCTCATGCTGCTGCAACTCCCACCAGTTTTTACCACCAGAAGTTTTGAGGCTTTATGTTTCTGCACCACGTGGTCTGTCTTGCTCTCCAGTTGTTCCTCCTGGTTTATCCTCACAAATGTGGGACTGCCGCTCCACCAGTCACCTTGCCCACCCCAGTCTTTCAGCTGCCACCTTGCCATGGGTCCTTTCCACCCTGGCTACCCAACTATGCCCTTCCTGCCAGTCTGGATGTTTTTTCTTTATCTCCTCGGTTGTCAGACTTCCCTACAGTTCAATTTTCTGGGAATTCTGATTATTTTTTTGTTTTTAAATTTGTTGTTGTCCTTTGTTTGGTTGTGTGAGGTGGCAGAGTGTATCTACCTATGCCTCCATCTTGGCTGGAAGTACTATTTACTATTTTTAGAGAGAAGGGAAGGAAGGGAGAAAGAGAGAGAAACATCAAAGTGGGAGAGATACATTGATCGGTTGTCTCTTGCGTGCCCCCAACTGGGGACCTGACCCAGTCATGCGCCCTGAATGGGGATCAAACTGGCAATCCTTTGGTTTTCAGGCCAGCACTCAGTCCACTGAGCCACACCAGCCAGAGCAGAAATGGATGATCTCAATGCCTAAATATTTATACTTAAAGTTTATTAAATATGTCTAGCATTTTCTTAAGCATGTAAAAGCCAAGTGGTACTTCAAAAATAGGGGTTAATAGTATTTACCATCTAACAGAAATCTCTTAAAATTAGAATTGTGAGTGTGAGAGGCAACTACTTACTAAGGGTAAGATTATAGTAATATAACTTATTGTTTCTGACATCCAGTTTTTGAGCCGACAATCCTCATTCTGTGAAGTTAGTGAGATGAGACTGTCTGCAGCATTAACTCACTTTTTCTATAAGTTATCTCATTATTCTGTTGGCCAGTTTAGGCTAGATGAATCTAAGGTAACAGACAACTCTTAAATTTTAGTAGTTTAATGTAACAGGAGTTTACTTTTTGCCTGTGCCATGAAATCAGTGAGAAGTGGCAGGAGGGCTCTACTTTTCAGTCACTTAGAAACTCAGGCTGGTGGAGATCCAACTCAATCTGAGCCTCTGTGATGCCTCAGAAGTGTGAAGGGAGTTTTGCAGAGTCTCACTCTGATAATTAAATGCTTTGTCTGGAAGAAACACATATGACCTCTATTCACATTTCATTTACCAAAGTGAGTCAGATACCCTCACACAGGTCAAGGGGTTAGAGAAACACGGTCCCACTAAGTCTGGAGAGAGGAAAAGGACCAATGATACAGTTATACTATAGAATGTTGGGAACCACCCTGCCTGGTTTCAGGAGCTGTAAAACTCCCACATGGCTAAGGCTGAGTGAGTGAACTTTGGACCATAACCCACTAAATAGACAAGGCTTATCTCCCTGGCAGGAGTGCCACTTCTGCTCCTTTTACTTCATCCATAACTGGCCCCTAATGCCTGGTCAGTTAGCCAATGACGGGTAAGATTCCTCAAGGGGGGAATGACCTAAGACAGGCACGATCACATGGAGGCCCCAGGGAAGGACTTGGGAAGCTGTGGAGAAAGCAGGTGATGGACCCTCGCCCCTCGGCTTTGACATAGCCCAAGTCCTCATTCTGTCTTCGAGAAGCCTCCTAATCTCTTGGGTGCCTTACTTCCTTTGCCTGAATTAAGCCTAAACCAATGACAGAGGGCGTTGCAGCCCTGTGCTGGAAAGGGAGGGTTCCCTGGGTGATCAGGCCTAAAAAAGAATACATAAACTCCTATGAAACCTGCTTTGTTAAGAATGCTTTCAATTAAATAATAAGAGTCCAAGCAGGAAATGAATTTGTTTCCTGAAGTTTTGTAACTCTTTAGCTAATAGACCCTGACTCAGAATAGGCCCTCGTAGTTCTTTGTATGCTATCTATTGTTGGATGATTACTGCCTGACAATGATTAATGAACTTTACCTGTATTCTTGTGCTAATTGCACCCAATAAAAGCCTGTCAAGGCAAGGGTGCTCTCCTCTTGAGAGAGTGGCTAGGCCTCTCTGAGGCATTCCCCCCTTGAGGGAGTAGTCATGCTGTTCCTTTTCCTCCACAGGACTTGGTAGTTTGTGTGAATTTGTATCATATCTCATCCATAATGGCTTGGACACTGTGGGCTGGTGTCCGTGTCAGTAGAAACATATTGAACCAATAAGGTATTATCTGTAATATTTTTTCTTTGCATTTTCAATAAGTGAAAAAAGAGAATGATATTTCTAGTAATAAGTGATCAAATTTTTATTAAAAGGCTCACTATATTATTTTAAAACACCTTCCTTTACTGCCTCTATGTAGTGAAAGTGTATGGCCTCTGAGCCCAGAAACATTTAATTCCCTTTATATCATGCCAAGAAAATGTTTAAATATTTAATTGAATTTTTAGTTTTATAATTTTTAGAGTTCTAATGACTTTTTGCCTATTAAATTTTTCTAAAGCTTTTTATTTGTTCAATTACTTATTTTTCTCTCACAGGAAATGTAAAAACACCTGTGTACAATAAGAATTAGACCTTATGTCTAAAGGCTATAGCTTATTGAACATGTACTCTATGAGAGGCACATTACTAGGTACTTACCTAAGATAGGTATCATGATCTCTGTTTTACAGATGTGAAAACAAAGACTCATAACTTAATCATCTGAGCCAATGATATGCAATTTGTGGAGCTGGGGTTTGATCCAAGTCAATCTGACTTCACATCCCAGCCTCTGTCCACTATAATTTGCAGCTTTCCTTTACCCATATTGATTCTGTAGCAAAACAACTGTTGTCATCTATCTGAGCCTATGGGCTTACTATTAATGATAAATGTACAGAAAGACCGACTTAGAATGTAGCAATTCTGGTTAGGGCCCTTGAGCTACTTGAGGAGGCAGTATGGTTTGGTAGCTAGGAGCTGAAAATTTGAAACTTGCCTGTTTGATAGCTAAACTCACTCAGCCTCAGTTTCCTCCTTTTTAAAATGGAGGATAATATTTTTGGTAGGTGCCTTGCCTACCTACTCATTTATGAGGATGAAGTGAGTTATGGCCTGTAAAATGCTTAGAGCAGAACAGGGTAGGTGTTGTACAACTGTCTTACAGAAATGATATCTGTGGCTCTTTGTCATGAGGGCACACTGTTGTTCTGTGATTCTTTTGGTTAATTGTCAACTTCAATGTGGCCACAAAGGCATGTGAATATGTTTGCCCTATATGAGGCAAAGGGTTCTCAGAGGAGTTGTATAGGGTCCCTGGGACCATGGAGAGAAAGAATGACTTGTGGTCAAGGCCATTTATCTTGAAGAGGTTGAGTTATGACTTGGGAGCTTCTTTACCTCCCCTTGCCGAGGGTAAAATATGCATAAATTCAGGGACTGGGCAGGAGGCTTCCCTTGTTGCATGTGCTGCGATGTAGGAGCTGCTAGGGCAGTGGGTGCTCCTGTGTCAGAGTTCTTCCACATGAACTTGGACACTGTGGGTTGACTGTTTGCCGCTGAGGGTGCCCTGCATGGAGATAAGAATATAGGGAGGGTATGAACTTTTCTTATTCGAGTCTGTAATTCTAGAAACAGTGAATTCTGGCCGATTTTGATCCCAGGGCCTGGGACATTTTGGAAGTTGGGTTATATTTCAGACCAAGTTACTGAGAGCTTTGCATCTCCGAGGAAGAGCACCGGCATTGGTGATGATCCTACTTTGGGCTAGACGTTGTGATAAATTTATACATAATCTTTCAACAAAACCATCACAGCAATCCTGTGAATATGTGTGTTTCCTGATTTTGCAGATAAGGAAACTGAGTCTGAGAATGGTGAAATAATGAGCTCTCAAGGCTTCCTGGCTGGTGAAGAGAACAGGATATGTTTGGAGCTGTTGTTTGCCCTTTCAACTGGCAAAAGTGGCAGCGACTGCAGAGGAGTCTGCTCAAACTTTTCTGTGAGTGGATTGTTTTTAAGCCCGGGGCTTGACTGTTGAAAACTGACCTGGACCTAAGACTGTGAGTCTGCGAAAGGTGGATGTGGGGGAAAGTTGTTTGTTAACTTTCTTTCTTTTTTTTAAAAAAAAAATACTTATTTTCACTGTTGCTCAAGTACAGTTTTCTGTCTTTTACTCCCATCCCAGCCCACCCCCACCCCAGTGCTCCCCACCTCCCTCCCATTTTCACTCCCCTTAGTTTTTGTCCATGTGTCCTTTATACTTGTTCCTGTAAACCCTTCCCCTTTTCCCTTGAAATTCTCTCCCCTTTCCCCTCTGGTCACTGTCAACCTGTTCTCTATTTCAGTGTCTTTGCTTATATTTTGCTTGATTTGTTGTTTTGTTGCTTAGGTTCCTGTTAAAGGTGAGATTGTATTTGTACTTTACCGTCTGGCTTATTTCATTCAGCATAATGCTTTTTCAGTTCCATCCATACTGTTGCAAAGGGTAGGAGCTCCTTCTTTCTTTCTGCTGCATAGAATTCCATTGTGTAAATGTACCATAGTTTCTTGATCCACTCATTTGCTGGTGGGCACTTAGGTTGCTTCCAGCACTTGGGTATTGTAAATTGTGCTGCTATGAACATTGGTGTGCATAGATTGTTTTGGATTGGTGTTTCAGGGCTCTTAGGATATAATCCTAGCAGTGGAATTGCTGGGTCAAAAGGCAGATCCATTTTCAGTTTTCTGAGAGAATTCCATACTGTTTTCCATAGTGGTTGTACCAATCTGTAATCACACCAACAGTGAACTAGGGCCCCCTTTTCTCCACAACCTCTCCAACACTTGTTGTTTGTTTCTTTGTTTATCATGGCCATTCTGACCACTGTAAAGTGGTATCTCATTGTGGTTTTAATTTGCATCTCTCTAACGACTAGCAATATTGAGCATCTTTTCATGTGTCTCTGGATCCTTGTATGTTCTCCTTGGAGAAGTGTCTGTTCAAGTCCTTTGCCCATTTTTTAATTGGGTTGCTTGTCTTCTTTGAGTGGAGTCGAGTGAGTTCTTTGTATATTTTGGAGATTAAGCCTTTGTCTGAGGTATCATTGGCAAATATGTTTTCCCAAACTCTTGCCTCTCTTTTTATCTTGATGCTGTTTTCCTTAGCCATGCAGAAGCTTTTAATTTTGATGAGATCCCATTTGTTTATTCTTTCCTTTATATCTCTTGCTCTAGGGGACATATCAGTAAAAATGTTGCTGTCTGAAATATCTGAAATTTTCCTGCCAATGTTCTCCTCTAGGACCTTAATGGTGTCACAGCTTATATTTAAGTCTTTTATCCACTTTGAATTTATTTTTGTGTATGGTGTAAATTGGTGCTCGATTTTCCTTTTTTTGCATGTAGCTGTCCTGTTCTCCCAACAGCATTTGTTGAAGAGGCTATTTTTTACTTCATTTTATGTTGCTGCCCCCTCTGTCAAATATTAATTGATGATAGAGAGTTGGGTTTATTTCTGGGCTCTCTGTTCTGTTCCATTGGTCTATGTGCCTGTTTTTATGCCAGTACCAGGCTGTTTTGATTACATTGGCCTTGTAATACAGTTAGGTATCAGGTATTGTGATCCCCCTCCTACTTTGTTCTTCTTTCTCAAAATTGCAGCTGCTATTTGGGGTCTTTTATGGTTCCATATAAATTTTTGAAGTGTTTGTTCTATGTCTGTGAAATATGCCATTGGTACTTTAATAGGTATTGCATTGAATCTATAAATTGCTTTGAGTAGTATGGACATTTTGATGATGTTAATTCTTCCAATCCATGAACACGGTATATGTTTCCATTTGTTTGTGTCTTCCTTGATTTGTTTCTTCATTGTTGTGCAGTTTTCTGCATACAGGTCTTTTACCTCCTTGGTTAGGTTTATTCCTAGGTATTTTATTTTTCTTTTTGCTATATTGAATGGGATTTTTTTCTTGATTCCTTCTTCTGCTGTTCATTATTACTATACAAAAATGCCTTTGATTTCTGAATATTGACTTTGTATCCCGCTATTTTGCCAAATTCATTTATTAGGTTGAGCAGTTTTTGGGTAGAGTCTATAGGATTTTCCATGTGCACTATCATGTCATCTGCAAACAGTGACAGTTTTGTTTCCTCCTTTCCAATTTAGATGCCTTTCATTTCCTTTTCTTGTCTGATTGCTGTGGCTAAAACTTCCGATACTATATTGAATAGAGGTGGTGAAAGTGGGCAACCTTGTCTTGTTCCTGATCTTAGTGGAAAGGCTTTTAGTTTTTGCCCATTGAGGATGATGTTGGCTCTAGGTCTCTCATATATGGCCTTTATTATGTTGAGAAATGTTCCCTTTATTTCCACTTTACTGAGTGTTTTTATTATAAATGGGTGCTGTACCTTATCAAATGCTTTCTCTGCATCTATCAGTATGATCATGTGATTTTTGTCCTTGCTTTTGTTTATGTGATGTATTACACTTATTGATTTGTGAATATTGAACCATCCTTGCATCCCTGGGATGAATCCCACATGGTCATGGCGTATGATGTTTTTAATGTATTTTTGGATGTGGTTTGTCAATATTTTGTTGAGGATTTTAGCGTCTATGTTCATCAGCAATATTGGCCTGAAGTTTTCTTTTTGTTGTGTCTTTGTCTGGTTTTGGGATTAGGATGATGTTGTCTTCATAAAAAGTGTTTGGGAGTCATCCATAATTTTGGATTTTTTTGAATAGTCTGTGAAGGATAGGGGTGAGCTCTTCCTTAAATGCTTTGTAGAATTCTCCTGAGAAACCATCTGGTCCAGGGCTTTTGTGTGTTGGGAGTGTTTTGATTACTGCTTCAATTTCATCTGCTGTTATTGGTCTGTTTGGGCTTTCTGCTTCTTCATTTTGGAAGTCTTGGAAGATTATGTTTTTCTAGAAATTTGTCCATTTCACTTAGGTTTTCAAATTTATTGGCATATAGTTCTTCATAATAATTTCTTACAATCCTTTGTATTTCTGTAGTGCCAGTTGTAATCTCTCCTTTTTCATTTCTGATTGTGTTTGTTTGGGTCCTCTCTCTTTTTTTCTTGATGATCCTGCTTAAAGGCTTGTCAATTTTGTGTATCATTTCAAAAAACCAGCTCCTGGACTCATTGATCCTTAGAATTGTGCTTTTAGTCCCTATGTCATTTAATTCTGCTCTGATCTTGGTTATTTCTTTTCTTCTATTAGCTCTGGGCTGTCTTTGCTGTTGTTCCTCAAGTTCTTGTAGGCATAGGGTTACATTGTTTGTTTGAAATGTTTCTGTCTTTTTTAGGTAGGTCTGTATTGCTATGAACTTCCCTCTCAGGACTGTCTTCACTGTGTCCCATACCTTTTGAGTGGTTGTGAGTTCATTTTCCTTTGTTTCCAGAAATTTTTGTTTTCTTGTCTAATTTCATTCTTGACCTATTCATTGTTTGATAACATGCTATTCAATCTCTATAATTTTGAGTGTTTTGGGTTTTTTTCCTTGGGGTTGGTTTCTAGTTTCAGTAACTTGTGATCAGAGCAGATGCTATGATTTCAATTTTTTTAAACTTGTTGAGGCTTGTTTTGTGTCCTATCCTGTGGTCTATCTTTGAGAATGTTTCATGGGCATTTGAAAAGAATATGTATTTAGCTTTCTTCAGATGAAGGGCTCTATATGTATCAGTTAAGTCCATTTCATCTAGGGCTTTGCTCGATGCCACAATATCTTTGTTGACATTTTGTTTTGAAGATCTGTCCATTTTTGACATTGGGGTGTTAAAATCATCTACTATAATTGTGTTGCTGTCAATATCTTTCTTGAAGTCCTCTAAGATTTTTAAAATATATTTGGGTGCTCCTATGTTGGGTGCATATATATTTACGATGTTAACGTCTTCTTGGTGGATTCTTCCCATGAGTATTATGAAGTGATCTTTTGGGTCTCTCTTTATGGCCCTTTTTTTTGAAGTGTATTTTGTCTGATATGAGTATTGCTACCTGAGGGTTTTTTTTCCTGTTTGTTTGCTTGGAAAATTTGTTTTCAGCCCTTCACTTTCAGTCTGTGTAGGTCTTTTGTCCTGAGGTGGGTCTCCTGTAGAGAGCATATGTGTTGGTCATGTTTTCTTATTCATTCAGCTATTCTATGTCTTTTAATTGGGGGATTTAATCCATTTATGTTTAAGGTTATTATTGATAGGTACTTATTCATTGTCATTTTTTTACCTGTGTTCCTTTGTTTCTCTCTCTTCCTCGCTTTCCTTAGAGTAGTCCCTTTAGCATCTCTTGCAGAGCTGGTTTGGAGGAGGTGTATTCTTTTAGACTTCTTTTGTTTTGGAAACTCTTTATTTGGCCTTCTCTCTTGATTGAGAGCCTTGCTGGGTAAAGTAACCTTGGTTGCAGGCCTCTGGTTCTCATTACTTGAAATATTTCTTTCCATTCTCTTCTTTCTTGGAGTGTTTTCATTGAAAAGTCAGCAGCTAACCGATTGGGGTTCCTTTGTATGTGACTTTCTTTTTCTCCCTTGCTGCCTTTAAGATTCTCTCTTGGTCTTGGAATTTTGCCATTTTAATGATGATGTGTCTTGAAGTGGGCCTCTTGGGGTTCCTCTTGAATGGGACTCTCTGTGATTCCTGGATTTGTGTAACTTTTTCTCTTATCAAATTAGGGAAGTTTTCCATCATTGCTTTTTCATCCCTTGCTCTTCTTCTCCTTCTGGTATCCCTATTATATGGATATTATTACATTTCATATTGTTTTGTGTGTCTCTTAATCCCTCTTCATTCTTTCTGAGCCTCTTTTCTTTTTCTTGCTCTTTCCGGGTGTTTTTTTCTACTTCATCCTCCAGCTTGCTGATCCAGGCTTCTGCTTCATCAATCCTGCTTGTGATTCCTTCCACTGTGTTCTTCAGTACAGAAACTGTATTCTTCATTTCCTCTTGGCCCTTGTTGATAGTTTCTATTTTTTCTTTCATGTTGTTATAGTTTACAGTGAGTTCATTGTAGTTCCCCTGTAGTTTCTGGTATCTCATTGTGAGCTCATTTAGCTTCCTGATAAGCAGGGCTTTCAACTCAATATTTGATAGCTGACTTGCTTCTATTTCAACTAGCATTCTTTCTAAGGCTTCCTCCTTTCCTTTCATTCGGGGATTGTTTCTTTGTCTTCCCATTGTTTGCGAGACTTTTCTTGTTAGCTTCAGCTTCTCAAATTGATGTGTTTGGATTCCCTGGGTTTATGGTGTGAACTTATGTGGCAGAATACCTGTGAGATTCAGTGGTGTAGTCCCATTGATCTCCCAAACTCACTGGTCTTGGGCTGTCCTTTAAGTTGGCTCTGTGTTTGTCTTTGGGTTTTGTTTTTGGGTCACTTTTTTGTGGGTCCTTCCCTCTAGCTCAGTAACTGATGGTCACTCTGTCCACCACCTCTTGTAATTTGTTGTGCTGGTGAGGGCAGGTTGTGTTGAAGCTAGTTCTGTGTATACAACGTTTTGGGAATTCTCTTTTGCTCAGTTGTTTTTACTGGGTAGTTTCTCCACTATTTAGTTGTATTTCCAGAGAGGTCCTGGATTGAGGTTTGTGTGGTTTCCACTCCCTCCTTCACCTTCTTCTGTTGTTATCTGTTGGTGGTTCCTTTGTTGTTGGGTTTCCTCTTCCAGTGGGTATCCTGGTGTTCACTCCTTCCACCTACTCTTTTTTTGTAATCAGTTGGAGGGGAAGGCAAAATGGTTTATGACAGAAAGAGAGTATTTTATGATATTTATAGTAGCAGCCAGTAGAGAAGAGATAGGAGAACCTTCGACTATGTATAGTGCTAACTGTGATCTTCCACCCAACTAGCCCCTTTTAAGAAAGGATGGAAAGAAGATAAGACTCTTATTGGGTAGGGAAGGATAGTGAGGTGGATCTAGAAAGCAGTGATGTTGTGGGAGGTCAGATTCTGAGGTAAGGTGAGAGTAAAGGATAGTAAATAGGTATATTGTGTGAAACTTTCTTTTTTAAACAAAAGGTTAGAAAAAGTGAATATGCCAGTCATTTAAAGCATTTTGAAACACTGAAAAACAAAGAATTCTCAAGATGTTAAGGCAGAGAACCAGGAGTTCTCTTTTAGGCTGGGGAAGTTCTGCAGTTTTTAACAAGAATGGAATAAAACTACCGCTTCAATTATCATTTGTAAAAGAATGTGCGGAGGTGACCTGCAGAAAGGCTCTATCTATATATTAGGCGATTTCCTCAGATAAACTGTGCTCCAGAGCAGACGCTACTAAGTCACTTAATTATAACAGAAGATCAGTACCCAATTTAGGCACCAAGGGTGGATGCTGCACTACTCGGGAGGAGGTAAGGAGTGAGTTTCCTGTGAGCAGAAACTTTATGGGTCTCACTCCCTGCACTCTAGTTGTGTGCTATAGGTTCTTGATGAATATTTGAATCTCAATAGTAGAAGTTTTGTTGGTTTCTTTAGATAACATAGAATAAAACCTCATGTTTAAATGTGCAGATTCTTATTTCTTTTGAGATTATGAACAAGACAGATATTAAATAAAACTCATGGGCAAGAACATGCAACTGTGCAATTTGAAATAAGGTTTATTATTTAGCAGGAATATTCAGATTTATTTTTTATAGTAACATTGAGGTAATTTTCTAGTTTGACTTATGTTTGGAATATGTGGAGTCATTTTTGTACTTTCGTTCATGTGATGACCACCTGAATTTGTCCTCTTTTACCACAGTGATTTAAACTAAAACATGATAGCCATTGTGAACTTACATGACTGAACTTGACAACAATATAGCAATATTTCCTTCTTAACTCTTTTACTTGTGTGTGAACAGAAACATAATGTTTATTTAAAAATATTTTTCACATTGGATAATCAATGGAATTTAAAGCCAATCACTACATATTAAACTCCTTTTAATGTATGTTTTATATTTTCATGTTTATAATAAATTTAAGCCTTGTATTTATTGGATCATGATACATTTTCCCTATTCATTTAAAAAAATTATGCTCTGGCTGGTGTGGCTAATTAAATTGAGTGCCGGCTCGCGAACTGAAGTGTCTTGGGTCTGATTCCCAGTCTGGGCACCTGCCTGGGTTGAGGGCCAGGTCCTCAGTGGTGGATGTGTGATAGGCAACCACACAGTGATGTTTCTCTCCCTCTCTTTCTCCCTCCCTTCACCACTCTTTATAAATAAATAAGTAAAATCTTAAAAAATTAACAATATTGTGGTAAAATACCTATAACATAATATTCACCACCTTGACCATTTTAAATACATAGTTTAGCAATGTGAAGTATGTTCACATTGTCATGCAACTGATCT
The DNA here is from genome assembly GCF_014824575.4 of Sturnira hondurensis. Lineage (NCBI taxonomy): Eukaryota > Metazoa > Chordata > Mammalia > Chiroptera > Phyllostomidae > Sturnira > Sturnira hondurensis. The sequence goes on from NW_028077960.1 coordinate 7,512,361, forward strand.
GCAAAACTTCCCTCCTTGCAAAACTGAAACTGTACCCATTAAACGACACCTCCCCATTTCCCTTACCCCACCCATTTCTCTAAAGCAATTATGTCACTAGTTTTGGTTAAATAATCAGTGTTTACATTATTATCACTACTATAAATAATTTATGTTGCTGAACCAGTGTTAGCCAAACATAATACGACAGGTTTTCTTTCTTATACTAATATATTTTTTCAGGTTGACTACAACATTCCAGGATAATCAATGAAATTTAAAGTCAATAATTAAATGAAGAGTTCCCTTTTATGTTCCTTTTTATTATTCCTGGCATTGTTAATATCTTATTTTTTATTGTCTTTGTCTCAATACCTATGCTATATTTCCCCAATGCTTTAACAGAGCTCTGAATGCTTACTAGTCATTTTCTTATTTTTTCCACTGCTCGAGCACAGCCTTCACCTGTCAGTCACATCAATTCCCTTGGCCTCCTTTCTCCGGCAACTCTGTCCTCCTGCTCCACTCTGGCTGCAGAGAGTCCTAGGCTTGAAGGGCAGCTGATACCCTGGCACTTCTCTTTACCCATTCTCTGTGTTGGGTGCTATGTTTTTCAGTTCTCCTGCCTTAAGTTCACTTTTGCCTTACACTGCCTTGCTTTCCTCCTGAAAATGTTTATTCCTGGAATTAGTCTTTATTCATTCATTGTGCTTGGAACCTGGTAGGCCTTCTTTGTATTATTTTGTATTTTTAATTTATTTTATTTTATTTTATTTTTTAATATAATTTTTATTTAATTCTTGTTCATGTACAGGTTTCTGTCTTATATTCCCAACCCTGCCCGCCCCCCACCCCATGCTCCCCGCCTCCCTCCCCTTTCCACCCCCCACCCCTAGTTATTGTCCATGTGTCCTTTATACTTGTTCATGTGAGTCCATTCCCTTTTCCCCTATGATTCTCTCCCCTCTCCCCTCTGGACCCTGTCAGCCTGTTCCATATTTGAGTGTCATTGGTCGTATTTTGCTTGCTTGTTTGGTTTGTTTAGAATCCTGTTAACGGTGAGATCATATGATATTTGTCTTTCACCGCCTGGCTTATTTCGCTCAGCATAATGCTTTCCAGTTCCACCCATGATGTTGCAAAGGGTAGTAGTTCCTTCTTCCTTTCTGCAGCATAGAATTCCATTGTGTAAATGTACCATAGTTTTGTGATCCAGTCATTGACCGATGGGCATCTAGGTTGCTTCCAACTCTTGGCTATCGTAAATTGTGCTGCTATGAACATCGGGGTGCATAGGTTCTTTTGGATTGGTGTTTCAGGGTTCTTAGGATATACTCCCAAGAGTGGAATTGCTGGGTCAAAAGGCACGTTCATTTTTAGTTTTCTTAGAAAATTCCATACTGTTTTCCATAGTGGTTGTACCAGTCTGCAATCCCACCAACAGTGAACTAGAGTCCCCTTTTCCCCACAACCTCTCCAGCACTTGTTGTTTGTTTCTTTGTTTATGATAGCCAATCTGACTGGTGTTAAGTGGTATCTCATTGTGGTTTTAATTTGCATCTCTCTGATAGCTAGTGATATCGAGCATCTTTTCATGTGTCTCTGGATTCTCTGTATGTCCTCCTTGGAGAAATGTCTGTTCAAGTCCTCTGCCCATTTTTTGATTGGGTTGCTTGTCTTCTTTGAGTGGAGCCGAATGAGTTCTTTGTATATTTTGGAGATTAAACCCTTATCTGAGGTATCATTGGCAAATATGTTTTCCCAAGCTGTTGCTTCTCTTTTTATCTTGATACTGTTTTCCTTAGCCATGCAGAAGCTTTTAATTTTGATGAGATCCCATTTGTTTATTCTTTCCTTTATATCCCTTGCTCTAGGGGACGTATCAGTAAAAATATTGCTGCGTGGAATATCTGAGATTTTCTTGCCAATGCTCTCCTCTAGGGCTTTAATGGTTTCACGGCTTATATTTAAGTCTTTTATCCACCTTGAATTTATTTTGGTGTATGGTGTAAGTTGGTGCTCAAGTTTCATTTTTTTGCATGTAGCTGTCCAGTTCTCCCAACACCATTTGTTGAAAAGGCTGTCTTTACTCCATTTTATGTTATTGCCCCCTTTGTCGAATATTAATTGACTGTAGAGAGTTGGGTTTATTTCTGGGCTCTCTGTTCTATTCCATTGGTCTATGTGCCTGTTTTTATGCCAGTACCAGGCTGTTTTGATTACAGTGGCCTTGTAATACAGTTTGATATCAGGTATTGTGATCCCTCCTACTTTGTTCTTCTTTCTCAAAATTGCAGCTGCTATTCGGGGTCTTTTATGGTTCCATATAAATTTTTGAAGTGTTTGTTCTATGTCTGTGAAATATGCCATTGGTACTTTAATAGGTATTGCATTGAATCTGTAAATTGCTTTGGGTAGTATGGACATTTTGATGATGTTAATTCTTCCAATCCATGAACACGGTATATGTTTCCATTTATTTGTGTCTTCCTTGATTTCTTTCTTCAGTGTTGTGTAGTTTTCTGCATACAGGTCTTTTACCTCCTTGGTTAGGTTTATTCCCAGATATTTTATTTTTCTTTTTGCTATATCGAATGGGATTTTTTTCCTGATTTCTGCTTCTGCTGCTTCATTGTTGGTATACAAAAATGCCTTTGATTTCTGGATATTAACTTTGTATCCCGCTGTTATGCCAAATTCATTTATTAGTTCCAGCAGTTTTTTGGTAGAGGCTATAGGGTTTTCCATGTACACTATCATGTCATCTGCAAACAATGCCAGTTTTGTTTCCTCCTTTCCGATTTGGATGCCTTTTATTTCCTTTTCTTGTCTGATCGCTGTGGCTAGAACTTCTAATACTATATTGAATAGAAGTGGTGAAAGTGGGCAACCTTGTCTTGTTCCTGATCTTAGTGGAAAAGCTTTTAGTTTTTGCCCATTGAGTATGATGTTGGCTGTAGGTCTTTCATATATGGCCTTTATTATGTTGAGGAATGCTCCCTCTATTCCCATTTTTCTGAGTACCTTTATCATAAATGGGTGTTGAACCTTATCAAAAGCTTTTTCCGCATCTATTGATATGACCATGTGATTTTTGTCTTTGCTTTTGTTTATTTGGTGTATTACATTTATTGATTTGCGTATATTGAACCATCCTTGCATCCCTGGGATGAATCCCACTTGGTCGTGGTGTATGATCTTTTTGATGTATTGTTGGATGCGATTTGCCAATATTTTATTGAGGATTTTAGCATCTATGTTCATCAGTGATATTGGCCTGTAATTTTCTTTCTTTGTTGTGTCTCTATCTGGCTTTGGAATTAGGGTGATGCTGGCTTCATAAAAAGAGTTGGGGAGTTTTCCCTCCTTTTGGATTTTTTGGAATAGTCTGTGAAGAATAGGGGTTAGCTCTTCCTTAAAAGCTTTGTAGAATTCTCCTGTGAAACCATCTGGTCCAGGGCTTTTGTGTGATGGGAGTTTTTTGATTACTGCTTCAATTTCATTTGCTGTTATTGGCCTGTTCAGGTTTTCTGCTTCTTTTTCATTGAGTTTTGGAAGATTATATTTTTCTAGAAATTTGTCCATTTCACCTAGGTTTTCAAATTTCTTGGCATACAGTTCCACATAGTAATTTCTTACAATCCTTTCTATTTCTGCAGTATCAGTTGTAATCTCTCCTCTTTCATTTCTGATTGTGTTTATTTGGGTCTTCTCTCTTCTTTTCTTGATGAGCCTACTTAAAGGTTTGTCTATTTTGTTTATCTTTTCAAAAAACCAACTCCTGGATTCATTGATCCTTAGAATTGTGCTTTTAGTTTCTATGTCATTTAATTCTGCTCTGATCTTGGTTATTTCCTTCCTTCTACTTGCTCTGGGCTGTCTTTGTTGTTGTTCCTCGAGTTCTTGGAGGCGTCGGGTTAGGTTGTTTGTTTGAAATGTTTCTATCTTCTTTAGGTAGGCCTGTATTGCTATGAACTTCCCTCTCAGGACTGCCTTCACTGTGTCCCATAGGTTTTGGGTTGTTGTGAGTTCATTTTCATTTGTTTCCAGAAGCTTTCTGATTTCTTCCCTAATTTCAATCTTGACCCATTCGTTGTTTAATAGCCTACCATTCAGTCTCCATGATTTTGGGTGTTTTGGGTTTTTTTCATTGGGGTCGGTTTCCAATTTCAGTCCCTTGTGATCAGAGAAAATGCTTGGTATGATTTCTATTTTCTTGAATTTATTGAGACTCGTTTTGTGTCCTATCATGTGATCTATCTTTGAAAATGTTCCATGTGCGTTTGAAAAGAAAGTGTATTTAGCTTCTTTGGGATGGAGGGCTCTATATATATCAATTAGGTCCATTTCGTTTAGGGTGTCATTTAATGCTGCAATATCTTTGTTGATATTTTGTTTGGAAGATTTGTCCAATTTAGACAGTGGGGTGTTAAAATCTCCTACTATAATTGTGTTGCTGTCAATTTCTTTCTTGAGGTCCTCCAGAATTTTCTTTATATATTTGGGTGCTCCTATGTTGGGTGCATATATATTTACGATGTTAATGTCTTCTTGGTGGATTCTCCCTTTGAGTATTATGAAGTGACCTTCTGGGTCTCTCTTTATGGCCCTTCTTTTGAAGTCTATTTTGTCTGATATGAGAATTGCTACCCCGGCTTTTTTTTCTTGTCCATTTGCTTGGAAAATTTGGTTCCATCCTTTCACTTTTAGTCTGTGGTGGTCCTTTGACCTGAGGTGGGTCTCTTGTAGGCAGCATATGTGTGGGTCATGCTTTCTTATCCATTCAGCTATTCTATGTCTTTTAATTGGTGCATTTAATCCATTTACGTTTAAGGTTATTATTGAAAGGTATTTATTCATTGCCATTTGTGTACCTGTGTTCCTCTCTATCTCTCTCTTTTCCTTCCTTTCCTAAAGCAGTCCTTTTAGTAATTCTTGTAGAGCTGGTTTGGTGGAGGCGTATTCTTTTAGACTTCTTTTGTCTTGGAAGCTCTTTATTTGGCCTTCTATCTTGATTGAGAGCCTTGCTGGGTACAATAGCCTTGGTTGTAGGCCTCTGTTTCTCATTACTTGGAATATTTCCTGCCATTCTCTTCTTGCTTGGAATGTTTCCGTTGAGAAGTCAGTAGCCAACCTTATTGGGACCCCCTTGTATGTTATTTCCTTTTTCTCCCTTGCTGCCTTTAGGATTTTCTCTTTGTCTTGGAGGTTTGCCATTTTAATGATGATGTGTCTTGCAGTAGGCCTCTTTGGGTTCCACCTGTTTGGAACTCTCTGCGATTCCTGAATCCGTGTGACTTTCTCTCTCCTCAACTTAGGAAAATTTTCCGTAATTACTCTTTCAAGGAGGTTTTCTATCCCTTGTTCTTCTTCCTCTCCTTCTGGTATTCCTATTATTCGGATATTATTACGTTTCATGTTGTCTTGCATTTCTCTTAAAGTCTCCTCATTTTTTCTGATTCTCTTTTCCATTATTTGGTCTGTCTGGGAGATTCTTTCTATCCTGTCTTCTGTCTCACTTATGCGATCTTCCGCCATATCGATTCTATTCTTCATACCTTCTACTGTGTTCTTCAGTTCAGAAATTGTATTCTTCATTTCCTCTTGGCCTTTACTAAGGGTTTCCATTTCCTTTTTCATGTTGGTGTAGTTTGCAGAGAGCTCACTGTAGCTCCCCTGTAGTTTCTGGTAGCTCGTTGTAAGCTCTTTGAATTTCCTGATAACCAGTGCTTTGAATTCAATATCTGATAGTTGGCTTGCCTCTAGTTCATCTAACGTTCTTTCTGAGACTTCCTCCTTTTCTTTCATTTGGGGGTTGTTTCTTTGTCTTCCCATTGTTTGTGTTGCTCTTCTTGTTGGCTTCAGCTTCTTAAAGTGGTCTCTTCTGGGTTCCTGGGTTTATGGTGAGAACTTCTGTGGTAAGATGCCTGTGAGATTCAGTGGTGCAGTCTCCTGCAGGTATTTTGGTGTTCTCCACTTCCACCTACTCCTCTTTTTGGCTTCCAGCTGGTCAAACCTTTTCTTCTGGTCTCCCTAGCTGCAGCAGCCTGAGGGGCTATTAGTGTGGCCTTTCTCTCCTCTCGGTGAACTTAGCTGGTCTCGCCAGTGCCCTCCCAAGATCCAGAATGTGGCTGCTCTTCCGTGCCCAGCTGAGAGCAGGTTTTTCCCCAGGCTTCCGAACTCTGGCCTGGCGTGAGGGCACGCACTCCCAGCCAGGCTTTCCTGGTCTAGCAGGCTTGGGCTTGGACCTTTCCCAGTGCTGTAGCTGCACACACTGGGCAACTCACAATTCTTCCAAGCTGGCAACCACAGCCTGACTCCAGGTGCTTCTCAGTTTGAGCCCAGCTGGGTAGGGATGAATCTGGCGATTGGCACTTCCCCAGGGGCCCTGTCAGTCTCACGCAGTGCCCCGATGCTGTGTGAGCGCCCGCTGGAGTCCCCGGCTGGAGTCCCCAGGTATGGGGAATGTGCACCACTGGGACTGCGCACCTGGGGGAATGCACGCCACGGGGAATGCACGCCACCGGGAATACACGGAATTCCCAGACTTCCAATCTGGCGACCACACAGGATTCTGGATGCTTCTTAGTCTGCGCTCAGCTGCGTAGGGATGGATCTGGCGATTGGCACTTCCCCAGGGGCCCTGTAAGTCTCTCGAAGTGCCCCAATGCTGTGTGAGCGTCCGCCTGAGTCCCCAGCTAGAGTCCCCTGGTATCGGGAATGCGCACCTCCGGGAATGCGCGCCACCCAGACCTCCAAGCCGGCAAGTACAGCCTGCCTTCCGGTGCTTCTCAGCCTGCCCCCGGCTGGGTAGGGAGGGAGCTGGTGACTGGTGCTCTTCCAGGAGCACTGATCGTATCCTGAATCACCCCCGAGACTGTGGGAGCACCGGCTCAGGCTACTGGGAATGCTGGGGCCGCTCAGTTCCCCAAACTGGCAAACACAGCCTGACTCCACGGGTTATCAGAGTTCTCCGGTTTGCTTCCCAATGCCCACTCCTCTCTCTGCCACTACAGGCAAACCGATCTCTCCTGTTGTTTTCCAATCTGCACCCTGCTGGTTAGAGAGGATGCCGGTGACTAGTTCTCTCATAGGGTTGTCCTTGTTGCCCTCCCTCGGCTCTCAGAAATCAGGGCGGACCTGCCAGGACCCTGGCACCGCCGTGGAAGGGCCCGCAGCCTCTGTGCTGTTCCCTCATACCTTGCTGATCTGAGGTCCGTCTCCTCTCCTCAACCTCTGGTCATTCAGTGTCCGCTATGCTCTCTGGGGTCCTGCCATCCCATATGCTGGGTCCCTGTTGGGTGTTCGCCATGCTTCTCTGCAGAGCAGCCTGGTTTTTCTCTGAAGCGTGAAGGGAAGTGAAATCCTTTGTCCTACTCCATCGCCATCTTCCTGATTCCAATCCTATTTTGTATTTTTTAAAAATATATTTTATTAATTATGCTATTACAGTTGTCCCATTTTTTCTTTCTTTTATTCCCCTGTACCCTCTCTCCCACCATCATTCCCCCACCTTAGTTCATGTCCATGGGTTGTACATATAAGTTCTTTGGCTTCTCCTTTTCCCATACTATACTTAACTGTCTATTTTGTACCTACCTATTCTGCTTCTTATTCCTTATACCTTTTCCCCCAATCTCTTCCCTCCCCCTCCCCACTGATAACCCTCCATGTGATCTCCATTTCTGTGCATCTGTTCCTGTTCTAGTTGTTTGCTTAGTTTGTTTTTGTTTCTTAGGTTCAGTTGTTGATAGTTGTGAGTTTGTGGTCATTTAAACAGTTTGTATTTCTTCTTTTCTTTTTCTCAGATAAGTCCCTTTAACATTTCATACCATAAGGGCTTGGTGATGATGAACTCCTTTAACTTTACCTTATCTGGGAAGCACTTTATCTGCCCTTCCATTCTCAGTGATAGCTTTGCTGGATATAGTAATCTTGGCTGTAGGTCCTTGCCTTCCATGACTTGGAATGCCCCTTTCCAGGCCCTTCCTGCCTGCAAGGTCTCTTTTGAAAAATCAGCTGACAGTCTAATGGGAACTCCTTGGTAGGTAACTGTCTCCTTTTCTCTTGCTACTTAAAGATTCCTTATCTTTAATCTTGGGTAGTGTAATTATGATTTGCTTTGGTGTGTTCCTCCTTGGGTCCAACTTCTTTGGGACTCTCTGAGCTTCCTGGATTTCCTGGAAGTCTATTTTCTTTGCCAGATTAGGGATGTTCTCCTTCATTATGTTTTCAATTTCTTGCTCTTCATCTTCTCCTTCTGGCACCCCTGTGGATGTTTAAAGTTGTCCCAAAGGTTCCTAAGCCTCTCCTCATTTTTTTAATTCTTGTTTCTTCATTCTGTTCTGGTTGAATGTTTATTTCTTCCTTCTGGTCCAAATTGTTGGGTTTGAGTAGCAGTTTTCTTTCCTTCACTGCTGGTTCCCTGTGTATCTTTCTTTATTTCATTACATTAGACTTCACTTTTTTCTCTATTTTGTGACCGTACTCAACCATTTCATGAGAATCCTGATTACTAGTGTTTTGAACTCTGCAGCTGATAGGTTGGCTCTGTCTTCATTGCTTAGCTGTATTTTGTCCGGAGATTTGATTTGTTCTTTTATTTGGCCCTTTTTTGTTTTTGGTCTTAGCAAGCCTGTTACATAGTAATGGGTGAAGCCTTAGGTATTCACCAGCGGGGGGTGGGGCACAACCTATGTCACTGTATTGTGGCACTGTATGTGGGGGAGGGGTCTAGGAGGAGACAATGCCACTTCCTCAGCTCTCTGGGGGCTTTCAGTCACTTCCTTCGATATTCACAAGCAAATTAGTCTCTGCTGTTGCTGATTCCCAGGTCAGTGGTTCTGTGTATGTTCTAGAACCCTGTGGGTCTCTCTTACAAACTCTCCTGTGAGGCTGGGAGTTCTTCATGCTGCTGCAACCCCCACAGGTTTTTTCAGTCAGAGGTTTTGTGGCTTTATTTCCCTGTGCTGAGACCTTGGGTTGTACGGTGTGTGTCACTCCCCAGTTGTTACTCTGGGTTGATCTGCATGTGAATGTTGGACTGCCGCTCCACCAGTTGCCTTGCCTGCCCAGTCCTCCAGTTGCCACCTTGCCATGTGTCCTCTCCACCCCAGCTACCTGTCTCCACCCTTTCTGCCAGTCGGGATGGATGTTTCTTCTTTATCTCCTTGGTTGTCAGACTTCCATACAGTTCGATTTTCTGGCAGTTCTGGTTGTTTTTTATTTTTAAGTTTATTGTTGCTCTTTGATTGTTTGTAAAGAGGCAAAGTGTATCTACCTACACCTCCATCTGGTCCTGAAGTCTATTTGTTATTCTTTGATGGTTGCTCTCTTGTTTTTTTGTTCTTTCTTTTTTTCCCCTTTTTAATATATCTTATTGATTATGCCATTACAGTGGTTCCATTCCCCCCTTCATTTCCCTTCATCCTGAATACCCCTCCCCCACCATTACCCTCCCTCCTTTAGTTTATGTCCATGTGTCACAAGCCCTTTAGACTCTATATTTCCCCTACTATTCTTGCCCTCCCCCCTGTTTATTTTCTACCTACCATCTATGCTACTTATTCTCTGTATCTTCTCCCCNCAGACTTCCATACAGTTCAATTTTCTGGCAGTTCTGGTTGTTTTTTATTTTTAAGTTTATTGTTGTTCTTTGATTGTTTGTGAAGAGGCAAAGTGTATCTACCTATACCTCCATCTGGTCCTGAAGTCTATTTGTTATTCTTTGATAGTTGCTCTCTTGTTTTTTTGTTCTTTCTTTTTTTCCCCTTTTTAATATATCTTATTGATTATGCCATTACAGTGGTTCCATTCCCCCCTTCATTTCCCTTCATCCTGAATACCCCTCCCCCACCATTACCCTCCCTCCTTTAGTTTATGTCCATGTGTCACAAGCCCTTTAGACTCTATATTTCCCCTACTATTCTTGCCCTCCCCCCTGTTTATTTTCTACCTACCATCTATGCTACTTATTCTCTGTATCTTCTCCCCACTTCTCCTCCTCCCACTCCCCTGTTGCTAACCCTCCAAGTGATCTCCAGTTCTACAGTTCCACTCCTGATCTAGCTGTCCTCTTAGTTTGCTTTTGTTTTAGGTGTGGTTGTTAACAACTGTGAGTTTGCTGTTATTATGTCCTTTCACTGTTCATATTTTTATCTTCTTTTTCTTAGATAAGTCCCTTTAACGTTTCATATAATAAGGGCTTGGTGATGATGGACTCCTTGAATTTGATCTTATCTGAGAAGCACTTTATTTGCCCTTCCATTCTAAATGAAAGCTTTGCTGAATAGAGTAATCTTGGATATACGTCTTTGGATTTCATGACTTGGAATACTTCTTTCCAGCCCCTTCTTGCCTGTAAGGTCTCTTTTGAGAAATCAGCTGACAGTCTGATGGGAACTCCTTTGAAGGTGACTGTCCCCTTATCTCTTGCTGCTTCTAGTATTCTCTCTTTCATTTTAATCTTGGGTAATGTAATTATGATGTGCCTTGGTGTGTTCCTTCTTGGGCCCAACTTCTTTGGGACAATCTGAGCTTCCTGGATTTCCTGGAAGTCTATTGCCTTTGCCAGATTGGGGAAGTGGTCCTTCATTATTTGTTCAACTAAGTTTTCCACTTGTTTCTCTTTCTCTTCCTGTTCTGGTACCCCTGTAATTCGGATGTTGGAACGTTTAAATATGTCCTGGAGGTTCCTAAGCCTCTCCTCATATTTTTGAATTCTTGTTTCTTCATTCTTTTCTGTTTGGTTGTTTCTTTCTTCCTTCTGGTCCACTCCCTTGATTTGAGTCCCAGTTTCCTTTCCATCACTATTGGTTTCCTGTGCACTTCCCTTCATTTCAATTAGGTTAGCCTTCATACGTCCCTCTAATTTGTGACTAAAAATCGACCAGTTCTGTGAGTATCCTAATGACCAGTGCGTTGAACAGTACAGATTCTGATAGGTTGGCTATCTCTTGGTTGCTTAGAAGTATTGGCTCTGGGGCTTTGAGCTGTTCTTCTTGAGCCGTAATATTTTGTTCTGTTCACACCTGTTATGTATGAGGGGCATAGCCTTAGGTGTTCACCAGGACAGGGCAACCCAGGTTTCTGGGTTGTGACACTGTATGTGGGAGTGGGGTCAGAGAGGGGCAATGGCATTTGTTCTGCTCTTCTCAGATTTCCGTTCCCTCTGCTGCTTCCTGCAAGCAAACCAGCCCCACCCTGGTGCTGGCTCCCAGGTATGTGGGCTTGTGCCTCCTGAAGGACCTTGTGGGTCTCTCTAACAAACTCTCTGTGAGACTGGGAGCTTCTTCTGGCACCTCGACCCTGAAAGTTTTTACAATTGGTGCTTTTAGGCTTTATTTCCCATTGTTGGGGCCCTAGCTTGCATGGTCTGTCTCACTGCTCACTCCTTCACCTGGTTTATCTACGCGTGAATATGTGACCACGGTCAGCCAGCCACCTTGTGCCCCTACTGGGTCTGCCAGTGGCCACCCCACACTTGGGAACTGCCAACCACTGCCTGTGCCCCTTGGTTGGTCTGGACACTTTTTCCTGTGAGACCCCGCTCTGCCAGCCGCTGACTCCGCTCCTCTTACTAGTCTGGCTGAATGGTTCGTTATAGTCAGACTTCCATACAGCTCAATTCTCTGTGTTTTGGTTGCATTTTTGTTATTAAAACTTTGTTGTCTTTAAACTTGGTAGTGCAAGGAGGCACAGTGTTTTCACCTACGCCTCCGTCTTGGCCAGAAGTCAATTTTTATTTCTTTTTGTTCTTTCTTAATGGAACTTAAATTATTTCAGTATTGTATTCCTTTAACTAATTCTCTAATTTTCTTCCTCATGCTCTATTTTTTATTTCTCTGCCTTTTTGTTTTACTTTGGAGATTAACATGACTAATGTCACATTTGAACATTTGCTTAGTATTTTTTTTTTGCTTTTATATCTGTTTGAAAATGTCCAATAACTCTTATGCCCCTGTTGCTATTTTTGTTTTTAAAAAGTAGCACTTGTTTTTGTTTAATGGATGTACTACATTCTTTTCACTCACGGAGGGCATCTAATACAGATTTTTCAAAGTTTCTCCTTTTTTTCTTGCTGTTTATCTATTTGCTCCAAGTGTTTCTTTCTGTTTGTTTCTGCAATCTCTCTCTTCCATAGTGGCATCTTTCCCTCAGTTTCTAATGATCCTTGGTTGTCTGCTCCCCTTTAAAAGCAAGGCACAAAAGCTTTGATAGAAGACTGTAAAGATAGGTTGGGCTTCTCTGTAGGATAACCAGGTTATAAGCAAACCTTGTTTTCAGGGAAACCTTAGAGATGAGAATCTTTCTGTCCTTTTTTCCCCTTTGGGCGATCCAGTTTCTCCCCAAAATAATTGTGCAGTCTCTGAACAAAAGAGCTGTGTGCCTGGCCATTAGCATCCTGGACATGGGATGGAGACTTTGATAAACAGGCTTTCATTTAACTCCTGTTTTCACTTTAGTGTGTCACTTCTGCCCTCTATTGTCAGTGCCTTTGAGCCTGGTGATTGTAACATTGATTAGACTGACTTTCTAAAGTTATACGTTGATATTTGTCAGTTCTATTATAATTTGCCTTACTGGTAATATCTGAAGTTCTAGGACTGCTCAGTTAATAGAATTAAAAAAAAATCAAACACAGTTATCATGCTGGAAAGACAACAAATGCTTTTAAAAAGCTCCATGTGAAGAGAAAAATCAGTCATAGAGAAGAGGAAGAGTACTCTTGAGGCAAATGTGTTCAAGAGATTTATATTTAATTTGATAAATGCAACTGACTTAAAATAGGAAGGACGAGTTACTAAGCTGCTATCATTTATGACTGAGTAGTGAGGCAAAGCACAGGACAACTCACACAAGGGCAGCCACGATGAAGACAGAATTAGTTATTTGAAAAAAAAAAACACAACAGAAAGTGGAGCACATGACACTCACAGATGCGCCTCTGAAACCTGGAGGCCAGGAGGACCCTGCAGGAGAAAGCAGACATTTTTCCTTTAAAGTCAAGAGCAGGGAGGAATTGCAAGGGAGAGACAAGCTGTAGCAAAGAGCATGACATGGTTAATGTAGAAATAGGAGGTTTAGAAGCTGAGACCAGGAGGTGCCAAGTGACCACAGTGGCTTTGATCCATGACCATAAACTCTGTGTGACCTCCTTGCTTAGTGAGACAACCTGTTTTGGGACTGTATCCCTTACATTCTAAACTACAGTCTTGTGAGGGGCTGTGGTAGGAGGGTCCTTTGAGCCCTTGGACCTGGCCATGTGGCTGCTTCAGGCCTTCCTCACGTCCAGTGGTGGAGTGAGCCTTTCTTCTCCATCCTTCAGAACAAACACAAGGCCTTTGTAACTACACTGTCAAAATATTTCTGCTCCTGTTGTGGCTGTTAGCATGCTGACAGGCTGGCTCTGGTTTCCAGACCCTTACCTGTTGCCTTGTAGCTCTCCCAGGGAGTTCCTCCTCCTACTTCTACTTCTCCTGGAAGTTAAACTCACTCTTTTTCTTTCCTTTGGAGAGGGAGGGCTCAGGCCCTGGGATTTGTCACTCCCAAAGGTTTTTCTTGTCTGCTCCTTAGGCTCTGCAGACTCAGACCCAGCCTGGGGGAGGGTGAGTGAGCTGAGCACACTGACTCCTTAGAGCAGACACTACTGTGTCCGGGCTGTGGGCGGCAGTGGGCTTGTGCTCCACGTGGCAGTCTGTGGGGTGGTCCTAGGGGCTTGGTTGAAGTCTCCTGCTGCCTTTTGAAAAATTTATGCAATTAAAATATGTCAAACCCACACTGTTTTTGTCTTGTTCTAATATTTAAATATTAGAATGATATAAAGTTATAGAAACAAAATATTATTTTCCTTCCAATCTTCAAGCACATTTGATACTTGAGCTCTGTGCTGTGACTGCGAGCCCTTTGTGGGCCTCTTCTCTGAACCTCTGGGGTTAAGTATAAAATAGTTTGCAAAGTAAAGAATTGGGAAGAACACTGAACTGATGTCAGGCAATGTGGTTCTGGGCCTGGTTCTCCACTCACAGGCCCCAGGCCAGAAGGGTGAGTCCCTGCTCTCTCTGAACCTCTGTTTCTCTCCCATGAAACAGGGAGGTTGGAATAGAGGTTCTCTCGTTCCCCCTCCTTGGCCTTTTTCTCTCCTGGATCCGTCAGATTTTGTTTGAACATTCTGCTTCCTTTCACACCAAATCATAGCCATTGTGTAATCTTTACAGACCTCCTTTTATTTGTGATATTTGTGGCTAAATATTAGTTTTCCCTATAAAGTTGTTGGAAGCCATCAAGAAGAAAAGTTATTGCAAAGCTCTTTGCATTAAGTAGAGAATAACATGAAGTCATGGTAATTAATTTTTATGCCGATTTGGCTTCAGTTCCAACCTGGCCTTTTCGTTTGAACACATGAAATATATTTATGTGTGAAGTATATATGATTGTGTGTAATTAGGTTTGTCAAATTATGTTAATAGCTTCAAGTCTCTTCCAGGCATAATGCTGAAAAAAATCAAAACAATTAATTAAAAAGTAGAATTGTTTTGACTATTACCATTAGAGGAGATGTATTAAAACCCACAAATGGCTGGAGGTATTTTGAAAACGCACGCCTGCTCATCTGAAACACTGCTCTGGGTCTTTATATGAAAGAAGTTGATACAATGTTTCAAATTATTGTGTTGGGATTTAGGGACTTATTTTTGTCCTTAGTATAGAGTTCAGTTATTTTTTCAGAGGAATGGAAGTCTTGAGGTGGAATAGTCACTCCTTTGGTAAGGCATGACTCCATTTTGCATGGGATAATCTATAATTTACTCATAAGATTTTGATGTTTGCTCCACAGGGAAGGAAATCAAGGATGCTGCAGTTTCAAAATTGGGCCTGGGGGCTAAGACTGAGGACTTGGAGAGAAAGACTTTAGCAAAGGTCTCCGGACAAGGAAACACCATAATGATCCACAGAGACGTCAGTCCATTGTTTTAGGATGTTCTCACATATGACTGGTTCTGTAAGCAGAGCATGTGCTTTTGGAAAATGTAGCTGTTCTCTGTGTGTTTATCAGGGGGCAGTCCTGCTCAGACAAGTCTGAAACATCTCATGTCTCCAGTGCCATCTTCTGCCATTTCCCTCAGCGACTCCCAGCCTTTACCCAATCCGAACCATTTCCCCATCCCTAAGCAAAACCATTATGCACTCTGATGTTCTTTCCTTCTTTGCCCAGCCGGTCAAATGCCACTTACCCTTCTGTGGAAGCTCTGGCATCATCCTTTGCATGAATTCTCTGCTGGTCACATCTCTGCCCCAGAGGGTGTGAGATGTCCACCTCACTGTGTGCCAACACCCTTGTTCATCACTCTTCTTACATGGATATTGTGATTTCGAGGTATTGTTGGTTCTGCCACCAGCCTGGGCACTGAGGGGAGGGACCGGGCCATCTTCACGGTTGTATCCCCATGCGGGCTCAGGCTCAGGAAATGTTTATTCAGTTGGCTAGTGCATGTCATGTACTACTTAGGTTAGTGCTCTCTCTAGAGCATTTTGTCTTTAGGACAGGTTGCATCGCATGGTGGTGTGAGTGCATGGAAGCCAACTGCTGGTTGAAATCATGTATCTACTACTTACAAGCTGAGTGACTGTTCTCAGCCTCAGTTTTATCATCTGTAAAATGGGGATAATTTAATTGAGTTGTTTTGAGGACTGAACAAGTTAATATTTACTGAAATTGTATTTTATAAGATAATTTTGGGGGCTCTGAATCAACACAGGAGATAGAAAGTTGTAACTATGGGTCTGGTTCCCAGATTGTACAGAGAATGACCTTTGCCGATGGGTACCATTCAAACTTATATCCTATATGAAAACTGTGAGACTCCAGAATAGATCTATCTCACTATAGTGAAACCCTCTTTATTATCAACTGAAAAATACCACAGACCTTCAGCTCAGGAAAATAGAACAATTTTAATACAATCTTCACCTATTTTTTAACCTTTAAAATGTGCAATTTATATTTGATCATATCACTATCCTGTTTAACACGTGAATTGCCTTCCTATTGCCCCCAATTCCTCAGGGTGGCTTCTGAGGCCCCACCTGCCCTTTGCAGCCTCATCTCCTGCCACTTTATTTCTCCTTTTCTAGAATTAAGTTCCAGATGTGCACTCCCTTCTGTTCCCAAACATGCAGGTCTCTTTCCTAAGTTTCCTGTGCTTTCTCTTCCTTCTGTCTGTACAAACATGCCTCCTCCTACTGCCCTGGTTTTCTACTCAGTTTAAACATCGCCTCTCCTGGATTATTTTAGGGGCCCTTGGCCGTCTGCTGCTCGAATATCTGGAGCCCCCTTATCATACCATTTGTGGCACAACTTACTGCTTAACTATCAGCCTTTCCCATTAGAAATAAACTCCAAGGGGGCAGGGACCAAATTTGTTTTGCTCACAGCCGTATCCTCATCATCCTAAAGAAGGTCTGGCCTTTGTAGGCATTGAATAAATACTTACTGAATGAGTGTTAAATCTTAGAAGCTTTTAAGTGTGACCCAACCCATATTTTAGTTGAGTGTCCCCAAGTCCTCCAGCTTGTTGCACTGAGCTTATCTGTTAAAGACAGTGAATTGGCTTGTGTCTCTATCCTGTTTATAGTGGATCATCTCCTCTCTGTAGAGCACTAAAGGATGGTTCCATTTTTCCCAAGTATCTCTGCTAACTATTTTGCAGTTTACCTTCCGTGCTTACTGGCCCTTTGCTATACTGCAGTTCTCTGCTAGACACCATCCCAGTTCCACCGGTACCCAAAGTGTCCCCCTCAAGGCTCTGTGTGTCATGGCATACTTACTCGACAGTGAAGCACAGTGAACAGCTTAAGGTGAAATAGGACACACCTCCTTTTGAATAGCCCTATGACTATTTTCACCTCTGAGATCTTTTTTGCTCATCTTTTGGACTTGGATGGTGGGTCTCTGTGATGATTTTGGGCCCTCTTTGTCTTCTTCTAAATCCCCAAATTCCTGTTAATTTCTTATGCAGACCTCGGTTAGCTGTTGCATTGTCTGGCTTTTACTTATAAAGGTTTGGTCCCTAGGCTTTTATGTTGATAAGCCATCCTGCCCACGGCCACGGACAGGAGGCAGCACACGGTTGATTTAGAGGGTGGGCTCTAGGGCTCAACAACCTGGCTCCAAATAGAGTATCCACATTTCTAGGCAGTGTGGTTCCCCTCGCCCAACCCCCCTCCCCTGCCCCCGTGTTGCTTAATTTCTAGTTGCCTCAAGTTCTTTGTCTGTATGGTGGTCACTGTAGTGATATAAAATGGTAACTGTAACAAGGATCAAATGAGTTAATACAGGTAAAGTCCTTAGAAAAATGTGTGCACACAGTAAGCACCTACTAAATCAGAACTTTTTTTTTTTTTCATTAAGATGTATGAGTAATCAAGACAGCTTTCTACATGGGAGAAATTATTTTTTTATGGAATTGCTTTAGGATATGCTTTTTAAATATATTTTATTAATTATGCTATTACAGTTGTCCCATTTCCCCCCTTCACTCCTCTCCACCCTGCACACCCTCTCCCACCCACATTCCCCACCTTTAGTTCATGTCCCTGTGTCTTCAGTTCTTAAGCTTTTACATTTCCCATACCATTCTTGCCCTCCCCCTATTTTCTGTTTGCCATCTGTTCTACTTATTCTTTGTACCTTCTCCCCCCTTCTCCTCCCCCCACTCCCCTGTTGCTCTTCCCTCCATGTGATCTCCATTTCTGTGGTTCTGTTCCTGTTCTAGTTGTTTGCTTACTTTGTTTTTGTTTTTGTTATAGATGTGGTTGTTAATGATTGTGAGTTTGCTGTCCTTTCACTGTTCACATTTTTTATCTTCTTTTTCTTAGATAAGTCCCTTTAACATTTCATATAATAAGGGCTTGGTGATGATGAACTTCTTGAATTTGACCTTACCTGAGAAGCACTTTATCTGCCCTTCCATTCTAAATGAAAGCTTTGCTGGATAGAACAATCTTGGCTGTAGGTCTTTGGATTTCATGACTTGGAATACTTCTTTCTAGCCCCTTTTTGCCTGCAAAGTCTCTTGAGAAATCAGATGACAGTCTGATGGAAACTCCTTTGTAGGTGACTGTTTTATCTCTTGCTGCTTCTAGGATTCTCTCCTTATCTTTAATCTTGGGTAATGTAATGATGATATGCCTTGGTGTGTTCCTCCTTGGGTCCAATTTCTTTGGGACTCTCTGAGCTTCCTGGATTTCCTGGAAGTCTATTTCCTTTACCAGACTGGGGAAGTTCTCCTTTATTATTCGTTCAAATAACTTTTCCATATGTTGCTCTTCCTCTTCTGTTATCCCTATAATTCAGATGTTGGAATGTTTAAAGATGTCCTGGAGGCTTCTAAGCCTCTCCTCATTTTTTTGAATTCTTGTTTCTTCATTCTTTTCTGATTGGATGCCTCTCTCTTCTTTGTGGTGCACTTCATTGATTTGAGTCCCAGTTTCTTTCTCATCACTATTGGTTCCCTGTACATTTTCCTGTATTTCACTTAGTGTAGCCTACATTTTTCCATCTAATTTGCAACCAAATTCAACCAATTCTGTGAGTATCCTGATCACCAGTATTTTGAACTGTGCATCTGATGGGTTGGCTATCTCTTCATCACTTAGTTGTATTTATTCTGGAGCTTTGATCTGTTCTTTTGTTTGAGCCATCTTTTTTTGTCTTGATGCCCCTGTTACATAGTGAGGGGCAGAGCCTTAGGTGTTCACTAGGGTGGGGCAACCCAATTGCTGGGTTATGATGCTGTATGTAGGGGTGGGGTCCAAGAGGGAACAATGGTGCTTGCTCCACTCTCTGTCAGATTTCAGTCCCTTCTGCCACTTCCCCCAAGCAAACTGGCCTTTCTGGTGCTGATTCCCATGTGGGTGGGCTTGTGTACATTCTAGGACCCTGTAGGTCTCTCCAGTGAACTCTTCTGTGAGGCTGGGAGTCTCTCCCGGTGCCTCACCCCCACAGGTGTTTTCAATTGGTGTTTTTGAGGCTTTATTTTCCTGCACTGGGACCCTGGGTATTGCAGTCTGTCTCACTCTCCAGTTTTGCCTGGTTTATCTGTGCACTAATGTGGGACCACCCAGCCCACCAGCCTCCTGGCCTGCTGTGCCCCTCCACAATCTGCCATCTTGCTGGGTCCACCAGCTGCTTTGCTGCGAGCCCTCTCTGTCCAGGCTCCCTGACTCCACCCCTGCTACCAGTCTGGATGAATGTGTCTACTTTAACTCCTTGGTTGTCGGACTTCCATACAGTTCAGTTTTCTGTCAGTTCTGGCTGTTTTTTGTGTTTAAATTGTTGTTGTCCTTATTTTGTTTGTGTGAAGAGGCAGTGTATCTACCTATGCCTCCATCTTGTCCAGAAGTTGAGAAATTCTTTAGAAACCTATTTAAGCAACAGTGCGTTTGCCTCATTACACTAATTCCAAGTTATTTGTCAACTTTCTAAGATGTCTTCTGACTCTTGTCAGCCTACAGGATTGGATAAGAGTGCCAACTTAGAAACAGACTGGGCTTAGAACTTGGTTCCACTTGGTTTCTTTCTGTGATCTTCAGAAATTAAATTTGTGGAGAGTTAATTTCCTCCATCAGGACAATACTGTCCCCTAGAGTTTGTGAGTGTTAAATGAACTCAAGTATATAAATATTAGCATAGTGTTGAGTATGTAATAACTATTTTATAACTGTGATTATTACTATTAGTTTTATTGTTACTTTTTAAAATCAAGAGTGACAGCATGTGCTTCTGGAAGGCTGAAGAATTAAGTATGACCTCACTTCATCATACCCTGTAGTGTAAAATATCTTGTTAGAAGAGCCTATTCATCTTGATGTTCAATAGAACTCTTACAGAAGGGGTTAAGGAAGAAGCATGAAGTACATTTTGTGAAAAGAGAGATGAAAACTGTCCTATATGGCATTCATTGGTAGAGTTAGAAACTATTTAACAAAGTTTCTGTTTTCTCAGGGAGGCCACCGCCTTTTAGGAGTAGAGTTTTCTGCTCTTCTTTGAGTGGTTAGTGTGTGGATAAATGTAAACTTGCTATCCAGCAGAGGCTGATGGAGTGATACCCTAGTGGAGCCATTGGCAAAGGATAAAGCAAGATAGAAACAAAGCCATGTTCCAAATAATGCTCAGTGCCTTTCTTGTTATATTCCATTATAATTCATTGCCATTAGAGGCAGTTTGGACCATTTTAAAACTATTCCATTATAATTTCTGGGCTGACTATAAATTTGAAAGAATGTACATGTACAGTTTCTTAACAATTCAAAGAAAGTTAAAAAAAACTAAGATTTACTATCTAAGTTTGCCATCCAGAATCCAAATTCCAAAGCCAGTGAGATATTGAAATACTGTTCTGCATTTTATTTGAACTCAATAGACAACATATTTATGGAAAAAATTAAACTTTAAATAATCATTCCTGTGCCGATTGTGTAAACATGTAGATCAAAAAGGGTAGCCCTGGCTGGCATGGCTCAGTGGATTGAGCGCGGGCCTGCGAACCACGTGATCGCAGTTCGATTCCCAGTCAGGGCACATGCCTGGGTTGCAGGCCAGTTCCCAGCAAGGGACTCACGAGAGGCAACCATACATTGATATTTCTCTCCTTCTCTCTTTCCCTTCCCCTCTAAAAATAAATAAATAAAATCTTTAAAAAAGGTAGAGAACTGAAAAATCGAAGGAGAAAAGGCCCTCTCAAGAATCAAATGATCCTGAATTTAGTTTGACTCTTCAGCTAAGATGTATGAAAAATGTCATATGAACAGTTGCTTCCTTGTTCAGGTGGCAGTAAAGTTATATGAAGAAGCATTAGAACAGTACAAAGAACAGTGTATCTACTACAAAAAGCAAGTGCCTAATATGTTATTCAGGAGCACTAATTCTTGTATATCTGAGCCAGCCAAGATGGTAAAAAAGTCTGAGTTAGTCGAATGAAGGCTCTTTCCAAGAGTGTTAAGGTCCATAATTTACTAGGCAATGAAGTTTGTGTAGCTGCATCACATTGGTCACTTTGCAGAAGATCTGTAGTTCAGGCACACTGCAGAATTTCTTTCTTTCTTTTAATAAACATTCCTCACAGTCAGATTTGTTGATAGTTTTAATTGAAATAGCTTCAGCTTCTAGTACATTCTTCCTAAATCAGTAACTATGTCAGGCAGCTTTAGATTAGAGAGTGAAGGAGTACAGGGGGCAAAAAAACACACCTTTTTATTCTGCTGTCAGGTGGTGTCCCCACCCTGCTCTAAGCTAGAGGAAGGGTCTTCCTTCTCTCCACCCAGCACTGAGGGGCCAAAAGATCAACTTGGGCCCATTGATTGACACAGAGCCAATTTTCTCTAGCATTTGCTATGGTCCTGGATTTAGTGCTCAATCTTGTAATACCAGGAAATCGTGGTATAGTGGCTGAAGCTTAAAAGAAAAGAAAAAAATAAACCAAATCTTGATTTATAAAAATTGTAATGATTATCCCAATATCCCCCTTTACAAATGAGAAATCTAAGGCTTAGGGAAAGGACCTACCCAAGGGACATAATGTGTTAGGCTGGGGAGAGGAACCTGTGTTTTCTTTCCATTTTGGAGGCACATGTGCTGCTGCTGCTATGTTTATCTACTTGGGTTCATTGTTTGATGAAGAGTAGCTACATTGCTTTGCACATAATGGGCTTTGTGCACTCAATATGACTGACATTATTCAGCTCTACAGAGACACATGAATTGATTTACCAATACCTGTGCATCTGGATGGTGTTGCAGTACAGTCTTTGAACCCTATGAAACTTTTGGGTTATTACATAAAAAGAGTTCACTTTGAGGGAGAAGTCTTATGCATCAAGGGGGTGAGGTCTTCATCTTCTTTTCTACATTCTTCCAGTGAGAGCACTTGTGAAGTGAGTACCAGCTGGTACTTCCCAAGTGGTAGACTGTCTCTCGAAAGGTACATAGTTCTAGTAGGCCACATTCTGTGGTAGGTGTCACTTTGTGGCTTGAATTTTGTCATTTTTCTGTATGTAAATATGCCCTATGTACATCTGCCCATGAGTCCTGTGGTTCTGGTGGTCCCCACATGGACCTACTCTGGGATTAGATAGTGATGCTTTGTTTCAGTTTCTCAGGTTTTGTGTCTCGTGTTATGCTTTCAAACACAGAGGGTGAGTAAGCCATGGTTTCCAAACACTTTTCAATTTTCTGTTACTATTTCAGTCTAATTGACACTCTTTTTCTTTTAAATCATTGACTATGCTATTACAGTTTTCCCAATTTCTCCCCGTTTCCACCCAGCACCTCCCACTCCCTCAGGCAATCCTCCACCATTATTCTTGTCCATGGGTCATATGTATACGTTCTTTGGCTATTGTGTTTCCTATTCTGTACTTTATAACTCTATGGCTATTTGGTAACGATCAATTTGTACTTCTTAATCCTCTATATCCCTTCTCCTACCTGGCAACCATGAAAACGTTCTCCATATCCATGATTCTGTCTTTGTTCTTCTTGTTTGCTTAGTTTGTTTTTTAGATTCAATTGTTGATAGATATGTATTTATAACCATTTTATTGTTCCTAGTTTTGATATTCTTCTTTTTTCTTAAATGTTAAAAAATGTTTTCTTTAACATTTCATATAATAATGGCTTGGTGATAATGAACTCCTTTAGTTTTTTTCTTGTCTGGGAAAATCTTCATCTTCCATTTGATTCTAAATGATAAGTTTTGGTGGATAGAGCATTCTTGGCTGTAGGTCCCTGCTTTTCATGACTTTGACTATTTCTCGCCAGTCCCTTCTAGCCTGCAAAGTTTCTGTGGGAACTCAGCTGACAGTCTTATGGGAACTCCCCTGAAGCTAACTAATTGCTTTCCTCCTGCTGCTTTTAAGATTCTCTCTTTATAAAAAAAAAAAAAAAAAAAGAAAATGAAAAAAAAAGAAAAAATCAAGTGTTTAAACACACACACACACACAAAAAGAAAACAGCATTAAAATAAAAAAACAACCAACTGTATGGGAAAACATATTTGCCAATGATACCTCAGACAAAGGTTTAATCTCCAAAATATACAAAGAACTCACACGACTTCACTCTAAGAAGACAACTAACCCAATTAAAAAATGGGGAAAGGACTTGAACAGACACTTCTGCAAGGAGGACATACAGAGGATCCAGAGACACATGAAAAGATGCTCAATATCACTAGCTATCAGAGAGATGCAAATTAAAACTACAATGAGATACCACTTTACACCGGTGAGAATGGCTATCATAAACAAAGCAATAAACAACAAATGTTGGAGAGGGTGTGGGGAAAAGGGGACTCTGGTCCACTGTTGGTGGGATTGCAGACTGGTACAACCATTATGGAAAACAGTATGGAATTTTCTCAGAAAACTAAAATTGGACTTGCCTTTTGACCCAGCAATTCCACTGCTGGGATTGTATCCTAAGAACCCTAAAACACCAATCCCAAAGAACCTATGCACCCCAATGTTCATAGCAGCACAATTTACAATAGCCAAGAGTTGGAAGCAACCTAGGTGCCCGTCAGTAAATGAATGGATCAAAAAACTATGGTACATATACACAATGGAATTTTATGCTGCAGAAAGAAAGAAGGAGCTACCTTTTGCAACATCATGGATGGAACTGGAAAGCATTATGCTGAGTGAAATAAGCCAGGTGTTGAAGGACAAATACCATATGATCTCACCTTTAACAGGAAGCTAAACAACAAAACAAGCAAGCAAGCAAAATATAACCAAAGACACTGAAATAGAGAACAGGCTGACAGTGACCAGAGAGGAGAGGGGAGGGAATTTCAGGGGAAATAGGGGAGGGATTTAGAGGAACATCTATAAAGGATACATGGACAACAACTGAGAAGGGTGGAAATGGGAGGGAAGGGGGGAATATGGGGGGTGGAATGGGATGGGAGTAATAGACAGAAAACTGTACTTGAAAAATAATTAAATTAAAAAAAGAAAACAAAAAAAAGAAAAAATCAAGTGTTTAAACACACACACACAAAATACAAATAAAAAAGATTCTCTCTTTATCTTTAACCTTTAGTATTTTAATTATGATGTGTCTTAGAGTGGGCCTCTTTGCATCAATCTTGTTTGGGATTATCTGTGCTTCTTGGACTTGTATGTCTACTTCCTTCACCAAAGGAGGGAATTTTTCTTTCATTATTTTTTTAAATAGGTTTCCAATTTCTTGCTCTTTCTCTTCTCAGTTCTAGCACCCCTATGATGCAAATGTTGGACTGCTTGAATTTGTCCAGAGGTTGTTTATACTATCCTCATTTTTGTGGATTCTTTCTTCTTGATGTTCTGATTGGTTGTTTTTCACTTCCCTATGTTCCAAACCATTGATCTGATTCTCATCTTCAGTAATTCTATTGTTGTTTCCCTGTAAATTTTTCTTTATTTCAATCAGTGTATCTTCACTTCTGACTGGATCTTTTTTTATGCTGTTTAAGTCCTCACTAAGTTCCTTGAGCATCATTATAACCACTATTTTGAACTCTTCATCTGATAGATTGCTTATCTCCCTTTTGTTTAGTCTTCTTTCTGGAGTTTTGATTTCTTTTTTATTTGGGCCATGTTTCTTTGTCTCCTCATCTTGGCATCCTCCCTGTGGGTGATTCTATGTATTAGGTAGAGCTGCTTTGGCTCTGTGTCTTGGTAGTGTGGCCTAATGTAGTAGGTGTCCTCTAGGGTCCAGTGGTACAGCCTCGCCTATCACCCAAGCTGGGTACTAGAGGTATGGCCTTAGTGTAGGCTGAGTACACACTCCTCTTGTAGTTGAACCTTGATTGCTGTTGGCAGGTCAATGGGAGGAACTTACCTAGGTCAGTCAGTTGCAAAGACTTGCTGTGACCACTGACCACCAACCTCCATCCTCCATGGAGGATCAGCTGTGCAGGGTGAGGGTGGTGGTGCTATGATATGGTCTGTAGCTGTCCACTGGGTGCATAGGCCCTGGGGTTTCTGGGTGGTGCAGGCCAAGGTCAGCCCCCACCTGTTTTCTGCCCAGGGTCACCATATCTGAGCTATAAAGCAATCTGAGATGGCTCCTACTTGTGCTGTACTTGGAGATTTCTAGGTGAAGCCAAGCTGTGAATCTAGGCTGCTGCTTCTAGTGCCCAGTGTGGGGTTTGCTAAGGCCAGATGTTGCTTGTTTGATAAGATTTAGGAAGTTGTGAAGCATGAGACAAAACCAGCCATTCATATGGAAAAGCATCTTGGGTAGGCCCATAAATTGTGTTGGGAAGAATCTATGGAGATCTCCAAGGTGGGTCAAACAGTGTTAGCCAGGCTGATGAACATAGATATGGCATCAGTTTGCTGATGGCTCATCTGATAGGCTCCCTCAGTCTGTTGGAGGGACGGTTTACAAAAGAGACAATACCCCCTGCTTGCCTTGAGGCCAGACACTTCAGTTTCTCTCTGTATTCCACTGGTGTCTTTCAAGTTGCCACCGTGGTGCTGGAGCTCAGAGGGAGTAAATCTGTGTAGGTGAGTCCATGTGTGAGTTCTCTAAGAGGAACCGCTTGGGGGCTCCACCATTTTCTTCCACAAGCCTTATTCCTGCTATTTTTTTTTTTTTTGCATTCAGAAGTTATAGGGACTTATTTTCTAGGCACTGTAACCCTGGGCTGGGGGTCTTGTAAGGGGCTGGGACTTCTTTCTCCTGAGTATCCCTCCCAAATGTTTATCCACCACATATGTGTTAGGGACTAGTCCATTCCACATGTGTGCCCTTCCTGCCAGTCTGGATTGGTGTGGTTTCTTTAATTACGTAGTTGTCAGACTTCCATTTAACTTGATTTCTGATGTTGGTGAGCAATGGTTGTTCTATATCTTGTAATTTTGATGGGGCTGTGTAAAGTGGCAACTGCCTATGCTGCTATCCTAACTGGAAGTCTTAGTTGTAATTTTGATGTGGTTGTATGAGGGGGTGAGGCCTGTTTACCTCTGCCTCCATCTTGACTGGAAGCCCTAATCAAAATTCTGAATGGGTTTAAATAAGGGGTCACGCCTCTAGGCCTTTCTAACAATCACACATTACCCCTCTGCTTATACTCAACTTTCTACAGTCATCCCCAAAGACTCTTATCAGAAGCACCTCATTTTTTCCTAGCCTTATCCTGCTGGGGATCCCTCATTACACTGAAGTTTTTTCATTCAACTCTGTTTTCTTATTCCCTGTCTCATATCAATCATGTTTTATAGGCACACCACTTTAACTTTCTAGTATATATTATGGGACTCATCATAACAGTCCTGAGATAGAAACTGTTATTATGTCCACTTTTTAGGTGAGGAAACTAAGAGATTAACCATTGCTGGTAAGTGGCAGATACGGGATTGAAAGTTTAGGGTTTTAACCAGTGTAGTATGTCAGTCTTACCTGTTGAAACTGGTTTCAGCACTGTGAATCTTTCTGGTGAACTGGACCATGAGAGTCTGACATTTCTCAGTGACTGTTAGCAAAACCAAGCCAGGAGCAGCCAGGATTATTCCTGAACTGAAATTGCTACTCACAGTTTTGAGAGTTATACTAAATCTATTATTAATCTTTAGGCTCATCTGATATACTGTTTGTTAGATACATGGTCCTTCATATAGCAGGAGGTTGGGTAGAAGATATGGAGAGGGAGCCCAGCAGAAATGTGAAGACCTTAATGTTTTATTTCACTTTTGGTTGCCTTCACGTATTATGGAAAAACCCACATGTTCAAGTTTCAGTGACAATCTAGGAAGGAGGTGATTTTTTTTTTTACTATCTTGAAAAATCTTCTATGGATTTTATGTAATTGGAGAGTTGCCTTTCCAACACACAAGTAAAGAATTTGTTCCATTTGTATATATTATTTTAATTTTTAGTGAATCTGGATATTGTAAGGATCATCTTTAATTTCAAAATCTGCTTTGAGGACTTCTGGCCAAGATGGAGGTATAGGTAGATATACTTTGCCTCCTCATGAAACCAAACAAAGAATAGCAACTAATTTAAAAACAAAAAATAACCAGAACTGCCAGAAAATTGAAATGTATAGAAGTCTGACAACCAAGCAGTTAAAGAAGAAACATTTGTCCAGAATGGTAGGAGGGAAGGAGATGGGCAGTCAGAGTGGAGAGAACTCCTGGCAAGGTGGTGGCTGGAAGACTGAGGCAGGTGAGGCAGTGGCAGTCAGACCAGGTTGTCCCACATGTGCGTGCAGATAAACCAGGAGGAACTAGTGGGGAGTGAGACGTACTGCACAATCCAGGGTCCCAGAACAGGAAAAGAAAGACTCCAAGCCTCTGACTGAAAACATCTGTGGGGGTTGCTGTGGTGGAAAAAAACCCCAGACTCACTGGAGAGTTTGTTGGAGTGACCCACAGGGTCCTAGAATGTACACAAAGCCACCCACCCGGGAATCAGCACCAGAAAGATCTAATTTGCTTGTGGGTTGCTGGGGAAGTGACTGAAAGCTGCTGAGAGCCAGCAAGTGGCATTGTTTCCTCCCTGACCCCTCCCCCATATACAGTGCCACAACATATGAGTTGCCTCATCCTGGTAAATACCTAGGGCTCCACCTCTTACTATGTAACAAGTGTGCTAAGATGAAGAAATATCATCCAAATGAAAAAACAGATTAAAGCTTCAGAATAAAGTTCCAGAAAAAACTAAGCAATGAAGAAATAGCCAACCTATTGGATGCACAGTTCAAAACACTGGTAATCAGGATGCTCACAGAAATGGTTGAGTATGGTTGCAAAACAAAGGGAAAAGGTGAAGGCTATACAAAATGAAATAAAGGAATACGTACAAGGAATCAACAGTGATGGGATGGAAACTGGGACTCAAAATCAATGGTTTGGACCAGAAGAAAGAAAGAAACATTCAACCAAAATAGCATTAAGAGACAAGAATTCAGTGACCAGAGGGGAGAGGGGAGGGACTTTTAGGGGGGAAAGGCGAAGGATTTACAGGAACTAGTATAAAGGACACATGGACAACAACTAAAAGTGTGGAAATGGGAGAGAGGTGGGGAGCACTGTGGGGGGTGGGCTGGGATGGGAGTAAAAGACAGAAAACTGTACTTGAAGAATAATTAAAAAATAAACAAGAATTCACCAGAGACACATGAAAAGATGCTCGATATCACTAGCTATCAGAGAGATGCAAATTAAAACCACAATGAGATACCACTTAACCCCAGTCAGAATGGCTGCCATAAACAAAGAAACAAACACCAAGTGTTGGAGAGGTTGTGGAGAAAAGGGGACTCTGGTCCACTGTTGGTGGGATTGCAGACTGGTACAACCACTATGGAAAACAGTATGGAATTTTCTAAGAAAACTAAAAATGGATGTGCCTTTTGACCCAGCAATTCCACTGTTAGGAGTATATCCTAAGAACCCTGAAGCACCAATCCAAAAGAACCTATGCACCCCAATGTTCATAGCAGCACAATTTACAATAGCCAAGAGTTGGAAGCAACCTAGATGCCATTGGTCAATGACTGGATCAAAAAACTATGGTACATTTACACAATGGAATTCTATGCTGTAGAAAGGAAGAAAGAGCTCCTACCCTTTGCAACATCATGGATGGAACTGGAAAGCATTATGCTGAGCGAAATAAGCCAGGAGGTGAAAGACAAATACCATATGTATCACCGTTAACAGGAATCTAAACAACAAAACAAACAAGCAAGCAAAATGTAACCAAAGGCACTGAAATACAGAACGTGCTGACAAGGGCCAGAGGGGAGAGGGGAGAGAATCACAGGGGAAAAGGGGAAGGACTCACATGAACAAGTATAAAGGACACATGGACAATAACTAAGGTGGGGGGCACTGAGGGGCAGGGTTGGGAATACAAGACAGGAAAGTGTACTTGAACAAGAATTAAATTTAAAAAAAAAAACAAGGATTCAGAAAAATGAGGAGAGACTGAGGAACCTCCAGGACAACTTTAAATGTTCCAACGTCTGAATCATAGGGGTGCCAGAAGGAGAAGAATAAGATCAAGAAATGGAAAACTTATTTGAAACAATAATTGAGAACTTCCCTAATCTGGCAATTAAAATAGACTTTCAGGAAGTCCAGGATGCTCAGAGAGTCCCAAAGAAGTTGGACCCAAGGATGCACACACCAAGGCACATCATAATTACATTACCCAAGATTAAAGATGAGAGAATCTTAAAAGCAGCAAAAGAAAAGGAAACAATTACCTACAAAGGAGTGCCCATCAGACTGTCAGCTTATTTCTCAAAAGAAACCTTCCAGGCAAGAAGGGACTGCAAAAAGGTATTCCAAGTCATAAAAGGCAAAGATCTACATCCAAGATTACTCTATCCAGCAAAGCTATCATTTAGAATGGAAGGTCAGATAAAGTCCTTCCCAAACAAGGTCAAGTTAAAGGAGTTCATCATCATCACCAAGCCCTTATTATATGAAACGTTAAAGGAATTTATNTATGCAAAATGAAATAAAGGAATACGTACAAGGAATCAACAGTGATGGGATGGAAACTGGGACTCAAAATCAATGGTTTGGACCAGAAGGAAGAAAGAAACATTGAACCAAAATAGCATTAAGAAACAAGCATTCAGTGACCAGAAGGGTGAGGGGAGGGACTTTCAGGGGGGAAAGGGGAAGGATTTACAGGAACTAGTATAAAGGAAGCATGGACAACAACTAAAAGGGTGGAAATGGGAGAGAGGTGGGGAGCACTGTGGGGGGTGGGCTGGGGTGGGAGTAAAAGACAGAAAACTGTACTTGAAGAATAATTAAAAAATAAACAGGAATTCACCAGAGACACATGAAAATATGCTCGATATCAGTAGCTATCAGAGAGATGCAAATTAAAACCACAATGAGATACCACTTTACACCAGTCAGAATGGCTGCCATAAACAAAGAAACAAACAACAAGTGTTGGAGAGGTTGTGGAGAAAAGGGGACCCTAGTTCACTGTTGGTGGGATTGCAGACTGGTACAACCACTATGGAAAACAGTATGGAATTTTCTAAGAAAACTAAAAATGGACATGCCTTTTGACCCAGAAATTCCACTGTTAGGAGTATATCCTAAGAACCTTGAAGCACCAATCCAAAAGAACTTATGCACCGGATGTTCATAGCAGCACAATTTACAATAGCCAAGAGTTGGAAGCAACCTAGATGCCCATTGGTCAATGACTGGATCAAAAAACTATGGTGCATATACACGATGGAATTCTATGCTGCAGAAAGGAAGAAGGAGCTCCTACCCTTTGCAACATCATGGGTGGAACTGGAAAGCATTATGCTGAGCGAAATAAGCCAGGTGGTGAAAGACAAATACCATATGATCTCACCTTTAACAGGAATCAAACAACAAAACAAACAAGCAAGCAAAATGTAACCAAAGACACTGAAATACAGAATGTGCTGACAGGGTCCAGAGGGGAGAGAATCACAGGGGAAAAGGGGAAGGACTCACATGAACAAGTATAAAGGACACATGGACAATAAATAACTAAGGTGGGGGGTGGAAATGGGAGGGAGGTGGGGAGCACTGGGGAGGGCAGGGCTGGGAATACAAGACAGGAAAGTGTACTTGAACAAGAATTAAATTTAAAAAAAACACAAGAATTCAGAAAAATGAGAGACTGAGGAACCTCCAGGACAACTTTAAATGTTCCAACATCTGAATCACAGGGGTGCCAGAAGGAGAAGAATAAGATCAAGAAATGGAAAACTTATTTGAAAAAATAATGGAGAACTTCCCTAATCTGGCAATTAAAATAGACTTTCAGGAAGTCCAGGATGCTCAGAGAGTCCCAAAGAAGTTGGACCCAAGGATGCACACACCAAGGCACATCATAATTACATTACTCAAAATTAAAGATAAGGAGAGAATCTTAAAAGCAGCAAAAGAAAAGGAAACAATTACCTACAAAGGAGTTCCCATCAGACTGTCAGCTGATTTTTCAAAAGAAACCTTCCAGGCAAGAAGGGACTGCAAAAAGGTATTCCAAGTCATAAAAGGCAAAGATCTACATCCAAGATTACTCTATCCAGCAAAGCTATCATTTAGAATGGAAGGTCAGATAAAGTCCTTCCCAAACAAGGTCAAGTTAAAGGAGTTCATCATCATCACCAAGCCCTTATTATATGAAACGTTAAAGGAATTTATCTAAGAAAAAGGTTATTAAAACTCTGAAGAGTAAAATGACAACAAATTCACAACTATCAACAACTGAATCTAAAAAACAAAAACAAAGTAAGCAAACAAGTAGACCAGGAGCAGAGCCACAGAAACGGACATCACAAGAAACGTTATCAGTGGGGAGGGAGAGGGGTAAGAATGGAGGGAAAGGTACAGGGAATCAGAAGCATAAATGGTAGGTACAAAATAGACATGGGGAGGTCAAGAATAGTGTGGGAAATGGAGAAGCCAAAGAACTTGTATGTACGACCTATAGCCATGAACTAAGGTGGGGGATTGCTGGTAGGAAGTGGAGTGCAGGGCAGAGGGGAATAAAGCAGAGAAAAGAAACAGGACAACTGTAATAGCATAATCAATAAAATATATTAAAAAATAAAATCTGTTTTGAAGAAGTTTCCCATACTGAAGGAGGCAAGTTGATGAGGAATACAGTGACAATATCTTTTGGTAAAATCTTAGCTCCTGTAGGAAGGCTTCTGTGTTTTATGTTGCTCTGGGTGTGTAAAGCTGCGTAGTACGTGTTTTTAGATGTAAAAATATCATAGTTAGAGGGATATTTTATTGGCTTTGGCAAGAGTAAGATAGAAAGTTTGGAACTTGGAATGGTCCCTGAGAGTCTGAGTCCTACATAATGATAATCAGATAACTTTTTTTCACATTGGCTAGAGAGAAGTCAGGTGGACTTTGCAGAAGTTTTCTCTGACGTTAGTATCTTACTTAAAAAAATAAGCTAATAAGACAATCTGAGTACCACCAAACTATTATTTTATTCTAGATAAATGAAGTAAGTGCAATCAAATAGGACTGGCACTGCAATTTCCAGCTGTACATATGATCTGATTTCTCTGGTTCATGTTCTGATTATATTAAGTCAAACTCCCCAGAAGGTACCTTTGTGTTTCCCCTACATTTAATGAGGATGCTTGGCTGTACTTGTTGAAGGAAGGCTAAGGGTAGACATGTATTACTTTACTTTGAATACCTATTATGACAATCTATCATTATTATCTGTCACAGGCTCTATGATCTGCTAGTTTGCCAAATATGAAAAAAAAAGTGATTGCTGCACAGTTCCTAGTGGAAAAAATTAAATTCTCCTCAAATCAGCAACATTTTAATCTGTATCATGAAACCTTGGGGTGGAGGTGTGCTACTTTAAATTCTGGGCATTTAGTTGGTTTTTGAGGAGAGCAAAGGCAACTAGGAATTTTCTTTCTTTCTTTTTGTTGCCTTTTAAAAATTGTTGTTCAAGTACAGTTGTCTCCATTTTCTCACCACCACTTTCCCCCAACCCACCCACCTTCACCTCCCACCCTCAATCCTTCCCCACTTTGGCTTTGTCTGTGGGTCCTTTATACATGTTCCTTGATGACCCTTCCCCCTCCCATTATCTCCTTCCCCAACCTCTCTGGTTACTGCAAGTTTGTTCTTTATTTCAATGTGTGCGGTTATATTTGCTTGCTTGTTTGTTTTATTGATTATGTTCCACTTATAGGTGAGATCATATGGTATTTGTCTTTTACCACCTGGCTTATTTCACTTAGCATAATGCTCTCCAATTCCATCCATCCTGTTGTGAAAGATAGTAGCTCCTTCTTTCTTTTTGCTTTATAGCATTCCATTGTGTAAAATGTACCATAGTTTTTTGATCATTTAGTGATGGGCACTTAGGTTGATTCCAGCACTTGGCTATTATAAGTTGTGGCAACCAGGAATTTTCCCATTATGTAGCTGAGTCCTCAGAAATATCACTTAGTCTGAAGTCTCACTGTGGCTGCCTCTGTTCTCTCTTCTACCACTGTAAGTGCACAGTTTTGGGAATTCGCAATATATGCTGATACCTTGATTAAAGAATTTTCTGGAAAAGAAGATCTACCACAACAGCGGTGTTAAAAAGAATAAATCTCAATTCTCTGTGAATTGTGCAATGCTGGGTTTGAGTCTGTGCCATTTTGAGAAGCTCAGTAGCCTCAGTCTCCAAGTCCTTCTGTCTACTTGACAGTGACAACCTCTGTGAGGTTGGACTTCAGTATCCTCTGCCACTCAGGCTTCCTGACCCACCTCAGCACCATCCTTTCCCCCATCCAAAGCTGGGGAAGATCTGAGATCAATCAATCATTTATGTTTGTTTCCTATATTTTTATTATACTGCTATCTCAACCAGGCATTTATATGTTAAACCTTTTCTTTTCTACTTAGGAGCATACTCTGCCTCCTGTTTTAACCAAGTTTCTGACATAGAAGTGTGCTTAGGGAACTCATTATCTTCATTAATAAAAGCAATACTATTCTACCACAGTAGACTGTCAAATTATGTAATCACTGATGTCCTTAGCAAAATAATGCCAACCCATATTGGCTTCCTAGTTATGGATATAATCACTACAAATAAAGGAATAGAGACTCTTTATTTTGTGAGTTGATTTGCTTTAATTTTTTTTAATGATCATGTAATTCATAACCTGTATACTCCATAAACACAGTATATTGTCTTTCTGTGCCCTCCAATACTTTTTAAAATGCACTTGTTTAAAATTTCTAATCTCTAGACATTCACTTATTCATCCATTCAGTTATTTATTCATTCACGCTACTGTGTACCAGCAACTGAATAGCGTGGGCAAAATGGCTGCAATTGCAACCCAGGCCGTTTCTACTGGAAACTCTCTAGCTTGCTAGAGGGTTAGCTCTGGGTCCGTGTTTTCTTTCTAGTACTGATCTAACACATGATCACAGACTTGGTGTGTTAAACATACACACTTATTATCTTACGGTCTTGTAGTTCAGAAGTCCAACATGGGTGTTACCAGGCTAAGATGAAGGAATTGGTGGGCTATGTTCCTTCTGGACGCTCCAGGGGAGGCACGTTTCCTTGTCTTTTCCAGCTTTGAGAAACTGCATTCCTTGGTTCATGTCCCTTCCTCCATCTTCAAAGCCAGCAATGGCAGGTTGAGTCCTTCTTATGTTGTATCTCTCTGATGCTTCTTCTGTCATTGCATATATATGTCTCTTTAACCACAGCTAGGAAAGTTTCTCCACTTTTGAGGACTCATATGATTAGATCGAGCCCATCCAGAAAACTCAAAATAATCTCATCTCAAAGTCTTTAACTTCAGTGACATTTTTTCCCCATATTAGGCAATGTATTCATAGGTTCTGAGGTAGAGGGTATAGGTATCTTTGGGGTCATTATTGTGTGTACCACAGTAGGGTATGGAGAGGCGACTCAACCCTTATAGTCTTTTCATGCACATTTTAAATAAAGAAAAGTGCTGTTTATGAAAGCACTCTCATTATCTAATAAATACAAGCTCAAGTTATATTCTTTGCTAATTTACTGCAGGACATGCTGACAGACCGTTTAGGTGCAGTATTTGGCTCCAGGAGGGCAGAGGACTTTCCCATTACTACAACAGGGATGTATTGAGAGGCTAAAATATTAATAACAAAAGATTCAGTAAATTGAGAATAAAACAATATCCACAGGCCTGCCAATTTCCAGGAAAATCTAGACCAATGTTCCATGTTGTGTTTTCCTTCTTACAAGAAAAGACAAAACCCAAACAGTTTAACCAAATACAGAGAATTTCACATGAACAAAGACATTTTCATTTTTCTAGTAGACATACACACACTTTTTCTTTTTCTAAATAATTTTGTTTCTGGGTGAATTTGGTCAAAATGGAAGATACTGAAATGCTTCAATTTCTTGGAACAAACCAAATGACAATATTTATTAGTTTCCTAGTTGGTAAACAACAACAAAAAATCTCTGAAACAGCATCCTGTGTCCTGACAAGTGACAGGATTGCCTGGACAGAGATGACTGTGCTAGAATGTGGATGATGTTTGGCCCTGAGAAAGGGACAGGTGACAGACCTGCGGTGGGTTGCACGTGACTGGGGGATGAAGCTTAACAATGGGCCATCATTTTCTTGTTGTTCTTGTTGTCATTTCAAATGTAGTTTTGGAACAAGCCCTTGCATTTTTCTGTGTGTAGATAAGGATAGAAGTGGAGGGACAGGGGAAATAGAAGATTGAAGGATGAACATGGGTGAGAAGGAAGGGAAAAACTAGTGGATTCTTGCAAAAACACTTGATGAGCAGTCATTTAGGATGAGAGAAAAAGTCTGATTTAGGGTTTCAGTGATATACTAATTTTTTCAGTGAATAATCACCTTCCATTATGGAGTGACAAGAAGTGTTAAGCATGTCACTTGTTTGGCTTAATTGTTCACATTAATTGAGGTAGGTATTATGATCCCCATTTTACAGAGGAGGAAATTGAGAGAGTGAAGTTAAGCAGCTTGCTGGAGGTCACACAGCTATAGGAGTCAGGATTTGAAAGTCTATTTGGTTTGTTTATTGCCCCTCTCACCCCTAGAATGGCTTGGATTGGGTAGGGGAGATGACAGTTCTCCCTGTTATCAGTAAGTGCCTGCTGTCTGCCTGGCCTTTCAGGGTTGTCCTCAGGGCTGGTGTTCTCCTAAAGCTGCCCTGATGTGGCCACGTATGGTGATTGCTGTCTCCACAGTGGACTATTGGTGCATCTCAGTGTTTGGGGTGTGAGCAAAGTGAACACTTGTGGGTGGCAAGCTGGAGGAGAACCTTCCCCATCTGTCTCACTTAGGAGGCTGGGGCCCTCCCCACCTGAACATCAGCTGGGAAAGTTTGGGCATAACAGGGGAGTAAGGACCAGCAGAGGCTGAGCAGGCGTGATGGTGTTGCCTTCATGCCAGGTCCCCAAGCTGACTCTGCATCCCAGTAAGTGCAAAGGGCATGTCCTAAGAGAGAGTCTGAGGCTCATCCCCTCCCCACAGTGGGATGACTTACTTGGTGTTGGTTGCACTCTGCTCCCTGCACTTATGGGGAGTAAATAGCAAGCTCAGTGCTTCAAATGATGTAGTCTCTGCTCTTGTAGAGATAGCCACCCTGTGTTAAAAATCTACAGGGTGGATATGTATGTACTTTTTAGGCTCTGCCTCCCTACAATAATAAAAAGTAACTGTGGAATTCAAATAAGCCTGATGTGTTCTGAATTTATTTATTAAGCTAACAAATGTTTATTCATTTATTCAGTGCATATTCTATAGTATCATTTTGATCCTTTGAGAGACAGCATTGTTGGCACATAGGAGGCATTAGATGAATGTGGGATGAAGCCACAAAAAGAAGTCAAAGGCTTAGTTTCCAGTTTTACAAATTTCAAATGCCAGTGGGAGGAAACTGTACATATATGAAATCAAAGAGAAAAATTGGATGTTTAAATACAGCAAATGTCAGAAGGGACAGAGCATTGTAGGATAGCAGTCCTCAGCAAAAATTTCCTGAATGTGAAGTAAACACCAGGAGCCCCTGGAGGGGAATGTAGGGAAAAAAATTGAGAGCAAGTGGGAGGGGGACTGTTTGGACAAAGATTCTGGGAAGATTTGGAATCTGGCAATGAACATGTCACATCACAGGAAGAACAGAGGAATGCCAGGAGGGACTGAGTGACAGGTCTGAAGTTGGTGGAGTGCTGCCGGGGCAGAGCTAAGGCAGTGCAACCTCCTGGGAGGGGCGGCCGAGGAGGAATAGCGGGGGATATGGTTCCCCATAGGATAGGGCTGACTCACTGAGGGCCTGACTACCAGAGGAACAGCTTCTTCTTTTTGTTTCTTTACTACAATTGTCCCAATTTTGTTATCCCCTTTATGCCCCTCCTCCCTGCACTCCCCACTCTCCAGCATTCCCCACCCCCCAACTTAGTTCATGTCTATTGGTTATACAACCAATTTTATATGTTATAAGTTCTTTGGCTATAAGTTCTTTGGTTGTATAAGCTTTTTGGCTTCTCCATTTCCTATACTATTCTTAATCTCCCTCAGTTATTTTGTGCCTACCTATTATGCTTCTTATTCCCTGTATATTTCCTCCCATTCTCCCCCCTCCACTGATAACCCTCCACGTGATCTCCATTCCTGTGATTCTGTTCCTGTTCTAGTTCTTTGAATAGTTTGTTTTTGTTTTTTAGGTTCAGTTGTTAATAGTTGCGAGTTGTCATTTTACTGTTCATAGTTTTGATCATCTTCTATTTCTTAGATGACTCCCTTTAACATTTTATATAATAAGGAATTGGTGATGATGAACTCCTTTAACTTGACCTTATCTGGGAAGCACTTTATCTGCCCTTCCATTCTAAATAATAGTTTTTCTAGATAGAGTAATCTTGGATATAAGTCCTTGCCTTTCATGGCTTCAAATACTTCTTTCCAGTCCCTTCTTGCCTGTAAGGTTTCTTTTGAGAAATCAGCTGATAGCCTTATGGTAACTCCACGGTAGGTGACTGTCTCCTTTTCTCTTGCTTTTAAAAGTCTCTCCTTATTTTTAATCCTGGGTAACTTAATTATGATGTGTTTTGGTGTGTTCCTGCTTGGGTCCGATTTCTTTGGGACTCTCTGGGCTTCCTGGACTTTCTGGAAGTCTATTTCCTTTGCCAGATTGAGGAAGTTTTCCTTCATTATTTGTTCAAATAAGTTTTTAATTTCTTGCTCCTCTTCTTCTCCTTCTGGTACCACTATGACTTAGATGTTGGAGAGTTTAAAGTTGTCCCAGAGCTTTCTCAACCTCTCCTTATTTTTTTGAATTCTTGTTTCTTCATTCTGTTCTGGTTGGATGTTTCTTTCCTCATTTTGTTTCAAGTCCCTGGTTTGAGTCCCTGTTTCCTTCCCTTCACTTTTGGCTCCCTGTATATTTTCCTTTATTTCACTTTGTATAGCCTTCATTTCTTCTTTCATTTTGTGACTGAGCTCAACCAATTCTGTGAGCATCCTGATTACCAGTGTTTTGAACTCTGTATGGAGCTTTGATTTGTTCTTTCATTTGGACCATGTTTTTTTTTTTTTTTTTTTTTGTCTTGGAGCACCTATTATGTTGTAAGGGGTGGGGAACAGCTCCTTCTTGATCTGAGTAGTATTCGGAAGATACTGGTTTGTTAAGACACTCAGTACACACTTGTTGAACTGGATTGAAGACAAAGTTTGAAGCAACCTAAGGAATGAATCAAAAAGGGTTTAAAATCTATAGTTCTTATTGGAAAATATCACTCAGCTATTATTGCCATGATCAGAAGTAGATTTTTACTGGATTCGGGTTGTGGAGGAGATATAACAGAAGAACTAACTCTAAAAAAGTGATTCTCTGCTAAAGGGCTTTGCCTTCCTCCCCCTTTTTTGGTGGGGGTAAGGGAGACCAAGCACAATAGGAAAATAATGAACTTCATAGTTCCAGAGTTCTCTGACCCAACCATGGGCTTGTGTGGGGGCCGCATGTATGGCTTTCATGAGCTGTGTTTTGTCAGTCTCACAGGACAAGGGGCAAATGAACAGGCTGTCAGAACCAGTCCAAGATGGGATGGAAGCCGGCACATCTCCTCTGGTGCTGGGAAGCTTTTGTTCTCAGAAACGCTGGGCCCTGTGTCTATTTTATCTGGTAAACCCCTAAGCCCAGTTATTATAGACGTCCTGTGAGGAAGCCACTCTAAAGGCCTGTGTGGGGCCCATTAGTGCCTCAGCAGTGGCTCCCAGTGTGCCTGGGAACAGCAAGACATCACTTCAGTCACTCTAGTCTGTATCTGCAGAGTGAGAGCCATTTTAATCCTGATTTTACCTCCTCATGCTTCACTGTATTTAAAGCTGGGTGTTTTCCTGCCATTATTTGGTGATTTTCTTGCAAGGAAGCCATTTTATGAAAAATGCCTGATTATTGCTGCCAGAAAAGTAATATCCGACAATTTTCTTTGAATGACATAAGTCTTAAAAGTTAGTGTTATTCAGACAAATGCAAATAATTTCAACAGTTACTGTGCATTTAATCAGCACAAAACTGAGGCCTCCCCACGTTCCTGCTCTCACACAATATGCAATAATGGAGTGTTTTAGCGAAGTAAACCATGAACAGAGTCTTCAGGGGAAGGTATTTACCCTTTTCCAGCATGTCTTCTGAGAAGTCTGATCCATTTCAGCAGAAACCAGTTAACTATTAGAATAACCCTGGGCAAATATTTTTGCTGTTTGGTACCAACAGCCTATCAAGAGACACTGCACATTCCTTCTAAGTGGTGAGGCTGAGAGAATCAAACGTTGTGATGTGATGAATTCCTAAGCAGGAGAGTTGAGCACAGAGGTGGGCCGCATTAGGGGGTCTCTGGCATCGGGAGCTAAATTCTCCCTTTTTAAAGATGAAAATTGCAACCATCAATGAAAACCTTTAAATGGGAGAGCAGTTCTCACCCAACTCAGGAGTGGGTCGTGCCTTGCTCTCTGAGGGTGTTTGGTGCCTCTGAGAGTGGATACAGTGTTCACTGGGGCATGGGGTGTGGAAGTTCTCAGCAGCTCCCTGAAAGGGCTGAATGAATGTTTCTGACCTGTATCCTGGAGATGAAATTCAAACCTTCCCAGATGCTCGGCTCAGCCTCTCCTAACATTTGCAGACAGTCATCACAGAAACGAATGAAAATCCAGGCCATATCTTCCCATCCTGGACAGCAGCAGCCAGAAACTCTCTACTCAAAGCCTAGGAAGATATTGCCATCATACAATTTCTATCAAAAGAAGAACTTCCAAACCTCATTTACAAAGAAGACTGATAGGAAGCTGCTTTTTCACCTATGTCATCTTGGAGGAAATGGTAATCTTTGCTGGGTGTTTGTTACCTTGGGATTTTCAAATTTCTGAAATGAGGATCTTACAGTTCCTCTGTCTTCCGGAGAGGAGGTTCTGTTTGCAACCTTTATGGGAGCATGTGCTAAGGCCAGGCATCATGACTAGCACTTGCCATAGGTAACTCCTCCCAGGTGTGGGCCATGTGTGTGGTTGTCTTGAATGGAAGAGACTGTTTCTGGCTCCTATGTCCTGGCATAAGGGCAGAGTCTCTCTGGATGGGATTGTAACACCCAGTAACCACTGTAGGTGAGGCTAAATGGGGCTCTGCATTGCTGTGTGCACACTACCCTCTGTGTAGTGGGTATAAAGACAGCTTCACTCTCAGCAAACTATCTAGTTGTCTAGCAGCCCTGCCCTGGCTTTTAGTAGATTTTTTCCCCCAAGTCTTATCAGTAGACCACTTTCATTAGAATCGCCTACTTGTCAAATATATACCTATTGACTTGGAAGCTCTGGGAGCAGGCCTGGGGATCTGTGTTTGTAGCAAGTACTCAAGATAACTTTTATGAACACTAAAGTTTGAGAACCAGTGGTTTAAAAGATAAAATTTTTATTTCTTGGCCCGAGGTATGTGTCCTTTCACCTTGGCTTCAGACCATCTTTCCAGCCCCCTGTCCTGGGCTCAGAACCTCTCAGGGCCTCCTCCCACCACTGTGTGCTCTTGCTCCTGCTCTTGCTTCCACCTTTCTCCATTCTCTACCGACCAGGTCCTGTACATCCTCAAAGACCCTGCTCAATGTCAGTGTCCTTGTGAAGCCCTTCCCGAGTCTGGCAGTGAGAGTTTCTCGTTCCATTTTGTCTTCCTAGATGGCTCTCTCAGGTTTTGAGCACTGTGGGGCAGAACCTAGATATTGGCACATTGGACACAGGCATTAAATCTCATCATGTGGGGACCTACTGGCTCCACTTGTATGAGCATACTGGAAATATTGGTAATTATTAACTTTTTGCAAGCTCCCCCCTCTGCCCCACCCCACCCCACAATTGCTCTGTTAGTTTGGTGCTCATTCCACCTGCAAGTTCTGAAGAAATTAAGTTTCTGAGAAAAAGGACATGATGAGACCTGAGCTGGGAAGGACCCAGGGAATAGAGGAGTTCCATAGAAGGGAGACATTTGCACCACCAACTTCCATCCCTCCTGTCGAATCCCTCCCTCTCTCTCCCTTCCTTCTATTTGTCATGAGCAGTAATAAGAACTGTTATTGAGTAGTAAGGGCACTGAGAGGAAACATTAAATGAGTGCTAAATGAACAGATTACAGCCATAAGGACAGCATATAATTATAAATGCAAAAATCTTAGCACAGTATCAGATTGCAAAAGGGACATGGTCTTAAATTCTCTTGAACTAAGGGGATGGTACACATGTTCTGTGTCTCACCACACCTCAGGCATGATGGCTTGTGATTTATGAGAGGTTTATCCCTTTGCAAATGTCTCGAATCAATCCCATGTAGCGATTTTATTACTGGTTTCACCTAGAACAAGCGTCTTCATGAGTGTCCAAGGATATACCTGAAGGGATCTCTGTACCACTGAAATTGTTTGCAAAATTTGGCATAAGCTCATATACATTTTCCTGATCAAAATTTCCATTGTTTTAAAAGGGCCTACAAATGTGAGAATTAAGAAGCATGGCTCCAGAACTCCCCAACAGTGNGAGGATATCTTAATATTTCCTCCAATATTCCTGTACACTTTCAGTTCTGGACACCATTCCAAATCTTTTCTGGGCCCCCCTTGGCTGCACCCTGTATCACAAGGATATACCTGAAGGGATCTCTGTACCACTGAAATTGTTTGCAAAATTTGGCATAAGCTCATATACATTTTCCTGATCAAAATTTCCATTGTTTTAAAAGGGCCTACAAATGTGAGAATTAAGAAGCA
Organism: Sturnira hondurensis; assembly: GCF_014824575.4. Classification (NCBI taxonomy): domain Eukaryota; kingdom Metazoa; phylum Chordata; class Mammalia; order Chiroptera; family Phyllostomidae; genus Sturnira; species Sturnira hondurensis. The sequence goes on from NW_028077960.1 coordinate 7,554,176, forward strand.
TGGCTCCAGAACTCCCCAACAGTGGAACCCCATTCTTTTTAGCTGCCATGAGAAAGGGCTTCCAATCAGCTTCTGGGTTCAAATTATGTCTTTGCTCATTTACTCCCTGTGTGACCTTGGGTGGGTTACCTATCTTCTCTGAGCCTTAGTTTCTTCAACTTTAAAATGAGTTGGTAACTTTACCCACTTCACAGAATGGTTGTGCGAGTTAGGTGAGTTAGTGCATGCGAGGTGTTTAGAAGAATGCCTGTGAGCTTGTCAGCATTTGATAAATGTTAACAGTGTTCATGTGACTGTTGTCACGTAAACTGTGACATCAGTTGTTATGACTGTTGTTGTTTTTATTATTATTACCTCGTGATTCTGGAGTAGGCCTTCCTACATTTACTCCCCTTGCAAATCTCTGCTTCCTTTATCCTTCCAGCTCATTGCCCTATCATTTGCCCTGTAAGCTTAGGGACAGAGTGACTCCTGCCTCTTGCATTGAAATATCTGTGATGTGCTTCTATTAACAAGATTGGTTAGTAAACAGTAATATTCAGATTTATGACTATTTTTTTACTGCTAATCAATGATGCCATGAGTTCTTCAGGGATGTGCTCTGCATAAATGATATCTTGCATAATTTTGCATTTTCTGCATAATTCTATTTTTGTGCACAACAGTGTGTCAGTTCATTTTTCCCCTTTCTATGCCCTGGAAAGAAAGTTCATCTGAAATGGCTGGCAGTCTCACAAGTGTTTGCTCATTAACATTACATCTTGGAAATATTCCCCTGAGGTATGCTAATAGGCAGCAAGCAAAACAACAATAAAGAAAATCAAGGGGGAAAAATACATGACTGCAAAACAGATTTGTAGCTTTCCATGCTTCCCAGTCACTCGGCTGCTCAGCCTCCGAGCTGTTAATTGTGTGTAATTATGAAGTGCTGAGCTGTGAACGGCCTGACGAGAAGCTGGAAACATAAAATGAGGCTGTATTCAAATGGTGCATTGATCTGTGAAGAGTGATACGCTGTTTACACTCTTCATAAGTTGTTTCCCCCATAGTTTTATGATTCTTCAGATAATATTTTGGTTTTGGAGAAACTTAAAAAGAATGGCACAGATGAGACTATCTTCCACATCAGGAGTTTAGGAAACTGAATAAAAATAAAATCTGTGTTTATTAGCTTATACTTCAAGATAGAGAAATTCCATTTCAATAATTTGGACATATATCTTACCATGAATATTATGCAAACACTCTTTAAAGCAAAGAAGGAGGGTGCTTGGGAGCTGTAAGAAGAACCAGGAAAGAACCAATAGCCTCAGTCTGAGAGACATGGAAGTCTCAGAGGAGAAGAAGGCATTCTGAGTCGTCCTTTAAACCCAACTTGAATAGCTTTTGTAGTATGGAAATTTTGAAGACAGTCATGATGGCTTCTCTTGATCTGTAGGTAACCTTGAAAGTAATTTAGAGCAAGCTAAGAGTCTGGAAAAATGATAATTGTTTTTAGTTTCATTTAGCTATTGTTTGTTGTACTCTCTAGGCTCTGAGAAAAGTATTCTTTAGACTGAAAATACTGCAGAACCTTTCTAAGCATGAAATGACTATACAGACTCTAAAGTCTCTAGGAGACCCTGCACTTTTTATGTTTCCAGCAAGTGTTGAGATATTGGGTTCTTTAGTCAGAAGTTCAAGCTTTACTACTATAACTACATAGTAACCTTCAGTCACCTCAATCTGTAAAAGGGGTATGATAATAACATACTTTCTACCTCACTGACATATTCAGAGGATCAAACAAGATACTGCCTGTGAAAGTGACCGGTAACTGTTGGTGTTCCATAATTATTCCTTAATACTACAGACTGATTTCCCCTTCTCCTCAGCTGTGTAAATTTTCATCCTGCTGATGTAACAACTGACTTTTTTGTGTGTGTGCCAGAAATTGTGTTAGACACAGTATATATAGTCTAAATCAACTTTTGGTATGATTCTATGAGACAGTTACCATGATTTCTCTTTACAAATGATGAATTTGAGGGTCAGCAAATTAAGTTATTAAGATCATACAGCTAGAAATGGGGATAGGGTGGGGTAGAGCTCAAGGCTCTATCTGTGTTGATCAGTTAACAAATGATGCATGCTTAACAGAAATAATAGTGTTTCAAATTTGGTAGAGACCTACCATAGTTCTGACCAAGACTATCTTTGGTTTGTTTGTTTGTTTATTTATTTATGTAAAACAGGATACAAACCACACACTTTTGCAAACAAGAGGTGTTAGCATTGTGATTCTCAGGAAGTTTATGAGGTAGTCAGATTCCTGGGCCTAGTCCCCTGTGAGTGTAAGAAGGTGTGAGGAGGGGCCTCAGAATCTGCCTTTTGAGTAAATTCTCCCAGGAATTTTCTCGGGGTGTAGGGGTAACTAGAGGGCCACAGCGAGGAAGCCTTGAGGGGCTGGCTATTGGAGACTCTTGGGAGCATATTTTTGTTCCTTTGCACAATACCTTTTGTTATTTCCACACAGTTCTTTCAGTTAAATAATAGATGATGAGCCTCCTTCAGACAGGATAGGCTGATTCAGGTGTGGCTAATGCTGAAAGGTATTAAAAAAAAATCAAACCTCTCCTAGTTTCCTTTTCTGTCAGCCTTGCAGGAAAGTGATAATTGCCACAAAACAAAAGTTGAATAATGAAAAATTAGGACGTGTTTAAGTTTTTAAGCCCTAAAAATATCTTAAAAGATTTCCAGCAACTTTAAGAATTATTTAACTAGGTTTTATAAAGAACATTATTAGGGAGATTTTTGAAAGTTCTTTTATGGGCAAAAGACAAAAAATAAAATATATGTGCAAACATCTCAACCCCAATAATCAAATAAATATAAAGTAAAACAATATATTAATAAACTGGTGAACATTTAAAAATGTCAATTTAGAGTATAGGTGAAAAGAGTGTAGGCACTATTTAAAATGTTTTATATTGACTAAGTTAATCTGCACAATGATCTTATTAACCACATGCTATTGTTATACCCATTTGACAGACGAGGACGCCAGGCACACTGAAGAGCTTGCATTTGAATATAGGCAGTCTGGCTCAAGTTTATACTTTCACTATGTTGCTTCAAATCAAATTAAATGGATCGTGTGGAACATCTAGTACCTGCGTTCTCAGTGGGGGTGAGAGTGTCCCCATGGAGGTAACAACTGGTTCTTGGGGGGAAGCAAAAATGTTCATACCTTTAGGGTATTGAAGTACAGATATTCATGTAGTACATAAACACATACAGAGTGTACTTGTAGTATTAAAAATTAATGGGAGTAGGTAGTGATTGAAAAAATGTCTAAAAAGCCTCCTTAGGGGTGTCAAGAATGAAAAAAAAAGTTGAGAAACCCCGATCTAGTGCAATGCTAGGCACATAACAGGCATTTTGTAAGTTCTCCTTCCTCATCCATGCCATTTAGTTTGAGAAGTGGAAGGTGGCTGGGTTGATGTGTCCTGCGGCCTGACAAAGAGTTTAACGTCAACAGGCCAGGAGGTAGATAGCTAATCTGGCCACGGGGCTTACACTGCAGCAGGAAGTGAGGTTGGGTGAATGAACTGTTGCTACCCAGATGCTGTTTTGAGTTCACATTAAGCTTAGTTATTAAGTAAAGTCTTTTTTAAAATTATGCAAGATTTCAATGTTCCTCTTGAATAGTTTGCTATTCAAGAATTGATAAATATTCAAACCTAACAAATACATACATGGGATAAATAAATTCTATGGTAAATGTAACTATATCTCTTGGGTCCCAGGAATAAATACAAAACAAGTACAGCTTTATGGAGTTTGGGAAAAAAATACCCCAGACAAATTTCTATGTATATTTGAAGGAGAAATTATTTTTCTTATATATAATGTCTGTGTGTATTTATCTATGTATAAAATCTTATCTTTAAAATAAAAAATTGAAACTAAGTTAGCACAGTTAAGTACCTCCCACTTTTCTTTCCTGTTTGGTTAATATTGAGATAGTACAGAGGTGACCTGACTCTGACTCCTTGCTTTCAGTGAAATTCCATAGTAATAATTAACCTAGTCACATCTTTCAAAAAAGAACCTACTATGGTAACAATCTTTCTTAATATCATGTTCTGTGAAATAATCGTTTTGTCAATGAAATGGTAACTTGAATGTTTGTGCAAGCATTATTTTATAGGCCCTTGGAGTGGTCCACTGACCATGGAAAACATCTTGTCACTACCCCTGGGTCAACTACCACCAGGTGACGATGGTGGGGCAACTGACCTCATCCTCATTTCCAAGCTCCCCATTCATCCCAAGGCTCCTCCTATATAAGCCACTCACTAGGGAAGCTTGACTTCTCTTTTCTGATTAAGAAAAGATAAAAAAAAGATCTCTCTCTCTCTCTTCTATTTTCTTGTGCACAAGCTCTTTTCAATAAACTCTATCTACTTGATCTTGTGCTGAGTTCAGCGTTCATTTCTATGACATTGAGACCTGGCATCAAGAACCTGGCATTCAGGGACGGATAGCACTATTGTTTGAATTATTTTCTCTCTAGGCAGAGTTACTTACTCTATTTTTGCTTGTCTGGCCACATTAATCCTCTGAATGTTCTATATGATGTGGATAATATTTATGAATATACTTCCTGCTATAACTTAGATACATTATGGAGCATATAAGAACACGTAGCAGACTTTTTCAAGGATGTTTTAAAATGAAACAGGACACACAGAGATACTCTTTGTTGAAGTGAGTCTCACAGGACTGCCTACTTTACCTTTCTTTTGGTTCTGTTAATAGACCTCTTGAGTCAAGTACAAATATCTTACCCAGGTACCTGTAAAATCTCATGGTGGCTGTTAGGAAGCTGAAAACGGCTATTTGCCAATAAACAGATTTCTTAGTTAGCTTTGTCAGAGGAAGCCTTGACCTCCCTTTATAGCAAATGAGGTTTAACTCAGGGACAAAGGGAGACAGACTTTCTCTAACTCTTTGTTCCTTGAGGGGCTAAAAGCCAGGAGGAACCCAAGAAAACCAGTTCTCTTTGCAAAGTGAAATATAAGTGGATGTAACCATGGATGATGTAATTTCCTTTTCTCCAATGTCTGGGCAGATATCTGGCAAAGTTAAGAAGTGGAAAAAATTGTTTTCGACTTCTCAGACTCACACTTTCCCTTGCTTATGAGGTTGTCCACCTTTGTCTTGATCTCCCTAGTCTGACAGCCCCAGAGACCATTCACTTTTCCTCAACCCAGGACTTACTGCTGTTCCAGTGGGAGACAGGGGAAAGGAGAGAATTGAGGCCGGAAACTTTCCAGTGCTAGATCCCACCCTCTAGGGGCTCTGCGTAGGATTTCCGAGACATAAGCCAAACAAAAAATGACTAAGTGTTGAAGAGGATTGTTGGGCCCAGTGTGTCCTTAAGGATTTGGTGTGGGATCGGGAGCAGGTTGTGGCTCTTTTTGAACTGGCAAGTGGTGCTACAAGTGAATCTGTCTAACATTCACGTCGTTCTAGCATGACAGCAGACAATGGTGGTTTCCATCAACTCTATGTGGCAGCCACATGGAGCCTCTCAGGTCTCTGGCTGCAGGAAACGGGATTGATGAACACCCCCAGCAGCTTTCTATGAAACCCATCCCAACTCTTTTTTATTAAATTAAATTTTTTTTTTACTATTGTTCAAGTACAATTGTCTCCATTTTCACCCACCATACCCGCCATCCCACCCAACCCTGCATTCCATCCTCAAATCTACCCCCTTTGTCTTTGTCCATATGTCCTTTATACATGTTCCTTGATA